>NC_090657.1:21689927-22289927 GCF_040937935.1 Hyperolius riggenbachi
TTTTTATTGGAGCAAGAAATCCAATTGGATTTTTCTGGGGTAGACTGTAAGTTTCTTAATATACAGCAGGGGTCTCAAACTCAATTTACCTGGGGGCCGCAGGAGGCAAAGTCAGGATGAGGCTGGGCCGCATAAGGAATTTCACAATCGCGGCGCATCGCCGCCTCTGCCCGCCCCTCTCACTCTTCCTTCACAGAGAGGGGCGGGGAGAGGCGGCGATCCGTGCGGCGATTGACGTCAGGAGGGGCAGAGCTGAAGCTGAAAGCTCTGCCCCTTCCAGGAAATGCTGGCGGATTGCCCCTCCGGGCGATTTGGGGGCTCTGCAGCCCTCGTTTAGTGGCGGGGATTCGGCAGATTACTTGGGAGCACTGAAGCGAACTATAAGGAAGCTTTTGCCGGCGAGGGCCACAAAATATTGTATCGAGGGCCGCAAATGTCCCGCGGGCCGCGAGTTTGAGACCCCTGATATACAGTATACACCCAAGCAAATTTTTTTTAATATATAGTTGGGGAAAAATTGCGCATTTGCGTAATACATTGGTCAGATTTTTCAAATGTTATAATCAGAAAAAATGTATTGTAATCCTTGAATTGAAATTTAGAAAATGGTTTGGTGTGTGGCCACCCTAAGGCTAGGTGTCCACTCCAGAGATCCCCCCCACAAATTTTCACAACGAAAATTTGCATTTGTACGAAAATCAACGATATTGAATGGGCTAGCCTCCATTTCATGTGAGTTTATACATGTTAAAAACTGGCAGCCTGTTCCATATTTTCATGTTCCATACGTGATTTGTCGTACATAATGCGAAAAAAAATAAAATTAAAAAGCGACTTTTTACGCTTGTTTTCATACCAGAAAAAAAAGGAACTTGTCATGTTATGACTAGGCAGAACATGTAAATTAGGGCCATTGAGAAAAATCGCACACAACAAATTTGCATTAAAAACGCATGTAAAATACACTGCTTTTTTTTTCTTTTTTAAAACAAAAAAAAATTGGATGTGGTTTTTCCTGATGTGAAAACGCAATACAACAATGGAAATGTAGTCTAAGGCCACATACACACATCAGACCATAGTCTTTGGAAAATGAAAGATCACAGACCAATCTTACCACCCTTCATGTACAGGATCTTCTCAAAAAATTAGCATATTGTGATAAAGTTCATTATTTTCTGTAATGTACTGATAAACATTAGACTTTCATATATTTTAGATTCAAATACACACAACTGAAGCAGTTCAAGCCTTGTTTTGTTTTAATATTGATGATTTTGGCATACAGCTCATGAAAACCCAAATTTCCTATCTCAAAAAATTAGCATATTTCATCCGACCAATAAAAGAAAAGTGTTTTTAAAACAAAAAAAGTCAACCTTCAAATAATTATGTTAAGTTATGCACTCAATACTTGGTTGGGAATCCTTTTGCAGAAATGACTGCTTCAATGCGGCGTGGCATGGAGGCAATCAGCCTGTGGCACTGCTCAGGTGTTATAGAGGCCCAGGATGCTTCGATAGCGGCCTTAAGCTCATCCAGAGTGTTGGGTCTTGCGTCTCTCAACTTTCTCTTCACAATATCCCACAGATTCTCTATGGGGTTCAGGTCAGGAGAGTTGGCAGGCCAATTGAGCACAGTAATACCATGGTTAGTAAACCATTTACCAGTGGTGTTGGCACTGTGAGCAGGTGCCAGGTCGTGCTGAAAAATGAAATCTTCATCTCCATAAAGCTTTATAGCAGATGGAAGCATGAAGTGCTCCAAAATCTCCTGATAGCTAGCTGCATTGACCCTGCCCTTGATAAAACACAGTGGACCAACACCAGCAGCAGACATGGCACCCCAGACCATCACTGACTGTGGGTACTTGACACTGGACTTCAGGCATTTTGGCATTTCCCTCTCCCCAGTCTTCCTCCAGACTCTGGCACCTTGATTTACGAATGCCATGTAAAAGTTGCTTTCGTCCGAAAAAAAGTACTTTGGACCACTGAGCAACAGTCCAGTGCTGCTTCTCTGTAGCCCAGGTCAGGCGCTTCTGCCTCTGTTTCTGGTTCAAAAGTGGGTTCATGCTTCCATCTGCTATAAAGCTTTATGGAGATGAAGATTTCCTTTTTCAGCACGACCTGGCACTTGCTCACAGTGCCAAAACCACTGGTAAATGGTTTACTGACCATGGTATTACTGTGCTCAATTGGCCTGCCAACTCTCCTGACCGAAACCCCATAGAGATCTGTGGGATATTGTGAAGAGTAAGTTGAGAGACGCAAGACCCAACACTCTGGATGAGCTTAAGGCCGTTATCGAAGCATCCTGGGCCTCCATAACACCTGAGCAGTGCCACAGGCTGATTGCCTCCATGCCACGCCGCATTGAAGCAGTCATTTCCGCAAAAGGATTCCCGACCAAGTATTGAGTGCATAACTGAACATGATTATTTGAAGGTTGACTTTTTTTGTTTTAAAAACACTTTTCTTTTATTGGTCGGATGAAATATGCTAATTTTTTTAGATAGGAAATTTGCGTTTTCATGAGCTGTATGCCAAAATCATCAATATTAAAACAATAAAAGGCTTGAACTACTTCAGTTGGATGTATTTGAATCTAAAATATATGAAAGTCTAATGTTTATCAGTACATTACAGAAAATAATGAACTTTATCACAATATGCTAATTTTTTGAGAAGATCCTGTAGTATGAGAGCCATACCTACACAGTCTTTTCTATGGAGCTGAACTCCCCATCAGATAGAAATCTTTGCAAGATGCTGCACACACAGATGCTGTACAGACACAAAAGGTCAGTATCTGCAAAAGATCTGTTCCTGCCAAAAATCCGTTCCTGCAAATTGCATTCATAGTCTATGAGATCTGCACATCATCATACACACCTTGTTTAACAGACATTCATCTGCAGATCTGAAGATCCATCCTGGTGGATCTGATCTGCAGATGGATGTCTGTTAAACAAGGTGTGTATGATGATCTGCAGATATCATAGACTATGAATGCATTTAGCAGGAACGGATCTTTGGCAGGAACAGATCTTTTGCAGATACTGATCTTTTGTGTCTGTACAGCATCTGTGTGTACAGCATCTTGCAAAGATTTCTGTCTGATGGGGAGTGCAGCTCCATAGAATAGACTGTGTAGGTATGGCTCTCATACTACATGAAGGGTGGTAAGATAGGTCTGTGATCTTTCATTTTCCAAAGACTATGGTCTGATGTGTGTATGTGGCCTTACAGTATTGTCAGTCTGCAATTGCTAAACCTGAAGCTATCCCTTTACATATTTTGCTGCCCTACATTAAGCATCATACAGTGCAGAATAACCCACAAAGTAACCCATATATGGTGTATACATCAACAAGTATAGTTAGCTGGTTTGTGGCTGCTAATTAATTATAAACTGAAGATTCCTTCCTGCCAGAATATTCCCTTTTAGATGAGAAGCGTCTACACGTTTTTGTGGTTGCTTTTGTCCCGATGAAGTGGGAAATGGCCACGATACGTGTTGTCTGACCCTACTGTGTGCAATACATTTTTGAAAGAATACCAAGTCACATTGGCTACTTTGAGATCTTCAGGAGAGGCAAGCCAACCATACCTTTTACTTTTTAAACAGTTTTGAAGTATCTTATAATTTCGGATACCTCCAGCCACCAATATTATAGTATACACCTCTGTTGGGAAAGTTGTATTTTTAGAGTAGTTCTTTTAGTCTGCACCTACTAACTGCCTGGAATATGACCTTCTGAGGACCGTTGGGAACCCAATGGGGACAGGAAATCCTCCATCATCCTTAATGGTGTTTGCATAATTATTATTATTGCAACCTGAAATTCGTTAGTTACTATCTTAATTGCTGCTAATGTTCTATGAATTATCCACACTACACATACAATTCATTATATCACAAGTCTTTTTTTTCTTCAGTGTCACTTAAAAAAAAAAAAAAAAAAAAAAAAAAATAATAATAATAATAATAATAATAATAATATACATTAAATATATATATATATATATATATATATATATATATATATATATACACACACCGAATATTTACTGTATGTGTGTTAACATATTACATTATTGGCTCCTGGTTTGTGTATCTGTAAGGCCCCGTTCACATTACAAATGCGGACGGCCACGCATGCGGAACGCAACGCGTACGAACGCACGCCATCCGCATTTGTATGCGTTGCGTGGCTGATCCCATCACTGAAAAGTGAATGGGACAGCCACGCGTTTTGGCAAAAAATGCGTGCAGCATGCGTTCCCGGACCGCACAGGTCCGGAACGCATGCAGTGTGAACATCAGACAGTGCACTCTATGTACTGTCTGATGTCGTGCGTGTCGGACACCTGCACGCGTTTCCAAAACGCGTCTGGAAACGCGTGCAGTGTGAACGGGGCCTAACGGTTGGTGTCAGCACACAGAGAGTATCTGATTATTGATGATCTGCAGTATCACCAATGATACAGATGTGTACCAGATTATTAGTGATCTGCAGAATCACCAATAATACAAGTATGGCTAACCTCTGGACACCTGATAAAATGTAAGTGTTTGGGTGCAACTGTAACTTTGATAGTTTGAGGAGACTTCACCAGAGGGGCTGGTGAGGTACTATCAGTACACTAACCGTGCACAAACGTACAATCTCCAGCAAGCTGGAGAAACCATACTGGAGATGCTGAATCTCCCGAGGAGCGGGTGATTCAGAATATACTGCAGGCAAATGAACACCCGAGGGGCGGGTGAGTCAAACTGTATTGCAGCCTATGGGACACAGTAAGACTACAATGACAGGTTAACTAAAGAGCAGGTAATAAGGCTGAACTATAGCTTAGGAGAACTATAACACCAGAGGAGCTGGCGTAGCTATACCTCACCAGTGGCGAGGGCCCACAGGTGAGTAGAATGGTCAGGCAGGCAAGGTTCGGCAACAGAGAGGTAAGTATTGGTACAAGATCGTGAGACAAGAGAGTAATCAGTAATCAGGCAAAGGTTCAGCAACAGGAAGGTACGTATCGGTACAGAATCGTGAGACAAGAGAGTAATCGGTAATCAGGCAGAGGTTCAGCAACAGGTAGGCATATAGGCAAAAGTACAGGATCAGAAGGCAGAATCAGAGTAATAGCTAAGAGTCATACACAGGAGATCAATACAGTAAACAATTTCCTAATCTGGGTGTGAACTCCTTGGCATCAACACCCGGGAACTAATCTAAACAAATAACAATAATAACCAAGACTTGGTGGGAAATCCGTAGCATCAACACCAGGGATCTAGCCTAAGGTCTGCGCGCTAAATCGCAAGTATTCACGACAACAGACAAAGCAACAATGAAGCCCGGAGGTTTATGAATCAGAGGAGACCTCACTGGCACGCCCCCCTCTCATCAGCTAATCCTGGGCGCCGTGGGTCTCTTCTGACGTCAGCCGACCGGCCGGTCAGCTGACGCCTCTCCTCCCAGAATAAAGGTCCTGTCTGTGCGCGCGCCCGAGCAAGACAGCGACCCTATGTGCAGCAGAAAGCCCCGTCCTCGGCGTCCTACATGCCGAGAAGACGGGCAGGGGCACAGAGACGGCTGCGGCGGCGGAAGTGTTCGCCGCAGCTGACAGCCCCCAGACCACCTCCATGGAGGCAGCTGCAGCGGCGGCGCTGTTCGCCGCAGCTGCCATAACAGTATCCCTTGTAATATTAAAGATTAGTGCACTGTGCTCTGAGGATGCACGTTTCATATGAGAAGTGAATGGTAGCTGTGCAGGCAGAGAAGAGAATAAGTGCTGGCAGGCTTGCAGGCAGAGAAGGGGACGAGCTGAGCAGATGGGTAGGCAGTGACACGTAATGGTCAGTTGTGCCAGCAGTAAAGAAGATAAGTGCTGAAAAGTGTGAAGGCAAGGCATAGAAGAGATGGCATCAAGTACTACTAGGCAACACAATATTCAAAAAGCTGTAAAGCGCAGGATGACTCTAAAAGCAGCAAAGCGGATTGGTTAGCTGCAGACAGAAAGGGGCAGGACAGGCATATAGGAAGAAAATGAGGATGAGTTCTGAGTAGCTGAGCAGACAGAGGATGGAAAGAAATGCATGCCCAAAAACGGGGATACGTGCTGGGTGGCTATGCAGGCAGGAAAGTGAAAAAAATAGCATTTATCCATTGTGCTTCCTGCACAACTGCACATCTAAGCGAGTGTGTAGGTAAAGAAGGAAACAGGTGCTGGGCAGATGTGAAGGTAGTGAGGTGAATAAATGATGGACAGATTTACAAAGAACGGGAAAAGTTTAGGGCAAGCATGTTGGCAGAGAAGGGAAGATGTTCTGAACAGTGAAGCAGGGCATTTTGCCATGCGCCATGCAGCGCTGAAGCTTGGCACAGCTATAGCAGTAATGCTGTAGCCCGCGCCCCATGCACGGTTAATTGGGGAATCCGGCAATTGCCGGACCCTAAACTACTTCTCCTTCAGAGTTGCGACGACTCAGAGGGGGAATAGTACTTAACACACACCCGAATTTGTGCGGCAGCGGTGTGAGCTGTCATTTGGCTCACCCTGCGCCAGAAAGCCCTGAGTCAAACTGTCATGTATGCCTGGACAGGTGTGCAGGCAGCGAAGGGGAAAACGTGCTTGACAGGTGTTCAGGCAGAGAAGTGAAGATATTCTGGATGATTATGCATGCAGAGAAAGTAATAAAGGCAGGTAATAAATGTTGTGGAAGTCTGCAGGCAGAGAAGTGGATAAATGCTGTGCAGGTGAGCAGGCAAAGAAGGGAATAAGGTCTTTGTAGCTGTACATGCAGGGAAACGGAAAAATACAGGCAGGTGTGCTGACAAAGAAGGAGATGAGTGCTAGGCAGATATGCAAGCAGAGAAGTGATTTAGAACTTGGTAATGGTACAGGCACAGTAGCAGAAATGCTGGGTGGCTATGCACATAGAGAAGAGGTTGTGTTCCCCATGGCTGTGCAGAGATACAGTTTATAAAACCTGATGGTTATACAGGTAGATGAGGAAGGTAAATGTTGTGTGGTTTTACAGACAGGAAAGGTGTTCAATATTGGTGGCCTGAGCAAGTAAACAAAGGGTTAAGTGCTACTTGCCCCTGCAGGCGATTGAGGAATTAGGTACTAGCTGGCCTTACAGGCGGTAGAGTGCAGAAGTGCTAACTTGCTAATCTGATACAGAAGGACATAAGTAATGGGGAGGGCTGTGCTGGTCAACAGGGGGTTAAACGTTGCTTTTTTGCAAAGGTGCTTGAGGAAATAGGTACATGCTGGCTCTACAAGCAGTGACGTGGATAAGTGCTATGCCGATACAGAGGGGCATAAGTGACAGGGAGCTGTGCTGGCAGAGACGGGTACAAGTGCTATTTGCTTGTGCAGGCAGATAAGGGATTAGGCGCTGTGCTAGGTCTTGAGTTTTTTGGGGCTGACTGAGAATGCCATTTGTGCTGGTTGTCTGGGTGAGGATGCATTAGTACAGGTTGGGGAACGCTAGCAGATGTGCAGGGAGGGAGGTCACCAGATTCAGGGGGTGCAGAGAATTTTAACCAATCAAGACCAAGGGCACATACTTACTGCATATTAAGGCAAAGGACATCCGGAGGAGCTTGAACTGACACTTCATACCAGACCAGTTCTGGGGAGACAGAAACCATAATCAAGAGTCAGTGAACATGATTTATGTAACTCCATTCACTTCCATTCAGTCAGACTCGGGACACAGCATCACTCATTATTCTTCCATTACCCACAGCAGCCTGAGCAAAGGATGGGTGGCGACACCTCAACATATCTCACCATCACGATGTTGGCCAGATGAGCAGAAACAATGGCGTAAACTCCGCCTGATGCTCCAACTGCTGGTGCCGTCATGTCAGCCAGGGACACTGTCAGAGAGCCTGAGACACAAGAACATGTTACTGTCTGGAAGATGAACTGGTGCCCCACATCCACTGATCATACATAAGCAAACATCGGTCTTCCTCTGAAAATGAAGGATCTAATTGGCAGCTGTGGCTTACAGAAAGTTCTTAGATGAGAGTCTTGCTCATATCTTTCTATAGATTATATCAAATCGTAATAATCCGCACCACCTTCAAGCATGTATCTTCATTTATTGGTAGAAAAAGACAAACAAATTAAAAAGAACTGCAAGGCAAGACAGTCCGCTGTTTCGGGCTACCTGCCCATCTTCAAGTTGCCCAGTTCTGATTAAAACATACATCAACTGCACACATATATACAGATAACATCCAATCACAGAAGGTACACAAATTAGAGGACCTGATGGGGAACTGATCATTTACATATCCTAACCACACCTACAAGGTATGCAAATTAGAGGACCTGATGGGGAACTGATCATTTGCATATGCTGACCACACCTTCAAGGCCACAAGATAAGCTGATTGGCTGGAAGAAAATTTCAAATTCCCAGCACTACAAAAGTACAATAATGATTGTTATCAGTATCACCCATCACAATCACAAATGATCAATATGGACTCACATATCCATTAGCGTATGGATACACGATCCCACAAGCACGAGCGGGTGTCAAGAATAAGAATAGATATAGATAATCCCACTACCAGGGGATGATAGGAAAGGTCTGCCACCCAATAGGAAAATCCAGGGGCGTGCACCAAACACAATATGTAAAAGCGCAATATGTAAAAAAGCGCAATATGTAAAAAAGCGCCAGCCTATTAGCGTGCTAACGGCAAGGAGATGTCATAAAAACGTCACAAAAACGTCAAAAAAACGCCAAACATCTAAAGAGCTTCTGTATGAGACGGAATCGCGTATCCAGGAGGAATTCCGTAATCAGGAGGAATTCCGTAAAAAACAATGCCGCCAATTCCGTAACCAGGAGGAATTCCGTAACTGCATAGCAATATATTCCGTATAGGGCGAAATTACGTACCCAGGCGGAATCACCTAGCTACGCCGCCGCTATCTCCCGTATAAGACGGAACTCAATCCCGTACAACATGGCGTTACAAAAGCAGAACCCGCCGGCTAAAAACTAAATGGCCAGGATACAACCTACAGATAATAAAAAGGGCGACATGTCACCTAGAGCATGAAAATCTATGGAAAAAAGCAGTCCATAATGAAAAGATTGTATATGTACACTTTCCTGCAAAAACCACTGGAGGCAGACTCATTTCCTCAACAAATTAGAGGAATTAGATAAAAATTATTTTTGAGAGAATTGAGAAGAAATTCTTTAAAAAATTACTCACCCGCTCGTGCTTTTGGTCAACACAAATGTATTCTACCCTCCCTGTGGAAAAAACATATAAACTCACCATAAATAAAGGTTACATGAATAGATACAAAGGCAATATATATACATCAATGAGCAAACTGATTACCAATCAAGTTCAAGGTCATAATCCCTATTGAGACCAGTATTAACTGTATCTAGCTCCCTAATCCATTTGGATTCAATTTTTGACAGTTTAGAGTGTCGATTGCCACCCCTATTGTCCACTCCAATTCCATCAATAACACAGACTCTCAACTGACTAACGTTATGGCCATAACGGGTGAAATGTTCAGAAACAGATTGTTCCATATTCTTCTTTCTAATGGCAGATTTATGTGAGGCAACTCTATCCTTTAATCTTTGTGTTGTCTGCCCCACATAACCCTTACCGCAGGGGCATTTAAGTAAGTAAATGACCCAACTAGAGTCACATGTATATCTATCATGAATATTGTATCTCTTACCACTAGTGGGATGGAAAAAATAATCTCCCTTAATCAAGCTATTGCATATATGGCAGTTCAAGCAAGGAAAAGTGCCACATTGCCTAGGTCTACCCCTCCTCCTCGAGATGTCTGAATGTACCAAATTGGTGCGCAATGAGGGAGCGCGTTTGTAACAAAACATGGGAGAACGTTGGAATTCCCTAATATAGGGGAGTGAATCGGTTAGTATACCCCAATGTCGTTTGACACACCGTTCGACCTGTCTACTAATGGTACTATATGTTGAAACAAACTAGTGGTAAGAGATACAATCCCACTAGTGGTAAGAGATACAATATTCATGATAGATATACATGTGACTCTAGTTGGGTCATTTACTTACTTAAATGCCCCTGCGGTAAGGGTTATGTGGGGCAGACAACACAAAGATTAAAGGATAGAGTTGCCTCACATAAATCTGCCATTAGAAAGAAGAATATGGAACAATCTGTTTCTGAACATTTCACCCGTTATGGCCATAACGTTAGTCAGTTGAGAGTCTGTGTTATTGATGGAATTGGAGTGGACAATAGGGGTGGCAATCGACACTCTAAACTGTCAAAAATTGAATCCAAATGGATTAGGGAGCTAGATACAGTTAATACTGGTCTCAATAGGGATTATGACCTTGAACTTGATTGGTAATCAGTTTGCTCATTGATGTATATATATTGCCTTTGTATCTATTCATGTAACCTTTATTTATGGTGAGTTTATATGTTTTTTCCACAGGGAGGGTAGAATACATTTGTGTTGACCAAAAGCACGAGCGGGTGAGTAATTTTTTAAAGAATTTCTTCTCAATTCTCTCAAAAATAATTTTTATCTAATTCCTCTAATTTGTTGAGGAAATGAGTCTGCCTCCAGTGGTTTTTGCAGGAAAGTGTACATATACAATCTTTTCATTATGGACTGCTTTTTTCCATAGATTTTCATGCTCTAGGTGACATGTCGCCCTTTTTATTATCTGTAGGTTGTATCCTGGCCATTTAGTTTTTAGCCGGCGGGTTCTGCTTTTGTAACGCCATGTTGTACGGGATTGAGTTCCGTCTTATACGGGAGATAGCGGCGGCGTAGCTAGGTGATTCCGCCTGGGTACGTAATTTCGCCCTATACGGAATATATTGCTATGCAGTTACGGAATTCCTCCTGGTTACGGAATTGGCGGCATTGTTTTTTACGGAATTCCTCCTGATTATGGAATTCCTCCTGGATACGCAATTCCGTCTCATACAGAAGCTCTTTAGATGTTTGGCGTTTTTTTGACGTTTTTGTGACGTTTTTATGACATCTCCTTGCCGTTAGCACGCTAATAGGCTGGCGCTTTTTTACATATTGCGCTTTTTTACATATTGCGCTTTTACATATTGTGTTTGGTGCACGCCCCTGGATTTTCCTATTGGGTGGCAGACCTTTCCTATCATCCCCTGGTAGTGGGATTATCTATATCTATTCTTATTCTTGACACCCGCTCGTGCTTGTGGGATCGTGTATCCATACGCTAATGGATATGTGAGTCCATATTGATCATTTGTGATTGTGATGGGTGATACTGATAACAATCATTATTGTACTTTTGTAGTGCTGGGAATTTGAAATTTTCTTCCAGCCAATCAGCTTATCTTGTGGCCTTGTAGGTGTGGTCAGCATATGCAAATGATCAGTTCCCCATCAGGTCCTCTAATTTGCATACCTTGTAGGTGTGGTTAGGATATGTAAATGATCAGTTCCCCATCAGGTCCTCTAATTTGTGTACCTTCTGTGATTGGATGTTATCTGTATATATGTGTGCAGTTGATGTATGTTTTAATCAGAACTGGGCAACTTGAAGATGGGCAGGTAGCCCGAAACAGCGGACTGTCTTGCCTTGCAGTTCTTTTTAATATGTTTGTCTTTTTCTACCAATAAATGAAGATACATGCTTGAAGGTGGTGCGGATTATTACGATTTGATACTATTGGATCCTGTGGTGTCCGGGTTCTTTCTCCAGCACACCTACCATTCCTTATTGGGTGGCTTACCAGTGAGTGCTACTCCACACATAGAAACTACTTTCTATAGATTATAGACATAAATCAGTACTCTTACCAGCAAGGACACCAGCTACGTAGACAAATCCAACGCGTAGAGTTCCATGAACCATCTCCAGCGGCACCCCCACCAGCAACTGCAGAGCCACATTCACCCCCAGATGTTCAATCCTGAGGTACATATAAGATGGAAACAAGCAAAATGAGGGTCAGAAGAAGAGAGAGGAAGGACTGGAAAGATAAAGAAGACATTGGAGGTGGAGGTGTGTTCAGCTTCTAAGGGCAACACTGGTTAATTTGCATATATTCAGCAGTGATGCCCTGGGAGACATCTCAAGCTCACTCCAACCTGAATTATCGCAAATTCTTTTTGTTCTAAGAAAGCAAACTTTTGTATTCATAGCATCTTAGTAAGGGGGCTTTTAGGACCATTGTAGCCCCTTACACACTCCAATGAGTTCTGGTTCACCATGAGCTTGCCGGTTAGTCTGTACCGATAGACAAAAAGGAGAGTGTGAAGTTGAAGGATAAGAAGATGGGCAGCAAAGATTGGAAGGGCAAACAGAGGACAACAGAGGAAGGATAAAGAAAAACAGGGAGGCGTGTTGGAGTAGATGGAAGACAATGATGTGTGGAAGATTGGAGAGGAAGGACAGGTATAGGGGGTGGGACAGAGAAACCATATTAGGAATGGTGATGCTTCCTAACTTCTTGTTGAGTGGCTGCCATTATGCCTAACATGGCTTCTCACAGGACAACCACCTGCATGGAAAAATGACATTAATATCTCATAAGCCTTCAACAAATGGCACTCTATGCTCTCACATAATGGCCTGTGTGTTGCTAACATTTTATATCCTGGGTTGCCACTGGGGACAGCTGTATTGGTCCTCGACGTATGGAGGCATTTTCTTCAGTAGAATTATTAAGCAGACCGTTTCCGAGGGATGGAAGGTTTCTGCACCATATGCTGTTCCAGTTAGTAGTAGAAGCAGACCACACTCACCCAGCATGCATGAAGATGTAGCTGAGGTAGCGCCAGGCCTGTGCACGCAGCTGCGGGTGGTAGACGAGTGGATTCTTCAGGTATTGGGTGTGTTTCACCTGCAACACGAACCTGTCCAACAACAGCCCATAATACACAAATATGGCCACCTATGAGAGAAACAGCATTATACCAATATGTCACAGATCCCCGCTCCATTCCTCCCTTCCCACAGCATGGACCTCCTCAGTATCCGGAAGCAGGAGCCATTAGTTCTAATAATCCATCATGTACTTAGCAGGGATTATGTGGCATGGATCTAAACAATAAATTAAAAACTACTTCCAGAGGAACAGATGCAATATTGGTCCGTGATTTTAAGTAATTTATATAACCTTCTCTACAGCTGTTATGGCAGGTTTAGGATGGCTCCATTTCCTACCACAGATGTCGGCACAGCCTCCTGTGACAGCGATTGATGCCCCAGTTGATATTTCTGGTTGAGGCATCAAATGGCCCTCAACTGTGACAGCAGCTTCTGGGTAACTTTACATACCCATACTTGCTTATCTCTTTTCTTAAAGGACTCCCAAGGTGAATGAGTATAATCTATTTTATTCACCTGGGGCTTCTTCCAGCCCCTATCATCTGCTTCAGTCCCTCGCCGCAGCTCCGGTCTTCCTCGGTGTCCCGCTGGGCGCCCGTACAGAGTGCCGACCCGCCGGCGGGTCGTCTCTTCTGCGTCTGCATATCCACGTCATCTGGTGCGTACTGCACCTGCAGTACAGTATGCACCAGATGACGTGGACACACGGGCATAAGTCGGGTCACCGGTCATTACAAGTGGGCAACGGTACACCAAAGAGGACCGGGGCCGTGGTGAGGGACTGAAACGGTTGCTAGGGGCTGGAAGGTGCCCGAGGTGAGTATAAATAGATTATACTCGTTAGCCTTGGGAGTCCTTTAAAGCAGATTAAGGTGTTCTAGTCCGAGAAACAACTGCACAAACTTTTATAAGCTGGTACCACAGAAACAACCCCATCCACACAAATCACACACTGTACATAATAAACACTCACCTCTACAATGGTGATGGTGATCATGAACCAAGCGGGTGGACAGCCGGTGTAGTTATCATAGTACCACTTCCTGTCAATTTCTCTGGGCAGAACCTCATAGGCCACGTGGCGGATCAATCGTTGTGTCAAACTCAAACCCGGCTCTTCCAGAAGGGCTTTATTACATAAATGTCTGTTCCCTTGCATAATGGCGCGGCGGAAACTGTTTGACCGCTTACTGTGCATCTGTAAAATGGAGGCAAATAAAACCATTATATAAAGCATCAGGGGGTGCAAGTCCTCTGGAACCTCAGGAGAGATGAGCTTAAATTAAAGCGGACCCAAACCAAACATTTTAAAAATATTCAGTTGCACCACTCTGACACATACAAAGATAAATAAACACTCCGTCAAACCTATGATCATTTCAGTGCATGCTTTTCACCCTTCTCTTTTCATAACTAGAGTTATACTGGGGGCAGCCGTTAGCAATTCCTCCATTGCCGGACACCATCTACTCCAGCATTTTGCCGGATTTTGTCCCGGCAATTTGAAAGGAAGGGAGGGGTTCCTCCAATAAATGTAAAATATTTTATATTTGTTATCATGCAGCTGAAAAAATGCTGCTATTTATTATTATAATTTAGAAAAGAGATTTTATTTCTGAAATCTTGTATTTTTAATTTGGGTCCACTTTAAGGAGCATCTGTGGTGCTGTAGGACCCTGTGACCACAGGGGGAAGCAGGACCATGGAAATACCTTGAAGGGGCATAGGGTCAGGGAACACCATGAAGGCGGAGTATAGAGCCATAACAACTGGGGTGCGCAAAGCCAATGGCTTTGGGGGGGGGGGAATGGGACTCTGAGCCATGTCAACACTGGTCTGGAACGTCAGATCACCGGTCTGGAACGATAGATGTACTCTCAGGGCTAGGGAGGGAGACACTGAGAGGGGCAGGGCTGCAAGACGACTGTGGATGGCAATGTGAATACAGGGGACCCAATGCTTCAGGAACATCAGGGGGTGCAGCGTCTCAGAGATATTGGGTTATGCAGTACTCTGTGAGTAGAAGAAGATGCAGTGCCTTGGGAACATGATGTGTGTGGCTTTAGAAACATCAGGAGGTACAGGAGTTTTAGATCATTAAAGGACAACTGAAGTGAGAAGAATATGGAGCCTGCCATATTTATTTCCTTTTAAACAATACCAGTTACCTGGCAGCACTGCTGATTTAGTTGGCTTCAGTAGTGTCTGAATCACACCAGAAACAAGCGTGCAGCTAATCTTGTCTGATCTGACAACAATGTCAGAAACTCCTGATCTGCTGCATGCTTGTTCAGGGTCTATGACTAAAAGTATTAGAGATAAGAGGATCAGCAGGACAGCCAGGCAACTGGTATTGTGTAAAAGGAAATAACTATGGTGCCCTCCATATCCCTCTCGCTTCGGTTGTCCTTTAAGAGTTCAGGATTTAGGACACATTAGGGGTGCAGGGCCACCCAGCAACATCATTGTCTCAGTTCCTCACTTGCCCTGCACTCTATTACACAGTCTGTACATAATGCTGCTACGCTGGTATCTGTCGATGTATTGAAAATAGATGACGCCACGTGAACAATAATAGAGAATGATGTGGATACGGCAGGGACACCACTCAGTCATGGAAGGAGAGTGTTACACATTCAGCAGAGCTCCGCAGATCTCCGCCACCCACCCACACACGCATCAATTCAGTAATAAAACGAAGCGAGCGTGTCTAACGCAGGAAGAATAACCAGAGAGCAAAGGAATATGCACTAATGAGCCACTTGGTGCTGGAAACATACTGTCAGCAGAGAATGTCACTGCGGTGCTCTGACCTCGAGACCACAACTCTCACCTATACTGCATGAATCAGCCCCTCCCTCCATGTCCCTTTCCTCTGCTCTGCCTCTCCATCTGTCTCTCCATCCTTATTTCCCTGCCCTAGTCTCTCATTCTCTCTATTCCCCTCCACCTCCCCTTATCGTTCTCCAGCTATCTATATCCCTTCATCTATATCATACACTATCCATCACCACCTCTCTGTATCCCTCCAGCTCTACCCCTTCCACTTCATAATACCCCCATCTCTGTCTTACACTATCCATCGCCATATCCCTGCCCATCCTTCTGCATCCCTCTTTATCCCTCACCACCCCTCATCTTCTGTCATCCAACTGCCCGCCACCCAAACTCTCTGTAGCTTTTCCCATCCCTCTCATTCACCACATCATCCATCTCCTCCATTCTTCATCCCTTTTCAACTCTTCCCATCCCCTTTACACCTTTTCTCTCTGCCCCTCTAACCATCGATCTCTCTCTATTCCTTTCCACCTTTACATCTCAATCTCTCCCCCTTGTGTTTTCACCTCTCTGCATCTCTCCCTACCCATCCCCAGCTCTCCACATCCATCTCCTACAATATCTATTATCGTCCAAACCTCTCTATCTCTTCCCCCCTTCTTGATTTCTGCACATCTCTCCATCTGTCTCCACCTTACCCAATCCCTCTCCAACTCTTATCCATCCATGTCCATATTACCCTATCCCTCTCCATATTACCCTATCCCTCTCCACCTTACCCTATCCCTCTCCACCTTACTCTATTCCTCTCCAGCTCTCTATCCCTCTCCATCTTACCCTATACCTCATCAACTCTCTCCATCCACTTTACACCTCTCCCTTCCTATTCCTCTCTACTCTACGGTCATCACACTCTATCCCTGTTTTTCCATCTCCATCACTTTCCACCTCTATCTGTCTCTCACCCCTCTTTCTGCCATTTTCCAGCATTCTCTACCCCCACTCCGTCCCTCATCTCTTAGTCTCCCTAACCCAAATAAACACTCTTTAGATCCTTTGTCTGTCTAGCCAGAATTGTTCATCTCTACTTCTATCTCTATTCACTTCATTCCCACTCCACTTTTCTATATATTAGTCTTTATTTTCCTCCCCACCTCTCTCCCATTCCTTCTCCATATCTCCCTCTATTCCTCTCCACCTCTTTCTTTAGCTCTCCTTTCTCACCTTTTTTTTCCTCTTCATGGCTCCATATCCCAGTTCACTTATTTCTACCCCATCCACCTCTCTTCCCCTCCACAACTCTCTACCCTTCTCCCTCTACACCTTTTCCTTCTATTTCCACCTCTCTCTAACCCCCTGCACCTCCCTCCATCCATCCCTCTCCCTTTCCTCCGCTTTCTAAACGTTTCCATTTCTACTTACCCCTCTCCAACTCTGTTTCTTTTCCATACCTTCCATTTCTTTCCATCCCTCTCCCCACCTCCCACCCACTTTTATCTATACCTGTCCTGCTCTTCCTATCACTTTACTCCTTTCTCTATCCTTCCCCCGCACTCTCCGTATCCCTAGCTGCCTTTCTCCATCTCTTATCCACCTTTCTCCATCCTCTACCCACCTTTTTCCATTCCTTTTCCTCTTTCATTACCCCCCTCCCTTCCCACATCTATCATTCACCTTCTCTGATCTCTCATTCACCTGTCCATTTATCCCTTTACCTCTCCACCTTTCCTTCTGTTCATTCTTCTCTACCTTTCTCTATCCCTGCCCATCACCCTCTAGTCCCTCTCTACCTCCTCAACCCTTTATTGTTCCTCATATCTCACTCATCTTCATCTTACCTTGCACCTGTTTCCATACCTTACCTTTTCCCACATCTCCCTATCCCTCTACATGGATATAGTTCTCTCTCCCCCTCCCCTTTGCTCTATCCCCTGCTCTCTTAACATATTGTCTACTCTGTCTCTCCACCTCAATCCACGTCCACCTATCTCCATCCCTTACCATACCTGTATACCTACCTCTCTGCTGTCCACCTATATTTTATAGCCACCCTTACTCTCCCTTCATCCTCTTTTCTCACTTCTAGTTTTTCTCCATCTCTCTATCTGTCTCCGCCTTCCTCTGTATCCTTTATTTTCTGCCCACCTGGTTTCCACTGTCCTTCTTCACTTCCTGCTTCCTCCTACTCTTCATTCTGTATCCCATTCCACCTCCATCCAGACCTCATCCTATCCTTCTCCACCACTGGCTATTCCATCCCTTTTCTCTCTGTTTTCCCCATCACTTCTTCTTTCTTTCTTACAGTATATCCCTCTGATGGCCATTCTCCATCTAATATCACCCTTATGGCCCCCCCTCCATCTGTCTCCATTCTGCTGTTTCTCTCATTGCCACTCACCCATTCTCTCCTCTGCCTCTGTAGGATGAAGGATCTGAAGACTTGCAATTAATTGTGTCATAGTACACAAAGGGGTAATGGCATATAAAGCTATATACATCTGAAGACAGGAATGTGTGCTATTGGGCAATGAGGGCACCTAGGCCTATATTTGGTGCATACAGGGTGCCATCATCTAGTGAAGAGGGAACTGTAGAGTACTGGCTTAAAGGGAACCTGAGCCGGGAAGAGAGAGAATAATTATACATACCTGGGGCTTCCTCCAGCCCCCTCCAGGCTGATTGCTCCCTCGCTGTCCTCCTCCGCCACCTGGATCGTCTGGAATTCAGCAACATAAGTCCTCCGGTCTGGGGCATTCTGCCCATGCCCAGCCATGAGTGGGCCCCCCTCGCCAGGAGCGTTCCCCAGGACTACTGTGCAGGCGCGCAGAACGATCCTGGCAACAGGAGCACAATGGAGACCGTGCGGTCAGACTGCACCTGTGCCGACTGATTTTCGGGCTCCAATTCCAGACTATCCAGGCGGCGGAGGAAGACGACGACAGGGGATCATTCAGCTTGGAGGGGGCTGGAGGAAGCCCAAGGTATGTATCATTTTTCTCTCCTTCCCCGTCCCAGGTACACTTTAAACAGGATGCTATCTTACAGTGAACAGGGAACTATACACTTATATACAGGTTGGGGAAGCAGTATACTTCCTTGTACACTGTAAGATAGTGTTCTGCTGCTCTGGCATCCATACTATATGAGTGTACACAAAGTAATGGATTGTTGGAAATCCCTCCCAGTACAGGTAGAAGGAATACTTCCCACTCACTAGATTAACCACATCCTGACAGCGCACTCTGCCATCTGCATTGCTGTTTGCCAGGGCCAGCAGGACATCCAGCTTGTGAGGCTCCAGGTCCGATCCATGTATACGAAGAAGAGACCAGAACTGTTCCATGCTGATGTAACCACTACTGTCACCTGCATCCAGCTGAGGGCAAATAAAGCACACGGTTTAATCACTCCCATTACTGTGAATGAAATATGCATGACATGCTAGGGGTTAATAAGTACCTTTTTATGGAAGAGGAACATGCGAAGGACATCCGCCCTCTGGAATAAAACCAAAGACTAAATGCTACCTGTCCTCTGGGATAACACCAGAAATAGACGAGGGATACCTGTCCTTCAGGATAACACCAGAAGTGGAAGAGGGACTTTTGGCCTCTGGCGTAACACCAGAAGTGGAAGAGGGACTTTTGGCCTCTGGCATAACACCAGAAATGGAAGAGGGGATCTACCGTCTTGGCTATCACCAAAGAAGGAAAGAGTATATCTGCCCTCTGGGGTAGCACCAGAGGTAGAAGAGTGACAGCTTGGCCTCTTGGGTAAGAGCAGAGATTGATGAAGGACACCATGGATGAAGGACACCATGGGCGTACGTATTACTGCACTGCCAGTGAGCTGGCTGCTCAAATCCCTGCCAGTGTTGAATACTGTTCCCTCACCGAGTCGTAGCAACTCAGAGGGAAAAATACTGGTAATTCAGGGTTCGGCGATTGCCGAATCTGCGAATTACCCTTGCACAGGGTGCGTACTATTGCACCATGGATGAAGGACACTTGGGCCCTGGGGTGGCACCAAAGATGGAAGAGGGTCAACTTGGCCTCTTGGGTAACAGAGATGGATGAAAGATACCTTGATGGGTTAAGGTCTCTGGGATAGCACTAAAGGTGGAAGAGGGACAGTTTTGATCTCTTGGGTAACAACAGATGGATGAGGGACACTGGGTCTCTAGGGTTCCACCACAGATGCAAGAGGGACAGAGTATGAACTTGTCCCATAGGGCAACAATGGATTTGGAAGTGGGACAGACACCTGGCCTCTAGATAGGACATGGAAAGGAGACACCTGGCCTCTGAGGTAACAGAGAAGAAAAAAGTCACCTGCCCTTTGGGGTAACATTGAAGGTGCAAAGGGAACAATATGGAATTTAATATTTTGCGGATCACCAGGAAGACGTTAGCCATACCTCAGCAGAAAAGTTACATCTGCAGCTGTATAGAGGTGAGAAGAGGATGGAGCACTGGTTGCTATGGGCTGCAGCACTGTATGAAATAAGCCCCAGAGATGGCTGTGAGAGAGCAAAAGAAGCAGTAGAGCTCACGCTCTATACACTGTTCTCACAAAGAAATGCTTGTTGCTCTGCAGACTTCCAGCTGGGCCAGCCGGGTGAAGAGCTCAGACGAGAGGGTCCCAGATGGTGGTGGGTGCTGTGAGCCCGCAGTATGACCCCTAATCCTCTTATAGGAGGAGAGACGGGGGGAAAGTCTTTAATCTGGACACAAAGGGCTTTTGTTGGGTGAGATGGGGTTTGTGAAGAGAGAGGCGGCAGGTGCTGTACAATACACACAATGCTCTGTTTACAATCACTTCTCCGCCTTGTCATTAATCTGGGCATTACCAACACTGCAGCTATCCCACCAATTCCTCTATATCAGTCTCACAATTCCTCAGTCGCTGAACTGCTGAGGAGACATCCACCCAGAAGTGAATCACTGTCTCCTCCAGGCTATGCATTCAGCCTTAGGATATCAGCTGTGGACAGACTATGGCTTTGTATCATGCTGTATAGTAGACTGCTCTCTTAATTCTATCCAACCAGCTACCTCCACGTTAGTGTAGCAACAGGTTAGAGCAGCCTTTCTCATTCCTTTATCGCTGGAGGAACCCTTCAAATAATGTTTGGATCTCAAGGAACCCCGACATTAACGAGGGGAGTGGGGATTTATTTGTAGGAGTAATGGTCTTAAGAAGTGGTCCTCAGTCCATGTTTCTTCCTTACAGTGCTCCATATCATAGTCATTCACATTACTGTTTCTCATTAGAGCTGTTACAATTATAGTGTTCTATAACAGTACTCTTTATTACACTGACCATATTATATTGTGGGTAACCACAAATGTTCACCTATAGCTGAATTCTTGCAAATTTTCTTCTGTTTTAAGAAGGCAAATCACTCCAAGCTTTGCTTTTTAGTCTCTTTTATCCCCCTATACATTCCTAGTGGTTTGGGTCACCCCGAGCTGCTTGGTTACTCTGTCCCCTATTATAGTGTCCCTTATTGTACTGTTTCCCTATCCTAGCGCTTTAGTGTGTTTTTTTTTATTATTCGGACCTAAATGTAGTCCTTCTTTTTACAGTACCCCCTATTATAGTATGCTCTATTATACTCCCACACCACCACCACCATTTGGGGTGAGTATAAATTTGCATTTGAAGGAGACACAGAGATGTAGATGTACATTTGAAACTTTCTCAGCCTGCCACAGTCACGGGAGGGAAAATTGCCAGGGAACACCTGGAAAGTCCTCAAAGAACCCTGGGGTTCCAGGGAAACCTAAGAGAGCCAGGGTTAGAGCGACAGAGACAGCAAGAAGTAAAACCTAGATTGTAGGGTGGGGTTAAAGTTTAAATTCCCCACTAGCTTGTATTGCTGTCTTCTACTTCCTATCCCTGTGAATTTAAGTTTTTATATTAACGCCACAAAGTTGCACAGCGGTCTCAGGGAAAGGAAGTAAGAGAAATCGTAAGCAATGGGTATGCAGCCAGCAATACAAACAGCTTAAAAGGTTCTATCACATTTTTGAATTTAAAACTGACTGGGACAGAGCTTAAATTTAAATATAGATGCAGTTAATAAGCATTGATGTATGCATACTTCCCAGCAGCCCTGTTTCTAGGGGCAGGGGAGGCAGGTGTCTGCCCAGGGTGCAGTGATGGAGGGGGGAGCCACGACCACACTGGGACTCAGCGACAGGGAAGGGGGCCCAACTTCTCCCTTCCTCCCTCTCCCTGGGGCTCCCCTCCATGCTCCTCCCTCCAGTGCAGTGTAAGCACAGCGGGAAGCCCGTAGAAACAGCTCACCGCCTTCCGGGCTTCAAGCGAAATTCACTGGCCGCTGGGCTCCTCTGTCTGAAATGATTATTACTCTCCCTACTTCCTGCTAATCAGGAAGTAGTGAGAGTTAGCGGCGTTGCAGACAGTGGAGTCCAGCGGCAAGTAAACTTCACTTGGAGCCTGGAATGAGGTGAGTTGTTTCTACAGGCTTCCTGCTGCACTTACTCTGCAGTGGAAGGGGGAACAGGGAGGGGGGCCCTGGGGACAGGGATGGAGAAGTCGTCCCACCCCCTCCTATGCTTGGCTACCTACACTGGGTGCACCTATGCCTGGTTACCTATCCTGGGGGCACCTGTGCCTGGCTACCTATCCTGAGGGCACCTGTGCCTGGCTACCCTGTACTGGGGGCATCTATGCCTGGCTACCCTATACTGGGGGCACCTATGCCTGGCTACCCTATACTCGGTGCACCTATGCCTGGCTACCCTATACTCGGTGCACCTATGCCTGGCTACCCTATACTCGGTGCTCCTATGCCTGGCTACCCTATACTGGGGGCACCTATGCTTGGCTACCCTATACTGGGGGCACCTATGCTTGGCTACCCTATACTGGGGGCACCTATACCTGGCTACCCTATACTGGGGCACCTATGCCTGGCTACCCTATTCTGGGAGCACCTGTGCCTGGCTAACCTATACTGGGGTCACCTATGCCTCGATACCTATACTGGGGGTACCTATACCTGGCTACCTATACTGGGGGCACCTATGCCTGGCTACCTATACTGGGGGCACCTATGCCTGGCTACCTATACTGGGGGCACCTATACCTGGCTACCTATACTGGGGGCCCCTATGCCTGGCTACCTATACTTGGGGCACCTATGATGCCTGACTTCCTATACTGGGAGCACCTATGCCTGGCTATGTATACTGGAGGCACCTATACCTGGCTACCTATACTGGGGGCACCTATACCTGGCTACCTATACTGGGTGCACCTATGATGCCTGACTTCCTATACTGGGGACACCTATACCTGGCTACCTATACTGGGGGCACCTATGCCTGGCTACCTATACTGGGGGCACCTATGTTTGGCTACCTATACTGGGGGCACCTATGCCTGGCTACCTATACTGGCGGCACCTATGCCTGGCTACCTATACTGGGGGCACCTATACCTGGCTACCTATACTGAGGGGCTAAATACCGCATTGCAAATAACATTCATGAGTCCATGAGGGGGCACAATTTTTACACCCTCACCTTGGGTGCAATTTAGTCTAGAAACTGCCCTGCTTCCTAGCTTATTGGTGACTGAAAAGAGAGACGCCTTCAATAGCAAAACTATTTCAGCAAAGGACACACCCCTGCAGTGGCGTCAGTAGAGATCACGGGGCCCCATAGCAAAGCTTTCATGGGGCCCTCAGATAAAGGCACTCTTAAGTAATATGACCTGCCCCAACCCTATGGATATGAGTTAATTGGACAATTTACATTCTTATGCAAGAAAGTTAATGGTGAATATATTAAGTACCACCTGGGCCCCCTATGCTCCAGGGCCCCATAGCAGCTTCTATGACTTTTGCTACGCCCCTGCGCCCTGACACACCTCCAGATTCAGGTCCAGTCTTAAGACTGATTTAGCAAAATTCACTTGCAACCATTCATAGAGGTCTAGAATAAAATCCCGTCAGCAGAAAGGGATACCATGGAAACGCACTACATTTACAGAGTAAGCAGTTATATAATCCCGATGTCAGACATAAAGTTTTCACATGTTTATTAGTGAAATAATAGAGTTATTGGTCAGATTTGTAAAAAAAAAACTAATATACAGTATATATGTCTATACACACTTACATACACAACGTGTGTGGTGTGTGTGTGTGTGTGTGTGAGTTTGTATTCATATATGTCAGCATGTGCGTCTAATTCTCAAGGAACAGTCCTGGGTTCTTTCACTGGATCTACTTCTAGAGGAACAGTCCTGTCTTTTGTCACGGGATCCAGTTCTGGTGGAGTTCTGGAGGAACAGTCATGGGTTCTGTCACTTGATCCAATTCTGGAGGAACAGTCCTGGGTTCTGTCACTGGGTCCAGTTCTGGAGGAACAGTCATGGGTTCTGTCACTTGATCCAATTCTGGAGGAACAGTCCTGGGTTCTGTCACTGGGTCCAGTTGTGGAGGAACAGTTCTGGGTTCTGTCACTGGATCCAGTTCTGGAGGAACAGTCCTGGGTTCTGTCACTGGACCCAGTTCTGGAGGAACAGTCCTGGGTTCTGTCACTGGATCTAGTTCTGGAGGAACAGTTCTGGGTTCTGTCACTGGATCCAGTTCTGGAGGAACAGTTCTGGGTTCTGTCACTGGATCCAGTTCTGGTGGAGTTCTGGAGGAACAGTCCTGGGTTCTGTCACTGGATCCAGTTCTAGAGGAACAGTCCTGGGTTCTGTCACTGGATCCAGTTCTGGAGGAACAGTCCTGGGTTCTGTCACTGGATCCAGTTCTGGAGGAACAGTCCTGGGTTTTGTCACTGGATCTACTTCTAGAGGAACAGTCCTGTCTTCTGTCACTGGGTCCAGTTCTGGTGGAGTTCTGGAGGAACAGTCCTGGGTTCTGTCACTGGGTCCAGTTCTGGAGGAACAGTCCTGGGTTCTGTCACTGGGTCCAGTTCTGGAGGAACAGTCCTGGGTTCTGTCACTGGATCCAGTTCTGGAGGAACAGTCCTGGGTTCTGTCACTGGATCTAGTTCTGTAGAAACAGTCCTGGGTTCTGTCACTGGGTCCAGTTCTGGAGGAACAGTCTTGGGTTCTGTCACTGGGTCCAGTTCTGGAGGAACAGTCCTGGGTTCTGTCACTGGATCCAATTCTGGAGGAACAGTCCTGGGTTCTGTCACTGGACCCAGTTCTGGAGGAACAATTCTGGGTTCTGTCACTGGATCCAGTTCTGGAGGAACAGTCCTGGGTTCTGTCACTGGGTCCAGTTCTGGAGGAACAGTCCTGGGTTTTGTCACTGGATCCAGTTCTGGTGGAGTTCTGGAGGAACAGTCTTGGGTTCTGTCACTGGATCCAGTTCTGGAGGAACAGTCCTGGGTTCTGTCACTGGATCCAGTTCTGGAGGAACAGTCCTGGGTTCTGTCACTGGATCTACTTCTAGAGGAACAGTCCTGTCTTCTGACACTGGATCCAGTTCTGGTGAAGTTCTGAAGGAACAGTCCTGGGTTCTGTCACTGGGTCCAGTTCTGGAGGAACAGTCCTGGGTTCCGTCACTGGGTCCAGTTCTGGAGAAACAGTCCTGGGTTCTGTCACTGGATCCAGTTCTGGAGGAACAGTCCTGGGTTCTGTCACTGGGTCCAGTTCTGGAGGAACAGTCCTGGGTTCTGTCACTGGGTCCAGTTCTGGAGGAACAGTCCTGGGTTCTGTCACTGGATCCAGTTCTGGAGGAACAGTCCTGGGTTCTGTCACTGGATCTAGTTCTGGAGGTGAGAGCTGCTGTACAGCAGAATTGAGATGAAGTGAGGGAGTTGGGATTAATGAGTGCTGTGATAGTAGATTACAGTTTTGTTATTCCATCTGCCGCACAACGGAGGAGCAGGTCATACAAGTCCATAGGACATATATAAAGGGATAATGAATTCTTACTGTGGGGGGTCCTGGATTTATTACTTGACAGATGTCCTGGGATCAGACAAGATATGGTAATCGTGCCTCCATACATCAGACTGCAGCCTACCCCCCCATCTCCTCCCATTGTACTGCAGTGCTAACCCTGGCCTTGCATTACCTTCAGCAACTGAGTGCTAGCTCTGCAGACCAGGACACACATACACAGGTATGTGGTGCAGACAGGTGTGTGTGGCGTCTGTGCCGAGCACAGTGGATGAAATCACTCGAGAGAAGATGACTTCACACTGGCTGCTCATCCTCGTCCTCTGCTATGCATCTGCCCCCCCCATCCCTCCTCCCCTTCCTTAACTGAGGGGTCATGGTACTACTTTCCTCATCACCCTCAACACTGTATACAGAATTTATAGCTTCTGCGACTGGGGGATGGGAACCCTGACTGCGAGTGACATGGTGGTTCATTCACAAACTAAGTGCATCTGAGAAAGAGACCCTGAGAAAAGATACTGAAGAAATATTTGTCATTCCAGAGATTGTGCAGCCACAAAATACTTCCCCCATGCCCCAGCCATAGGGGAAAGATGGGGGAGGGGGGTTATATACTGAGTGAGGGACACTACCGGTGCCAAGAACACAACGCAAGACTCCAGGGTAGGAGTAGAAAGTATAGCTGATGAATGAGGATGAATAGGAACCACATGAGCAACATACCAGAGCCTGCAGGAAGCGCTCCACCATCATATCCAAACTATACTTCACCCTCTCATCATGCCCACACTGAACTGCACCCCACCACACTCCTCCATCACACTACGCCCACACTTCATTGCACCCCACCACACTCCATCATGCCCACAATGCATTGCATCCCACCACACTCCTCCATCATAGTACGCCCACACTGCACCCTACAACACTGCCCCGTCATGCCATGCCCACACTGCAGTGCACCTCACTACACTCCATCGTCACACCATGCCCACACTGCATTGCACCTCACCACATTCCATCATGCCCACAATGCATTGCACCCCACCACACTCCTCCATCATAGTTCGCCCACACTGCACTGCACCCTACAACACTGCCCCGTCATGCCATGCCCACACTGCATTGCACCTCACTACACTCCATCGTCACACCATGCGCACACTGCATTGCACCCCACTCCTCCCTCACACCATGCCCACACCGCATTGCACCCCACCACACTCCATCGTCACACCATGCCCACACTGCATTGCACCTCACCACACTCCATCATGCCCACAATGCATTGCACCCCACCACACTCCTCCATCATAGTTCGCCCACACTGCACTGCACCCTACAACACTGCCCCGTCATGCCATGCCCACACTGCATTGCACCTCACTACACTCCATCGTCACACCATGCGCACACTGCATTGCACCCCACTCCACCATCACACCATGCCCACACTGCATTGCACCTCACCACACTCCATCATGCCCACAATGCATTGCACCCCACCACACTCCTCCATCATAGTACGCCCACACTGCACTGCAACCTACAACAATGCCCCGTCATGCCATGCACTCACTGCATTGCACCTCACCACACTCCATCGTCACACCATGCGCACACTGCATTGCACCCCACTCCTCCCTCACACCATGCCCACACTGCATTGCACCTCACCACACTCTTCCATTACACCATGCCCACCCTGCAATGCACCCCACCACACTCCTCCATCACACCATGCACTCACTGCATTGCACCCCACCACACTCCTCCATCACACCATGCACTCACTGCATTGCACCTCACCACACTCTTGCATCACACCATGCCCACACTGCATTGCACCCCACCACACTCCTCCATCACACCATGCACTCACTGCATTGCACCTCACCACACTCCTCCATCACACCATGCCCACACTGCATTGCACCCCACCACACTCCTCCATCACACCATGCCCACACTGCACCTCACCACACTCCTCCATCACACCATGCACTCACTGCATTGCACCCCACCACACTCCTCCATCACACCATGCACTCACTGCATTGCACCTCACCACACTCCTCCATCACACCATGCCCACACTGCACCTCACCACACTCCTCCATCACACCATGCCCACACTGCATTGCACCCCACCACACTCCTCCATCACACCATGCCCACACTGCACCTCACCACACTCCTCCATCACACCATGCACTCACTGCATTGCACCCCACCACACTCCTCCATCATACCATGCTCTCACTGTATTGCACCCCACCACACTCCACCATCACACCATGCCCACACTGCATTGCACCCCACCACATTCCTCCATCACACCATTACCACACTGCATTGCACCCCACCAAACTCCTCCATCACACCATGTACTCACTGCATTGCACCCCACCACACTCCTCCATCACACCATGCACTCACTGCATTGCACCTCACCACACTCCTCCATCACACCATGCACTCACTGCATTGCACCCCACCACACTCCACCATCACACCATGCACTCACTGCATTGCACCCTACCACACCATGTACTCACTGAATTGCACCCCACCACACTCCTCCATCACACCATGCCCACACTGCATTGCACCCCACCACACTCCTCCATCACACCATGCCCACACTGCATTGCACCTCACCACACTCCTCCATCACACCATGCACTCACTGCATTGCACCCCACCACACTCCTCCATTACACCATACCCACACTGCATTGCACCTCACCACACTCCTCCATCACACCATGAACTCACTGCATTGCACAACACCACACTCCACCATCACACCATGCACTCACTGCATTGCACCCCACCACACTCCTCCATCACACCATGCACTCACTGCATTGCACGTCACCACACTCCTCCATCACACCATGCCCACACTACATTGCACCCCACCACACTCCACCCTCACACCATGCCCTCACTGTATTGCACCCCACCACACTCCTCCATCACACCATGCACTCAGTGCATTGCACCCCACCACACTCCTCCATCACACCATGCCCACACTGCATTGCACCCCACCACACTCCTCCATCACACCATGCCTTGTGTCTGGTGGTTGTGGCATTATTACTCAGCATTGTGTGTAATGTTATTGGCAACATCACTCAGCATTGTGTCTTTCGCTTCTGGCATCATTACTCAGAATTGTGTCTGATTTTACTGGAATCATTACTCAGCATTGTGTCTGGTGTTATTGGCATCATTAGTCACACTGTCCCTTTACACTGATCCCCGCACTGTATCCCATAATATCCCTTTACACTGATCCCTGCACCGTACCCCACACTGTCCCTCTACACTGATCCCTGCACCGTACCCCACACTGTCCCTCTACACTGATCCCTGCACCGTACCCCACACTGTCCCTGCACACTGATCCCTGCACCGTACCCCACACTGTCCCTCCACACTGATCCCTGCACCATACCCCACACTATCCCTCTACACTGATCCCCGCACCGTACCCCACACTATCCCTCTACACTGATCCCTGCACCATACCCCACACTGTCCCTCTACACTGATCCCTGCACCGTACCCCACACTGTTACTCTACACTGATCCCTGCACCGTACCCCACACTGTCCCTCTACACTGATCCCTGCACCGTACCCCACACTGTCCCTCCACACTGATCCCTGCACTGTACCCCACACTGTCCCTCTACACTGATCCCTGCACTGTACCCCACACTGTCCCTCTACACTGATCCCTGCACCGTACCCCACACTGTCCCTCCACACTGATCCCTGCACCGTACCCCACACTGTCCCTCCACACTGATCCCTGCACCATACCCCACACTGCCCCTCTACACTGATCCCCGCACCGTACCCCACACTATCCCTCTACACTGATCCCTGCACCATACCCCACACACTGTCCCTCTACACTGATCCCCGCACTGTATCCCATAATATCCCTCTACACTGATCCCCGCACTGTATCCCATAATATCCCTTTACACTGATCCCTGCACCGTACCCCACACTGTCCCTCTACACTGATCCCTGCACCGTACCCCACACTGTCCCTCCACACTGATCCCTGCACCGTACCCCACACTGTCCCTCTACACTGATCCCTGCACTGTACCCCACACTGTCCCTCTACACTGATCCCTGCACCGTACCCCACACTGTCCCTCCACACTGATCCCTGCACCATACCCCACACTGCCCCTCTACACTGATCCCCGCACCGTACCCCACACTATCCCTCTACACTGATCCCTGCACCATACCCCACACACTGTCCCTCTACACTGATCCCTGCACTGTATCCCATAATATCCCTCTACACTGATCCCTGCACCATACCCCACACTGTCCCTCTACACTGATCCCTGCACTGTATCCCATAATATCCCTCTACACTGATCCCTGCACTATACCCCACACACTGTCCCTCTACACTGATCCCCGCACTGTATCCCATAATATCCCTCTACACTGATCCCTGCACCATACCCCACACTGGCCCTCTACACTGATCCCTGCACTGTATCCCACACTGTCCCTCTACACTGATCCCTGCACCATACCCCACACACTGTCCCTCTACACTGATCCCCGCACCATACCCCACACTGTCCCTCTATACTGATCCCTGCACTGTACCCCACACTGTCCCTCTACACTGATCCCTGCACTGTACCCCACACTGTCCCTCTACACTGATCCCCGCACTGTACCCCACACTGTCCCTCCACACTGATCCCTGCACTGTACCCCACACTGTCCCTCTACACTGATCCCTGCACCGTACCCCACACTGTCCCTCTACACTGATCCCTGCACTGTATCCCACACTGTCCCTCTACACTGATCCCTGCACTGTACCCCACACTGTCCCTCTACACTGATCCCTGCACTGTACCCCACACTGTCCCTCTACACTGATCCCTGCACCATACCCCACACTGTCCCTCTACACTGATCCCTGCACCGTACCCTACACTGTCCCTCTACACTGATCCCTGCACTGTACCCCACACTGTCCCTCTACACTGATCCCTGCACCATACCCCACACTGTCCCTCTACACTGATCCCCGCACCGTACCCCACACTGTCCCTCTACACTGATCCCTGCACTGTATCCCACACTGTCCCTCTACACTGATCCCTACACCGTACCCCACACTGTCCCTCTACACTGATCCCTGCACCGTACCCCACACAGTCCCTCTACACTGATCCCTGCACCTCTTTTCATACTTGACACTATACAGGATCACTCCTCCACCTGTCCCCTTACAGGGTTACCCCCACGTCACACTCCTCACCTCCTCTCCTCTTACAGGTTCAACCATCCCACCTGTCATCCTACAGGATCACTCCTCCCTCACTACACAGGGTTGCTCTTACCCCTTAATAGCTTAGTATCTGGCACCCTTTAATGTTATTTCACATAGGAGAATACAGATAGAAGAGTGAGAGGGCCACTTACCTGCTGGACAACACCATTTAAGCGCTGTGAGGAGAAGCAGAGAACATAAATACATTTATTATCCAACAATTCAACAGCAGAACAAAACTTATCAGATCTCACCCAACACATTGAAAATATTTTCACACAGTAAGATAAAAAAATATCTTTCACTGTTCCCCACGCTGCCTGACTACTCTGATCCCTGCACTGTACCCCACACTGTCCCTCTACACTGATCCCTGCACTGTACCCCACTCTGTCCCTCTACACTGATCCCTGCACTGTACCCCACTCTGTCCCTCTACACTGATCCCTGCACTGTACCCCACTCTGTCCCTCTACACTGATCCCTGCACTGTACCCCACTCTGTCCCTCTACACTGATCCCTGCACCATACCCCACACTGTCCCTCTACACTGATCCCCACACTGTCCCTCTACACTGATCCCTGCACTGTACCCCACACTGTCCCTCTACACTGATCCCCACACTGTCCCTCTACACTGATCCCCACACTGTACCCCACACTGTCCCTCTACACTGATCCCCACACTGTCCCTGTACACTGATCCCTGCACTGTACCCCACTCTGTCCCTCTACACTGATCCCTGCACTGTACCCCACTCTGTTCCTCTACACTGATCCCCACACTGTCCCTCTACACTGATCCCTGCACTGTACCCCACACTGTCCCTCTACACTGATCCCTGCACTGTACCCCACTCTGTTCCTCTACACTGATCCCCACACTGTCCCTCTACACTGATCCCTGCACTGTACCCCACACTGTCCCTCTACACTGATCCCCACACTGTCCCTCTACACTGATCCCTGCACTGTACCCCACTCTGTCCCTCTACACTGTACTCCACACTGTCCCTCTACACTGATCCCCACACTGTCCCTCTACACTGATCCCTGCACTGTACCCCACACTGTCCCTCTACACAGATCCCTGCACTGTACCCCACACTGTCCCTCTACACAGATCCCTGCACTGTACCCCACACTGTCCCTCTACACAGATCCCTGCACCGTACCCCACACTGTCCCTCTACACTGATCCCTGCACTGTACCCCACACTGTCCCTCTACACTGATCCCCACACTGTCCCTCTACACTGATCCCTGCACTGTACCCCACACTGTCCCTCTACACTGATCCCCACACTGTCCCTATACACTGATCCCTGCACTGTACCCCACACTGTCCCTCTACACTGATCCCCACACTGTCCCTATACACTGATCCCTGCACTGTACCCCACACTGTCCCTCTACATTGATCCCTACATCCAACCCCACACTGTCCCTCTACACTGATCCCTGCACACTGATCCCTGCACTGTACCCCACACTGTCCCTCTACACTGATCCCTGTACCCCACACTGTCCCTCTACACTGATCCCTGTACCCCACACTGTCCCTCTACACTGATCCCTGTACCCCACACTGTCCCTCTACACTGATCCCTGTACCCCACACTGTCCCTCTACACTGATCCCTGCACTGTACCCCACACTGTCCCTCTACACTGATCCCTGCACCGTACCCCACACTGTCCCTCTACACTGATCCCTGCACCGTACCCCACACTGTCCCTCTACACTGATCCCTGCACTGTACCCCACACTGTCCCTCTACACTGATCCTTGCACCGTACCCCACACTGTCCCTCTACACTGATCCCTGCACTGTACCCCACACTGTCCCTCTACACTGATCCCTGCACTGTACCCCACACTGTCCCTCTACACTGATCCCTGCACCGTACCCCACACTATCCCTCTACACTGATCCCTGCACTGTACCCCACACTGTACCTCTACACTGATCCCTGCACTGTACCCCACTCTGTCCCTCTACACTGATCTCTGCACCGTACCCCACACTGTCCCTCTACACTGATCCCCGCACTGTCCCTCTACACTGATCCCTGCACTGTACCCCACACTGTCCCTCTACACTGATCCCTGCACTGTACCCCACACTGTTCCTATACACTGATCCCTGCACTGTACCCCACTCTGTCCTTCTACACTGATCCCTGCTCTGTACCCCACACTGTCCCTCTACACTGATCCCTGCTCTGTACCCCACACTGTCCCTCTACATTGATCCCTGCACTGTACCCCACTCTGTTCCTCTACATTGATCCCGACATCCAACCCCACACTGTCCCTCTACACTGATCCCTGCACTGTACACCACACTATCCCTCTACACTGATCCCTCCACTGTACCCCACACTGTCCCTCTACACTGATCCTCGCACCGTACCCCACACTGTCCCTCTACACTGATCCCTGCACTGTACCCCACACTGTCCCTCTACACTGATCCCTGCACTGTACCCCACACTGTCCCTATACACTGATCCCTGCACCGTACCCCACACTATCCCTCTACACTGTACCCCACTCTGTCCCTCTACACTGATCCCTGCACTGTACCCACACTGTCCCTCTACACTGATCCCTGCACTGTACCCCACACTGTCCCTCTACACTGATCCCCACACTGTATCCCACACTGTCCCTCTACACTGATCCCTGCACTGTACCCCACACTGTCCCTCTACACGGATCCCTGTACCCCACACTGTCCCTCTACACTGATCCCTGCACCGTACCCCACACTATCCCTCTACACTGATCCCTGTACCCCACACTGTCCCTCTACACTGATCCCTGCACCGTACCCCACACTGTCCCTCTACACTGATCCCTGTACCCCACACTGTCCCTCTACACTGATCCCTGCACTCTACCCCACACTGTCCCTCTACACTGATCCCTGCTCTGTACCCCACACTGTCCCTCTACACTGATCCCTGTACCCCACACTGTCCCTCTACACTGATCCCTGCACTCTACCCCACACTGTCCCTCTACACTGATCCCTGCACTGTACCCCACACTGTCCCTCTACACTGATCCCTGCACCGTACCCCACACTGTCCCTCTACACTGATCCCTGTACCCCACACTGTCCCTCTACACTGATCTCTGCACTCTACCCCACACTGTCCCTCTACACTGATCCCTGCACTGTACCCCACACTGTCCCTCTACACTGATCCCTGCACCGTACCCCACACTGTCCCTCTACACTGATCCCTGTACCCCACACTGTCCCTCTACACTGATCTCTGCACTGTACCCCACACTGTCCCTCTACACTGATCCCTGCACTGTACCCCACACTGTCCCTCTACACTGATCCCTGCACTGTACCGCACACTAACCCTCTACACTGATGCCTGCACTGATACCCCACACTGTCCCTCTACACTGATCCCTGCACTGTACCCCACTCTGTTCCTCTACATTGATCCCTGCACCGTACCCCACACTGTCCCTCTACACTGATCCCTGCACTGTACCCCACACTGTCCCTCTACACTGATCCCTACACTGTACCCCACACTGTCCCTCTACACTGATCCCTGCACTGTACCCCACACTGTCCCTCTACACTGATCCCTGCACTGTACCCCACACTGTCCCTCTACACTGATCCCTGCACTGTACCCCACACTGTTCCTATACACTGATCCCTGCACTGTACCCCACACTGTCCCTCTACATTGATCCCTACATCCAACCCCACACTGTCCCTCTACACTGATCCCTGCATCATACCCCACACTGTCCCTCTACACTGATCCCTGCATCATACCCCACACTGTCCCTCTACACTGATCCCTGCACCGTACCCCACACTGTCCCTCTACACTGATCCCTGCACTGTACCGCACACTATCCCTCTAGTGTTGGGTACAGTGTAGGGTATGGTGCAAGGATGAGTGTAGAGGGACAGTGTGGGGTACCGGTGCAGGGATCAGAGTAGAGTAGTGATCTGCAAACTTGGCTCTCCAGCTGTTAAAAAACTACAAGTCCCACAATGCATTTGCCTTTATGAATCATGACTGAGGCTGTCAGATTCCTGTAATGCATTGTGGGACTTGTAGTTCCTTAACAGCTGAAGAGCTAAGTTTGCAGATCACTGCTCTACACAGATCCTTGCACTGTAACCCACACTATCCTTCTACTCTGATCCCTGCACCGGTACCCCACACTGTCCCTCTACACTCATCCTTGCACCATACCCTACACTGTACCCCACACTGACGCCTGCACGCTACCCCACACTGATCCTTTCACTGTACTCCATACTGTCCCTCTACGCTAATCCCTGCACTGTACCCCACACTGTCCCTCTACACTGATCCCTGCACCGTACCCCACACTGTCCCTCTACACTGATCCCTGCACCGTACCCCACACTGTCCCTCTACACTGATCCCTGCATCATACCCCACACTGTCCCTCTACACTGATCCCTGCATCATACCCCACACTGTCCCTCTACACTGATCCCTGCACTGTACCCCACACTGTCCCTATACACTGATCCCTGCACTGTACCCCACACTGACGCCTGCACGCTACCCCACACTGATCCTTTCACTGTACTCCATACTGTCCCTCTACACTGATGCCTGCACTGATACCCCACACTGTCCCTCTACACTGATCCTTGCACCGTACATCACACTGTCCCTCTACACTGATCCCCACACTGTCCCTCTACACTGATCGTTGCACCGTACATCACACTGTCCCTCTACACTGATCAGTGTTGCCAACCTTTCATGTTATTTTTAACTGACAAATACCTAAACATTTACTGACAAAAGATTTTTTTACTGACAAAATACCCTGCGCCGCGCGTGGGCGTGGCCACGCAACAGAATGTGGACGTGGTCATGGGTGGGGCCAAATATACATGATTTTAATATTGCTGTGAAAGGTCTGCCAGGGAAGTTTGAGCTCTGCCATAGTGTTCCCCCCTCCTTCCCCCAAAATACATGTAATCTTACAGCATTTCACCAAAAATCCACGTAATCTGGCAGAGGTTCTTCCAAAATACATTTAATCTGACAGCAGTGGTTCCCCAAAAATAGGTAGCCCCAGGTCTATAGGTGTCCCCAGAATAGGTGGCCAGGGGTATAGATGTCCCCAGAACAGGTAGCCAGGGGGAGAGATGTCCCTAGAACAGGTAGCCAGGGGTATATGTGCCCAGTATATGTAGGCAGGGGTACAGGGCCGGTTCTAGACTGGCACATATGAGGGGGCAGTCAAATGGGTAGGGGGCAACATGTTCGAGGAAATTTGCGGCGACTAAGGTGGGCATGGCAAGTAAATGCACATAATGAGAGACAGCTTTTCACCAGTGAATGCACGTAATGAGAGACAGCTTTTCACCAGTAAATGCACGTAATGAGAGATAGCTTTTCACCAGTAAATGCACATAATAAGAGACAGCTTTGCACCAGTAAATGCACATAATAAGAGACAGATTTGCACCAGTAAATGCACATAATAAGAGACAGCTTTTCACCAGTAAATGCACATAAGAGACAGCTTTTCACCAGTAAATGCACATAATGGCAAACAGCCAGTGTCCTCAGTATATGTAGCCAGAGGTATATGTCCCCAGTATATGTAGGCAGGGTTATATGTGCCCAGTAGATGTAGCCAGAGGTATATGTGCCCAGAAGATGTAGCCAGGGTTATATGTGCCCAGTAGATGTAGCCAGAGGTATATGTGCCCAGTAGATGTAGCTAGAGGTATATGTGCCCAGTAGATGTAGCCAGAGGTATATGTGCGCAGTAGATGTAGCCAGAGGTATATGTGCCCAGTAGATGTAGCCAGAGGTATATGTGCCCAGTAGATGTAGCCAGGGTTATATGTGCCCAGTAGATGTAGCCAGGGTTATATGTGCGCAGTAGATGTAGCCAGAGGTATATGTGCCCAGTAGATGTAGCCAGAGGTATATGTGCCCAGTAGATGTAGCCAGAGGTATATGTGCCCAGTAGATGTAGCCAGGGTTATATGTGCCCAGTAGATGTAGCCAGAGGTATATGTGCCCAGTAGATGTAGCCAGGGTTATATGTGCCCAGTAGATGTAGTCAGGGTTATATGTGCCCAGTAGATGTAGCCAGGATTATATGTGCCCAGTAGATGTAGCCAGAGGTATATGTGCCCAGTAGATGTAGCCAGATGTATATGTGCCCAGTAGATGTAGCCAGATGTATATGTGCCCAGTAGATGTAGCCAGGGTTATATGTGCGCAGTAGATGTAGCCAGGGTTATATGTGCCCAGTAGATGTAGCCAGAGGTATATGTGCCCAGTAGATGTAGCCAGAGGTATATGTGCCCAGTAGATGTAGCCAGAGGTATATGTGCCCAGTAGATGTAGCCAGGGTTATATGTGCCCAGTAGATGTAGCCAGAGGTATATGTGCCCAGTAGATGTAGCCAGGGTTATATGTGCCCAGTAGATGTAGTCAGGGTTATATGTGCCCAGTAGATGTAGCCAGGGTTATATGTGCCCAGTAGGTGTAGCCAGGGTTATATGTGCCCAGTAGATGTAGACAGGGTTATATGTGCCCAGTAGATGTAGCCAGGGTTATATGTGCGCAGTAGATGTAGCCAGAGGTATATGTGCCCAGTAGATGTAGCCAGAGGTATATGTGCCCAGTAGATGTAGCCAGGGTTATATGTGCCCAGTAGATGTAGCCAGATGTATATGTGCCCTGTAGACGAGTGACTGGCAGTGGCAGGCGGCAGTGAGCGGAACTTACCTGCGTCTTCTCTCGTCGCCGGCGCGGGATGATTTGCCGCTACTCTGGTCTGGTCCAGACCAGAGCAGCAGAACTTCCGGCGCAGGAGCGAGACGGAAGGTAAGTCCTGCCCGCTGCCAAACGCCACTGCCAGACAGATCAGGAGGGGGACAGTCAGCGAGGGAGGGAGAGCACTAAGGTGAGAGAAGGGGGGGGGGGAGATTGCCCCCCTTCTCCACCGCTTCCCACAGCTCTTCCTCCACTGCGCTGCTGTCCTGCAACAGAGCGGGCGGCTGATTGGCCGCCCTTTTACGGACGCTGCTGAATTCCTTACGGAATTCACGGGCAGCTTAATTTGTATCCAAAATTACGGGCTGCCCGTAAATTTACGGGCGGTTGGCAACACTGACACTGATCCCCACACTGTCCCTCTACACTGATGCCTGCACTGATACCCCACACTGTCCCTCTACACTGATGCCTGCACTGATACCCCACACTGTCCCTCTACACTGATGCCTGCACTGATACCCCACACTGTCCCTCTACACTGATCCTTGCACCATACCCCACACTGTCCCTCTACACTGATCCTTGCATCGTACATCACTCTGTCCCTCTACACTGATCCCCACACTGTCCCTCTACACTGATCCTTGCATCGTACATCACTCTGTCCCTCTACACTGATCCCCACACTGTCCCTCTACACTGATCCTTGCACCGTACATCACACTGTCCCTCTACACTGATCCCTGCAGTGTACCCCATACTGTCCCTCTACAGAGATCCCTGCACTGTACCCCACACTGTCCCTATACACTGATCTTTGCACCGTACCCCACCATGTCCTTCTACATTGATCCCTGCATTGTAATCCACACTTTTCCTCTACACTGATCTTTATACCATACCCTGCACTGCCCCTCTCTACACTGTACTCTCACACAGATCATAACACTGTTCTCTCTATATTGTCCAAGATCCAATCTCACCCTATCCACTGTATGTCACTTTTTTTCCTTCTGTTCCTTTTAACAAAAATAATTAAATCTTCAAATTCAAAATACATATCACAGACATAAGCAGAGAATAATTTTGACAAGATGTATGTAACGATTGTGGAACTTTCTCTGTGATCAACGCACAACGCGTGTGCTGACACGGCGGAAATCCTGCACAAGCGTATATTTGCAGGCACCCAGCAAAAGGTGCTACGCACCTGTAGAGGGAAATTCCTGTCGGCAGATGGCGCTGGGGAGTGCAGAGGAACCAATCCTCTGCACCTCCACAAGTGCCAGACAGGAATTGTACGAAGCGCAGAACGCAATCGCAAGAGAGGCGATTGCGAATGAGATTGAGCAAAGGGACAGGTTGTATGTGTGTGCGCCAATCCAGTCGCCACCCCGCGACCGCGCACACACAACAGCAGATATGAAATAGGAACGCGATCGCGAGAGGTGCGATCGCCAGACGTGACACAAGGCAGATCAGAATAGAATACGAGGGTAGCAAAGGCACAGCAAATAATACAATAAGGAGATACGGAAAATAACAAACGCTAGCTAACCGCGAACACCGCACTCATTCGCAAGAGTGCACGCGGTTATGCGCGGTCTCCACGTGATAAGCACAATAGAGACAAGCACGCCTAACTAACCATCGACAGACAAACATGAAACAGAGGACGCGAGCGCTTGCTTAACGGTTACCTCACCGAGCCTCCAGCAAGCGTAGCAGACAAGACAGACACACGAAAACAGGGACAAGCGAGAGACAGGATCCACAGCACTAGCGAAAAGTGGCTAGCGCGATCCAGGTACAGAGTAGCAGAACAGAAGAAACCCCAGCGCTAGCGAAAAGTAGCTAGCGCGATCCCAGAAGACAGAACAGAAGGATCCCCAGCGCTAGCGAAAAGTAGCTAGCGCGATCCCAGAAGACAGAACAAAAGAGATAGCTGGTAGCAACCGCTGCACCAGCTATACTCCAAGAACAGAGATCAGAACCATTTCCTGTCGACCACCTTTGGGACTGGACAATGGCAACAGGCAAGACAAGACAGAACAGGCAATACAGATAATACAACCTGACTGGGCTAGAAGGGGAGCCTAAAGCAACCCCCAGGAATTAACTATACTAGATAGCAATGGCTGACACTCCAGCAGTGTCCATCAGGAACAGACCATGGAAAGGAAATGACCAGCAAAGCCTTCTGGGAAACATAAAGCTCTTATAGTGCCAGTCATCAAAGAAGGCAGGTAGGGGATTTGCATAACGAATGTATGCAAATTCCCCAGCAAGAGAACAGACCAGAAACTTGCAATGGAAAGACAGGTCTCTGTTCCAGAGACCTGCAGCCCACAGACTAGAGGAATGGACAAACAGCTGTCTGCCTGTGCAGCCAGCTGAGCGGATCATCACAGTACCCCCCCCCCCCCCCCCCCCCCCTCTAGGGATGGATTCCAGACATCCCTCAAAACTGGTATCATCACAAAACTCTAACTGAAGACTCATGAAGGTCGGGACAACCCGACAAGGCCCAATTCCAGAGTCAGTCCATCCGAAACCGACCTCATCGGAAGCAGAAGCCACCGAAACATGCCCATCAGCACTACAAGTCTCAGCGTAACACCCATCAGGACTGTGGACACCAGAGAAGAAGCCATCAACACCCTCCAGACAATACCCACCACCTTCCAAGGAGCGTCCAAGAATACCAAACCTGCCACAATACCTGTTCGAAGTGTCCCTTACAACACCAAAGCCATTGCTGATCGTATTCAGGGCACCAAGCAAAACCTTTCCCGGAATCTCACGCCTTGAAGCTCCGCAGAGATCCCAAGAAGCCAGAACCCTCACCAGGCTCACATGGAGAACCACCAAGAACCCCTATGGAACCTATGATCATTCCAGACTCAAAATTAGCAGGACACCCATCAAGATCAGGACTTTCAGGGACCACTTCTGGGCATGCAAGCAGGCAGGCTATATCAGAACATGTCTCCACTGAGGAAGCATCTGAGTACGCTGGTAACCGAGGCACACTTGGGCTTTCTGGGTCACAGAGCACATCGGGGTACACTAGTACAGGAGAAACCTCAGGACATGTCGGGGAACTGCCAACCTCAGAGTCCGACACGACAAGACCAAAACCAGTACCGGGCAGAAAATCATCACGAGTAAAGGTCACAGGTACTGGTCTTTCAAAAGAAGACTCGGACTCAAATTCAGAATTGTCTGTAACTGTAATATCATCATTGACTACACATGAATGAAGCTCCACAAGAGCTGCAAAAGTAGTCAGCAAGGCAGCAATGCCTACTGAAGTGGGCAACACCTCAGAAGGACCTGGGGGGCAGGAGACATCTCCTACAAGTTCTGCACCCTTTGGGAGGAACTCGGAGACCTTCAGATCATCAAACAAGACCTCAGGAACATCATTTTTCAAGTTGTCTAAGAAGGATTCTGTACTATCCATGTTACAGGGCAAAACTGGAACTTTACTTTGAGAACAGGGCAGATGTCCCAGGGAAGGTTCCACCATAAACTGACACTGAATTTCATCATCATGAGTGGAACGTACAGGATTATTCACTGGACCACACACTGACTCCCTAACTTTAATCTCGCTGCACCCAGGACTCTGCGTAGTAGTCAAACTAGCTTGCAACTCCAAGACTGCAGAAAGACAGGTAAAAATAGCAGCAATACCTAGACGAGCCTCTAGGGGCAGGGCAGGAGATATTGTACAAGGCAATATTGACTCATCCAGAGTACTGGGTGGAGAGTCAATACTTTCTTCAGAATCAGACTCGCAAATGTCAATGCAAGTGGACATCATGCCTTCATTCATGGTACAGGGCAGGTTCAGAGAAAGCTTCTCTGGACAAGGCAAAGAAGCTTCAGCATCAGATTCGCAAAACCGAAGCGCTGTCTCACTCTTAGATTCGGCTAACAATGTCGAATCCGAGGAGTCAGAACGCAAAATTTGCGGATCCAAGATCGCTTTAGGTTGCGAAACTGACGCTTCCATATCGCAAACCTCCGCGATCTGCGGAGCAGACTGCAAGGCATCTAGGACAGAAACACTGGAGCAACTGTCATCAGGCAACAGGCCTGCACAGGTGCGAACAGAATAAGACATAGATTCATTTGCAAAAGAAGTGGCGACAACAACAGGAGAAACTTTATTAGACACATCAATAATTTTCTTAAAGTTGCATAACTTAGGAATTTTCCCCATGGCAGGCTCACAAACGGACGATCTTAGAGAACCTGAGGGAAAAAATCTGTCTTCCTTAGACACAGGACCACACAGACCTTTTGCAGCCATACGTGCGGTGGCGACCTCAGACCGCACTGGTTCAACTTCCACACAAGCAACTGCTCTGAACGACTTGCACTCAGACTTCAAACACTCAGTTGCTTTGGGAAAGGGAATGCATTCAAAACTCACTTTCTTTAAATCCAGAGGATTGGAACAATCGTCCGCTGACAATGTGTTTTTAGCAGATTGAAGCGCATGTAGTTCATCCAAAATCATTCTCCACACGTCAAACAGCGGAGTCACAAAGTCAGAGATACATTCACCAGTCTTGATTAACCACTTGAGGACCTAGGGCTTTACCCCCCTTAAGGACCGGCCACTTTTTTTCCATTCAGACCACTGCAGCTTTCACGGTTTATTGCTCGCTCATACAACCTACCACCTAAATGAATTTTGGCTCCTTTTCTTGTCACTAATAAAGCTTGCTTTTGGTGCTATTTGAGTGCTCCTGCGATTTTTACTTTTTATTATATTCAGCAAAAAAGACATGAATTTTGGCAAAAAAATGATTTTTTTAACTTTCTGTGCTGACAGTTTTCAAATAAAGTAAAATTTCTGTATACATGCAGCGCGAAAAATGTGGACAAACATGTTTTGGATAAAAAAAAACCCATTCAGCGTATATTTATTGGTTTGGGTAAAAGTTATAGCGTTTACAAACTATGGTGCAAAAAGTGAATTTTCCCATTTTCAAGCATCTATGACTTTTCTGACCCCATGTCATGTTTCATGAGGGGCTAGAATTCCAGGATAGTATAAATACCCCCCAAATTACCCCATTTTGGAAAGAAGACATCCCAAAGTATTCACTGAGAGGCATAGTGAGTTCATAGAAGATATTATTTTTTGTCACAAGTAAGCGGAAAATGACACTTTGTGAGAAAAAAAAAAAAAAAAGTTTCCATTTCTTCTAACTTGCGACAAAAAAAAATGAAATCTGCCACGGACTCACCATGCCCCTCTCTGAATACCTTGAAGGGTCTACTTTCCAAAATGGGGTCATTTGTGGGGTGTGTTTACTGTCCTGACATTTTGGGGGGTGCTAAATTGTAAGCACCCCTGTAAAGCCTAAAGGTGCTAATTGGACTTTGGGCCCCTTAGCGCAGTTAGGCTGCAAAAAAGTGCCACACATGTGGTATTGCCGTACTCAGGAGAAGTAGTATAATGTGTTTTGGGGTGTATTTTTACACATACCCATGCTGGGTGGGAGAAATATCTCTGTAAATGACAATTTTTTAATTTTTTTTACACACAATTGTCCATTTACAGAGTTATTTCTCCCACCCAGCATGGGTATGTGTAAAAATACACCCCAAAACACATTGTACTACTTCTCCCGAGTACGGCGATACCACATGTGTGGCACTTTTTTGCACCCTAACTGCGCTAAAGGGCCCAAAGTCCAATGAGCACCTTTAGGCTTTCACAGGTCATTTTGCGGAATTTGATTTCCAGACTACTCCTCACGGTTTAGGGCCCCTAAAATGCCAGGGCAGTATAGGAACCCCACAAATGACCCCATTTTAGAAAGAAGACACCCCAAGGTATTCCGTTAGTAGCATAGCGAGTTCATAGAAGATTTTATTTTTTGTCAAAAGTTAGCGGAAAATTGATTTTTATAGTTTTTTTCACAAAGTGTCATTTTCCACTAACTTTTGACAAAAAATAAAATCTTCTATGAACTCGCTATGCTACTAACGGAATACCTTGGGGTGTCTTCTTTCTAAAATGGGGTCATTTGTGGGGTTCCTATACTGCCCTGGCATTTTAGGGGCCCTAAACCGTGAGGAGTAGTCTGGAAATCAAATTCCGCAAAATGACCTGTGAAAGCCTAAAGGTGCTCATTGGACTTTGGGCCCTTTAGCGCAGTTAGGCTGCAAAAAAGTGCCACACATGTGGTATCGCCGTACTCGGGAGAAGTAGTACAATGTGTTTTGGGGTGTATTTTTACACATACCTATGCTGGGTGGGAGAAATACCTCTGTAAATGACAATCTTTTGATTTTTTTACACACAATTGTCCATTTACAGAGATATTTCTCCCACCCAGCATGGGTATGTGTAAAAATTCACCCCAAAACACATTGTACTACTTCTCCCGAGTATGGTGATACCACATGTGTGGCACTTTTTTGCACCCTAACTGCGCTAAAGGGCCCAAAGTCCAATGAGCACCTTTAGGCTTTCACAGGTCATTTTGCGGAATTTGATTTCCAGACTACTCCTCACGGTTTAGGGCCCCTAAAATGCCAGGGCAGTATAGGAACCCCACAAATGACCCCATTTTAGAAAGAAGACACCCCAAGGTATTCCGTTAGTAGCATAGCGAGTTCATAGAAGATTTTATTTTTTGTCAAAAGTTAGTGGAAAATGACACTTTGTGAAAAAAACTATAAAAATCAATTTTCCGCTAACTTTTGACAAAAAATAAAATCTTCTATGAACTCGCTATGCTACTAACGGAATACCTTGGGGTGTCTTCTTTCTAAAATGGGGTCATTTGTGGGGTTCCTATACTGCCCTGGCATTTTAGGGGCCCTAAGCCGTGAGGAGGAGTCTGGAAATCAAATTCCGCAAAATGACCTGTGAAAGCCTAAAGGTGCTCATTGGACTTTGGGCCCTTTAGCGCAGTTAGGGTGCAAAAAAGTGCCACACATGTGGTATCGCCGTACTCGGGAGAAGTAGTACAATGTGTTTTGGGGTGTATTTTTACACATACCCATGCTGGGTGGGAGAAATAACTCTGTAAATGGACAATTGTGTGTAAAAAAATCAAAAGATTGTCATTTACAGAGGTATTTCTCCCACCCAGCATGGGTATGTGTAAAAATACACCCCAAAACACATTGTACTACTTCTCCCGAGTACGGGGATACCACATGTGTGGCACTTTTTTGCACCCTAACTGCTCTAAGGGGCCCAGAGTCCAATGAGTACCTTTAGGCTTTACAGGGGTGCTCACAATTTAGCACCCCGCCCACTTGCCAGGACAGTTAACAAACCCCACAAATGACCCCATTTTGGAAAGAATACACAACAAGGTATTCCATGAGGGTAATGGTGAGGTCATTGAAAATTTTATTTTTTGTCACAAGTAAACGGAAAATGACACTTTGTTAAAAAAAAAATAAAAAAAAAATTCTGCTAACTTGTGACAAAAACTAAAATATTTTATGAACTCACCGTGCACCTCACATAATACTTTAGGGTGTCCTCTTTCCAAAATGGGGTCATTTGTGGAGTCTGTCCTGGCATTTTAGGGTCTCTGCAATCATTACATGTATGGCCAGTATTAGGAGTTTCTGCTATACTCCTTATATTGGGTATACAAGTAATGCACTCTGGGCTGAAAGGAAAAATGAACGGCAAACATACCTTGCTCCACATCAATGGCAGTGATAACCTCAGGAGAGAGACACCCCGTGCCACCCTGCACTCAGGGTGAGCCACCAACTTATGTGACTGGGCCTCAGAACTTTAGTATACAGCATTATGCCTGTAGGATACAGCAATATGCCTGCCAATAGAGATGACTCTGTGTGGCATTAAAGCATCATCATAGGCCCAAATCACATATAAACCGGGGGTGTCCACACTCAAGGGAAATTCAAACATGCCGTCTTATATCGCCAACCCAGGACAGATCAGCAATATCAAGCATGGAAACCGATCCTTCTTCCCACTTTTATGCTTACCCGTTTTTTTGGTTTTCAAGCTCACCTCTCCTCCATCTGGGACATTGTGCGAAAGACCAGCAAATGTGTGCCTACTCCTGTGTCTGGAGTTCCCTAGGTTCTAATAGTGTACCTGCTCATGGTACCTCTCAAAACACTGCCCTACGCATAGGCCAGGCTGGTCAGGACAGCGGGGACAATAATAAACGGTGTCACTCCTTGTTCCAGCCCTGCTGCAGACACGGCAACGTTTTCTTCGGATGCGCTGACCTGGGGCACACGGAAGCTGATAGGCGTAATGCCTTCCATGCAGTCGGCTAGTTGCATCTGGGGGGGGGGCCCTGGCACCACCTGGATACAGGATGTCCAGAATGATCTGTTCCTGAAATTGGAGGAAAGATCCAGTTCTCCCAGCCTTACTGTAGAGAACAAAGCTGTTGTAAACCGCCAATTGAATCAGATAAAAAGACACTTTCTTATACCAGCGTCTTGTTTTCCGGGTAACTAAATAGGGCGCTAACCTCTGGTCATTGAAGTCCACCCCTCCCATGTTGACATTATATTCGTGGACGACAAGGGGCTTTTCAATGACCGCAGTTGCCCGTTGAATTTGGACTGTCGTGTCTGTGTGAATGGTGGACAGAAAGTAAACGTCCCTCTTGTCCCTCCATTTCACCGCGAGCAGGTCTTCAGTACGCAAGGCGGCCCTCTGCCCCCGTTCAAGTCTGGTGGTAACGAGCCGTTGGGGGAAGCCCTGGCGACTAGGCCGCGCAGTGCCACAGCATCGGATTCCTTCTAACTTTAAGTGCTGAAAGAGGGCCACACTTGTGTAATAATTGTCCACAAAAAGATGGTACCCCTTCTGGAACAAGGGTGACACCAAGTCCCACACAACCTTTCCACTGCTCCCCAGGTAGTCAGGGCATCCGACCGGCTCCAATTTTGAGTCTTTTCCCTCATAGACCCTAAAACGACATGTATAGCCTGTGGCCCTTTCACAGAGCTTATACAGTTTCACCCCATACCGGGCGCGCTTGCTTGGGATGTACTGTTTGATGCCAAGGCGCCCGGTAAAGCGTAAGAGGGACTCGTCTACGCAGATGTTCTGTTCAGGGATATAAGCATCTGCAAATGTTGAGGACAGGTGGTCTATGAGGGGCCGAATTTTGTGGAGCCGGTCATAAGCAGGGTCTCCCCTTTGATGACAGGTTTTGTCGTCGTTGAAGTGCAGGAAGCGCAGGATGGACTCAAATCGTGTCCTGGACATGGCAGCAGGGTACAAGGGAACATGATGTACTGGGTTCGTAGACCAATACGCCCGCAATACATTTTGTTTCATTAGTCCCAAGTGAAGGATAAGGGCCAAAAAGATTTTAATGTCGGAAACTTGGACTGGTTTCCACCCGAAAGGCTGGGCATACATGCTCTCCGGGTGCTCGGTGATGAATTGTGTGGCTTTACGATTGGTCTCAACCACAATTAAGTCCAGGAGAACCTGGGTGATGAACAGCTGCAAAAAGTCTAGGGCCGTTCCTAGATGAGCTGTCGCCACCTGGACTCCAGACTGGGCGGTGAAAGGGGGCACTACGGGTGCGGCGGAATCAGGGGATTGCCAATCTGGGCGTGCCAGCACCTCTGGGAGTCTATGGGTACTACGGGCCCGTCTTCTTCTTGGTGGCTGCGACGGGGGTACTACTGCACTTGCCACCGTACCAGTTTCCACTTCCATGCTGACGCTCACCACTTCGCCAGGGTCTACGGAAGCACTGGCACTAAGTCCAGGAGATGCTGCGCTGCTGGTGCCTGCCTCACCAAGAAAACTATCAACAGCGCTAGCACCACCCTGCTGCCCTTGAGGCAGATCCTGCGCCACCTGCGGTCTAACGACTTGGGGTCTGGTACGCCTGGCTCTAGCCGGGACCATAGCCTCGTCATCAGTATCGGTCAGGGAACCACTGCTTTCTACAGGTTCAAATTCGGACCCGGAAGATTCGACGGATGATTCTTCCCAAAAGAACTCATCCGACTGGTCCATGTACCTGTATACCTCGTCATCGGAAAGCCCCCTTCTTGCCATTTTGGATTGCTAAATTTATGGGGTTTTCCTCCGAGACTACCCAGAAAAAAAGAGCACCTACCTAGCAAAAAGGGAGTATTTGAGAGGTATTGGGGTTGGTGGGAAGTGGGGTCTCAGAGGCAATCAAACAATCACGGGACAATCAAATACAATTACAGCACAATCGACTCCAATCACAGCCCAATCAAATCTGATGCACTCGGAAGGTGATGGGGGGAGGGTGGGATTGGGTGTGGCGGGAAGTGGGGTCTCAGGCAATCAAACAATCACGGGGCAATCGAAGTCGATCACGGGACAATCAAATACAATTACAGCACAATCGACTCCAATCACAGCACAAGCAAATCTGATGCACTCGGAAGGTGATGGGGGGAGGGTGGGATTGGGTGTGGCGGGAAGTGGGGTCTCAGGCAATCAAACAATCACGGGGCAATCGAAGTCGATCACGGGACAATCAAATACAATTACAGCACAATCGACTCCAATCACAGCACAAGCAAATCTGATGCACTCGGAAGGTGGTGGTTGGAGGTGGTGGGGGGGAGGGTGGGGTTGGGTGTGGTGAGGGGGAGGGTGGGGTTGGGTGTGGCGGGAAGTGGGGTCTCAGGCAATCAAACAATCACGGGGCAATCGAAGCCGATCACGGGACAATCAAATACAATTACAGCACAATTGAATACAAGCGCAGCACAATCGAATACAAGCGCAGCACAGTCAAATACAATGCACTTGGACGGTGATTAGGGGGGGGGTCTGAGGGCGATTTGAGGGGGTGGGGGGTTGATCAGGAGCCTGCACGGGGCAGACTGAGTCCTGATCTGATGAGAGGCAGACACAGGGGGTTACTGATCAAAGATCAGTTAGTGATTGCTGGGGAGGACAGATGTAAACAAAGAGCAGGGGATGTAATCAGAAGGGGGGTATGAGGGCAATCGAGGGCCTGGGCAGGTGATCGGTTACCCCCGCGGGGCAGTTAGGGTCTGCTCTGATGGGTGGGGGTGCTGAGGGCTGATGGACAGGTGATAGACAGGTGATCAGAGGGGAATCAGAGGGGGATCAGAGGGTAATGTAGCTGTATACAGATGTATACAGTATACAGGGGGGTAGTCTGGGATGGGGTGTGGGGGTGATCTAAAGGTAGGGGGGGGGGATCAGGGGTGACTAGGAGGCAGTTAGGGACCTAACGCAGGGGATAGCGTCAAAGGTTAGTGGCAGGTGGGGGGGTGGGGGTTTTATATGGGTGCAAGGGTGCTGGGCAGGGGTCTGCTGGGGTGATCAGGGGGGGTATGAAGGCTGGGGTGGGAGATCAGGGGGGCTGTAGGTAAAAAAAACAAGTGTGTGTGTAATACTCACAAGTGCTTCCTCCTCGCTGGTGGTCTCTGCAACAATGAGACCACGAGGCGAGGAGGAAGCACGTATAAGGCACTTTGTTTACCTAACAAAGTGCCTTATACGCATTGATTGGCCCATTGTGCGGATTCCTCCGCTCGCCGGCTCTGCTAAGTGGCCGGCGAGCGGAGACAAATTGCCAGTGTAACGATCCCGGGCGGAGGATCGCGTCACGGATGACGCGATCGCTCCGCCCATGCCCTTTAATGGACTGCCGCCTCTGTGGGTGAGGCCGTCCTGAAGGGCTCCACTTCCCCGCCGCCCCTGTGTAGTGGGCGGTCGGGAAGTGGTTAAAGTGCACGCAGACTCAATGCACGCATACAAAACTGCTTCGTTTTTAGAACGGTAATGATTGCAAAACGATCTCCAATCACATTCCAATTCATAGACCAGGAGCTCGATCTCCCATTTCTCAAATGGGGGCTCCCATGCACACTTAACAAAGGATGAACAATCATAGTCAACAGATGGAACTGGAGCAGGAACAGAACGGGAATCTTTTACCTCTTTATTGGGATCAATTAATTGGTGTGTGTGTAATTCATCCAAAATGATCTGCCACACATACATCACCAGATCCACAACACACTCGTCACATTCATCAGAATCAATCAAAAGGCACACAGAGTCAAGACAATCGTTCAGGACATCCGCGCTTTTTGCGATGTAAAAATCGCAAAAGGCTTTCCAATCCAAATCAAATTCCTCCACCAAGGCCCCGATTTCCCATGAGGCAAATGGCGGTTCGAACAACCCAGTATCTAAATAATCTCCATATGGGTGGGGATCAGGAACGAGTACAGATTTTTTAACTGCTTTAATATAGTGTGCGATCCTACCTATAGCAGGATCCACATAAGCTTTGGATTGGGGCAAAAAACCTGGAAACTGATCAGCAGATGCATTATAAACATCATTACCATACTGCATGGTTTTGCCCATTTCAGACTTGACAGAAATAACCTCTCTATCTGTGGTTGCCATGGGCAACGGATCTTTCCGCTGGGAAGCCTTCCTAGATCTTTTACGTTTAGACTTAGAGGCTTTGGATGGCTGCTTTATGGATGAAAGAGTAGATGGAACAGCTGATTGAGCTGCTGACAACAACTCATTAAGGGGGTATGGTAATTGAGGTAATCTCAGCCAATTGTGAATTAAAAAGTCCAAGAATTCCAGGGGTCTTTGACTCAGGGTGGTATGATCTAACACATCATAACCCCACATTGACATTTCGCCCCCCAACAGAATGTAGACCATTTGGGGGGCCCAGGTAGACACTGGGGTGCATTGGAATTCAGGGTTCGCTAACAGTTTCGTACACTCAGACAAAAATTCGTCTGCTGATTCAGGTTCAAGTTTTTTAAATCTCTTAAAGGTACAAGAGCCATATTCGACAAAATCGTACAAATCGGAAATTCCGTCTACACTGGGGTTTTGGGTTGGGTTGGTCATTCTGTAACGATTGTGGAACTTTCTCCGTGATCAGCGCACAACGCGTGCGCTGACACGGCGGAAATCCTCCACAAGCGTATATTTGCAGGCACCCAGCAAAAGGTGCTACGCACCTGTAGAGGGAAATTCCTGTCGGCAGATGGTGCTGGGGAGTGCAGAGGAACCAATCCTCTGCACCTCCACAAGTGCCAGACAGGAATTGTACGAAGCGCAGAACGCAATCGCAAGAGAGGCGATTGCGAATGAGATTGAGCAAAGGGACAGGTTGTATGTGTGTGCGCCAATCCAGTCGCCACCCCGCGACCGCGCACACACAACAGCAGATATGAAATAGGAACGCGATCGCGAGAGGTGCGATCGCCAGACGTGACACAAGGCAGATCAGAATAGAATACGAGGGTAGCAAAGGCACAGCAAATAATACAATAAGGAGATACGGAAAATAACAAACGCTAGCTAACCGCGAACACCGCACTCATTCGCAAGAGTGCACGCGGTTATGCGCGGTCTCCACGTGATAAGCACAATAGAGACAAGCACGCCTAACTAACCATCGACAGACAAACATGAAACAGAGGACGCGAGCGCTTGCTTAACGGTTACCTCACCGAGCCTCCAGCAAGCGTAGCAGACAAGACAGACACACGAAAACAGGGACAAGCGAGAGATAGGATCCACAGCACTAGCGAAAAGTGGCTAGCGCGATCCAGGTACAGAGTAGCAGAACAGAAGAAACCCCAGCGCTAGCGAAAAGTAGCTAGCGCGATCCCAGAAGACAGAACAGAAGGATCCCCAGCGCTAGCGAAAAGTAGCTAGCGCGATCCCAGAAGACAGAACAAAAGAGATAGCTGGTAGCAACCGCTGCACCAGCTATACTCCAAGAACAGAGATCAGAACCATTTCCTGTCGACCACCTTTGGGACTGGACAATGGCAACAGGCAAGACAAGACAGAACAGGCAATACAGATAATACAACCTGACTGGGCTAGAAGGGGAGCCTAAAGCAACCCCCAGGAATTAACTATACTAGATAGCAATGGCTGACACTCCAGCAGTGTCCATCAGGAACAGACCATGGAAAGGAAATGACCAGCAAAGACTTCTGGGAAACATAAAGCTCTTATAGTGCCAGTCATCAAAGAAGGCAGGTAGGGGATTTGCATAACGAATGTATGCAAATTCCCCAGCAAGAGAACAGACCAGAAACTTGCAATGGAAAGACAGGTCTCTGTTCCAGAGACCTGCAGCCCACAGACTAGAGGAATGGACAAACAGCTGTCTGCCTGTGCAGCCAGCTGAGCGGATCATCACAATGTAATCTAGTAACTTATTATTCTTCTGACTCAGGTTTACTGAACTCAGAATCAGTATGAAGCACAAGGCAAGAGGACGCACATACAACAATCTGAGGATAAACATCAGTATACACTTTAACATAATGGTAGGCTCTTGTACTTCTTATGTTATTTAATAAATCTTCTATCTTCTGATAAAAATGGTTATTCACTGTGAAACAGATCAGGCATATCTTGGGAACTACCCTTGTCACTAGCTTCTCTAATGCGCCGTGAGTATGGTCTATGCTCTATCTGATGGAGGATATCTAAGAAATATGCTATCCCAAAGATCATTAAAGTGACTCTGTAACAAAAATTACAACGTTTTTTCTACCATTCTACAAGTTCCTAAACCTATTCTAATCTGTTCTGGCTCACTGCAGCACTTTGTACTATCACGGTGTCTGTAATAAATCAATGTATATTTCCCCTGTCAGACTTGTTGGCCTGTGTCTGGAAGGCTGCCAACTCTTCCGTGCTGGTCTGTTCCTCTATGCACACTCCAGTGTGTGTTTTATTTACATAAGCCAGCAGCTTCTCTGCTATCTTATCAGTGATAGAAGAGAGCTGGATAAAAATCCTCCTCTGTTAAGCAGCCCATACACTCAGCCGATTTTCTGGCCGACCGATCGATCCCGATCGATCGATCGATCAATCGATTGCAAATCGGTTGGCCAATCGACCGATCGACGGCCGATTTCGATCGATTTCCATCGAACTTGCAGGGTGGAAAATTTAGGTCGATCTGATGAGATTGCTTATCAGTTTGCATTGGCCTTAATGGAAATCTGATGGCAAAAAAATGCCATCAGATCGAATTTCAATAGATTTCAAACTGAAATCTATTGGAATTCTATCCTGGTAAAAAATGTTCTAAAAACGCATCAGATAGATCATCAGATGCATTTCTTATCTATCTGCTGCCAATCTGACGAGTGTATGGGCACCTTTAGGCTGTGAAAGTAGCTGGCTGACACATACTGAGGAATTACAAACACAGGCACATGCAGAGCTGACTGCAGGAAGCCTGTAATGTTCAGTGCATGAGAGAAGAAGGGGACAGAAGGTAAACACACAAATGATCTTTTGAGATTCAAAAGGAAAGCTGTATACAGCCTGCTTGTGTATGGATGTATTTTCTATGTGTGGACATACTGTACATCAATCTACTTCCTGTTTTGGTGGCCATTTTGTTTGTTTATAAACAAACTTTTTAAAACTGTTTTTGACTACTTTTAATGCGGCGAGGAGCGGCGAAATTGTGACAGGGGGTAATAGGAGATGTCCCCTAACGCACTGGTAGGTTTACTTTTGTGCGATTTTAACAATATAGATTCTCTTTAATGTAATTAAAGGAATTATGAAGGCTTTGAATAGCAATTTTCACTGAAAACTCAAGAGTTTAAAAAGTCTGCAGTGTCTCACCAACATTATTTTTTCTGACATAAATTCATATTTAGAAAACAGTTGTGAGTGGAAGAAAAAGAGGGCTGCAATAGGGACTGGTTGAAAGACTTAAAGATTTGGACTCTGGAGAGGACATTAGTTTGTTGGCACAATGCTGTGGAGATTAGCAACATAAATTGTTAAAATTCAAGAAAGAAGCTATAGTTATGGATTAGGAAAGAGAGCGGCATAATTTAGGGACAAATGATTGACATAAAAAGCACTGAAAATCTATGCGAAAGTACCATTACAAAATCAGCAGAGGCATATTAATAACAGCACTTTACCGATACTCTGTAGGTCTCACCCAGCTATTGTATACCTGGACACCAGCTATTGGTTTTAGTGATGAATTGTTTGCCTGCATCTGGTCAATTAATATACTAAAAACAATAGTTGGTTTTTAGCTATACAATGGACGAGCACCTGAGCTCAAATACACCATCTAAGAAATAAAGGGCTCAATGCGATTGGATTGGCGATTGTTGATTGGAGTTAGATGTTTGTTTTGAATACTTACCTCAGTAGTGGAAAGCCTCTGGATGTTCCAAAGATTTCCCAGATCCTCTTTAAAGGGAACCTTAACTGAGAGGACTATGGATATTTCATTTTCACTACTTTAGCTTTTAGGACGTAGCTCCTATGTCCAAAAATACATGGTGGACGTAAGAGCTACGTCCAAGAAAAAAACTGAGCCACGGGGGTTCGTAGGGCTAAAACCGCCGCCCTTGGCCCGAGATCAATGAATGGGAACGCAGTTTTCATTCATTGAACGAAGCCCCCATTAGAACGATCGCTGGCTTCTATGGAGAAGCCGCAATCGTTCTGTCACACATCCCCTCTTCACTTCCTGTAAGCTTACAGAAAGCCAAAAACAAAATGACTGAGACCATCTTGTGACCAAATAGTAAAACTACATCTACATACATTTTTTTTAAATGAATAGACACACTTTTACATTTAAAATTAACTGTTTGTCTTCCATACATCCAAAAATACTCAAATAAAAATTTTAATTAAAACAAAAAATTACAATTAAAAAAACAAATAGTTAACCCAAGGCTTTGAACTTTTTTAATGTGCATGTCAAGAGGGTATATTACTATTATTTTTTTAAATTATAAGCTTATAAATAGGGATGGACGCAAAACTGAAAAAATGCACCTTTATTTCCAAATAAAATATTGGTGCCATACATTGTGATAGGGACATAATTTAAACACTTAATGACCAGCTAACGCCGATGGGCGGCGCCTGGTCGTTAGTGGTATAGCAGGGAGGCTGTCTCCGTGAACAGCCGGAGAGCCGCCGATCGCGGCTCGCACACGTAATGTAAACACGCGGGGAAGAAATCCCCGCTGTTTACATCATACGGCGCTGCTGCGCAGCAGCGCCGTGACGTAGATCGGCGATCCCCGGCCTCTGATTGGCCGGGGATCGCCGGCATATGATAGGCTGAAGCCTATCCTACAATGCGCAGGACGGATATCCGTCCTGCGCCACCTAAGGAAAGGAGGGGAGGGAGGTAAGCGGGGAGAGAGCGGAAAGCGCTGCGGAGGGGGGCTTTGAGGAGCCCCCCCCCCCCCGCAACTCACTAATGGCTGGCGGCGATCAGACCCCCCCAGCAGGACATCCCCCTAGTGGGGAAAAAAGGTGGGGAAGTCTGATCGCCCTGGTGTAATCCTGATCGGTGCTGCGGGCTGTAGAGCCCACGCAGCACCGATCATTAGAAATTGGGCTGGTCCTTAAGTGGTTAAATGGTGTAATAACCGGGAGAAATGGGCAAATAAAATATGTGGGTTTTAATTATGGTAGCATGTATTATTTTAAAGCTATAATGGCCGAAACCTGAAAAATAATGAATTTTTTTACATTTATTTTAAAGAGTAACTGTTAGCCCCCAAATTGAATTTTAAAACACTATTGCAATGTTTTATTTATTATATAAGTGATCCAAAAAGTCAATGCACAAGTTAAAAATCAATCTAATTTTGTTACTATCTAACCTTTTCCCCCAGCTCCGGACGCAAGCCGCATATCAGATGCTATAGCATGCAGAGCATGCCTATGTCTGGCCGACCCCCCTCTCCCCCCCAGGACCAGGTGCCAATATATTCTCCCCACCGCAGCTGACCGCTCTGACACGGAGACAGAGCGGCAGCACTTCCAGAGCAGCACCGCAGAGCAGCCAGCGCCGTGCATCTCTCTCACATGTGATTCTCTCACATGTGACTCGGTGGCGGCTGCTCTGCGGTGCTGCTCTGGAAGTGCTGCCGCTCTGTCTCCGTGTCAGAGCGGTCAGCTGCGGTGGGGAGAATATATTGGCACCTGGTCCTGGGGGGGAGAGGGGGGTCGGCCAGACATAGGCATGCTCTGCATGCTATAGTATCTGATATGCGGCTTGCGTCCGGAGCTGGGGGAAAAGGTTAGATAGTAACAAAATTAGATTGATTTTTAACTTGTGCATTGACTTTTTGGATCACTTATATAATAAATAAAACATTGCAATAGTGTTTTAAAATTCAATTTGGGGGCTAACAGTTACTCTTTAATATGCCCATTAAAATGCATTTGAAATAAAACAAATAGTTCTTAGCAAAATGTACCACCCAAAGAAAGCCTGATTGGTGGCAGAAAAAACAAGATATAGATCATTTCATTGTGATAAGTAGTGATAAATCTTTTGGCGAATGAATGGGAGGTAAAAATTGCTCGGATGCATAAAGTGAAAAAACACTGAAGGCTGAAGTGGTTAAACAATACCAGTTGCCTGGCAGTCCTGCTCAACTCTTTGGTTGCAGTATTGGCTGAATCACACACCTGAAACATGCATGCAGCTAATCCAGTCTGACTTCAGTCAGAGCACCTGTTTTGCATGCTTGTTGAGGGGCTGTGGCTTACAAGTATTAGAGACAAAGGATCAGCAGGAGAGTCAGGCAACTGGTATTATTTTAAAAGGAAAAATCCATCTCCTTCTCAGTTTAGGTTCCCTTTAAGCCCATTATTTCTCTACAGGAGCCTTATCTTCTTCTGGCTGTGCTCCTGGCCATGTATATCCGTACAGGGCATGTGCAAGGATGGTCCTTGCATGACAAGTAGACTGAAGCTTCTCATGCATGGCTTTCTTCCTCTATGCAGGAATGCCGTTACTGCATGGACCTAACTAGCATATGGCCAGCCTGGGTGCGCTTGTACACAGTGGGAGTGTGGTCACAAGAAACCTATTCGACAAGCTCTTGTTAAATAGGTTTAGAGGGACCAAGTGCTGGAAAGGTGGCCTTTATGAGGCTACAGGAAGCCTTTGGACTGTGCAGAGGCTCCTCACTATTGAGTATACAATTTTGTGTGCTTTTTTTACTTCATGTACACTTTAAAGTCATTCATAAACTGATGTCTACATAGATTTCTAAAAGTAAAATGGGCAAATAGTATACCAGAGAAATCAAGTAACCCTTTGCACACTCTCATGCAAATACTCACTGCTGGGGAATGGGGTCAGAGGATTTGGGTGGCGCAAAACAGTACTTTTTCCCCCCGCAAAGTAGGACTTTTGCACTTGACTTGGCTGTAGGGACAGTAGTGATTCCTGGATGGCAGGTTTACAGAGAGTCTTTGCATGACAGTGTGAAAAGGGTTAATTGATTTTGCAATTTGATTGGCCACCCTCTTTACCACCTCCTGAAGCCTGGATTCTGTGTCTTTCAAATATTATAACAAATCGTTTTATACTGAAGGTCATCTTTAGCCCTACCTCTCAAGGGATCTGATGCCCTAGACCAGTGATGGCTAACCTTGGCACTCCAGCTGTGGTGGAACTACAAGTCCCATGAGGCATTGCAATACTCTGCCTCCACGAGTTATGCTTAGAGCTGTCAGAGGCATGATGGGTTTTGTAGTTTTGTCAAAGCTGGAGTGCCAAGGTTAGCCATCACTGCCCAATACGCTGGTAGCATTTTTCCAGTACTAACACCGGGAAACACTGTCAGTTAACCCATTAGCATGATGCACGATACCAGTCGGTGTTCTCGTGGTCTTAGTACCAGTAAAATTGCTGTGCGCTCGGCAACTTTATTGGCCTACAGTGCATCAGGCCCGTGCTCTGAAAATACAGCAAAAGAAAGTGGAATGAATAAACAAAGGGGTTGATTCACAGAACTTTTCTCAGGAATTCTTTCTCCATATTTGTCCTATGCCATGAATTCTCTTCCCTCATTAATTATCTCCATCTTTCTGTCATATTTCATGAATTATTCAGTAGTGGATGAATGACAACTGGCTTAAACGGAGTACAGAGCTCAGACAGAAAAAGCTCTGGACTTTGTACATAGCTTGGATGTACTAACTGATGGGGAATTAAACTTCAAGTATAACATCTCAGCTGTTGAGAAAGATTTTTTTCACCAAGGAACACTGCAGAATTTAAAGAGGAACTCCAGTGAAAATAATGTAATAAAAAAAGTGCTTAATTTTTACAATAATTATGTATAAATGATTTAGTCAGTGTATGCCCATTGTAAAACTTTTAAATCCCTGATTTACATTCTGGAATTTATTACATGGTGACATTTTTACTGTTGGCAGATGATATAGCTGCTGCATGCTTTTTTGGCAGTTGGAAACAGCTGTAAACAGCTATTTCCCACAATGCAACAAGGGTTCACAGACAGGAAACTGCCAGAAGTACCTCGGTACTCAGAGTTTCTTGTGGGAGGGGTTTCACCACAATATCAGTCATACAGCGCCCCCTGATGGTCTGTTTGTGAGAAGGAATAGATTTCTCATGTAAAAGGGGGTATCAACTACTGATTGGGATAAAGTTTAATTCTTGGTCGGAGTTTCTCTTTAAGTACCTCATACCTCCAGCGGATCTTTCAACCCTAGTTTACGCTCTCATCACATCACGGCTGGACTACTGCAAAGCCATCTATACAGCCCTTCCAAATAAAGACCTCTGTCACGGACGGTTGCGGGGCCGCAGGCGCGTCCTGTAACCGCCCGTGAAGAAAAAGCGATCGCACTCGATTCCCTGCATCGATTGCGCTTCAAATTGATACAATCTGGGTTGAGTGTGTAGGGGGAGCTGAAGTCCTTTTCTTAGCAGAGAGAGCACCATCCTAAAGGCTGGATGGCTCTTTTGATATGCTAATGAGCCTGGGCTCAGAGAGTCCCTGGCTTCAAGCTGTGCGGATGGCCCATCCACCAGGTATAAGGTGACACCTAGCTGATCTCATGTAGATGTTAATTAACCAAGGGGTGATCAGGATGCCTAGGTGCAGCCAGGCAGGCTACAAATCTCCGGGAGGTCTTGACACCTTGCTCACTGGTAAAGAGTCTCATAGCATAATCCATAACTTCCCAGATCTGTCATATTTCTGGGGTTCCTGAGATGGCAGCTTCGCCAAACGTGGGGGAAGTGTAGCATGAGCCCCGGTGCTGGTTCTGAGGAAGTTTCAGAACATTCTGAGGTAAGGACTGCCAGTTAGGCAGTTTGAAAATGCCCTGATGATACCACAGGGGTCCCACCCCTCATGTCTGGTATCAGGGCGCTGGGTAAATCGAGACAGACCTGAAAATGTTAATAAATCTGCCCTGACCTGTACGGTTCTGTGAGATAGAGCCCATATATGGGTAGATATGATTTCTAGCCCCCAGGACAAGGGGAGGGCTCATCTCATCTTCTAAGGGGGTGTATGGCTCCCCGCCCTCACTCCCTCCTACTGAAGCAGGGGCATAAGAATGGCAGAGGACCCAAACTCAGTGTCCTCCACACTGAAACATCTTGAACTCATCAGATGCCAGCTTGAGGATATGCTGGCATCCACCTGGTCTGAACTCTGAACTCAAATTGAAACCCAGAACTCTGTTTTCCCACAAAAAGGACATCTTTCCAGGAACTAAGTATTTTTCTCCCTTCTTTTATTTTTTATACTGGCTATTACTGTCTTAATAATTGTGATTTTAATAATTGTCTGTATATATTAATTATTTATATTGCGTGAATAAACGACTTTCTCCAAGTCATTCACTGTCCGCTACCCTGCTTATCAGCACACACAGAACTGATCCCGGGTCTCTGAAGATACGCTACTGTTTGTTTGTTGTTGGCTAGACAGAATACCGTTTGTTTAACCGTTTTATTCGCAGGACTAGTCAGTCAGTTAGTGGGCTCCACGGTCCCATGGTAACCGCGGTGGTGGCAGTTTACTCTGAACCAGTAGGTGACGTTGTAATTACCCGTGTCTCACAGGCTCCCTTCTGAGTTGTCTGCGGCTAATTCTTAACGGTTCCTGCGCATTGACTGCGACCAGAGTTCGCACGATCTGTGCCCTGGCACCATTTAGAAGGCTAAGTGCGGTCAGCCACTAGGGCTCCTGTGACAACCTCCAATTAGTACAGAATATGGCTTTTTGACTGTAAAGAAACCAGCCCAGACATTGCCACGTAATACTAATTCATTGCTCACTTCACTGGCTACCCATAAATATACAGTACAATCCTTTTCAAGTCTGACCTAACATGCAAACTTCTTTACAAGTTAATCCCTGGATTACACCTCCCACAAGCTTAAACCAGCAGGATCAAATAACTTGATCACCCCCAGAGTCCACCCCAAAACCTTTGCAGGCAGAGCCTGCTGTCATGCTGTCCCTAACCTTTGGAAATCCTTGACACACTCAATCAAGACAGCTCCAACCCTAGAGGTGTTTAAAGGATATGTTTATATCCATAAATCCTCCTGTTTAATCTGGCATTTGTGGACACATAGCCTTTTCCTTTGTGGCACATTCTACCTCACAACTAATCTCTGAATCCCGTGGGAGAAAAGTGCTTTGCAAATGTTATTATCGTTGTTGAATTAGCTTTTCTTAACCATTTAAGCACCCAAAATAATAAGACAAGAAAAGTAAGTTATTCCCAATCTCTACACACAAGAACCTGCTCTGGAACCCACATGATTCTTATTAATCAGCCTGACAAAAGGTGAAAGCATTTTTAGAGCTAGAGGCTAAGAGCTCCAGTCAGTGGTGTATACAGTAACTCAAACTGTGCCAGTAATGAGTTAGTGCCATCCAGTGAGCGGTTAATGTCTCCGGTCCCAGCAAGTGAGGGGTTAATATCTCCGGTCCCAGAAAGTGAGGGGTTAATGTCTAGTCCTGGCAAGTGAGTAGTTGAGGTCAGTGTCCTAGGACCTAAAGTGTTGTCAGTCCTAGCAAATGAGAAATTAATGTATTATATCCTGGCTAGAAAGGGGCAGTGTCACTGCCAATGAGAGGTTAGTGTCCCAGTCACTGCCAGTGAGGGGTTAGTGTCCCAGTCACTGCCAGTGAGAGGTTACTGTAGCGGTCACTTCCAGTGAGGGGTTACTGTCCCGGTCACTGCCAGTTAGGGGTTACTGTCCCAGTCACTGCCAGTGAGGGGTTACTGTCCCAGTCACTGCCAGTGAGGGGTTACTGTCCCGGTCACTGCCAGTGAGGGGTTACTGTCCCAGTCACTGCCAGTGAGGGGTTAGTGTCCCGGTTACTGCCAGTGAGGGGTTAGTGTCCCAGTCACTGCCAGTGAGAGGTTACTGTCCTGGTCACTGCCAGTGAGGGGTTACAGTCCCAGTCACTGCCAGTGAGGGGTTACTGTCCCAGTCACTGCCAGTGAGGGGTTACTGTCCCAGTCACTGCCAGTGAGGGGTTACTGTCCCAGTCACTGCCAGTGAGGGGTTAGTGTCCCGGTTACTGCCAGTGAGGGGTTACTGTCCCAGTCACTGCCAGTGAGAGGTTACTGTCCTGGTCACTTCCAGTGAGGGGTTACTGTCCCAGTCACTGCCAGTGAGAGGTTACTGTCCTGGTCACTTCCAGTGAGGGGTTACTGTCCCAGTCACTGCCAGTGAGGGGTTACTGTCCCGGTTACTGCCAGTGAGGGATTACTGTCCCAGTCACTGCCAGTGAGGGTTAGTGTCACGGTTACTGCCAGTGAGAGTTTACTGTCCTAGTCACTGCTAGTGAGGGTTTACTGTCCTAGTCACTGCCAGTGAGAGGTTACTGTCCTGGTCACTGCCAGTGAGGGGTTAGTGTCCCAGTCACTGCCAGTGAGAGGTTACTGTAGCGGTCACTTCCAGTGAGGGGTTACTGTCCCGGTCACTGCCAGTGAGGGGTTACTGTCCCAGTCACTGCCAGTGAGGGGTTAGTGTCCCAGTCACTGCCAGTGAGGGGTTACTGTCCCAGTCACTGCCAGTGAGGGGTTAGTGTCCCAGTCACTGCCAGTGAGGGGTTAGTGTCCCAGTCACTGCCAGTGAGGGGTTAGTGTCCCAGTCACTGCCAGTGAGGGGTTAGTGTCCCGGCTACTGCCAGTGAGGGGTTAGTGTCCCAGTCACTGCCAGTGAGAGGTTACTGTCCCGGTCACTGCCAGTGAGGGGTTACTGTCCCAGTCACTGCCAGTGAGGGGTTACTGTCCCAGTCACTGCCAGTGAGGGGTTACTGTCCCAGTCACTGCCAGTGAGAGGTTACTGTCCTGGTCACTTCCAGTGAGGGGTTACTGTCACAGTCACTGCCAGTGAGAGGTTACTGTCCTGGTCACTTCCAGTGAGGGGTTACTGTCCCAGTCACTGCCAGTGAGAGGTTACTGTCCTGGTCACTGCCAGTGAGGGGTTACTGTCCCAGTCACTGCCAGTGAGGGGTTACTGTCCCGGTTACTGCCAGTGAGGGATTACTGTCCCAGTCACTGCCAGTGAGGGTTAGTGTCACGGTTACTGCCAGTGAGAGTTTACTGTCCTAGTCACTGCTAGTGAGGGTTTACTGTCCTAGTCACTGCCAGTGAGAGGTTACTGTCCTGGTCACTGCCAGTGAGGGGTTAGTGTCCCAGTCACTGCCAGTGAGAGGTTACTGTAGCGGTCACTTCCAGTGAGGGGTTACTGTCCCGGTCACTGCCAGTGAGGGGTTACTGTCCCAGTCACTGCCAGTGAGGGGTTAGTGTCCCAGTCACTGCCAGTGAGGGGTTACTGTCCCAGTCACTGCCAGTGAGGGGTTAGTGTCCCAGTCACTGCCAGTGAGGGGTTAGTGTCCCAGTCACTGCCAGTGAGGGGTTAGTGTCCCAGTCACTGCCAGTGAGAGGTTACTGTCCCGGTCACTGCCAGTGAGGGGTTACTGTCCCAGTCACTGCCAGTGAGGGGTTACTGTCCCAGTCACTGCCAGTGAGGGGTTACTGTCCCAGTCACTGCCAGTGAGAGGTTACTGTCCTGGTCACTTCCAGTGAGGGGTTACTGTCACAGTCACTGCCAGTGAGAGGTTACTGTCCTGGTCACTTCCAGTGAGGGGTTACTGTCCCAGTCACTGCCAGTGAGGGGTTACTGTCCCGGTTACTGCCAGTGAGGGATTACTGTCCCAGTCACTGCCAGTGAGGGGTTACTGTCCCGGCCACTGCCAGTGAGGGGTTAGTGTCCCAGTCACTGCCAGTGAGGGGTTAGTGTCACGGTTACTGCCAGTGAGGGTTTACTGTCCTAGTCACTGCTAGTGAGGGTTTACTGTCCTAGTCACTGCCAGTGAGAGGTTACTGTCCTGGTCACTGCCAGTGAGGGGTTAGTGTCCCAGTCACTGCCAGTGAGAGGTAACTGTAGCGGTCACTTCCAGTGAGGGGTTACTGTCCCGGTCACTGCCAGTGAGGGGTTACTGTCCCAGTCACTGCCAGTGAGGGGTTAGTGTCCCAGTCACTGCCAGTGAGGGGTTAGTGTCCCAGTCACTGCCAGTGAGGGGTTACTGTCCCAGTCACTGCCAGTGAGGGGTTAGTGTCCCAGTCACTGCCAGTGAGGGGTTAGTGTCCCAGTCACTGCCAGTGAGGGGTTACTGTCCCAGTCACTGCCAGTGAGGGGTTAGTGTCCCAGTCACTGCCAATGAGGGGTTACTGTCCCAGTCACTGCCAGTGAGGGTTTACTGTCCTAGTCACTGCCAGTGAGAGGTTACTGTAGCGGTCACTTCCAGTGAGGGGTTAGTGTCCCGGTTACTGCCAGTGAGGGGTTATCTCCAATCCCAAACAGAAAGTGGATGAAGTTAATGTCCAGTATCCCAGCTAGTGAGGGGTAATGTCTAGGCAAGATTGGCATAGTGTCCCCAGATCTGACTTGCAATGGGATTAGTCTCCCTAGACCCAGCAAGTGATGGGTTGGTGCCTCCAGGATCAGCCAGAGAGGGGTTCGTTTCTGCAGGTCTGGCCAGGTAGGGCTTAGTTTCTCCAGGCCCAGCAAGGGAGGAGTTAATTTCTCCAGGCCCAGGAGGGAGGGGTTTGTTTCTCCAGGCCCAGCAAGGGAGGAGTTAATTTCTCCAGGCCCAGGAGGGAGGGGTTCGCTTCTCCAGGCCTGGCCAGGTAAGGTTTACCGCTTCCTGGATCAGCCACTGAAATGGTAGGGCTTGCAGAACCAGCCACTGAGGGCTTAGGGCTATTTCACACCGTTAGTGAATCGCATAGCAAAAGCGCTGCATGTAGCATTTTTGGAGCGAATGAAACTGTAACAAGTATAGAAAAGCAAGAACAATACACAACCACTGCAAAACTGCTAGCGCTTTTTGGTGTGAAACAGCATATCCTCAGTCCTGGCCAGTGAGCAGTCAATGGCAGGGCTGGATTATTAAAGCGGACCTGAACTCAGAACTTCCTCTCTGCTCTAAAAGATAAGCAACAGCATAATAACCTTTACAGAAAAACATTTCTTTCTTACAACTTAAAGAAGTCCTGCAATAAATCTGCAGTGTCTACTTTCTGCTCTCATGGAAGCAGGCAAAGGGTCAATATCCCGTGTTTACATATTGGCTGTGTCTGCCGAATTTCTGTGCTGACACAGCTGAGAGCTCAAGTTACATTTGTAATTACTTGAAGATGACAGGCTCTTCTCTCTAAATACACACAGGGTGGATTTTTCTGTGTTTTCCTGATGTAAAATTTGCTTAATTCAACTGCAAAACAAAATAAATAAAAGCCTTTGAACTTTGCAGCCCTGTCTTGTTCTCAGCAGAATATCCTCAGCCAGACAGAAATGTTTTGGCTTCTGTTTACTTTTCAGGAGAGCTGGGATAAATTGGACTGATGCATTTGTTGTTCAAATGCCGCGTTAGCATGCGTAAAAGCAGTTTTTATATCCTTCAAAAGGAAAAGAAAAACCCTCAGACAAGTTATCTGTAAGGCTAGTACTTTATACACCCACATTATCTCATCAGGTCACATGTAAGTTCAGCTTTAAGGTCGTCACTTCTGCCTAGTGAGAGGTTAATGGTATCAGTCTTGGCCAGTGAAAGGCTGATGCCTCCGGTCCAAGCCACTGACAGCTTAATAACCCAGTCCCAGTGTGGGGTTATTGTCCTTATGATAGTGAATGGATACTCCATCCAGTTCTGGCCAGTAAAGGGTTAATGTGTTGAACCTTAGCCAGTGGACAGTTAGCATCTCTAGGATAGAGAGGGGTTAATTGCCCCAGTCCTAGCCATTAAGTTACCCAAGGTGACATGTGACATGATGAGATAGACATGTGTATGCACAGTGCCAAGCACACAAATAACTAGGCTGTGTTCCTTTTTTTTCCTTTCTCTGCCTGAAAGTGTTAAAAATCAGGTATGTAATTGGCAGTTCCTGACTGAGTCAGGACTGGGTCAGACTACAGTGTGACCCTCACTGATAAGAAATTACAACTATAAAACACTTTCCTAGCAGAAAATGGCTTCTGGGAGCAGGAAAGAGATAAAAAGTTCATAGATTTTAGCTCTGGCAAACTTCAATGAATGTGTCATAAAAACAATAAAACAGTAAAAACCAGGGCTGTGGAGTCAGAGTCGGAGTCGTGGAGTCGGAGTCGTGGAGTCGGGAAATTTTGGGTGCCTGGAGTCGGAGTCGGGAAAAAATGCACCGACTCCGACTCCTAATGAATTTGTAACTGTAATTAAAATAGAAAATATGATAAAATGTTCTATTTCTCAGATAATAGTCATTAAAAATAATGTATATATACAGTATATATACAGTAATAGCTGTTCTTAGTTCACAAAAATGAAATAAACCAATCAAAATTAGTTACTTGTGCTGCTTCAATAAAGCAGTCCCCGTATTTTTAAGGTCAGATATACATATCTGATTGTGACTGTATATATGATGTGTACACAGGAATCTCTTATATATACTAAAAAACATCTATGCTGTAAGAATAAATCCTGATGTGTAGCCGTGTCACTAATAGAGATGGTCAATGAGATGGAAATAATTCTGCATTGATGCTGATTTATGCAAATGTATGCACTCCCTTTGCTGATGAAATCAAATAATTTGATATGTGTTGTTAAAATTTGGTTTGGTGACTACAAATTAAAGGGTAACTGAGACGGATGAAAAGTAAAGTTTTATACATACCTGGGGCTTATTCCAGCCCCCTTCAGGCTAATCAGTCCCTCGCTGTCCTCCACCACCCGGATCTTCTGCTATGAGTCCTGGTAATTCAGCCAGTCAGCGATGTCCGGCATGCCGCTCCCACAGCCAGGAACATTCTGCACCTGCGCAATAGTGCTGCACAGGTGTAGTATGCTCCTGGCGGCGGAGTGTGTGCATGTGCACTACGCCTGACTGGCTCAAGTACCTGGAATCATAGCAGAAGATCCAGGTGGTGGAGGAGGACAACGAGAGACTGATTATCCTGAAGGCGGCTGGAGGAAGCCCCAGTTATGTATAAAACTTTAATTTCATCTGTCTCAGGTTTACTTTGTTACACAGTAGTACTATACTCTACATATGCACTCCCCACAGAGCTGCAGGGAATCCACTGAGAATGCTGTGCACATTGAACACAGAGGTGTTGTCTGTTTACAATCTCCTCATTCCCCTGCAGAGTACCTGCACATCATTCTTACATGTACCCACACTTACATTGCCTAGGGCCTGATTGATGTTCTTTGTTCCGGTTTGTACCTTCCACAAGTACTCTTACCAAGGACTAGTTTTAGTCTAAAGGGAATAAATATAGTAGTCTACATATCCTTCTCACTTCAGTTGTCTTGTAAAATTCCTAAGCGTTGGCAGTTAAGAGACGAATTTCATGTTACATACTTTTAATCAACAAAATTGTAATATGCAAATTAGAGGAGTCGGAGTCGAGGAGTCGGAGTCGGTGGAATCCTAAACTGAGGAGTCGGAGTCGGTGGATTTTTGGACCGACTCCACAGCCCTGGTAAAAACTTAAAAAGTAGATTTTAAAAAAAAAACGTGGATTATCTTAAAAAGTCATTTTTAGGAGGAGGATAGATACAATTGTTTATTTCATTCGTTTATTTTCACCTCGGGTGTCCTTTAAGGGAATGAATGTCCCATGTCCTGAGCAGTAAGGGGTTAAGTGTCTCCAGTTACACTCAAGGAAGGGTTAATTCTCCAAGTTTTGGCTAGTGAGAGATTAATATCCCCTGACGAAGCCTTAGAGGGGGTGCATGAATGTCTTGAGCTCCAAACAGTGAAGGGTTACCATTTCAAGTCCTGGCCAATGCACTGTTATGGAGTTTGGATTCTGCATTCCAAACTGAACAGAGCATTTAAACTTGTGGCCATGGCAGCTGGGGTTAACTCACCCTAGTTGCCGCCTATAGCCGATGCGTTCCACATCAATCCACTACTTCCTCCTTCCAGGTTTGAAGGAGAAACGAAACCCGATGGAACATGACGTGGAGCACATCGCCTACAGGCAGCGGCAAGGTTGCCTTGACCCTCCCGCCGTGGCTGCACGTTTAAAGGCTTCATTTCATTCGGAATGCGGGATCTGAGCTGTGGAGCTCATGCCTAATGGGGACCTTTAACACAGTATAGAAAGGACCAGGGCTCAACCACACAGTGCTTATAGCAGCTGAATCTTCCATTTATTCAAATTGCAGAATACACAAACACAGGCCCAACGTTACAGGCCAACACGCCCTTCCTCACGTGCCCAGTGCAATTGAGGGAACATTCCATAAAATACAAGTGGATAATGAAAACACAACTCCTTGGGGGCGGTCACAGACTTAATAAACAGTTAACCCATGAATAGCATTGCAAGAGCAGCAATAGCCAAGAAGTCACAGACAGCATTTGAGTGTAAATACATCATTTATTAAACCATAAGGCTTAAAGTGGATCCGTGAGAAACTTTTACTCATTGCATAATTGTGTTCCTTTCATATAGTTTATAGGGCATTCCTCAAGCCAAATACTTTTTTTGTTTGGTTCGAGTCACGAGCTGACCACTGTTTTTCATAGAGGCTCTCAATTATTACACCATTCAGAGTTCAGTTGAACCACCAATATTTGTGTGTTTCCAGCAGTGAAGCAGATGCATAGGATTGACTGACAAATTTTGTGTGGCTGCTGTGGGATTGGGGGGCTGGTGGTTGTTGGAGGTGAGGGGCTGTCCGTTAGGTGGGGTAGGAGGTGAGGGGGAGAGGGGGGCACACATTTTTAATGATAATTTTATTGGTACAATTATGATGATTAATAAAGGTTTTGTATATACTTTTCTATAATTTGGTTGATTGTTTTTTGTTCAATCGGATCACACCTGCTCAAACACATCTCACAGTGTTTGGTTCTACTTTTTTTGTTTTGTTTTAATACTCTAATTCCCTATAAACTAAACAAGCCTCGCCCACAGCTTCTCCAGAGAGCCTTGGCACTGTAGCAAGGGCTTATGGGAGCTCAGTCTGGGCAGGAGGAGGAGGTTACTAGCCAGAGATGTCAGAGGCAGAGGGGAGGAGTGAAATTTTCCACAGGCTGAGGGCTGGCGATGCTACCAGCTTGCCTCAGTGTAGTGTGACAAACAGAACATGGCTGTCCCCATTGTATCACAGCAATAAATAATCATAAACTGTTGAAGCTGTATGCAGACAGATTTGCTGTGTAAACTATCTAAACTTTAGATAAGATATATAGACAAGTTACTTGTTATAGTTACTTTTTCATCTCGGATCTGCTTTAAGCATCCCGCACGCCGTACCAAAGCATTGGTGCAATCAACACCCTTAGGTATGTGTTATGGAGTCAATGTCCTTAGACCCGTGATGGGTTAATGCTGCCAGTTTCCTCCAGTAAGGGGTTAATATCCCTGCACTGGCCAGTGAAGGGTTAATGTCCCATGTGCTGACCAGTGACAGGTTACTGTCCCCAGTCCCAGGCAGTGAGTGTCTAATGCCCCAAGTCCTGGCCAGTGAAGGGTTAATGTCCCATATTCTGACCAGTGACAGGATAATGTCCCCAGTCCCAGGCAGTGAGTGTCTAATGCCCCAAGTCCTGGACAGTAAAGGGTTAATGTCCCATGTGCTGACCAGTGACAGGATAATGTCCCCAATACCAGGCAGTGAGTGTCTAATGCCCCAAGTCCTGGCCAGTGAAGGGTTAATGTCCCATGTGCTGACCAGTGACAGGATAATGTCCCCAATCCCAGGCAGTGAGTGTCTAATGCCCCAAGTCCTGGACAGTGAAGGGTTAATGCCCCATGTGCTGACCAGTGACAGGATAATATCTCCAGGCAGTGAGTGTCTAATGCCCCAAGTCCTGGACAGTGAAGGGTTAATGTCCCATGTGCTGACCAGTGACAGGATAATGTCCCCAATCCCAGGCAGTGAGTGTCTATTGCCCCAAGTCCTGGACAGTGAAGAGTTAATGTCCCATGTGCTGACCAGTGACAGGATAATATCTCCAGGCAGTGAGTGTCTAATGCCCCAAGTCCTGGACAGTGAAGGGTTAATGTCCCATGTGCTGACCAGTGACAGGATAATGTCCCCAATCCCAGGCAGTGAGTGCCTAATGCCCCAAGTCCTGGCCAGTGAAGGGTTAATGTCCCATGTACTGACCAGTGACAGGATAATGTCCCCAATCCCAGGCAGTGAGTGTCTATTGCCCAAAGTCCTGGCTAGTGAAGGGTTAATGTCCCATGTACTGACCAGTGACAGGATAATGTCCCCAATCCCAGGCAGTGAGTGTCTATTGCCCAAAGTCCTGGCTAGTGAAGGGTTAATGTCCCATGTGCTGACCAGTGACAGGATAATGTCCCCAATCCCAGGCAGTGAGTGTCTAATGCCCCAAGTCCTGGCCAGTGAAGGGTTAATGTCCCATGTACTGACCAGTGACAGGATAATGTCCCCAATCCCAGGCAGTGAGTGTCTATTGCCCAAAGTCCTGGCTAGTGAAGGGTTAATGTCCCATGTGCTGACCAGTGACAGGATAATGTCCCCAATCCCAGGCAGTGAGTGTCTTATGCCCCAAGTCCTGGCCAGTGAAAGGTTAATGTCCGGATCAGGGTTATCAGTAATGATCAGTAGTTACCTCCTCCGGAGTCTCCGGGACTTCCAGCTGTTCCGCCGGCTGCTCCCCCATTCCCCTTCCAGCACTCCCAGCCCGGAGCCTCCGCTATACCAACTGCGTAGCATCCCATAGTGTGCTAGCCACGCCCACTAGCCGCTAGAGTGCCGCCCATACCCGCCCTCTGCCACCCAAGCTCCACCTCTCCTTCTGGTCTGGCTTTCACAGGAGCCACTGTACAGATTCTGAATATTGCTCAGAGCCCTGCCCCTTGCCGCCCACTGGAGGACGGAGGCCAGCCTCCCGCAGTGACTCACTACATACGGCCCCGCCCCCACGTCAGTAAATAGAGTTTATGGAGTAGCCCTTCTTCAGTACGTTCATTAGGGTAGAGAACTGCCCTGTGGGTGATCCTACTGGTGAAGAGTAAGAGTAAGGCTGATGCAGCTCATCTCTTCTGAACTCCATCATGAGACATCATTTCTCCAGCCTCACCACCAATTACGAACTACATCTTGCTTGCCCCAAATCTGATGGAAGTAAGTCCAGAAGCTCTGTGCTGCACATACTTCAACCATTGCAGATATCTGGCTTCTGCTGCCATCTAGTGGACGTTTTGCAAATTACATCACGGCTAAGGTGACCAAAAAAAAAAAAGGAAACCCAGTGAGGGCTGAAACCCTTTGAGCGGTTTAGGAAGCGATTCCAACCGCTAGCAATTTCCCTAAACGCTCAGCGAATGTTAATGAATTGGCCAAACTCCACTGGAGCGATTGGGGTTACCAAAATCGCAAAAGCAGGACATGCAGCATTTTTAAATTAGCGGTTAGCGTTTCTCCAATGTACAGTATATAAACGCTGGAATAATCGCTCGTCAAAACAGAGACACAGAGCGATTTTGCTAGCGTTTTGACATTACTGCACAATGTCATTAAAATTAATTGAAAGGACCAATCAGAATTAAAAAATGCTAATCGCTACACAATCACTGGCAAAAAGCTGACACTTTTTAAAAACACTATCGCAATTGTTCATGAAATCGCTTACAAAACACTCATACAAAATGCTAGCGATTGCAATAGCGATTTGTATTGGGTTCCAGGCCTAAGTTGTACTATCTTGCCTCTCCTTAATTTTTAAAGCAGAGCTGAAGACTCTCAAAAAAAGTTTCACTTACCTGGGACTTCAGCCAGCCCCCTGTAGCCGCCCTGTGCCTATGACATTACCAAACGATCCTCCAGTTTCCCCGGAGGCTTGCTTTTGTTCTCGCCGACTTGCAAGTTGGCGTCCACCGCTGTGGCCTCATACACACTCCTGTCGCCAGGAGCATCCTGTGCAGACGCAGTACGAGAAAATCTCTTGTGCGCCTGCACAGTACGCCCACAAGGCAACAGAAGTGTGAACGAGGACTCGCACGGTCAGGGCTGCACGACGATCAAATAAAGTGAGCAGCACCGGGGGACCGTATGATCGTTTGGTAATGTCGCAGGCACAAGGTGGCTGCAGGGGGCTGGCAGAAGCCCCAGGTAAGTGAAACTGAGTCTTCAGTTTTCCTTTAAGCTAGAAGTTTTGAATCAGGATAACATTTATTGGCTAAATGGTATCATCCTGATTTAAAACTTCTTACTTTTACTGATAGCTAACATGGTACAACACTCTTACTGCTTAATTTTTACGGTGACACAAATATGGTTTGACTCTACCCCTCAACCAGGGCCAGTTCAAGACACCGCAGTGACTGGGGTCCGTCCTCCTGCCTACTGAACAACATACACTGAACTGTTTCCAGGCTCCAGCAGTGTGCACTGAACAGGAGTAACAGCTTCAGAGTTAAGGAATTCCACACTGAGGTACTCAAATTGTGTGCTGCTGTCACATGTCCCTTCTGTACCCGTGTCCTCCCTTCCCCCCGCCCCTGTCTTTGATGTCTGGTTGTCCTCCTTTTCCCTCTTTAGTGTCCCTTCTGTCCCCATGTCTTCCTTTCCCCCCTCCCGTCTGATGTCCTGCTGTCCTCCTTTGTCTTCTTCCCATGTCTCTTCTGTCCCCCTGCCCTCCCAGTAGGCGAGATACTTAATAATCGGGTGAAGGATGCGGCAGAAGTTGAGCCCCGCAATGAGCAGGGATTTCGTCCATGTTCACGCAGCGGCTCCAGCTTCACAGGAATTCCTTCAGGCCCCAGCCGCCGTGCTGGCAATCAGACAGGGATGCTGCAAGGACACCTTCCAATGATCTAATGTCCCTGTTCTAACTGGAGCCGATGGTCCCGTGGGTGGGATCACAGCTCCATCATTGGCCAATCACTGCACTCGTTCAGTAGAAGCAAGTGCAGTGTTTGGCCCAATGACGGAGCCCTGGGACAAAAGAGACAGAGGGATGGGGAAAAGAGGACACAGGGGGACAGAAATGACATGGGAAAGGGCAAAGGGGAACAACCGGACATCAGAGACAGGGGAGGGGGGAAGCAAGGACACAGGGGGACATCAAAGACTGGGGGTGAGGGGAAAGTAGGACATAGGGGGGCAGGAGACATACAGAGGAACAGAAGAGACACAGGGGGACAAAAGGGGACAGAGAAGGATACAGAGCAAATTAAGACACAGGGGAACAGAGGAGACACAGCAGGACACAGGAGGGACAGAGAAGGACACAAGAGGGAAATAACTGGGGGTGTTTAGGGGAGAAGATCCACAAGACACCCCTGCACCATGGATGCACCGGGTTTAGTTTATGTTTTGTGGACCCCACAGCAGCTGCTGGAACTGCTGTTTCTTACCTACCCACTGATGACTCTATATTGTCAGAATAAAAAACAAAAAACTTTATTGTATACTCCAACAAGTGATGCGTTTCACAGGTATGACCCACTTCATCAGACAACATCAAGGAGTAACTGAAACGAGCTCTGTCTTAAAGAGGAACTGTAGTGAAAATAACATCATGAATAAAATTGCCTATTTTTTACAATATTTATTTATATATTATTTAGTCAATGTTTGCCTATTGTAAAATCTTTCCTCTCACTGATTTACATTCCACAATATATCACTGATGGTGACATCTTTAGTTCTGCCAGGTGAACTGTACGGAATGTTCGTTACTGAGAGTTCTATGCACAGAGGGAGATACTGCTTGCTTGGCAATTGGAAAAAGCCATTATTTGCCACAATGCAACTACTCCGTTCACATGTCTTCCTCCTGTGCTTCATACTTCCCTTTTTCTCCACTCCTATAGTTCATACTTGGTCCCTTCCACCCTTCATGCAGGTTTAGACTGCCTCTGCTCCAAACTATGCCTGATACCCTTCTACCTCTCCAGAACTTCTAGCTCTTCTCTTTCAAACTCCGTTGAGCTGCATATTCTGTCTCTCTTTAGGATTATGTGTTGCGTACTCTATCACACCCTAGATTGAGCTGTTGGGTGACTGGCAGACAGAGGTGGCCAAACAGCTGTACTTTTATCTGCAGATATATAACTATGGAACATGGTTGCAGGAAGTGTAGACTAAGATCAGCTTGTCATTGTGGCTTGTGGTCTCTGAACAGACTGACATATGATCTGTAGTCAGGCTGGCGCACACTGTGACTGGGATAGCTGGAATACATTCTGTGATCAGGACAGGGCCGAGGCGAGAGAGGCTGGCATACAATCTGTGATCAGGCTGGTACACGGTCTGTGATCAGGCTGGCACACGGTCTGTGATCAGGCTGGCATACAATCTGTGATCAGGCTGGCATACAGTCTGTGATCAGGCTGGCATGCAATCTGTGATCAGGCTGGCATACGATCTGTGATCAGGCTGGCATACAATCTGTAATCAGGCTGGTATACAATCTGTGATCAGGCTGGCATACGGTCTGTGATCAGGCTGGTACACGGTCTGTGATCAGGCTGGCATACAATCTGTGATCAGGCTGGCATACGATCTGTGATCAGGCTGGCATACAATCTGTAATCAGGCTGGTATACAATCTGTGATCAGGCTGGCATACGGTCTGTGATCAGGCTGGTACACGGTCTGTGATCAGGCTGGTATAAAATCTGTGATCAGGCTGGCATACGATCTGTGATCAGGCTGGTATACAATCTGTGATCAAGCTGGTATACAATCTGTGATCAGGCTGGTATACAATCTGTGATCAGGCTGGCATACGGTCTGGGATCAGGCTTGCATACAATCTGTGATCAGGCTGGCATACGGTCTGTGATCAGGCTGGTACACGGTCTGTGATCAGACTGGTATAAAATCTGTGATCAGGCTGGCATACAATCTGTGTTCAGGCTGGCACTCGGTCTGTGATCAGGCAGGTATACAGTCTGTGATCAGGCTGGCACACGGTCTGTGATCAGGCTGGCACACGGTCTGTGATCAGGCTGGCATACAGTCTGTGATCAGGCTGGCATACAGTCTGTGATCAGGCTGGTACACGGTCTGTGATCAGACTGGTATAAAATCTGTGATCAGGCTGGCATACAATCTGTGTTCAGGCTGGCACTCGGTCTGTGATCAGGCAGGTATACAGTCTGTGATCAGGCTGGCACACGGTCTGTGATCAGGCTGGCACACGGTCTGTGATCAGGCTGGCACACGGTCTGTGATCAGGCTGGCACACGGTCTGTGATCAGGCTGGCACACGGTCTGTGATCAGGCTGGCACACGGTCTGTGATCAGGCTGGCACACAGTCTGTGATCAGGCTGGCATACAGTCTGTGATCAGGCTGGCATACAATTTGTGATCAGGCTGGCACACAGTCTGTGATCAGGCTGGTACACGGTCTGTGACTCCAGATAGGGTTAGAGTAGGTAACTCAGGCAATGCTCCCCTCTGTAGGATTCTTCTGTAGGGAAACTGGGGAAGCAGTGGGGATGACTGTAACATGTCCACGCTCTTCTTCTGGTGCCCATCCTGAAAATATTATACACACAAGTTAAAGAGTATCTGTCACACTACAGTCAGACCATCAGCAAATGCAAGATTCCTTCGTATGACTGGGTATGAGGTGGAGGACTCCCATATACTGACCTGAGATATGCAGCTTCGGAGTGTCGTACAAATCCATTTCATTCATGGTCACATAAGTCTCCTCCAGCATTGCCACCACCACAGGTCCTGCCATACACCAGCAAATGGTTGTCAGCTTTCCATACAACATAGCGCATTGTCTATTCACCTCTTCATTGTCAAATAAACTTTTATGGCTACTGGAAAAGGCCGATAATATGGGGATGCTAAGCTATGTGCACATGATTCATCATATCTTCCTAACTGCCCAGTGTTATTATTGCTGCAATATGCCAACACAACCATAACATCCTTATCATTGCCCATTGTTATTACTGGCAGGATAAAACATTACACAGTATTGTGGGACCAATCAGCTACACACACCATGGGCTTCATTCACAAAGCGGTGCAAACTGTTTAGCACGTGTGTGCTAAACAGTTAGCACGCGAAGTGCTTTTTTTCTGACTTTTGCACGCGCAATTTGCGGCAAATTGCGCGCACAAAAGTCCGCGATTGCGCGAATCGTGGCACTTTGCGCAAGCAAAAGTCCGTTAAAAGCACTTCATGTGCTAACTGTTTAGCACACCCGTGCTAAACAGTTTGCACTGCTTTGTGAATCAAGCCCCATATCTTCATGCTATTGTTTCTAGTATAAAGAGAGCTATAAACACACTCCATATCCACATGTACAGGAGAGGACAAGGAAGATGGTATACTGGGGTACAGGAGAGGACAGGAGAGATGGTATACTGGGGTACAGGAGAGGACAGAAGAGATGGTCTACTGGGGTACAGGAGAGGACAGGGGAGATGGTATACTGGGGTACAGGAGAGGACAGGAGAGATGGTATACTGGGGTACAGGAGAGGACAGGGGAGATGGTATACTGGGGCAAAGGAGAGGACAGGGGAGATGGCATACTGGGGTACAGGAGAGGACAGTGGAGATGGTATACTGGGGTACATAAGTGGACGGGGAGATGGTATACTGGGGTACAGGAGAAGACAGGAGAGATGGTATACTGGGGTACAGGAGAGGACAGGGGAGACTGTATACTGGGATACAGGAGAGGACAGGGGAGATGGTATACTGGGGCACAGGAGAGGACAGGAGAGATGTATACTGGGGTATAGGAGAGGACAGGGGAGATGGTATACTGGGGCACAGGAGAGGACAGGAGAATTGGTATACTGGGGTATAGGAGAGGACAGGGGAGATGGTATACTGGGGTACAGGAGAGGACAGGGAAGATGTTATACTGGGGTACAGGAGAAGACAGGAGAGATGGTATACTGGGGTATAGGAGAGGACAGGGAAGATGGTATACTGGGGTACAGGAGAGGTCAGGGGAGATGGTATACTGGTGAGGTGAAATAGTATACTGCAGTACAGGAGAAGACAGGAGAGATGGTATACCGGGGTACAGGAGAGGACAGGGGAGATAGTATACTGGGGTACAGGAGAGGACAGGGGAGATGGTATACTGGGGTACAGGAGAGGGCAGGGAAGATGGTATACTGGGGTACAGGAGGAGACAGGGGAGCTTGTATACTGGGATACAGAAGAGGACAGGGGAGATGGTATACTGGGGTACAGGAGAGGGCAGGGAAGATGGTATACTGGAGTACAGGAGAGGGCAGGGGTGATGGTATACTGGGGTACAAGAGAAGACAGGAGAGATGGTATACTGGGGTACATGAGAAGACAGGAGAGATGGTATACTGGGGTACAGGATAGGACAGGGAAGATGGTATACTGGGGTACAAGAGAAGACAGGAGAGATGGTATGCGGTCATAGAGGAGAGGACAGGGGAGATGGTATACTGGGGTACAGGAGAGGACAGGGAAGATGGTATACTGGGGTACAAGAGAAGACAGGAGAGATGGTATACTGGGGTACACGAGAAGACAGGGAAGATGGTATACTGGGGTACAAGAGAAGACAGGAGAGATGGTATGCTGTCATAGAGGAGAGGACAGGGGAGATGGTATGCTGTCATAGAGGAAAGGACAGGGGTGATGCAGTAATACCATTTTGTGAGGCTGATCTGTCGGCCTGCCCACGTGGAACATCATAAATATCAGAGCCAGGATTGCAGCAGCTGTTGTCACCTACAAAGAGAGAACTATTACTATCTGGTGAGTTCCAGAGTTCCCAATATTCCTCCCTCACAGGACCTATTCACCATTAACTTTACTCCTTTTTGAGATATTTAAAAATAAATGTTTTTTACATTTTTACCTACTTTTTAGACCAGTGGTTCTCAACCTTTTTAGCACATGTACCTCTTTGTGAGTCATCCCTAGGCAAATGTACCCCCTACCAAAAGGTGAAAAAGTGGGCGTGGCCATTACATGATGTGGGTGGAGCCAAATACTAGCGAAATACAGGTAGTCCCTGGTTAACAAATGAGATAAGGACCGTGTCCATTTTTAACCCCAATCCATTCTCTTTTGTTCCCCTTTGTTCTCCCTATGCCTCTTTTGTCCCCCTCTGTGTCACATATACGCTGCCAGGGTCTGGAAGAACCCCCGGGTAAATAGATCTTTTTTTTTTTCCCCCGCATCTGTCCTTTAAAGTGTACCAGAGCTGAGCATATATAAAAGTGTTATACCTACCTGGGGCTTCCTCCAGCCCCATCCACTCCGATCGCTCCCACGCCGTCCTCAGTCTTCTCCTGCGCCGGTACCGGGCCCCGTGACTTCCTCCAGTTGCGGCCAGTCTGCTCAAGAGAAGTGCGCCCTCTACGTATCTCTCCGGCGGCTGCTGGAGAGATATGTAAAGAACGCACTTCCCTTGCATTACACTGGCCGCGACTGAAGCAAGTTACGGGACCCGGTACCGGCGCTGGAGAAGGCTGAGGGCAGAGGCTGAGTCTCATTCTTTTTCAGGTATGTACCGTAACTTTTTTTTTAAATAACATTGCATGATACTGTTACAGTTGCAGTTTTGAAACCACACTCTTTGAGGGCCCTTTCACACCGGAGCGGTGCGTTACAGTATTTTTACCACACCCCACCAGCGGGCAATGAAAGTCTATGGAGACTTTCATACTGCGACGTTACGGTGCGACGCAACGGAAGTGACGTTTTCACCGCATCCCCGACGCAGGTCAAGAACTACGTCACCGTGCGGCTTCTGCATCGAGTTGTGGCGATCTGCGTCGGCTCAGAAGTCATGTTAGTCAATGGCGACATGTGGATTTAAAAAAAAAATACCTACGTGACGTTGCAGCGTGCATGTGCGAAAGCGTATTATACGCTTCCGCATACCCGAAGCAGGAAGTGACGGCAAGTGCGTGTCACTTCCTGCTTGGCAGCCGGCCAGACAGGGAACAGCGCGCAATAGCGTGTTCCCTGAAGGCCTGTTTTGAGGGTGCAATGCAGTGCGACGCATTGCTTCCTGCTCGGCAGCGTGTCACTTCCTGCTCGGCAGCCGGCCAGACAGGAAACAGCGCGCAATGGCGTGTTCCCTGAAGGCCTGTTTTTGAGGGTGCAATGCGGTGCGACGCATCGCTAATGCCGGTTTGTAGTCTGAAACCGGCCTGAAGGTATAAAACAAAGCAGAAATAATGATCCTTTGAACTTTCCTGCATTAAAACCCCTCATCTCAAGCTGTCCCTCACTTGGCTGTGTAAGTGCTACAGAAAACAGGACTGTATTTGACCTAGGTGGGTCGAAAAGCTCAGAGAAGCTCTTTTGCATAGATAAAAACTGAAGGTTTTTTTTAACTCTTCCTGTACTGGAAAACAGTATGAGACTCTTTGGTACTAATGTTCTATTTCTTAGCTGTACTACACATACAATTCACTATCTCATACGTTTATTTTCCCTTCAGATTTGCTTTAACTACCGTATAAGGGGAGCATGAGATAAAAATAAGGAAAGATATTTCATGAGATAAACCATGAGTTAAGTCAGTTAAGGAGAGATAAATTGTGAGTTAATAAGTTAGGTGAGCTAATGCAACAGAAAAACGTTGTGAATTACCCCATAGAGTCTGATGCATGAAAGGCCGGTCATTTTACCGGTCCTTACACCAGACGAGCCTCGCCCATTACTCTATTAGCAACACATGTGTTGCTGGGGTGCAGTGTTACCATAGCAACACATGCGTTATCTCGGTTACTTGTAATCTAGTGATGGGCCGTGCTATCCTGGCGTTAAGACTGGTAAAACTGCCACGAGCAGGAAGAAAATGACCCAACCTTCGTGCATCAGGCCCATAGTGGCAAACATACTTTCCTTCCTCTTACCAGCAGGTCTCAGTGCAACCAGGAGGCCACTTGGGACATCATATAGATCGTCACAACTGCTTTCACTGTCACTACTCCCTATGGAGAAAAGAAACATGTTGCTCAAGCCACCCTATCTACTGTACTAATGTGACAATGTTGTGTTACATACACCTGTGTGATAGTGGTATATTATATACGCCCGTGTGAGTGTTGTATCATATACACCTGTGTGACACAGACCTGTGTCTTGGTGCACCTTTACATACACTTGTGATAGTATTGTGCTACATACACCTGTGAGACAGCACTGTGTTACATACACTTGTGTGATAATGTTGTATTACATAAAACTCCGTGGGGTTAATTCACTATAACAAATAGCATGCCTTATCAGAGTTAACATGTCTTACCAGCGTTAGCAAGCCTTACCAGAGTTTGCATGCCTTATCAGAGTTAGTGTGCCTTATCTGAGTTAATATGCCTTATCTGAGTTAGCGTTCCTTACCAGAGTTAGCATGCCTTATCTGAGTTAATATGCCTTATCTGAGTTAGAGTGCCTCATCAGAGTTAGCATGCCTTATCAGAGTTGGTGTGCCTTATCAGAGTAGCATAGCGAGTGCTATGAACTTAGGCCTGCTAATTGGCAATGACGAGAGCTCCACTCGTCCTGTCCTGAGCCCCTGCGGGTCCAATCACTTTAAATGACATTATCCCCGCACTTTGATTGGCCCTATAGGTTGCCTGTCAAGTTTCCTGTCAAGTGGCAGGCAGCCTATTGGGCCAATCAAAGTGCGGGGATAACGTCCTTTAAAGTGATTGGACCCGCAGGGGCTCAGGGCAGGACAAGTGGAGCTCTCGTCATTGCCAATTAGCAGGTATAAGTTCGTAGCGCTTGCTATGCTGCTCTGATTAGGCACGCTATCTCTTATAAGGCATGCTAACTCTGATAAAGCGTGTTAACTCTGATAAGGCATGTTAACTCTGATAAGGCATGTTATTTGTTATAGTGAATCAACCCCTGTGAGTGTTATGTTACATAGGCCTGAGTGATAGTGCTGTGATGCATATACCCGTGTGACAAGGTCTCACATTCTTGTATTACATATACCTGTGTAGTAGTCTTGTGTTACATACATGTGTGTGATAGTGTTGTGTGATATAAATGTGTACAATAGCATTCTACTATATACACTTGTTTAAAAGCACTGTTACTTGCACCTGTGTGATAGTGTTGTATTACACAGGCCTATGTGATAAAGTTGGGTTATATACACACGTGTGATAACGTTGCGCTACATACACTTGTGTGACAGCACTGTATTACATACTGTATGCCTGTGTGAAAGCATTGGGTTATATAAACGTGTGTGATAGCATTGCACTACATACTGTACGCCTGTGTGACAGTGTTGTGTTACATAAACCTTTGTGATAACGTTGTGTTATATACAAGTGTGTAATAGTGTTGCACTACATGCACTTGTGTGACAGTACTGTGTTACGTGCACCTTTTGTTAGTTCTGTGTTACATACACGTGTGTGACAGCACTGTGTTACATAGGCCTGTATGATAGTTTTGAGAACATACACTTGTAGGCTTGAGTGGTATGTTACATACACCTGTGTGATAGTGTTGTGTTACACACACCTGCTGTGTGATAGTGTTGTGTTACACACACCTGCTGTGTGATAGTGTTGCGTTACATACACCTGTGTGATAGTGTTGTGCCGCACACTCCTGTGTGATAGTGTTGTGCCGCACATCCCTGTGTGATAGTGTTGTGCCGCACACCCCTGTGTGATAGTGTTGTGCCGCACACTCCTGTGTGATAGTGTTGTGCCGCACATCCCTGTGTGATAGTGTTGTGCTGCACACCCCTGTGTGATAGTGTTGTGCTGCACACCCCTGTGTGATAGTGTTGTGCTGCACACCCCTGTGTGATAGTGTTGTGCCGCACACCCCTGTGTATTAGTGTTGTGCCGCACACCCCTGTGTGATAGCGTTGTGCCGCACACCCCTGTGTGATAGCGTTGTGCCGCACACCCCTGTGTGATAGCGTTGTGCCGCACACCCCTGTGTGATAGCGGTGTGCTGCACACCCCTGTGTGATAGTGTTGTGCCGCACACCCCTGTGTGATAGTGTTGTGCTGCACACCCCTGTGTGATAGTGTTGTGCCGCACACCCCTGTGTGATAGCGTTGTGCTGCACACCCCTGTGTGATAGTGTTGTGCCGCACACCCCTGTGTGATAGTGTTGTGCCGCACACCCCTGTGTGATAGCGTTGTGCCGCACACCCCTGTGTGATAGTGTTGTGCTGCACACCCCTGTGTGATAGTGTTGTGCTGCACACCCCTGTGTGATAGTGTTGTGCCGCACACCCCTGTGTGATAGTGTTGTGCCGCACACCCCTGTGTGATAGTGTTGTGCTGCACACACCCCTGTGTGATAGCGTTGTGCCGCACACCCCTGTGTGATAGCGTTGTGCCGCACACCCCTGTGTGATAGCGGTGTGCTGCACACCCCTGTGTGATAGTGTTGTGCCGCACACCCCTGTGTGATAGCGATGTGCCGCACACCCCTGTGTGATAGCGTTGTGCCGCACACCCCTGTGTGATAGTGTTGTGCTGCACACCCCTGTGTGATAGTGTTGTGCTGCACACCCCTGTGTGATAGTGTTGTGCTGCACACCCCTGTGTGATAGTGTTGTGCTGCACACCCCTGTGTGATAGTGTTGTGCTGCACACCCCTGTGTGATAGTGTTGCGCTGCACACCCCTGTGTGATAGTGTTGTGCTGCACACCCCTGTGTAATAGTGTTGTGCTGCACACTCCTGTGTGATAGTGTTGTGCTGCACACCTCCGTGTGATAGTGTGCTGCACAACCCCGTATGATAGTGTGCTGCACACCCGTGTGATAGTGTTAGTGTTGTGCTGCACACCCCTGTGTGATAGTGTTGTGCTGCACACCCCTGTGTGATAGTGTTGTGCTGCACACCCCTGTGTGATAGTGTTGTGCTGCACACCCCTGTGTGATAGTGTTGTGCTGCACACCCCTGTGTGATAGTGTTGCGCTGCACACCCCTGTGTGATAGTGTTGTGCTGCACACCCCTGTGTAATAGTGTTGTGCTGCACACTCCTGTGTGATAGTGTTGTGCTGCACACCTCCGTGTGATAGTGTGCTGCACAACCCCGTATGATAGTGTGCTGCACACTCCTGTGTGATAGTGTGCTGCACAACCCCGTATGATAGTGTGCTGCACACCCGTGTGATAGTGTTAGTGTTGTGCTGCACACCCCTGTGTGATAGTGTTGTGTATGTTATTTCGCAGTGTGACAACTGACCCTCGGCCTCCTGGAACACATTGTCCTTATCAGTGTCCGGGCTTACGGGGAGCTGTGAATTATCTGAGCTGGAGGAAATGCTGACACGCTGAATGATCTCTGGGATGTCGTACCTACAAGGAGAGGACAGCGGCCATTACTACAGTCATTGATATCTCCACATGTGGTGCACACTGAAGTTACAATATTCATTAGGCTAGTAAGAGGCCGGCATACCAAGTGCAGGAGGAGCTATGTCGCCCAGGCCCTGGAAGCTGCATAGATTTCCACAGAAGTTTTATCCACACATCCCGCAGATCCTCTGTCTCTGCACACTGTAAAATATACAAGCTGGTTCTCAATATCAAGCCAATTAAGTGGTTGGCAATGAGGGTTCAAAACCACAGACACAGATCTGGGATTCTCTACATGTGGGGTAACTGGCCACATATGCAGCACAATGACATCCCAGCATGCATCAGGCCACTCGCCAGATGTTCATCTATGGACAGTTCTAAGTAGGTGAACAGCTGCTGAACCCTTAAAGTACACCTGAACTGAGAGGGATAAGGCAGCTGTCATATTTAATTTCTTGTAAACAAGACTGGTTGCCTGGAATCCTGCTGACTGGCTGCTGTAGTGTCTGAATCAGGAACCCGAAAAACAAGCATGTGGCCAATCCAGACATACTTCAGTCAGAAACACTTGATCTACGAACTTGAATCCATATAGGTGGAAGGTCCCACTCAAAAAGGTGTCATCTCTCTGATATATTTATGGGTGAATGACCCGGCTCGATCTTCCCGACTTCCAGCATAAATATTTGCAATACCAGGACTCGGTACTTAAAGAGAAACCGTGACCAAGAATTGAACTTCATCCCAATCAGTAGCTGATACCCCCTTTCCCATGAGAACTCTATTCCTTTTCGCAAACGGATCATCAGGGGGCGCTGTATGGCTGATATTGTGGTGAAACCCCTCCCACAGTGTGATGTCAGGACCATGGTTCCTGATACTTTCCTCTCCGGGAACCTCATTGCATTGTGGGAAATAACAAGCTGTTTACAGCTGGGTCCAACTGCCAAAAAAGCAAGCAGCATCTCCTTCCACTGACATCACCTGCCAGCAGTAAAAAGTGTAGCCATGTGATAAATGTCAGAATTTAAATCAGGGAAAGGAAATATTTTACAATAGGCAAACACTGACTAAATCATTTATACATAATTATTGTAAAAGTGAAGCACTTTTTTATTACATAATTTTCACTGGAGTTCCTCTTTAACACCACAACTTCACCGAAATCTTGCACAAAAATATGGCTTTACGCAGACAAAACTATATACATTACCACCAAGGAGAACATGTATAAAGTCTTGTTCTTATGGTCAGACACCAATACGTTTACATAAATGGATGCCTTCTATTCAGAGTCAGAATTATTTTATTTCGCCAAGCACGATTGGAGAAACTGTGGTGAACTAGGTTTGATGCATCATTTATTCTGGACATGTTCGGTTATACAATCATTTTGGGATGACGTTCTGACTCTAATTACTGCACTGCACCAGCATCTCCGTACCACATGATATTTTGATGTGCTTATTGGCCCTTCCACTGCCTAATTTGAAAGCTCACTCCCATTGCATGTTAAATCACCACCTTACAGCGACATGTTACTCTATATCCAAGCATTGGGAGGAGCCTGCACCCCCCACGATACAGGTCAAGTCTAGAATCTAATATAGTTACAAGATGGAGCAGGATAACATGCTAAGATTCTCTAGGGCGCTGTTTCTTTCACCTCTTCTCAATGAAATGTGGATAGATATGTCTGGTATCCGAAATGTTTACTCTACCTTTCCTATCTTTCTCTTTACTTTTCTCTTTTACTTATTAGAGTTAAAATTATAGGTATAATAGGAGAGTTGAGCACGTTGATTATGTTGTCTGATTGCTTAGACTCTTGGCATAAGTTTTCTTTTTTACGATATTTACCTTGTTTTTTTTTTTTAATATATATATATTGTAACCCTTTGTATGATTAGCAGACAACTTTGTCCATTATTTGTATTTCTTCAATATTCTTCAAATAAATTCTTAATAGAAACACTTGATCTGCATGCTTGATTAGGGTCTATGGCTAAGGGTATTAGAAACAGAAACTATATGAGAAAACATACTATGTAAAGGAGAATACTATGGAGGAGCACTGGGTGGGGAAGACTAGCACTGTATGGGGGAACAGCACAATGGCCTCAATTCACTAAACTTATCTCCTGTCTTTAATAACTCTTCTAGAGTTGTTACCATGGTGATAAGGCATGTAGTATTCAGGAAACATTTTACCTCAGGCAAGCCTAAAGTTAACTCTTCTGTCTTTAAATTAACTCTCCAATCCTTAAAATAACTCCAGAGTTAAAGACAAGCTGTTAATTAGCTGCATGTGAAAATAACTACAGAGGAGGTAAATTAACTACAGAGGAGGTAACTTAAGGAATGAAGAGGTAAGATAACTCTCTCACGTGTGGAGGTAAGTTTTCTCTTGCCTTATTATCTCTAGCATGATCTTAGTGAATTGAGGCCATATAGAGCAATATATGTGTGGAGCACTATGGGGGAAACTATATTGGTGTACCACAATAGTGGAGGGAACTACAAAGGGGAACACTATGTGGAGGAAACATTCTAGTGGAGATGGTTGAGGACACTACAAAGAGAAGTAATACAGTGAAATATACTACAAGGGGAAGCACTAGGGATAGAACAATATAGATGGTGCACACTACAATGAGGAGCAGTATGGGGAAATAATATGAAGGAAGCACCAGAGCAGTAGACGCTACAAGGGGGAACCACTATGTGGGAGAATTATATAGGGGAAAAACTATATCAGTGGACACTATAGGCGGTGGCACTATAGCAGAAGACTTTACAAGAGGGCATCAATGAGTAAGTCAAGTCTAGAAATATTTGGAGGTGACATTCAGCATTTAGGCAATCCAGTATTTGACAAGCACCAATGGAGGGCAATTTCAAAAAATTCTAAAGTTGACGTGCTATGACTCAAGTCGCCTGTGCACTCCCAGGTGACTACCGATTCCAAAGAGTCTCAGTAAAAATAGCTCTTTATTTTATATCAAAAAAGATAAAATCAGCATGATGTTAGAGCAAGACAGCGACAGCTCCGCTGTTTCGGGTTATCCACCCTTTTTCAAGCTGCAAAGCATAACATCCACATTTCAAAATGACATCTCATCTGTATAAATAGAGAGCTTACCACTATCAGGTGATCTGTGATCAGCCAATGAAATCCCTGTGACTACCAGCGGACCTGATGGGAAACCCCACAGTCTAATATTTAAATCTTATGCAAAATGCATCCACACCCCATGGGGATAAAATAATCACTGTCCCTTATACAATCATGTGCGGAGTATAACTCACCACCAATAGCGCTGCAGTAGGCCAGCCCACAGGACGCCCCCTTCCATCTCCCATAGCTGTACGACAACAATGACGTCCCTAACTCACGAGACTCATGTCACGTGTAGTTTCTCTACCAATAACAGAGCGCACTCTGTCCCAATCTGAGACAGCCATGCATTTTCCAGTTACTAGGCAGCGAGACGCGCCGGACCGGGCAATCCAAGCCCCTCCCTCCACACTACGATCCTGCTGCCTAGATACAGTAACTAAGCAAACAAGGACGCTCTCAGCGTCCAAACAAATCACAGCAAAAAAAAGAGGACTAAGGCATTCAGCATTTAGGCAACTTATCAACTACAAATCTCACCAGAAGTTTCCGTTTGCCGTTTTTCATAACAATCTCAAAGGTAAATCCCCCATCTGGACTGTCAAGGCTCCTCACAGACTGCACCTGCCGGTAAACAAGGAGGAGCCATGTCTCAAACAGTAGGTTGCACAGTCACACCAAGCAAATAAGGAAGAACAGCTTACCAAAGGCAGGAAAACAGCTACAAGAGGGTAACATTCATTGTAAAGCATTAGGCAGGGTTAAAACTGGGGCCTAAATCGGACACGGACACCAACAGACAGGAGTGCTGTATAAACAGCGCAGGAGATTTGGGCGCAGCCGGTGCCACCATTGGCCATAATAGGAATTACAGCTATGGCGACGCTCAGTGAGTGATATGGGCGCCGTCAAAAAACGGAGCACAAATTACTACAAAAACATTGTAATTCGGCTGCCAGCAATAGCTGGAAGCCAAATTACATCTTCCCCCCACTATCCATGGCGGCCTGGAAGGGGAATAGTAATTAACGCCACCGGTACTTGTCCAGGAGCAGGGTGAGCCTTTTAACAGCTTTATCCTGCGCCCACATCTCCCGGGGGCTGTATAATAGGTACGCTTCCAGATACTGCACAGCACATGACATGTCATAGATGGTTGTTACAGTATCTATGACATGTCCGTTACAACGGACACTAGGATTGCAAAGAAGGAAAGGAATCATGTAGAAGCAGTAGATGAGATGGAAAATGCACATCATTTAAGAAGTAGTGAGCATAGGGGTGTAACATCAGTAACCTAACCCCCCAATGTCCAGGTGGTGGGTGTGCCTGTCTATGTGAGCAGCCTCACTATAGATCTTTATAGATAAGATACAAAATACTGCAGAGAATGTTACTATTTTGGAAGGGAAATAGACATGTACAACTACTGCAGGTAAATCTCAACATTGCAGGAAGAGACAAGACACAAAATACTGCAGGGAACGTACTATGGTGGGAGGGGGAAAAAAACTCAGACACTTACTGTACCTATGGAGAGGGAAGGCTCCGGATCCTATTGAGCCTTCCGTGTCCCCCGGTAAAGGTACGCCGCCTGCAGGGGCCTTCAGAAGACTTTGGGAGCCCAAGTGCTTCCAAAGATGGGCTGCAGTACAGAGCCGCCTGCCCCGGGAGCATTGGGTAACACACATGCTCCCAAAGCCCTCCAAAGGTCCATCAGTGAAATGCATACAATGGGGCGCTGGAACGAGGGGACAGGGAAGGATCAATAGGATTCAGGACTTTCCTCTACATAGGTAAGTATTAAACTTTTTTTATTATTTCTGCTTCAGTATCACTAGAAAAATCTCCCCATGTGTTGCAATGGGGACATTAAATGCTGCTGTACATTCTAATCTGTATAATAAAAAGGTTCCAGCATGCGGTACTTACAGAAGACATATAGTATTGACCACGCAGAGAAGTCTAGAGGGGGGTAAATAGAGAAGATAAGACAAAATAACCAGTATCTGCAAAGTCCCCAGTAATGGTGTGCAGGGCATTGTATCTTTAGGGCCCGTTTCCACTAGAGCGAGTCTGCATGCGTTTTCTGCATGCTGATTCGCATAACCAATATAAATCAATGGGCCTGTTTCCACTTGTCAGAAATTCTGTGCGGTGGACTGTGCAGAAAAAAAATCTGCACAGCAGAGCCATCAGAATTCGCACACCGCAAGGCTAGTGTGCAATTCACCTGTAATGTAATTAATGGGAAATGCGTTTTCATTATGCAAATTTGCATACGTTTTCGCTTAAAATCAATGTAAAAGCACACAGGCACTGGCATGGTTTAATTCACATACTGACAAACAGATGCAAATTTTAATGCGTTTGGGTTAAAATTCACATACAATTACATACGAATTTGCATCCGCATGCAAATTCATGTTTTCCGCAACGGAATCGCACCACACTAGTGGAAACGATGTATTGGTAAGATAATAGCGCTCAACAGGTCTTTCTGTATGATCCTCAGGTCAAAATTGGCCTCACTGAGTTGACATCATACTCCTCACATTCAGATATATACTGCTAATCGAATATGTTTAGAACAGGGACCCAAGAGGTCCTAAAATAGCAATCCCACCGTTCCACTCCAGGAACACTAATAGTCCAATTGATGTTGGTATTCTTCTAAAACACACACTGATATCTTAACAACAAACATAAATTGATCATCAGAAAAAAGTCCTAGTTCTCAGGTCCCAAAAATAAGCGCTGCCTGGATCAGGGAGAAAATTCTACAGCAGCATGCTTTGTCCTCATAGAGGCAATATTTGTGCTCACCAGACTGAATTGCCAATCATAACAGTTGGCAGAAATCGCGTGTGGCCAAGCCTGTCAGGTGATTCCGATCCTCCTGTATCTTTAGCCGTTTTCCAGACGTACATGCAAGAAAAGGGTACACTCTATAGTATAGTATGCTTGAGGACCATCACCCCAAAGTGAACCACACACAAACTGAATAAAGTGACCCAACACCTTGGTATCTTCCTCATGCACAGTCTGTGGTGGAAAAATGCTAGCCTCTTACCAAATGCTATGGCTGATCCAGCTTGACCAGCATGCTCGCTTATTCAACAACCTTTCCTCCACAGTATCCATATACCAGCGGCACCTTAGGCTCAAACAAACACTGACATAGCGTAATACTGTTTTATTTCACGTAAAAAGGTTTAAAATTGCACTTACAGTGTTGCAGATAAAAATGCGCATATCAGTAAAAATCCACGTGGTCTAGCGTCTCCTTCCGCGTTTGGGCTCCGCCCAACTAGTTTCGTCACTATGACTCATCAGGGGCATGTCCCAACTACGGAGGAGACGCTATTTATGTACATTCCCCTTCCATACTCTTCATGTGTTAAGATGCCGCCCACCTGCTTACGACAATAGGCTTGATCAGCCACTCCTCCTATTCCCACTACCGTCCTTCCCTCCTCCTCGAACGGCTAGACCACCGCCTACCCAGCAGCCCCATTGATTTTTCCGCACCAATGCGGCAAAAGGATTCCTCACCCAATCACTACGGACTCCGTCTGGCAGCTACACTGTGGCGCCGTCTCGCAACCACTAGGTACCGCCCCCTCCCAGTTACCATGGAGCTACAGTAACAACGCGACAGCGCTTCATAATCAAACATCCCTGGTGCCCGTGTACTGCCCGTGTATATGCACCGGATTCCACTAAGCTCTGGGCACAGTATGACTCCAAGTTACCTGAAATTAGATACATTCCCCTACATATATTTGATACCCAAGTTCGCTTTACTCTTGTTTCTTTTTTTGGCTTTTCAGTGGCTCAAACTAGCCCTCTCCTGCATACTATCATTACCAGCATAGTAAAGGCAAGTTATATGCAGGTTGGGGCAATAACATCATGGCCATATACTTCATTCCTCTCACGGGATCCTAGTGACAGGAGTACGCTTCACTCTTGTTTCTCTTTTTGGCTTTTCAATGGCTCATATAGCCCTCTCCTGCATATTGTCATTACCAGCACAGCAAGGGTAAATTATATGCAGGTTGGGGGCAATAAAATCATGGCCATATACTTTATTCCTCTCACGGGGTCCCTTTGATAGGATACCCACTGTCTTTGGTGGACTACCTGCCACTACCCCCCCTATAAATCATTATCCAGTACTCAGCAAAAATGCCCACCCACACCCCTCCTTCATTCGTGCCTCATATAATCTACCCCTTATGAACAACTATTATAGTGCTGGTGTGCCCATCTTAACACATTCCTAACAATATAATAAACAATATAAGTGTATCCTCCCCTAATGTCAGTCATCAGCTATAAAACAATTTATGTCCAGTTCTACATTCAACCCCCCAGGTTTCATGGTTTTGAGCTCATATATCCACCGCGTTTCCAATTTGGAGATCTCCCTAATTTTGTGACACCCTCTCCATTTAGTGGTTAGCTTCTGTATCCCTTGAAATGTTAAAACACTTGGATCCCTAGCATGTGCCTCCTCAAAATGTTTTGATATGCTGTGCCCCTGGAAACCCTTCAGTATATTATTAATGTGTTCACCAACCCGTGCCTTGAGTGTTCTTTTCGTTCTACCAACATACTGCAGTCCGCATGGGCACCCCAACATGTAAACCACATGCGAACTGCAGCAGTGGATGAACTCCCGAACCTTGACTCCTACCAGTCACTGTACTGGTCACAGCTCTAGTTCTAATTCCTTGTGCTCTTTCACACGTGGTACAATGTCCGCATGGATAAAAGCCAACCTGGCCCCATGCATCAGTTCTATTTTTTACTTTAGGGCCTTCAATGTATGTGCGAACTAACTGTCTCTGCAAATTATCTGCTTTTTTGTAAATAAATTTTGGCTTAGTCGGTAGTGCTGCCCCTAGAACCGGATCACTCCTCAGTAGCCCCCAATGTCTCCTGAACACCTTTTCAACCTCCTTATACTGGGAGTTATAGTTCATAAGGATTGCATGATCATAAGGATTCTTTACAGGATCTTCTGTCCCTCTTTGCGTCAGGTATTGCTCTCTGTCACACTGCAGAATTGCTTCTGCTGTTTCCTCCAATTCTCCCCTCTTGTATCCCTTCTCAACAAATTTGTTAATCAACATCTCTGTTTGCATCAGATAATCGGTATCTTTTGAGCAGTTTCTGCGAATCCTGCAGAACTGCCCCTTAGGGATATTCTGCAACCATTTAGGATGGTGGCAGCTACTGGTCGGTATATAGGCATTTCTGTCTGTCTTTTTGAAAAAAGTTTTAGTACCTATTACTCCATCCCTCCTCATCATCACGATGTCAAGGAAATCCAGCTCATCCTTACCACTCTTTACTGTAAGTTGAATACCTAGTTGATTGCCATTGAGCCAATTAACATATTCATGTAGCTCACTCTCTGTGCCCTCCCATATCCAAAACAAGTCATCTATAAAGCGATACCATTTGCTGACTCTACTGCTTTCAGGGCACATCAAAATACTCCTCTCCCACCGATCCATAAAGATATTCGCCACGCTGGGTGATTTTTCCCTCACCCACAATTATTTTTGGTACAATGGGGACTTTTTTCTACAGATCACGGGCTGCGCTATGGGGGCAAAATACGCACCCAGCGTGGCAAATATCTTTATGGATCGGTGGGAGAGGAGTATTTTGATGTGCCCTGAAAGCAGTAGAGTCAACAAATGGTATCGGTTTATAGATGACTTGTTTTGGATATGGGAGGGCACAGAGAGTGAGCTACATGAATATGTTAATTGGCTCAATGGCAATCAACTAGGTATTCAACTTACAGTAAAGAGTGGTAAGGATGAGCTGGATTTCCTTGACATCGTGATGATGAGGAGGGATGGAGTAATAGGTACTAAAACTTTTTTCAAAAAGACAGACAGAAATGCCTATATACCGACCAGTAGCTGCCACCATCCTAAATGGTTGCAGAATATCCCTAAGGGGCAGTTCTGCAGGATTCGCAGAAACTGCTCAAAAGATACCGATTATCTGATGCAAACAGAGATGTTGATTAACAAATTTGTAGAGAAGGGATACAAGAGGGGAGAATTGGAGGAAACAGCAGAAGCAATTCTGCAGTGTGACAGAGAGCAATACCTGACGCAAAGAGGGACAGAAGATCCTGTAAAGAATCCTTATGATCATGCAATCCTTATGAACTATAACTCCCAGTATAAGGAGGTTGAAAAGGTGTTCAGGAGACATTGGGGGCTACTGAGGAGTGATCCGGTTCTAGGGGCAGCACTACCGACTAAGCCAAAATTTATTTACAAAAAAGCAGATAATTTGCAGAGACAGTTAGTTCGCACATACATTGAAGGCCCTAAAGTAAAAAATAGAACTGATGCATGGGGCCAGGTTGGCTTTTATCCATGCGGACATTGTACCACGTGTGAAAGAGCACAAGGAATTAGAACTAGAGCTGTGACCAGTACAGTGACTGGTAGGAGTCAAGGTTCGGGAGTTCATCCACTGCTGCAGTTCGCATGTGGTTTACATGTTGGGGTGCCCATGCGGACTGCAGTATGTTGGTAGAACGAAAAGAACACTCAAGGCACGGGTTGGTGAACACATTAATAATATACTGAAGGGTTTCCAGGGGCACAGCGTATCAAAACATTTTGAGGAGGCACATGCTAGGGATCCAAGTGTTTTAACATTTCAAGGGATACAGAAGCTAACCACTAAATGGAGAGGGTGTCACAAAATTAGGGAGATCTCCAAATTAGAAACGCGGTGGATATATGAGCTCAAAACCATGAAACCTGGGGGGTTGAATGTAGAACTGGACATAAATTGTTTTATAGCTGATGACTGACATTAGGGGAGGATACACTTATATTGTTTATTATATTGTTAGGAATGTGTTAAGATGGGCACACCAGCACTATAATAGTTGTTCATAAGGGGTAGATTATATGAGGCACGAATGAAGGAGGGGTGTGGGTGGGCATTTTTGCTGAGTACTGGATAATGATTTACAGGAGGGGTGGTGGCAGGTAGTCCACCAAAGACAGTGGGTATCCTATCACAGGGACCCCGTGAGAGGAATAAAGTATATGGCCATGATTTTATTGCCCCCAACCTGCATATAATTTACCCTTGCTGTGCTGGTAATGACAATATGCAGGAGAGGGCTATATGAGCCATTGAAAAGCCAAAAAGAGAAACAAGAGTGAAGCGTACTCCTGTCACTAGGATCCCGTGAGAGGAATGAAGTATATGGCCATGATGTTATTGCCCCAACCTGCATATAACTTGCCTTTACTATGCTGGTAATGATAGTATGCAGGAGAGGGCTAGTTTGAGCCACTGAAAAGCCAAAAAAAGAAACAAGAGTAAAGCGAACTTGGGTATCAAATATATGTAGGGGAATGTATCTAATTTCAGGTAACTTGGAGTCATACTGTGCCCAGAGCTTAGTGGAATCCGGTGCATATACACGGGCAGTACACGGGCACCAGGGATGTTTGATTATGAAGCGCTGTCGCGTTGTTACTGTAGCTCCATGGTAACTGGGAGGGGGCGGTACCTAGTGGTTGCGAGACGGCGCCACAGTGTAGCTGCCAGACGGAGTCCGTAGTGATTGGGTGAGGAATCCTTTTGCCGCATTGGTGCGGAAAAATCAATGGGGCTGCTGGGTAGGCGGTGGTCTAGCCGTTCGAGGAGGAGGGAAGGACGGTAGTGGGAATAGGAGGAGTGGCTGATCAAGCCTATTGTCGTAAGCAGGTGGGCGGCATCTTAACACATGAAGAGTATGGAAGGGGAATGTACATAAATAGCGTCTCCTCCGTAGTTGGGATATGCCCCTGATGAGTCATAGTGACGAAACTAGTTGGGCGGAGCCCAAACGCGGAAGGAGACGCTAGACCACGTGGATTTTTACTGATATGCGCATTTTTATCTGCAACACTGTAAGTGCAATTTTAAACCTTTTTACGTGAAATAAAACAGTATTACGCTATGTCAGTGTTTGTTTGAGCCTAAGGTGCCGCTGGTATATGGATACTGTGGAGGAAAGGTTGTTGAATAAGCGAGCATGCTGGTCAAGCTGGATCAGCCATAGCATTTGGTAAGAGGCTAGCATTTTTCCACCACAGACTGTGCATGAGGAAGATACCAAGGTGTTGGGTCACTTTATTCAGTTTGTGTGTGGTTCACTTTGGGGTGCTGGTCCTCAAGCATACTATACCATAGAGCGTACCCTTTTCTTGCATGTACGTCTGGAAAACGGCTGAAGATACAGGAGGATCGGAATCACCTGACAGGCTTGGCCACACGCGATTTCTGCCAACTGTTATGATTGGCAATTCAGTCTGGTGAGCACAAATATTGCCTCTATGAGGACAAAGCATGCTGCTGTAGAATTTTCTCCCTGATCCAGGCAGCGCTTATTTTTGGGACCTGAGAACTAGGACTTTTTTCTGATGATCAATTTATGTTTGTTGTTAAGATATCAGTGTGTGTTTTAGAAGAATACCAACATCAATTGGACTATTAGTGTTCCCGGAGTGGAACGGTGGGATTGCTATTTTAGGACCTCTTGGGTCCCTGTTCTAAACATATTCGATTAGCAGTATATATCTGAATGTGAGGAGTATGATGTCAACTCAGTGAGGCCAATTTTGACCTGAGGATCATACAGAAAGACCTGTTGAGCGCTATTATCTTACCAATACATTATTCAGTGAAGGGCATACACCCCTGTTGATTGAAAGCGCACCAGGCAGGCTGGTTTGTGATTAGCTATCAATATTACTGCGAGGAGCGCATTGGTCACCCCAACCCCATATTAACTAGTGGAAACGAGCCCTAAGGGAGGACATGGCGGTACTGTGGCCACTGGGACTTACCTGCTGAGACTCTCTGCTTGTGTAAAAGTACAGAGTTGTGTTTTGCAGTTTGAACCAATACTTAGACCAGTTAAATTTCTGTAAAAGAAAAAGCATGATAGAAAAATAAATGCAGGATGTGGGGGTGTATCATACTTTGTATTTAGCCTTTTCTGACCTGCTGGCAGAGATATGGGAGCCGCCATTGCCAACCTCCAGTTTAGACGTTACTAAGTCCACATCTGTCCTCCTCGTCCTCTGGTTTCACCACTTACTGAAACATTGATCAAGGCATTCCTTGCAAAGCAGAGGGCACTGCCACACACACCAACAATCTTTATTCAATCTTCAATGTATAAAAACTTCCAGATACACTCCTAGTACAGGATGAGAGAGCAGCCAGTGCAGAGAGGTGACAGCTGTTTCAAGCAGTGGCTTAAAGGGGAGCTGAAGAGAGAGGTATATGGAGGCTGCCATGTTTATTTCCTTTTAAGCAATACCAGTTGCCTGGCAGTCCTGCTGATCCTCTTCCTCTAATACTATTAGCCATAGCCCCTGAACAAGTATGCAGCAGATCAGGTGTTTCAGATTTTAAAGTCAGATCTGACAAGACTAGCTGCATGCTTGTTTCTGATGTTATTCAGATACTACTGCAGAGAAATAGACCAGCAGGGCTGCCAGGCAACTGGTATTGATTAAAAGGAAATAAATATGGCAGCCTCCGTATACCTCTTACTTCAGTTCCCCTTTAAGAATAGTGGGTGGAAAGGATGCAACCATACTGGGGCCCATGAAATAGAGGGCCCCTCCTTCATCTGCTGTATTAGCTCTTTACTAGTGCTATGGTGGTAATAATCACCACTAGAAGTGCTTTAAATTGTGGTAAAGTCCCCTCCGCGGGCTCATATTCGGAGGAGGCACTGAACATTCTTGAATACAATTGCTTACACACGATGAAGCCACAGGATGAGAAGAGACAGAGAACCAACGACTGATATTTAGGCCTCTTTTCCACGAACTGTTTCTAGGCAATGAAATGCCTCTCAAACGCTCACAACTGCTCACTGCTGCCTGGTAACTGCTTGTCGCTGCCTGGTAACTGCTCACTGCTGCCTGGCTACTGCTTGCTGAGCACACAGCTCAACAGTTCATGGAAAAGAGGCCTAAAGTCACTAGTCGCAGCCCCAAAATTTCATTATAACAAGTTCACCTTGGCTGACACGATAAGGCCTTTTTTCCACGAATAGTGGAACTGTGTGCTCAGCAAGCAGTTGCCAGACAGCAGTGAGCAGTTGCCAGGCAGCAGTGAGCAGTTACCAGGCAGCAGTGAGCAATTGTGAGAGTTTGAGAGGCTTTTCACTGCCTCTCAACAGTCAGTGGAAAAGAGGCCATACAATAGAAAGTCTGAGCTAATTCTGTAGACAGGAAAAAGACTTATGAAGGAGCAGATACTGTTGTGTAGAATATTGCACTACTAACTTGCCTAGAGATCTGCAGAACATTGCTGCTTTGCACCAGCTCCCATCTGGAAAATGCATAAAGCTACTGGCCTCTCTAAAGATCTATAAAATACTCATGGGCGTCCGCACATATGGCAAAACCGGGCATCTGCCCGAGCCTGGCCGCCCGCTGCCCCCCCCTGGCCGCGTGCCCGTGCAGCCAGCAGGAGGGGAACACGCAGAGAAGAGAAAGAGCGCTATGGGCACAGTGGGGAAGGGCGGACGTCTCCCCCCCCTTCCCTCACCTTAGGGGTCTCTCTCTCCCTCGCTGTCCCCTCCGGAATGAAGTGTGCAGCGGCTGGCAGCGGTGGGCGGAACTTACCTCCTCTCGCTCCTGCGCCGGAAGTTCTGGTGCCGCACTCTGGTCTGGATCAGGCCAGAGTAGCGGCTAATCCATCCGGCGCGTGCGACGAGAGGAGGTAAGTTCCGCCCACCGCTGCCAGCCGCTGCACACTTCATTCCGGACTCCGGAGGGGAGAGCGAGAGAGGGAGGGAGAGCCCCCTAAGGTGAGTGCCCATAGCTCTCCCTCTTCTCTCCGCTGCTCCCCTCCTCCTGCACACATGGCCACTTTTTCTGGGGACATATCCCCCTGGCTACATATACCGGGACATATACCCCTGCCTACATATACTGGGACATATACCCCTGCCTACATATACTGTCTGGGACATATACCCCTGCCTACATATACTGGGACATATACCCCTGCCTACATATACCCCTGCCTACATATACTGTCTGGGACATATACCCCTGCCTACATATACTGGGACATATACCCCTGCCTACATATACTGTCTGGGACATATACCCCTGCCTACATATACTGTCTGGGACATATACCCCTGCCTACATATACTGGGACATATACCCCCTGCCTACATATACTGGGACATATACCCTTGCCTACATATACTGGGCACATATACCCCTGGCTACCTGTTCTGGGGACATCTCTACCCCTGGCTACCAGTTCTGGGGACATCTATACCGCTGGCCACCTATTCTGGGGACACCTATAGACCTGGGGCTACCTATTTTTGGGGAACCACTGCTGTCAGATTGAGTGTATTTTGGGGAACTGCTGCCAGGTGAGAGGTGTCTACATATTAAGGGGGCATTCTGCCTATTTATGTGAAAAGCTGTCTATTTATGTGCCTCATGACTGCTGAATTTGTCTTGTTGCGGGCCTCATGGTTACTGACTTTGTCTTGTTGGGGGCCTCATGATTTGTTGGGGGCCTCAAGATTGCTGAATTTGTCTTGTTGGGGGCCTCATGATTGCTGAATTTGTCTTGTTGGGGGCCTCATGATTGCTGAATTTGTCTTGTTGGGGGCCTCATGATTGCTGAGTTGGTCATGTTGGGGGCCTCATGATTGCTGAATTTGTCTTGATGGGGGGGGCCTCATGATTGCTGAATTTGTCTTGTTGGGGGTCACATGATTGCTAACTGCGAGACTATGGAAAAAGCTGAATCATCATCATATGAGACAATAGCATTAAACCTACTTTTTCTGCTTTTTAAAACAGAAAATGAAACTGGGAGGTTCTAAAAAAAATGAATAATTTTTTTCAGGAGTACGATGGATGAAATTGTTTATCTTCACAGTTTATTTTCAACTTAATTTTCCATAATGTTCATGTATGAGTTAAAACGTTTGTATTTAGTTTAAATTGCTGTTGGCACTTTGTGATAGTAAAGTGACTTTGCAGTTTGGACACTCGACCTCCAAAAGGTTCGCCACCACTGTCCTAATCTAATGTCCCACCATTGCTTAGTTCATGTAAACTTGTCTCCACCCACGACCACACCCACATTCTGGTTCATGACCACACCCATTTTTCGGCGCGGCGCGCGTAGCGCGCCGCATGACGTAGCTCCATTTCACCAGCCCAAATTTTTAACTCCCCACTTTTTGCCCCCCCCTGGAAAATTTTCTGCGGACGCCCATGAAAATACTATGAAATATTACTCTGCCTTGGAGTGAAACTACAAATCATTGCCCCCCCCCCCCCAATGTTCACACCCCCTTTGGTGACCCCCATGGCCAATTTATCAGGTGTGGCCACCATGGCTTCACAGAGCCAAACTGCACAGGCACGAGTTTCTAACTGCGCCGTGGAAACGCTTGCTTACGCAGTTTGAAACTTGCACCTGCAAAGTTCTGAGTCACGTGACACGTTTATGTGTACCTTCCCTGGTTTTAGTATTGGACTGGACGATCCTGTCAAATATGAAGAGGACCAAATGGGGCGGGGAGCACCTCGAGGACAACAAGTAGATCCACAACACTAATTAAGAGGCAATCTAGCCCAGTATGTGCTTCACTCATTTTCTGTCCCTGGTTCAGGGGTACCTTAAAGGATACCCAAAGTGACATGTGACATGATGAGATAGACATGTGTATGTACAGTGCCTAGCACACAAATAACTACTGTATGCTGTGTTCCTTTTTTTTTCTTTCTCTGCCTGAAAGAGTTAAATATCAGGTATGTAAGTGGCTGACTCAGACAGGAAGTGACTACAGTGTGACTCTCACTGATAAGAAATTCCCCTTTTTTATCTCTTTCTTGCTCTCAGAAGCCATTTTCTGCTAGGAAAGTGTTTTATAGTTGGAATTTCTTATCAGTGAGGATCACACTGACAGACAGAGAAAGAAAAAAAGGAACACAGCATAGTTATTTGTGTGCTAGGTACTGTACATACACCTGTCTATCTCATCATGTCACATGTCACTTCGGGTATGCTTTAAAGAGAATCTGTACTGTAAAATTCTTACAATAAAAAGCATACCATTCTATTCATTATGTTCTCCTGGGCCCCTCTGTGCTGTTTCTGCCACTCCCTGCTGCAATCCTGGCTTGTAATTGCCATTTTATGCAGTGTTTACAAACAAAAGACATAGCAAGTGATAGGCTGAGAGTAGCTCAGTGTGTGAGTCATAAAGAGTGTGCAGTGGGCCTGGAGAGGATGTGTATAGCTTCTATCCAGTCACAAGCAGCACAACACATTCCTGCCTGACTGCCTCAGCCCGACAGAGAAGAGAAGATTAGATCATATAACAGAGATAATACAGCCACTGTGCAACTAGGAAAGGCTGCAGTAAGACAGAGCACATTAGAACAGCTATAGGAACTTATAGGATAGGAGAAATAAGGCTCAAAATTTTGTTACAGAGTCTCTTTAAGAACTTCAGACTCAACCACAATTCTGGACTCTCCTGCATCTGCAAGAACTACTTCCCCAGTAGTTACATCTCGGGCTCTTCCCCATCTACCTTCTGAGAGATGCATTTTGTGCAGATTATTCCATTAGTGATGTCTCTAAAGGTGCGTACACACATGCGACTATAGTCGTTTGTAACGATCGTTCCCCGAGCTTTACCAACGACGATCGTTACAAAAAACGAACCAACGACTATTAAGGCAAACGACGAACGAGGCAAATCGCTACAAAACAAAGTTCTGTCTTGGCGGATTTTTACCACCGACGATCGTTAGCAAAAGTGGCACATCGTTGGAAACGATCGTTCGTACCAGGCTGGACATGCGCATTTCACTTTTTCTCCAAGGAACTTTACAATTTTATGCGCAGGCGCATTAAGTGCTTTTACGTGGTGTAACGTTCGTTCTAACGATGTGATCGTTACATACTTTTTACAACTAACTTTACTTCGGTCGTTCTTTCGTCAATTAAAAGATCGTTCGTCGTTGACAACGAACGATCGTTGTCGCATGTGTGTACGTAGCATAAGCATCTGTAGAACAGTGCTCAGTCCCATCTACCTCCCAACACATACATTCTGCTATAACTTTCAGATTACATCACTATTAGCCTCTTTAGGGATCTGCAGAACTTTCTACATCTTCTATACATTCTGCACATGGTCCCATTACTGACCATTCTAGAGGTCTGCAAAGCATATGCTGCATGCTACATTCTGACAGATACATAATGATTTATTCCGCAGGCTCACCATGGTATCTTTCCTCTTGAGAAGAAAGCTCTCGAAGAAAAGGTTCTCTTTCACTGGGTCGAGTATTTTGGATAAGTCTTCAGCAGAAGGTTCACATAAAGCCATGATTCTTGTTGAAATGGAACTTGCTTGTGGATTTTAACTTCCCCTTATCATGGTCACCTTTACTTTGGGTAGGAGGCACCTGACACCTTCAATCCTTCCCACCCCCTGGAGCCTGTGCCCAGCACTGAACAGTTCCTCATAGCGGTGCTGCACACTGATAGAGGGCGGAGATCAGAAGGCTCTGGGATTACTGAATAGGTTTTAAATTAACCCTATTTCTAGGTAATGTTTACCTTTGTAGTGTCCCATGAACAAGTATTATTCACAGCGTAGTCAGTCCACCTATTTCGGCTGTGTTTCCAGCTGGCAAACCAGTTCTGCATTGTGTGGACATTCCTGTCATATTTAAGTTACACTTCCTGCTAGCGGATACCATCCTGTGTACTTTCTGCTTAATCCTAGAGGTAGCCTCACCTTGTGCTTCAAAATCCCCTAAAGGTACCAAAGAAAAGGTGATTTCCCCTTGATGTCATGAAGCAAGCAGAGGCGCTCCAACTACAACTTTTACGTATTTCAGTGTTTGGTGGTGTCTAGTAAATCACATAAAGTCCAAAGGTCCCTGTGCACTGGAGCTTCATCTTCCCATTGTTCTGGGACAGTTAGGGCCCTTTTACACTTAATCAGTTGCTCTCAGTTATAACTGAAAGAAAAGTGATTTTGAGGCAGGGGTCACACTTACCGGCTTTCGTACGCGTTTTCTGCACAGAAAAACTGACTTCAACTGAGAACTCATGTTAATCAATAAGCAAGGTCACACTTTAATGCAGATTTCGTATGCAGAAAAAAAAACTGACATCTTGCGCAATTTGTCAGTTTTCTCTATGAATTACATTGGCTGCTGTAAGGCAGGGGTCACACTTGTCTTTCAGTTTTCTGCAAAGTGTAGAAACTGAAAGACAAGTGTGACCCCTGCCTCAAAGTAATGCCCATGTTTTCCTATGGCCTCTTTTACACTTAACGCGTTTTAACTGAAATCTTCTTCAAACCTGGTGGAACAGACCCTACTCCAAAAATAAACTCTTGCTTAGCTGAGCTACAGGCATGGATGAATGATAACTGGTTGAAACTGAATGCTGACAAAACTGAGGTCCTCTTTGTCCAAAGCCAGTGCTCGCCATCAAAACAGCTCTATCCTAAAGCAACACCAATCAGGATTGGGAATTCAGACATAAACAGCTCCAACCTTGTGCGCAGCCTTGGCGTACTAATCGATGGGGATTTGAGTTTCAGAAACCAAATTTCATCTGTAGTTAAATCTTCCTACTTTCATCTGAAGAACATTGCAAAGATTAAACATCTGATTCCCCCAGAGGATCTTCCAACCCTAGTTCACGCCTTCATCACATCACGGCTGGACTACTGCAATGCCCTTTATGCTGGCCTCCCCAAAAAGGACCTGCGTCGCCTGCAATTAGTGCAGAATGCTGCTGCCAGATTGCTAATAAACCAGCTTTGCCACTGTCACATTACACCGATCCTTCGCTCACTGCACTGGCTACCAGTAGAATGGAGAATACTCTTCAAGATTGGACTGCTGACATTCAAATCCCTGCACAATCTGGGCCCTGGATACATGAAGGACCTGCTGAAGCTGCACCACACCTCTCACAACCTCAGATCAGCAAGTTCTATAAACTTGGTCACTCCCAGAGTGCACCTCAAAAAATCTCGAGATAAAGCCTTCTGTCATGCTGGCCCTACTCTTTGGAACTCCCTGCCACACCCAGTAAAGACAGCACCATCCCTGGAGCTATTCAAATCCAGACTGAAAAGCCACCTGTTTAGCCTGGCATTTCCGGACTTATAAAATTCTTCCTCTGTACCACGATGGTCGGAGCCATGCTTATGCGCTTTGAGTCCCATGGGAGAAAAGCGCTCTACAAATGTTATTTGTTGTTGTTCTTCCCAATGCACTGCTATGGAAAAAACGCATACCAACGCGCACTAATGCATACCAACTGATTAAGTGTAAACGGGGCCTTAAGTAGCAGAGTCACCGACAGAGCAGGCCACTGGCATCCGCTCTGTATTTTCACTGGTGTTGCATTAGCCTCCAGTCGTGTTCCATGAGGTGATACCTGGGCATACCTATAATTAAGCCACTGGGCCATTTAGGCCCAGGGTAAAGCCAAAAAATGGCTCTCTCTGCTCCTGCATAAGTCCAGGCGGCATTAATTACTATTCCCCCTCCAGGCCTCCATGGATAGTGGGGAAAGATATAATTCAGCTGCCACAGAGTAGGGACACCAAGAGCCAAATATAGTGTAGGATGTACTGGTAGTTGAAATGAAGTATGATAGAGTAATAATCTATTCTCACAAGGCAGGGTTACCTCAAAGGCAACCACTGTATAGGCAGGTGGGAAGATTAGACCTGACCCCACTCAGGATTAAGAAGTCGCTCTCTGTAGATGAGGGGAAAAAAAGGGGGTAACACCCCTCCACCAGGGATGGATTTGATATAGCGGATACAGTAGATACAGAGGCGTCAAAAGGATAAAAATATCTAAAAAGTTTAAAACATGACGTGGCTTTGGTGCATCGGGCTCTTCTGACCACATATGCTATTGCTCCATTGTTATTGCCTGATGAAGCGAGATCAAACCTGCGAAACGCGTTGCATTGTCCCTCAGAGTATGTATATAAACTTGTTGCATTTGACAAACACATTGGCAATTTTTGTGTCAGCTTGGAGGAGGCGAGTCCACCACTGCCTTTTAAACTTTTTAGATATTTTTATCCTCTTGGCACCTCTGTATCCATACTACGCTAATTCAACTGCTAGTCATTGCCGTTTTTAAAGTCATTTGAGCTTCATCTTTTGATAGCACTCAAATTATTGTCTGAGCGCCGCTGAAGCCGTAATTGCTATTGCGGGCTATGGTGGCGCCAGCTGTGCTGAAATCTACAGCACCATTTCTACAGCTCTCCAACAGTTCCAGCCCAAGTTCATGCAGACACGCTCCTCATGCAGACACGCTCCTCATGCAGACACGCTCCTCATGCAGACACGCTCCTCATGCAGGCACCCTCCTCATGCAGGCACCCTCCTCATGCAGGCACCCTCCTCATGCAGACACGCTCCTCATGCAGACACGCTCCTCATGCAGACACGCTCCTCATGCAGACACGCTCCTCATGCAGACACGCTCCTCATGCAGACACCCTCCTCATGCAGACACCCTCCTCATGCAGACACCCTCCTCATGCAGACACCCTCCTCATGCAGACACGCTCCTCATGCAGACACGCTCCTCATGCAGACACGCTCCTCATGCAGACACGCTCCTCATGCAGACACCCTCCTCATGCAGACACCCTCCTCATGCAGGCACCCTCCTCATGCAGACACCCTCCTCATGCAGACACCCTCCTCATGCAGGCACCCTCCTCATGCAGACACGCGCCTCAGCGACGGCCCGGCACAGAATTTATCAGCTTCCAGCATGTTGGGTTAAAGTACACATGCAGTTAGAGGAATATGGGGGCTGCCATATTTATTTCCTTTCAAGCAATACCAGTTACCTGGCTGTCCTGCTGATCCTCTGCCTCTAATACTTTTAGCCATAGCATGCAGATGTTTCAGACAAGATTAGCTACAAGCTACATGCTTGTTTCTGGTGAGAATCAGACACTACTGCAGCCTAATAGATCAGCAAGATGCCAGGCAGCTAGTATTGTTTAAAAGTAAATAACTATGGCGGCCTCCATATCACTCTCACCTTGAGTTCTATTTAAAGAGAACCTAAAGGGCCCATTCACACTAGAAGCGCTTTTCTGAGCATTTTGAGATTGATTAGTGTTTTTAAAATCGTTCCTATTCACTTTCATTAAAACCGCGGTAAAAATCGAAGAAAAATCACCGCCATTGCGTACGCCAAAATCGTTGTGATTTTTCTATGATTTTTACTGCGATTTTAATGAAAGTGAATGGGAGCGATTTAAAAAAAACGCTAATCAAACACAAAATGCTCAGAAAAGCGCTTATAGTGTGAATGGGCCCGAAGCAAGTAAAATTATTTAAAATAAACACACGAGATCCCTTCCAGTTCTGACAATATTTTATACCAGTTGCTGACAGTTATATATCAGCAGCTGTCAGTTACAACTGAATGTGCAAGGTAATGTCCATGTTTCCCTATTGCTCAAGTGGGTGATAATGCAGTTTAACAGTGTTCTGACCAGCAAGCTGTTATGGGGTAATGGCCATTTTTAAAATGGAGAATGGAAAATTCCATTGATCACAGTGGACAAATGGGACGCAGGAGAGGAGAAGGAGATTGAGGAGTAGACTACTCGAGGTAAGTATGACATGTTTATGGTTATTTTGACTTTTTATTTTCAGTTCAGGTTCTCTTTAAGTTTGTAAGCCCATTCTCTATTACACGTAATGTTTCATTGTAGACAATAAATGGAATATACAGTATGTGCGCATTGTACAGACATTGCTTTTACACCTAATGAAGGGCACAAATCCTGAAATGTTGAGCAGGACCCTATAATACCATCAGGCAACAGTGCTTCCATTCCATGTGAGCCAGGTTTTGTTTCTCCAATTATAATAAGCCACTTACTGTATATGCAATTCACTTTTTCACCAGTGTTTTCTCCAGTGGCGTAGCTAAAAAGCTGTGGGCCCCAATGCAAGTTTTACAATGGGGCCCCCTAAGCACTCTATATATATATAACAATTTATACGGCGCACCAAAACCTGCCAATGGCAAGTACAGTGTCAGAGGTGCAAGAAGGGGATGGGGAGCAGTGTGCTAATGATTACCACTATTCACAGTATCTATAGAAGTGATTATTACCAGCACAGGACCAATAGAGAGCTAATACTGTAGTTAAGGGAGGGCCCTTTGGGGCCCCTCTGGCCCAAGGGCCCCGATGCGGTTGCTACCTCTGCAACCCCTATTGCTACGCCCCTGGTTTTCTCCTAGGAGATAATTTTTCTATTTAAAATAATTTTTCAGCACTCTGCAATTGAAAAAGTACCAAAAAGTAGGTGAGAGGGTACCATCAAAAACATTTTGAGTATTTTTTTACTTGCTGGTGGTTTAAAATGCATTTTATTTACAAGTTATGAAAATATGACGCAGGGGAAAACTCAGGAGAAAAATGTAATTGCATCTGGGCCATAGTGTTTTCTTGTTCTATCCCTTGGGAATTTTGCATATGTGCTGTTCCCGTCACCAGGAGCTCCTCCTCTGGACTCTTGTCTTGGGGGCTCTGCTAGAGATAGCTCTGCATTTATATGTTCCCAGCTCTGCACACCAGCTGTACCCATCCCCCGGGTGCACCACATGGTGGATTTTTCTGTTCCTTAGATGAGATGAACGGTTTCCACCTTGATACAAATGTTCATGCAAATTGTATGTAGTGTGGCAATTCAATAGCAAGTGTATTTAACCACTTAAAGACCGCTCCAGGCCAACAGGCGTGGATGCGACGGCAGCCCCAGGACCACCTAGCACCGATCGGCATAAGGTCCTGGGGGCGGGGATTGCAGGAGATCTCCGCTTGGATGACGGAGTTCCGCTCCGCCTTCAGTCTCCCAGCAGCTGGAGACTGTTAGACGGCGATAACGCCGTCTTTTTACTTAGTGCAGCACTGTGATCTAAGGCAGGCGGCAGCACTGTACTGGGGACAGCCGTGTGACACGGCTGTCCCCCTGGTAGGCTCGGGGGTGACCTGCTGTCATAGGCTGCACCCTACGACAACCGATCACAGTGATTGGCTGACAGGAGGAGGGGGAAAGTAAAATAAATAAAAAAATATGCACTTTTATTTAAAAAATAATAACAAATATTGATTAAAAAAAAACAAACAGTGGAGCGATCAGACCCCACCAACAGTAAGCTCTGTTGGTTGGGAGAAAAGGGGGGGGGGATCACTTGTGTGCTGACATGTGCGGCCCTGCAGCGAGGCCTTAAAGCTACAGTGGCATATTTATTGAAAAATGGCCTGGTCTTTAGGGGGGTTTAACACTGCAGTCCTCAAGTGGTTAAGAAGGAACTGTAACCAAAATAACTTTATTTTTCTTTACAATATTTGTAAGTCATTTACCGCAATCAGTGTTAGCCCATTGTAAAATCTTTCCTCTCCAATGTACTTTCTGATATTTATCACAGGTGGTGACCACTTTAGTAATCTCTGTGGAATGTTCATTTACTGAGAGTTCTAAAGCCAATACAAAAAGCATAGCCGGTCTCCCAGAATGCTCTGGGGAGAGAATTCCACATAATAAACAGCCTAGGATAAGCCTCAGTGGGAAGGCGTGGCTGCATACCAATATACAGAAATATACAGCTATAGGAAGTGTGTCTGATTCTGATACCAGAATAATGTATCCTGGAAAGTGGGTATGCTGAATAATTTACTGCATTATACTACATGTCATTACAGTTCCTCTTTAACGGACTCGCTTTTAAGTTGCACGCAATTTGCAACAAATGTTTGCTGTAACTGGAAAATAAGCACCTCAGTGATCATCTGTATCCTTCAGTGTCTCCCAGTGGTGAGATCCCTGCAGACCTGCTGCCCCCCCAGATTAGATTTTCCATGTATATTACATTATTAAGTGAGAGCAAAGAGGTTGGTAACAGTGACTATGACGGAAGACCTCACAGGTGGAATTCCCAAGAGCAAACAACAATCAGACCCACACCTACAGCTTTGACAGGTCACTGCCCTGGAGAAATATTAGCTCATAAATCCCAGGAGGGCCAAAGGTCTGTTGGAAGGGTAATAAGCGATTCCGGGTGCCGTGCTGGGCCAAATCCATCACGAAGGGGAACCCCAAATCACTTCCACCTACTCGGGAATGGTAGCTGCCACATATAACTCGCGAAGGACATAAGTCGCACATAGTAATGGGAACCTGCAGTCCTGCTCTACAGTGACAGTATGCAGCATAGGACATACACAGCAACACATGGGAATCTCTTTAAACTTCAATAGTTCTGCATTATTATGACTTAAAAAGTGATCTTTTTTCACGCAAGTCCTAAATCTAGTTAACGAGAGGACAATTAAACTAATGAACACAAAACATTGTCTCAATTTATTTCGTGTGGAAATGGATGTGTGGTCAAATATTGACATGTGGCAGAAGTACACCAAGCTTTGCATTCACTGGCGCCCCCTTTTTCCATCAACAATAATGGCAATTAAACATTTCAGTACCTGTTGATAAGGTCTGCATAGTTTAGCTTGTTCCTTCCTTGCAAAACAGCTCAGACTTACATAATGGGGGAAATCCTCAAGTGAACTGCTGGTTAAAAGTCCAGATACAACATTTCTATACGAATAAAGTCAGGACTCTGCCTTGACTATTCCAAAATATTAACTATCTGCTTTAACCATTTTTTGGGGTAATTGAACTTGCGTATTTTGGCCTAGTGCACACCAGAGCGGTTCTGCTGCGGTTTGCGATCCGCTTGCGGGTAATGGGTAATGTATTTCAATGGGCTGGTGCATACCAGAGCGGGAGGCGTTTTGCAGAAACGCATACTCCTGGGCTGCTGCAGATTTTGGATTGCGGATGCGTTTCTGCCTCAATGTTAAGTATAGGAAAACCGCAAAACGCTCTGAAAAACGGCACTTCAGAGCGGTTTGCCAGGCGTTTTTGTTACAGTAGCTGTTCAGTAACAGCTTTACTGTAACAATACATGACATCTACTACACCAAAAAACGCTTCACAAAACCGCAAAATGCTAGCTGAACCGCTACAGAAAAATAAGAGAAAGCGTTTCAAAATCTGCTAGCATTTTGCGGATCTGCTAACGGTTTTTGGTGTGCACCAGGCCTTAGAGTTGACTTGCTGCATGATCTAGCTCATAAGTAGAAACTTGATAAGGGAACTGAACACTTATCAAAATCTGTAAAATGTGTGGACTTTGGGGAGTATAGCAGGCATCTACTTACCTAGGCGGGATGCTCCGCAGCCACCATTGTTTATACAGACGCCTCCATTTTGTATCCCCCATGCCGCAAGTTAAAATTCTTGGAGCGATATCCTCTTTCCCCAGCCGCCGTGATGCCTGCTGGGGATGAGCAATGCATGCTGGGAGATGTAGTTCATTGGTGTGGTTACATCTCTCAGCCAAGAGAAGTAATCACATCAATGGAAGCTATATCTCTCGGCATGCATCATGGCTGCTGGGGACATAGGAGAAAACTGCTGGAACTTATAGAACGGAGGATACAAAATGGAGCTGTCCATATAGGCGGCGCGCTACGGCGCATTCCCCCGCAGGTAAGTAAATGCCTGCTTTACCACCAAAAGCTCACCCAGTTTACATACCTACCTTATGGGGGAGGCTCGTTTGACAAATGTTGATAAAACAGTGCAATGATATCCAGGCAATTTCTAGCAGAATTTGCTTGCATCATTCATATCTCATGGTCCCAACAATTATGGCAAGCGTTCTGTACAGCCAACACCACGTTTACAGATAGGATAAGGTTCAGGGTTGGGGTGTCACCTTATCGCTTTGTGGCTTGAAGTGTTATTCTCTGGAATGATACATGCCTTATTTGTGGTGTGCTTATTATTGGAGAACTACTCCAATTTAAAAATGTTTGTCACTGACTGAAATGCATAACTTCCAGGGCCGGCCTGCTCATGAGGCGGGGTGAAACTTTTGCCTCAGGCGGAAAACTTCCAGGGGCGGCACCCGCCCGTCCGTGGGTTCGGGGGGGGGGCGCCGAGCTGGAGGGGTAGCGGGCAGGACGGGGGTATTGGGCCTAGTGGTGGGGAGGGAGAGGGGGTCGGACCCCCCCCCCCCCCCCCCCGCCTGGGTCCCCCGATCTGCGCTCCCCTCCAGCTGTAAATAGTTAGGAAGCAGCCGATAGTAAGAGGCACGGGCGGGGAGGACTCACCTGTTCCAGTGTGCCCTCCGCTGACGTCACATCCTGCAACGCCCTCCACTTACAATACAGTGAGGGGAGCGGCAGTTTTTTCTAAATTTGCCTCAGGCGGCAAAAAGTCTAGGGCCAGCCTTTATATGAAATAATACTGTCACATGTGTTACACAGTCATCTTACTCTAATTTTCCTAGCTTTAGGATCTAATTATCTAGCTTTAGCAATGGAAGACAGAGCCGCTGCAACCACCAGTGCAGAGCAAAAGGATCCAAACGTCTCCAAGCAAAAGTCCCAAAAAAAAAGAAATCCCGCGACACCGATTGGCAAGGTAAAAAAATCCAAGGCTTTATTTAGAACATCAAATGACACACAGAAAGAAGCTCACGCGTATCAGCGCTCTGCATGGCTCCTTAAAGGGTACCAGAGATGTACCCTAGACGAAAAAATGAAAAAGAAGTTATACATACCTGGGGCTTCCTCCAGCCCTATACGCACGGATCTATCCCACGCCGCCGTCCTCCTCTGCACGCATCTACGAGAACCGGCTCCCGTCAGTGACGTCATCGGAGCCAGTCTACGCAGGAGAAGTGCGCCCTCTACGTATCTCTCCATACACTGCTGCAGAGATACACAGAGTGCACTTCTGCTACGCTTAGACTGGCTCCAACTGACGGAATAGCAGGGAGCCGGTTCTCGTAGCTGCGGGCAGCGGTGGGTGGCGGCGTGGGATCGATCAGCGCATATGGGGCTGGAGGAAGCCCCAGGTAAAACATCTTTATTTTTTCATCTCTGGTTCCCTTTAATCATAGCTATGATTAAGGAGCCATGCAGTGCTCCGATACGCGTGAGCTTTTTTTTCTGTGTCATTTGATGTTCTAAATAAAGCCTTGGATTAATTTACCTTGCCAATCGGTGTAGCAGGATTTCCTTTTTTGGAACTTTTATCTAGTTTTAGGAAAACCGTGAACCAGTACATGAAAAACAGATCACATTTTAGATCATATTTATATTAAACTTTCCAGCACCTCCATGTACTGGGAGTGGACTTAAAGAGTACCTAAAGTAAAATAAAGATGGCCAGTTTAACTTACCTGGGGATTCTTTCAGCCCCCCTTGGTCCTCCTGGTTCCTTGCCATCATTTCACTCTTCTTCCTTCAGCCTTTGTGCTACTCCAAAAGCTGTCCGACGGCGCTCGTGCCACCCCAGCCGTGATCCTCCTTAATTCTGACCCCGTAGTAGGGAGCGAGCAAGCGCATGCACAGTTGCAATTCTTACAAACTGTGCAAAGCTCAGAACCTGCGATCAGGGTGCGCAGCACTCGGAACAGCACAGCGGCCGCAGGGAGAAGAATTACCAGTGCTGCGAGGGACCGCAACAGCTGCAGGGGGCTGGATGAAGCTCCAGGTAAGTTAAAATGGCCATCTTTATTTTAATTTAGGTACCCTTTAAGGTGGCCATTAGTGATGGTCGATGAGATGCAAATAATTTTAAATTTGATCCAGCATCCCGCAAATTTTGTATGCAAATTAATGCAGCTTGAACAGGAACCAATCCAACTAAGGTAAAATGGATTGTCCCATTTTCAAGCTGCAATACACTTAGCTTTTCCTGTCGATATTGATTGCATTGGATGGAGGGTGTAGATTGATCGGCAGCTGAATGACAGTCCATAGCGTTGCACCGTTACCGCTGAAATCTTTTAAAATCCTATGCCTATTGTGTGGCAGTAATAGATCCCCGTGACGTCATCTGGTGCTTATCTATCAGTGTATGGCCACCTGTAGTTGGGGATGTATGAGGTCATTGTCAGCATTGTGCTGCGGTGGACCTTCTGGGAGGGGTAGAGAGACAGGCCACAAGGACGCTGCTCTTTAGCACAGTGAAGAGACTGTAGACTACCAGCGTAGAAGCCTCTGGCACTGGTCCATACCACAACAGAAACTCCAGATAGCACTGATGTCCCGCAGCCCCATTCCAGCCTTCACCTTAGAATGTGACAGAGCAGGAAGGACCAGATTCTTTTTTTTTTTTTCCCTCAAACTCAGATGCATACCTAGTACGGGAAGCTTGTCAGCTAGAGGCCTACCAGCCTTAAAGAGGAACTCCAGCCTAAACAAACATACTGTCATTAAGTTACATTAGTTATGTTCATTAAAATAGATAGGTAATATAATCTCTTACCCACCCTGTTCTAAAAGAACAGCCAAATGTTTGATTCCATGATGGCAGCCATCTTTTTGGTTGAAAGGAGGTGACAGGGAGCATGAGACACAGTTCCAACTGTCCTGTGTCCTGAGCACCTCTCCCAGTTGCTAGGCAACGTGAATAACAACATAGGAAACCCCATCATGCTCTGCACAGCATCAGGGCAAAAAAGCCTGGGATTTTTTTCCCTGAAGGGTGAAGCTTAGCTAAAAATGCAGCTAAAAATGATGCTTTGGTAAGAAAAACAAAGTTCTGATGCTGTGAAACTGTTAAATAAACACCAAGCCTTTTCAGTTCTGCTGAGAAGATTTTTAGTCCAGAGGTTCACTTTAAGTGGCTATATGCCATCGCTGGGCAATGCCATCATCATAGTTTGTGCAATACTTGCGTCATTTTTATTGTACAGCTTATATAGTTCTATGTATGATTCCAGGGTCTTATGGTCACCCTTCTAGTGCTCAATCCTCCCTTCTCTCGACTGGCCTCACTGTTTCACTTGCCTTAAGTTGCCTTCCTCGAGACAATGGGAAGGGACTCAATCTATAATTATAGCTTCCGCACATACGTATGCACATTCAGCCCTCATCCATTTAACTATTAAGCCCCATCCTCCCCCTTCAGACTCACAGATCATACCGAAAACCATTATCTATTCGCCAATTTGTTCCACGGATTGCCCCCCCCCCTTCCCCATAATATGCGCTGTATACCTTCAACCCAAAAATGTGTATATATTTATAGTTTATCTAGTTATTCTTCTGTAATTGCCCGCCAGATCTTACTATAAGGTCTAACCCATTCACATCCAACATGGTCCATTTCCTGGCCTGCCGTTTCTTGGGGGGGGGGGGGGAGGTTTAGATCTTTCCACATGTCTGCTATCATTAAGGTACTACCCTTACCCCCACCCGTGTCCGTAAAGCCAAAAATAGCTTCTTCTGCAGAGAGATCGAAGTCACCTGCTAGCAGTTCTCTACTAAAATTGATTATTCCATCCCAAAGGTCTTAACTATGGGGCATGTCCACCACATGTGTAGCTCTGTCCCGTCCTCCTGCCCGCACCTCCAACAAACCTCTCTGTGACTGGAGAATCTTTGAATACGGGCAGGGGTAATATACCATCTAGCAGTGGTCTTGTACTGGATAAGTTGCTATCCCGCATCCTGTATGGTCCAGTTGCAACGCCAGAAGGACCAGATTCTGCTGTCAGCTGAGCCCGACAGGGATAAAACCACAACGGACTGTCAAAGCTTGGAACATTTCCCTGCTCCACCCAGAACTGAAATAAAAACCCTTTGCCTGAAGTTGAAATTAAATCAAGTGAAATAAAGTAAATCAAACTGTAACCACCGGTGGCTGACATGTAGCCCTACAGCCTCGCGGTTATTTACAATACAATGGCATCTGCTACTGGATACATGACACGTCCGTTCCCTCTGCATCCAGAGCTGCTGCTTCCCCAGCACTGGCATCTTTCCCGTGTTGCAGCTGCTTTTTTAAAGAGTAACTTTAACCCAGGACTGAACGTCATTGATATCAGTAGGAAATATTCCATTTGCCATGAGAAATCTTTTCCTTTTCTCAAATAGAGCATCGGGAAGGTCTGTATGGCTGATACTGTGGTGAAATCCCTCCCACAGTGTGATGTCAGGAACATGGTTCTGACAGTTTTCTGTCTGTGAGCCTCAGTGCATTGTGGGAAATGAAGGCTTTTTCCAACTGCCAAGTAAGTAGTATCTCCCTCTGTGCATAGAACTCTCAGTAACGAACATTCCGCAAGGATCAATTGACCGTACTAAAGATAAGGGGCCCATACACTCAGCCGATTTTCTGGCCGACTGATCGATCAAAATCGATTGCAAATCGGTTGGCCAATCGACCGATCGACGGCCGATTTCGATGGATTTCCATCGAACTGGCAGGGTGGAAAATTTAGGTCGATCTGATGAGATTGCTTATCATTTTGCATTGGCCCTAATGGAATTCTGATGGCAAAAAAATGCCATCAGATCGAATTTCAATAGATTTCAAACTGAAATCTATTGGAATTCTATCCTGGTAAAAAATGTTCTAAAAACACATCAGATAGATCATCAGATGCATTTCTTATCTATCTGCTGCTAATCTGACGAGTGTATGGGCACCTATATTGTAACCTGTGATGAATGTCAGAATGTAAATCAGGGAGAGGAAAGATCTTACAATGGGCAAGCACTCAATTTCTAAATACATACTGTAAAAAAAAAATGTATTCATGATGTTATTTTTTCTACAGTTCCTCTTTAAGATGCTCCTTTAACACTGGCATAAACTGACCCCACCTTACCCAACATCAGCAACTCTCAAACACTACTCTTTTCCTAATGCTGGGAATACGCCATACGTTTTTTCAGCAGATAAATGGTTCGATAGATAATTTTCGACATGTCCGATCTTATTTTCGATTAAAAAAAAAATTGATGGAAGATCGGACAGTGAATCGACTGAAAAATCTCATTGTGTATTTCCAGCATAACACTGGCATCTCCCAGACACAACTCTACATTAACATGGGCATCTCCCACACACTGGCATCTCCCCCAAACTGCCACTCCACCAGTACTGGCATCTTTCAAACACTATTTTCCCTACACCAACTACTCCTCATACTGCTGCTCTGCCAATATTGGCATCAACCCTACACTTTTTCTCTCCTGGTTTAACTTTGTGGACGGATGTCTTTTTTCAACCAAACTAACGTTACTGTTCTGCCAACACTGGCATCTTCCAATAGCTGCTGTCCCCCAAAACTGGCCTCTTCCTCACACTACTACTGTCCAAACAGGGCAGTATGTGCCCAGCGCAGCTGCCCCCATTAGGTGGCCATACATGTAGAGATTTTGCTGTACGATTGACCATTTGATTTGATAATTTTATCAAATAAAGAGAGAATCAAGTGAGTCCTAGCGTGTTCAGTCAATGAAAACTGGCAATCTTGTTGAATCAATCAACTTCTTTGATCCGAGCAGTCTTGTGCTCACATGATTTCGATCGACAAAGTAGTGAGTAGGCCACTAGTCAATCCACTTTCGATCAACCACACTAAAGTTGATTGACCAATAAAGGCAATCACTTTGTCGATCAAAGCAAAATCGCTAGATGTTTGGCTACATTTAGCAATGCAGCTCACCCAGGACTGGTATCTTCCAGATACTGCTGATTAAACAATTACCGTCTTCTAAACCCTAGTGGGACACCACCACCACCCCTCACAGTGATGATATCCAACTAAGTTAGGGTCTGGTAACTGCTGTCCCATAGCCTGCAAAAAGATGAATATAATCTGAGGCATACATACAGCAACAAATAACAGTCCAAGCTGGATTGAGGTACACACGGTCTTTTTGTTCTTTTTTTTTTAATGAAAACCACAAAAACCGGTGTTGAAAAATATAGAATTCATGTGAGCGGTTACTGTCGTGAGATGTGTTGCACCACAAACGATGGGGCGATGGGTGGAATTCAGCTCTGGCAGGTGTGACATTACAGAAGAGCAAATAAATTAAAATCTGTGTCATTAACCCAAACTTCATGGTGGGGAAACGGTGAGAGATGAGGGTGGTGGATCGTTCTTCTGAAACTTAAAATGTGTCAAATTATACATATAGGACTTCGGTTTGTAAAACAAAACATCTGATAAGGAATAAAGTTAAAATAAATAGCCAGAATATTACATAGGCATTTTTAGTCAGTCAGATCATAGATGGCAGTATCAGCTGAGTGCTTTCCAAAAAAAAATAAAAAAAAATACACAATTTGGTAACATTTAATGGGTAAAGGCAGAGCTCTTGCAGTCTACATGCACCCTTAAAAAATAAAGAGGCGATCCTCTCTAGACATTCAGACTGACATAACTTTACTCAGCAGCAGTCACTGGAGAAAGATTATGTTAAAGGAACTGTAAGCACTTGCAACAGGAAGTGACTGGTTCATGTAGAAGAAATATTGGGGGCTCGTCCGGGACTCAAGGCAAGTAGGAAGGCAGCTGAATGACAAATTATATACATTATATACAAGACAACTGATTAGCCACAAAAACACTGAGTGACTATGCAGACTGAAGGGATACCATTCCATTGACGTTCTGTATGTCAAGTTGGATCATAGGAGCAAAATGGCCATGTGTGAGTCTTTGCAAGGTAATTAAGAAGAACCACCATTGATTGAGTAAATCTCTATCTGGCAACTGCCTGCTTCCCTGAAAACTCCACATGGAGTTCCATCCAAACACAAAATGTTGCTCTTCCTCCAGTTCACAATCCTCTCCTAAACCAAGATCTGCAGAACAGTCACCACCAGCTTTTCACACAACCAGTTTTGTTTCACTCCCTGGATAGAGCAAAATGAACAGAAATACTAAAACCATTGGAGATCGTCGCCATCATGTCCCCTTTGTGGCGCTGAATACTGTTGACACACCATGTGGTGAAACCATGGGTAGCGTTATTCTAATGAATAATAATATAAATAACTAAGCTAGCAGGATTGCACAGCGCATGGAGTACAGAGAAGATTGGGTGACTGTCTGTAGGTCAGGCAAAATAGGGAAAGGAGGCAGTCCGTTTCATATTATCGCTGCTTCAACAAAGCTTTGTACATGGCAAATCCTAGGACGGCAAAGACAGTGGCACCAAAACTTGCCCGCAACCAAAACGTAGAACCTTTAAGGTCGGCCTGTGACATGTGCCTGTACAGAGGAGAGAAAACACAAAACAGAATGATGTTACTATCAGTGCAGGTAAGTCATCAGGGCAGCAACAACTAAAATGTCCCCCCTAAACCTCTACGAGTGAACCCAGCCCATCCTCTCATAGCAAGCAAGGGAGAAGTCCATATAAATGTTCTCATTATAGCCTACAAAGCAATAGGAGCTTGGTTCACTTAATATAATAATGTTTTTTCCTCAAGATTAATCAATCAACTCCAACAAAAGCAAAATGTTGTGGCTACAGAGGAGTCTTCCTCCACACACACAAAATGCCTTAATTTTAAAGACTGCTCCAAAAAATTAAGAGAAGTTGTTTATAGTTTTATTACAATAGTGTAGTTTGTAAGAAAATATGGCACTTGTGGTATCATTTTAACCGAGAGGGGCTCAAAAATATATTTGTATGTGATTTACAACTGCGGGACATGTCATGTGAAAGTTAGGAAGGGTAAAATATGGAAAAATCTGTAGAAGGACTATAAAAATATTACCCAGAGAAAGCCTACATTGCACTAAAAAAAAATATACATCACTAAGATGACATAAGTAATTAAAAAGTTACCGCTCTATCAAAGCACACAGCGCAAGTGTCAAAAATATATGGAAACTTAAAATGGACCTGAACTCAGAAATTCTTCTCTGCTCTAAAAGATAACAGCAGCATAATAACCTTTAAAGAAAAACATTTCTTTGTTACAGCTGATACAAATACTACAATAAATCTGCAGGTTTTCTACTTCCTGCTTTCATGGAAGCAGACATATTGTTAACATCCTGTGCCTTCAAATTAGCTTATCTACCCTGGCAGTCAGCTGACAATGGGGAGAGATCAAATTACAACTTGTGATTAGACACAGATGAGGGGGAAATAGACAGACTAAACTCTGTAAATACATACAGGGTGCATTTCTCTACGTTTTCCTTCTGTCCTGTGCAAGAGTTCAGGTCCACTTTAAGGGATAGAAACCTTGGATTGTGAACCAGCTGATTAAAATGAAAATGGTCTTTACTTTCTGGATGACCCTGGTACCACGCCTCCTCCAGAGAGAAGGGGGAGTGGCTGCCTGTGACACACCTCCTCCAGAGAGAAGGGGGAGTGGCTGCCTGTGACACGCCTCCTCCAGAGAACAGGGCGAGTGGCAGCCTGTGACACACCTGCAAAAGAGACTGCAGGAGGAAAAGTGAGTGACACCTTGGGCCATATGTAATTCAATTTTTCACCTGAGGTTTTCTCCCAGGTGATATTTTTAAATGTCAATAAAATGCCTGGTAAGCCAGCAGCAAGCAAGAAAATACTCAGAATAATTTTGATAGTACTTTTGTATGTACTTCTCAGTACTTTTTCAGTTGAAAAGTGCTGGAAGGTTATTTTAAATGGTAGATGAAAAATTATCTCCTAGGAGAAAACACAGGAGAAAAGTGGAATTGCATATGTGCCCTTGTGTCACACCCCCTGCAGCAGGAAGAGGCAGAATGATAGGACGTCTGTGTGGCAAACTGGGTCAGGTATCCTCCTATGGAGTGCAGTGTGGGAGAGTAGGCAAGAATCATCTTGTATTTCATGTCCTTCTACACAGAACAGCGGAAACAAGTGTGAATGGCAGCCTGTGGCATGGAAATTAGCAAAGGGTGGAATGTGTATGCCGTATCCCATGCCTCCTTCAAGGGGGAGGAGGAGGGGCAGCCCATGTCATGCCTCCTTCAAGGGGGAGAAGGTGGGGCAGCCTGTGTCATGCCTCCTTCAAGGGGGAGGAGGAGGGGCAGCCTGTGTCATGCCTCCTTCAAGGGAGAGGAGGGGCAGCCCGTGTCATGCCTCGTTCAAGGGGGAGGAGGAGGGGCAGCCCGTGTCATGCCTCCTTCAAGAGGGAGGAGGGGCAGCCTGTGTCATGCCTCCTTCAAGGGGAGGAGGAGGGGCAGCCTGTGTCATGGAAATTAGCAAGGGGTGTGGGATGTGTATGCCGTATCCCATGCCTCCTTCGAGGGGGAGGAGGAGGGGCAGCCTGTGTCATGCCTCCTTCAAGGAGGAGGGGCAGCCTGTGTCATGCCTCCTTTAAGGGGGAGGAGGAGGGGCAGCCTGTGTCATGCCTCCTTCAAGGAGGAGGGGCAGCCTGTGTCATGCCTCCTTCAAGGGGTAGGAGGGGCAGCCTGTGTCATGCCTCCTTCAAAAAAAGAACAGTTATTGGCAGCCCCTGACAGACTTTCTCCAATAAAGAGAAGCAAGGGGTAGGAGGAGGGGCAACCTGTGTCATAGAAAACAGCAGGTGGGGAGAGTATAGCATTGCCTGAGGTGATAAGCTCCTTCGGTGATGCGAAACCGTGTAAACTCCAGAGAAAATACTAAGTCAGGCCACAGTCTGTGACCCTTAAAGGGGCACTACAGCGAAAAACTAAAATGTAAAATATGTGCAAACATATACAAATAAGAAGTACGGTTTTTTTCCAGAGTAAAATGAGCCATAAATTACTTTTTTCCTATAATGCTGTCACTTACAGTAGGTAGTAGAAATCTGACAGAAGTGACAGGCTTTGGACTAGTCCATCTCTTCATAGGGGATTCTCAGCCAGGCTTTTATTCTTTATAAAGATATCCCCAAAAAAGGATTTAAACAATGATGCTGGTCAGCTTTCCTGCTCCCTACACAGTTTTTTGGCATTTGGACAGAGCAACTGCCATTCACTAAGTGCTTTTGAAAATAAATAAATCCCTGAGAATCCCCTATAAAGAGATGGACTAGCCCAAAACCTGTCGCTTCTGTCAGATTTCTACTGCCTACTGTAAGTGACAGCAACATAGGAGAAAAGTCATTTATGGCTCATTTTACTCTGGAGAAAATGTACTTCTTATTTGTATATGTTTGCACATATTTTACATTTTACAGTTTTTCGCTGTAGTGCCCCTTTAATGAACTGAGGTGAACGTAAGAGTCTGTCATTTATTAGCCCACTATTTATTTATTTTTTAGAGATGGTGTTGTTGTGTGATGGTAAAGGTGATATACTTTTTATAGACTGTATGCTTCACTGTAGGCGACGCAACATGCAGATACATGCGGGAGGATCAGGACATTAGAAGAGAGCTTCTCCCTGTATAGAAACACTGATGGTGATCACTTTTGTTTTCCTCTGGAGAAGCGGGACACCCAACGCTCGTGAAAGCTTGTGGGGGTGGCAGAGCGGCGGACTACAAGTTCCAGGTATAGCCTTGCAGTTTAGACACTTAAAACAGAGCAGTCTTGCGAATGTGCAGTCATTTATTTATACACACGTCAGAGGGCTTTTTATTGCTACACTGATGTCTTGTGCAAATGGTTCATATTATTTTTTTATGTTTACATTTTGAACTTTGTAGACTTATTTCAAGTGTAATTCGCAAAAAATATGTTTTACCGCTCTGCATGCTGTTTGCCCAGTACCCCATAAAGCTATGAGTTTTCAATTGTTTTCAGATTGTTTTGCACCTAATAAAGATTGTCTGTAGTTGAAGTTGGGTTGCAGTTTTGATCATTAACACCAACATGGATCTCTTTTCTCTTTGAATACGACCATTTACTTATATTACATTGGTGGATCTCAGACCCAGCCAATCATATCGGCCATCTACGTATATAAGATTGGTAGATCTCAGGCCCAGCCAATCATATCGGCCATCTACGTATGAAAGATTGGTGGACCTTAGGCCTGGCCAATTATGTTGGCCATGTGCTTATATTTTGAGATTGGTGGATACTGGCCTGTGACATGTCTGTTAGAGGCTGCCATAATCAAGACAGATGTGTTAATACAGGAGCATGAGTTTCCAGTTACACTGGAACAGGGTGACATTATAAAGCAAATCCTGGGAAGGGAACACCATGCACAGTTTAGTACAGGTGCCAAGAACAAAATTACAGTGTTACTATTCAATTAGGACACACCCCTCAAAGGGCAGACATGCCGGGTACCTGGCACGGTCTAATGCTGGGTCAGCGGACGTATCCATGAAGATGGAGTATTCCATATGGGAGACGGGGTGTACTTGATGTCCCAGACTGCTGTCCATATCAGCTATGAGCGACTCCCCCAACGTATCTAGCCAGTCTCTTAACCTTGTACACACATGCATACAGGGGTCAGGGAACAGCTCAGCAATAACCCCAACCCTGACAATATACACACTGAACAACATGCTGGTTAGCAGGCTGCAGAGGCGTCACCTATAACTAGTAACACCCCACCTCTGACAATATACACCTTCTACAACATGCTGGGCAGTGGCCTGCAGAGGGCTTCACCAATTAGTAGCAAAAGCAAACTATGCCAACATACAACTACAAAATGCTGGGCAGCAACCTGCAGCAAGTGCCACAAAACTGAAAACCCACTCGCATAAGTTAAGCTACAGGCGCCCGACTCTGGGGAACTCTCTACTCCGGCACGATACACGTCCTGATGAAGCAGTTTGAACCGCGAAACGCGTTGTCATTTTAAGTGCCCTTTTAAAGCATTTTTTCTTACATATTGGGAGGGACTACTTATTAAGGTAAGATCATTCCATATTGTCACACTAATAATTGGTTTAAACTGTCGTTTTCACCACTGGGGTATATAGACAGCAACCATTACTTACCAATTGGTTTATGGTTTTTTTTATATAAATATCTTTAAAATGTATTTATTGATTTAAAAGCCACTCCTCTAGGGCGTCTCCTATCCTCCCGTGTTGTATACCCTCCCCTGGGACCATGGGACACCACCTTGACAGGTGGCATCTTTTTGAAGGAGCTGCGACCACCGAAACATCATCACAAGGCCGAGTGGGGACGGTACTTCCCCACATGTGACAGATTGGTTGCCTCACGTGCAACCCGGCTTTGTGAGTATATGGGATAATTTCTTACAATCGACTAAAATCGCATGTGAGATAATACACCAGATCGGGCTCCCGGTGTCTTCCCGTCCCCTTTCTTTATTTTTCCAGTGCACACTCGCATAATGTAATCCATGTACAACATGCTGCTGAGCATCTATGAAAGCTTTGGCTCAGAGTGCTGGAACTGCTGGTCAGAGCTGCTTCAATCAGCTTAGAAAGCAGTCTTCGCTTAAGACCTCATAGATGTCCTAAGCTTGGTCTCAGACGCAACCATTGAGGAGCCAAGCAGAATGTGACGGATGTCACCTCATCATTCCTTTCTCAGAAGAGTACTGAGATACCACTGCAAAGCATCTTGGCAATTTTCACATTTTATATGCAGGTTTTGGTGATGCAAAGCATTACTTGTAATGACCCTGCATTGTAACTTTATAAGTAGCCTGTCCCAGGAGGACTGCTATAGGATGTGGTGTTGAGTAGAGGTTTTCATATCTCGGGAGCAAGACTACAAAAATCACTGCACTGCACATTTTACTAAAATATTCTAATGGGCTGGGTCAAGGAGAAGGTGGTGACTGTCTAACCCAGGGGTGCCCACACTTTTTCGGCTCGCGAGCTACTTTAAAATTTGCCGAGGCCAGGAGATCTACCAACGTCCCAAATGCTAAGCACGCGTCCCCCCCCCCTCCCCCCCGCCCGCGTTAGCCAGGTATATGTGCCTGCAGCATAGGTTACATGCCCTCAGTATAGGTTAGCCTGGTATTTGGGCCCTCAGTGTAGGTTAGCCAGGTATATGGGCCCTCAGTGTAGGTTAGCCAGGTATATGGGCCCTCAGTGTAGGTTAGCCAGGTATACGGGCCCTCAGTGTAGGTCAGCCAGGTATACAGGCCCTCAGTGTAGGTTAGCCGCGTATATGGGCCCCCAGTGTAGGTTAGCCTGGTATATGGGCCCTCAGTGTAGATTAGCCAGGCATATGGGCCCCCAGTGTAGCTTAGCCAGGTATATGGGCCCCCAGTGTAGGTTAGCCAGGTATTAGTGCCCCCAGTGTAGCTTAGCCAGGTATTGGTGCCCCCAGTGTAGCTTAGCCAGGTATTGGTGCCCCCAGTGTAGCTTAGCCAGGTATTGGTGCCCTCAGTGTAGCTTAGCCAGGCATATGGGCCCCCAGTGTAGCTTAGCCAGGTATATGGGCCCCCAGTGTAGGTTAGCCAGGTATTGGTGCCCCCAGTGTAGCTTAGCCAGGTATTGGTGCCCCCAGTGTAGCTTAGCCAGGTATTGGTGCCCTCAGTGTAGCTTAGCCAGGCATATGGGCCCCCAGTGTAGCTTAGCCAGGTATATGGGCCCCCAGTGTAGGTTAGCCAGGTATTGGTGCCCCCAGTGTAGCTTAGCCAGGTATTGGTGCCCCCAGTGTAGCTTAGCCAGGTATTGGTGCCCTCAGTGTAGCTTAGCCAGGCATATGGGCCCCCAGTGTAGCTTAGCCAGGTATATGGGCCCCCAGTGTAGGTTAGCCAGGTATTGGTGCCCCCAGTGTAGCTTAGCCAGGTATTGGTGCCCCCAGTGTAGCTTAGCCAGGTATTGGTGCCCCCAGTGTAGCTTAGCCAGGTATTGGTGCCCTCAGTGTAGCTTAGCCAGGTATAGGTACCTGTAGCGTAGGTTAGCCAGGGTCCTCTGGACTCCTGGAACCTCCGGCAGGCAGGCCGCTGGCCAATATGACTGGCGGGGAGAAGACGCGGCGAGGAGAGAGGCGGCGCGGCCGCTACGTCATGGCTGGGGGCAGCGCCGGGCATGTTACCAGCACGCACGTTGCAGGCTGCCCGGCGCCGCCCCCAGCCATGACGTAGCGGCCGCGCCGCCTCTCTCCTCCCTCTCTGCTCGCCGCGTCTTCTCTCCCCGTCTCCCGTGCATTCTTATTGGCCAGCAGCTAAACATGATGAGCTGCTGGCCGCAAAATTTAAAGTGAACCAGAGACGAAGCACCCTTGTGTATTTTACCATAGAAATCAGTGGGAACATTAGAGAAAACATTTACCATGCTCTCTGTTCCATCCTCACTGCTAAAAGTGTCTGTTATCTAGCTGAGATAAGAATCCCGGACTGAGCATTGAGTCTGGCTTTGCTATAATGACTCAGCTATAATGATTCCTAAGCAAAGCCAGCAGGGGGCAGGCTTGGACTTGAAGACAGCAAAGAACACAGTCTCAGCTATAATTATTCTGTAGCAAAGCCAGACCGACTGCTTAGTCGGGATTCTTATCTTAGAGGTGATAACAGGCAAATTAAACAGAGAACAATGTAACAAAGAGCAGATTAGGTGTTTACTGTCATGTTCCCACTGATTTATAAGGTAAAATACATGAGGTTGCTTCATCTCTGGTTCTCTTTAATGAGACGCGGCCAAGAGGCCGCGATCTACCGAGGAGGCGGTCGCGATCTACCGGTAGATCGCGATCGACCTATTGGGCAGCCCTGGTCTAACCCAATACTAGGGAATCCACTCAGTCCAGAGGACCACAGCTCTGCACACGGTGTATCCACAAAACAAAATCAAATAGCCAAAGCATTCCAGACAGAAACACACAAATCTCAACTATGTTATTACTACGGAAAGGGTTCGGTGCAAAAAAGGTGTGAAGGAATGGGGCTCCTATCTCATAGAATCATTGCAACTAGGTCCTTGTTATTACTATCATCATCCTTATTGAAGTGTAACCTCCCTCCATAGTTGTCCCTCGGTCACTATCAAATCAGTTAGTAGAAAGGAAACAGAAATAGGGTAGAAGGGATTGGAGTGAAGGAACAGGAATGAGGTAGAGAAAGGGTTCAGTTTAGTGAGAGGAAATTTGCGAAGGGGGAAAACTGAAGTGGGCGAGGGATAAATGTGGTAGAGCCATAATTACAAAAGGGGATGAGGAGTCGTATTACGGTAGAGGCAGAACATGGTGGAGAAAGAATATATGCTGGAAGAAACATTAAGGATGAGGAATGAGGATGGGGAAGAATAAAGTGGGAGGAGAAATAGGATAGGAGGATCGAGGTGTGAAAAAGAGAAGAAATGATGTGGAAGAGAGATGAGAGAGAAAGAAATAAGATAAGGAATGGGGAAAAGGAAATAACAGCTGAAGCAAGTGAAACGAGGTGAAGGAGGAATGTAGCAGTGGAGGAATGGGATGGTGGGGCAATAAGGTGGAGAAGGAGGAGGAAAATGAGTAAGACAAATCAAGTGGAGGAGGAATAAGAGGAGAAGAAATCGGTAAAGGAAGAGGAATAAGGAGAAATGGGAAGAATTTGGCAGAGGAATGGAGGAAGAACAAAGGCCTCAATTCATAAACAGCAGTGCGATAACAAAATCTTGTCGGGAAAATAACGCACTCGGTATTTTCCCGGTCTGTGTGCTAATTTATAAAGATTTCCCCAGCTGCCCTTGGAGGTCGGTAAATTACCGCAGCCCATTGAGCGGTAGAGTAGAGAAGTGTCTCGATTCTCTCTTTGCCCTGCAGAAATGACTCACACAGTCGGCTCTCTCTGGCTCCCCCACTGATGACTCAGACAGATGAGTCACACAGTCTTTCCCTGCCTGCTCATATGACTCACACAGACGGCTCTCTCCACTGATGACTCAGACAGATGAGTCACACAGTCTTTCCCTGCCTGCTGAAATGATTCACACAGAGGGCTCTCTGGCTCTCTCCACTGATGACTCAAACAGACTTCGGCTCTCTGCACTTTTGCATTCATCAGAGCTGTCAGTAACTTGTTATCGCCTCACTAGAGGTGTCGGTAACTACCGCCAGGCTTACCGCTTGTTGAAGGCTTTATGAATTGACATTTGCTGACAATTTACTGACATGTGTTGTCGGTAACTGCAGCCAAGTCGGTAATTTATCTCCCTGGTCGGTAATGTCAGCTTTTCATGCGGTAACAGCCTTTATGAATTGACATTTTGCTAAGTGGTCGGTAAAGTCTGCTGTTTTCAGCGTTACCGCATGCAGGTAATGCTTTATGAATGATGGCCAAAGTGTAGGAATATTATAGTGAAGGAGGCAGAAGGATGAGGTAACAGAAGAAAAAGGTGGACAAGGAGTGCAGGGACATAAAAATTAGCTAGAGAAGGAATGCGGTGAAGGAGGATAAGGTAAAGATTATACCTAGGAGGAGGAATGAGGAAGAGAAATGATGTGGAGAAATAATTACCGGTAGTTGGGAAAAAGGAATGAGGGTAAAGCCAAAGGAATGAAGAGAAGAGGTAAGAGAAAGTGGAGGAGAAATAAGATTGACTAATGAAGCAGGAAAAGGATGAGCGGCGGAGGAAGAAAAAGGAGAAGAAATCAGATGAAGAAGGAATGGAGTGGAGGAGAAGGAAGAAGATGAGAAACAGGGTAGAGGAGGATGAGGAATGGAGTGGAGGAGAAGGAATAAGATGAGAAACAGGGAAGAAGAGGAGGAGGATGAGGAATGGAGTGGAGGAGAAGGAAGAAGATGAGAAACAGGGAAGAAGAGGAGGAGGAATGGTGTGGAGGAGAAGGAATAAGATGAGAAACAGGGAAGAAGAGGAGGAGGATGAGGAATGGTGTGGAGGAGAAGGAATAAGATGAGAAACAGGGTAGAAGAGGAGGAGGATGAGGAATGGTGTGGAGGAGAAGGAATAAGATGAGAAACAGGGTAGAAGAGGAGGAGGATGAGGAATGGTGTGGAGGAGAAGGAAGAAGATGAGAAACAGGGTAGAAGAGGAGGAGGAGGAGGAATGGTGTGGAGGAGAAGGAAGAAGATGAGAAACAGGGTAGAAGAGGAGGAGGAATGGAGTGGAGGAGAAGGAAGAAGATGAGAAATAGGGTAGAAGAGGATGAGGATGAGGAATGGAGTGGAAAAGAAGAAATGTGGAGGATGAAGAGAAATATCAGGGAGCAGGAGAAGTGTTATAAGGGGGGGGGGGGGGGGAACTAAAGAGAACGGTAGAATAGAGGCAGTAGATGATAATTAATAGGGATAGCCGGTCATATGTAAATATTTCCAAGATCACGTAAATTGTATACAGATTTATACAGGTTGAAAATGAACCAACCAAATGCAGAAGCGGCTGCCTTTGATTGACCCATTTCCAGGTTTTACATAAACTTGCATTACATTAGCATCACGTTACTAGCATCTCACTGATCATCCCTAATGAGGAGTGAGAAGAGAAGGAGCAGTGGGAGATAAGGATGCAGGAGAGCAGTGGCAGGGAGGTGGAACAAATACTGTAAAGCGTATCACTCCTGGTGGGGAAGGAGGTGGCATGGAAGCTTGTCTTCTAGGGGGTGTAATAGGGTAGTCACAGCACAATACTGCCACCTCTTGGAGATATTTTACAGACATAGCACAACACTGCCACCTCCTGGAAAGAGTAGTTCATGCAGACAACTCTAGCGCCCTCACCAATGATGCATGCCTGAAGCAGATGTTACAGCACACGTCAGACTCTGTGACCCCCTGACCACTCGCTATGATTAGTAACATGCACTTCTATGGTAGCTGATGAGACAAATGTGACTCTTACTGCAATGGTTAGCCTTGGCACCATGGACTGAAACATGGAGGTTCCTTGGCAGTTAAAGGTACTCAATCTGATAAAGCCACCAGAACTCCCGTATGCCATAGTGAACTGTAACTGGCTGATTCAGCCCACAGAGTGGAGACTACTCAGCATCCCAACAATGGTTGTCAGATAAGAGGTCACATTTGTGTCACCAGAGGCCACTATTATGGACAGACAGCACACAAGGATGGATGGAAGGAGGGGGGGCATGATGAAAGGGGGCATCTATATGAATGCTAGTGGGGAGATGTGGTGCAGCAGCAACAGAGTCACAACTGCCCAGACACATTGAAATGAGCACCTGTCATGAAGAGAAGAGAAACAACTCAACACAGCAAACGCAGAGGATTCTGGGAAGCCCATCACATAATGGCATGCATGTAACAGAATGAGCAAGGGATTCTGGGTAACATTACAGTACAGCAGGATAATCAAACATCTTGTTCATCTATACACACCAATTTGATCTGCCGACTCATCTTTATTCACACATCCCGATCTGCTACCTTTGCTTTTACGCTTGCTGGGTCCATTTATCCTTGTCCACCAACCAATTCTGTCACATCTTTCTCCAATTACCAAATTCAATGCCTTATCCTTCCTTTCCCACCAGACACCAGCCCTCATGGTTTCCCACTCACTAGATCATCCTTCTACACTCACCAGATCCAATATCTCACCATTCCCAACCCACCAAATCTCATTCCTGATTGTTTCCCTGCCACAGCATTATTCCTGTCTAATTGGATCCACCACAGTTTTCTACACCCACAAAATCTGACATCTTGCGATTGTAGACCCACCAGATCTTCTACCTCAACCTTCTCCATCACCGGATTTGTTGCCTCATCTCTCCCTTCCCCCCGAATGTGACACATTAGCTTTCACACCTACCAGATCCTCTGTCTCGTATTTTCTCAACCACCTACATCTCATTGTTGCCAAAAACCAAGATCCCACGTTTTCTCATTATCCATCCACCAGATGCTCACCGCAAGTTTTACAATAACAAAACCTACAACTCATTGCTTCCCCTCAACAGATCCTGTCCCTCACTGGTCTGCATTATGTCTGACTGCCTTTTTCACCAACCAGATCAGGAACCATGTGCTTAAAATTTTAACCAACCACTAGATCTTGCATCTCAACACTTTACACTCTCCAGATCCCATGACTCATTGTTTATCACCCATCAGATCCTGCACCTTATTGTTCCCCACCCACCAGACTTGGAATTTCTTCATTCCCGCTACCAGATATCCCACCTCATTTTTTTGGACTAGTCCATCTTCTCATGGGGGATTATTAGGGTTTTCTTTGTTTTCAAAGCATTTCCTGAACTAATAGTCTAACTGCCAAAATAGTAAGAGACCAGTTCTCTCCCTACTTGCTTGGGCACTATTTTGGCAGTTAGCCTTATCAACTGCCATTCAGGAAATGCTTTTGAAAACAATCCCCTGAGAATCCCCCAGAGCCACCCACCAAGTCTAATGTGTCACCATTCCTTATATGTGCTGATGCTTAGCCCAAATCGTCCAATATCTCATCATGCCAACTGTGCCCATGTTGCTCTCTTCTGTCTCATCACTGGCTAGTATGGCAAGCAGATTCTTCTCAAATGGAAGAGCTACCTCAGGTGAAGCAGTAAAAGATGGAAAGTGAAACAGCACAGAACAGGTATAGGTAGCAGATGCATTAACCAGAGTAGTGAAAAGGAGGAGTTTTCCTCCACCTTATTGTAAGACCATATATGCAAAAAGGCAGACAAAAGTACTGAGGGACATACTATAAGGGGAGGAAACTGAGGGATTATGGGAGTGATCACCACTGACTCAATGTACTGTTCGAGTATACACCCTGTTCACCACTCTGAAACTAATTATAACCTTCTGGACATCATGCACGCACGCACGCACGCACACACCACTGGTAGTTGAAGGACATACAGTTATCTTATTACACTGAAAGTGGGTGGTGGTGGTGGTTTAATCAGAACAATTTGGCAAGACAACGTATCTGAGGGACAAGAGTTGGACTACAGTAGATGACTGGGTCACAGATGGCTACAGTAGATGACTGGGTCACAGTATGTCCAAAACAACAGTTCTAATTTGTCCAAGGCAGGGCAATGGGTAAATTGGTGACAGACAAAGGCTCACCCCTGAGTTATCAATGTTAGCCATGATAAAAAGCTATTCTGTAGCCATTTACCAGTCATTGTCCCCTGATGAAAGCACCTGAAGTTAAGCGCAGGGGCGTTCAAAGTAGGCTATGGAACAATGGAAAAAGGTGGCCCGGTCTGATGAATCGCATTTACTTTGGCCTCCCAATTTCTCAGATCTCAATCAGCTGGAGCACCTGTAGGGTGTGCTGCAGGGGCTTAACTAGAGGGGAAAAGTTCCTGCAACTGCGGAGGAGGGGGGGCATAGAGCTGTAAGGGGGCTCCAACTACTACTTCACTACCTCGGATTAATGGGTCCATCCTTTAGATGAGTTGTTTTTGTGGCTACACTTGTTATGGGTGTGAAAGTCATGATGACCACACTTTATTTATGACCCTTGCAAGATGGGCCTCCAGGCTGTAAGGATCACGAAGGGATTGGCGTGTGAAAGGGTGTAAACATTGGGGGAGCATCAATGCTTAGCTGGGGGGGGGGGGGCTCATGATTTATAGTTATGCCCCTGGTGTGCTGGAAAAGCTATTGATGCTATTCCTCGCAACTTATAGAAATTGAATTCTGCTGATACCATCTTTTATGCCAAATACCAGAAGTCACATTGTAAAGGTCTTGTGTACTTAATGTCTCAATGGATCAGAGCTGTTGTGGTGACACAAGAGAGGCCTACACATTGAACGCCAGGTGGATTAGCTGATCAGTGTGTGTATATGTTTTTGTTTTAAATGTCCCAAGTCTTAAACAAGCACTCTGAGAAGGCTGCATATATACATGTAAGTTCTGTGGGCAGGAACACACACATTCACATGTAAAAATGTTTTCAATTATGTATCACTATGGGTTAGTGAATTCTCATCTATAACCACATGACTAGTCCATATGGAAAATACATATTAATACGTTAGTTTCCCCTGGGCAGAGGAATGATCACTACACCAGATATTAATGGGTTAAGGCAAGCAGGCTACTATGTCTTGTTTATAATAAGCAGAAGCCTTAAAGGCACTGAGTGCAAGCATAGAATAAAATGATAGACCTGTTGACGACGGTGGTGAAGAGTTTGTTCTTTACAGCCTGGACGAGGTCAGAGTGGAGCAGATTCTGACACAGGCAGTACGTACACCTATTGCAGATACACAGGCAACGTAACCGGGCATGACTGCGGAGACACACAGAAGAGACAGTGTCAGAGGAAGTGCAGCCATCACACAGTCATTAGTACATAAGCATTGCCTGCTACCCTTCACATTAATAGACTATTACTGTCACTGCTACAGCAACAACAATCAAGACCGTAATATAACAGTGGCCAGGCAGGATGTATTATATAATGCCTGTACACAGCTATACAAATGCTCTACTCATTACATGGAAATATGCACCATATGCCACACCTCACCACAAGGTGTCTATCACCATACTGCACTAGGAGGACATCTGCCCAACATCACATCCCAACAGAAGACCATGTGACTATTAACACAACTCACCAGAGGACCATCTCCTGAGACTACATCGCACCAGGCCATTTCTCGGTCAACTCAACTTACGAAAAGGCCATCTCCTGTCTCAATACCTCAGCAGGGAGCTCATCCTCTCTTTATACTTCACTAGGAAATCATCTTCCACCACCACACCATGCCAGAAAGCCATTTTCCCACTGCTTTTTCACCTTTTTTTCCCTACATTTTCATTTTGGCAGGTGACCATTTTCCTGTCACCACACCACTCCAGAGACCATCTGCATGTCACTCAGCTAAATAGGAGATAAAACACTTTTAACCACACCTCATCAAAAAGCCTATTTGCTTGTCACCACAGATCACACCTCAAAACTGCCCCTTAATTACAGCCAACTGGATGGTCATCTCCCGTAACACATTACCAAGGAGACCATCTGCCTACCACCACATATCACCAGAAGTCCATGTGCTTGTCAGCACTCCTCATTGGGGAGACTATCTGCTTGACAACACACCTCACCTGGTGTGCCCATCACCACATCGCACCAACCAAGAGGCCATCTTCCCTGTTGCCATAGAATTGTGACTGGAACTCATATTTTGCCATATGCCTGTGACAGGATATCACCAGGAGGCCATTTACCTGCCACCCCACCCCAGAAACAAATTGGCTGTCACTAAAACTTACCAGAAGTCCACTTTCCTGTCACTAGCCCTCATTGGGAGACCATCTGTCACCTATTTCAGCTATTTGAACTTCCCTATAATAAAGGGAATGCCGAGTGATTGCTACAAAAAGGGTTCTGACATGAACCAACTAGTGTACATATCTAACAGAAGGTGCATCTCTGCTACCACGTCTCACCAACCATCTGCAAATCACCACCTTGCTGTCAGGATACCACACCTCAACAGAAGAACATCTGCCTCTCTTACCACACCACATTAGGAGAGCATCTGCCCATTACCACACCTAACCAGGAAGCCATCTTACCTGTTAACACATTTAATCAGGAGACCATCTACCTATGACCACACCCCACCAGGAGCCTGCCACCATAACTCACCAAGAGGCATTACATCACCATGCCCTCACATAATCATACCTCATCAGTAGAGCATCAGCCCGTCACCACAACTAAACAGGAGACCATATGTCTGTTACCACACTTCTCCAGAAGTCCCTTCATCACCACATCTAACTAAAACATCATCTGCCCATCATGTCAACACACCTAACTAGAAGCCCATTTGCCCGTCACTAAAACTCACCAGAAGTTCATCTCTCTGCCCCCAACCCTATCTTGGAGACCATCTACCTGTAACTAAAACTCACCAGGAGACCTTCTGTTTGCACCTATTTCAAGTACTTGAAGTTCCATACAATAATGGGGATGTCAATAAATAATTGTTACAAAAGAGAAAGGACAGGAACAATTAGAGTACACATATGATATGAGGTGTATCTGTCCCATAGAGGCTGGAAGCACAATAACGGCAGGTCCCCTCATATCAACACAAGACTCAGAAAAGCATAAATCACAAATCTATACATAACTTCCTGAGAGAAGAGCCATCAACCATGTAACAGAGATAATATCATGACACATAGGAGAAAGGAGCATTTGTATTTACATCCTGATGACAGGACCCTCATGGCTGTGTTAAATAATTAGGGGATGTCATATAACACACACACACACACACACACACTGGGAGCATACAAGAGGGGACCGCACAGAGCACACAACATGGCTGCGCAGAGGAAGATGACCCTTCATGCCTGGTGCAAGGGTTTCTGGGAAAATAAAAAACATGCTATAAACCTGTTCACTGTCAGAGCCATGCAACAAGCTGCGATCACCTGTCACCAGCAATCTAGTCAGGGTACTAAATCAACCGTATGTTTACGAGCCACTCTGGCTTTGGGGCTACCAGACAACGGAAGTGTGCAAATTCATTGACAGAGCATAGACTGGCAACATGCCAGGGCAGGTGAAGCAGAGAAGGATCTGGCATGACAGCAGAGGAGAGAAATCACACTGATGTGGCCATGCCTATAGTGTCACCTAAATAGCCGCAAGCAGTTTGGGATGCTAATATCACCGTATTTTAAAAGCACCGTAGAATCAGCCAAGTCTTCTGTATAACAGAGGGAGATGCAGGATAGGAAGGTTTAGTCTTGTCTCATAATGTGTGTAATGTACACCCTTATCTGCACCAGTTTCATCCCTGACTCCCCCTTAAAAGATGCACAGCTTACAAAAAAGGGCTAAAGATGGGTTATGAAATGTACAAGTGTCTATGAGAAGTGTGTGTAGCATGTATGAGCGTGATACAAATACCTTCAACAGCCACAGGAGACAATACGTCTGTTTAGGTCGTCATGTGGTCACGTAATAACCTACAGCATTCTACCTCAACCAGGCCAGTCATGAGAGGGAAAGCAAAGGACAAGCTGTGGTCTCACCCAGAAAAGAAAGGTGTGCATAACCTGTGGTAACATGGCAGCTAGAAAATGTCCTAAGCTGTAATCAAATGAATGTAAGCCAGATCACTATGTTGGTAAGAGACAAAAGTGGAAAGGAGGACTAGACTGTGGCCACATGAAAGTGATGCGGTAAGCAAGGCTGAAGTCACATGACAAGAAGAAGGTCAGGCTGCTGTCACATGACCAGAGGTAGGCCAAGTTGAAGTCACATGACAATGAAGCAGTAAGCCATGCTGCAGTCACATGACAGCGAGGAGAATGACCAGGCTGCAGTAACATGACAAGGCCAGGTTGGGAGTCACGTGACATTGAGAGTGCAGGCCAGTTGGTACTGCCATTAGAACAAGGAGGCCAGCCATGCTGCAATGCAATAAAAGGAGGAGGTGGGACATGACAAACGAGCAAACATACGCAGGTTATACTCACGGATACATGGACATAGTGGTCATCTTTATGAAGATGTCCCGGATGGGGCAATCTGCTGTGTTACATGTGAAAGCCTGCGGTGGAGGCATCTTGTGCTTCTTGCAGAATTCAGCAGGGGAAATGCTGCTCTCTTGCTTCACCTCATGCAGGTCAGACTTGGCTGCCACAAGGAGGCAGGGTGTCCGGCTGTCCATGAAGTGTTGCTGTAGGAGAACCGAGAATCATAAGACAAAGTATCTGCAGATCTTCTACTTCATAAAGTCTTTCACCTCCGCCTCTACCTTCTTGTATAAGGTCAACAGAGCAAAGCCCAAACAGGCCGTCACGTGACCTGAACATAGCACATCAAAGCAGAATTTAAAGAGTTACTGAGGCATGTTCTCACAGTACTTTCCCTCCGCACTGATGACTTCTGTGTGTTTCTGGAAAATACTCCCACCTTCCAGGGCTGCAGTGTTAATTCACATTTACTGGCCTCTCTAGGCAGGTCTGCAGAGGTGGAGCTGACTCAATCTCCATCTTTCTTTGCAAACGGATTGTGTAAATGCATTAAGAAGAGATCTACTTAAAGGGGCACTATGGCGAAAATTGCAACATTTAAAATATGTGCAAACATGTACAAATAAGAAGTACTTTTTTTCCAGAGTAAAATGAGCCATAAATTACTTTTCCCTATGAAGAGATGGACTAGTCCAAAACCTGTCACTTCTGTCAGATTTCTACTACCTACTGTAAGTGACAGCAACATAGGAGAAAAGTAATTTATGGCTCATTTTACTCTGGAAAAAAATGTACTTATTTGTCTGTGTTTGCACATATTTTACAATGTTTCACCATAGTGCCCCTTTAAAGCTAGGGGAAACCTGTTTCAATCAGAGGCCAAGCAAGCAGTAATCTGAGTTAGACAGGAGTGTTCCAAAGCGGACTTTGAAGAATTGTAGGATATAATGAAACTCTCACTCCATGAGGACACAAACTCACCTATTTACCTGCCCTGGACTATGGTTACGGCAGTCAGCCCAAGCAAATGGGGCATTACACAGGCGCCAGACACCTTTACTGGATGATCTCAATGTATGCACAGGTCACCAGTCAGATGTTTCTGTTCTGAGGCAATGACAGGAAACTAGAGCAGAGGTGAGTGGTGGAGGGGGAGAAAAGGGGCGCACCTGTCTCTTTTGGGCTAGGAGCCCATCTCTAAAGGGATTGTTTAACATTTAGATAAGATCGTATCACTCTGTGATTGTTGTCTTATATTAAAGAGAACCCGAGGCGCGGTTCTAACAACGAAATCCCCATACAGAGGCTGGGTCTGCCTATAGAGCCCAGCCTCTGTTGCTATTTAGATTCCCCCTAAATCCCCCCTGCGCTCAGCAAGACCCCATAAATCACAGCCGCGCTGTGTTTACCTCCTCCTGTCAGTCTCGGCTGCTCCCCCACCTCCTGCATCGCTCCGGTCTCGGCCCGCGTACCTTCCCTCCGAATCAGCGGGGAGGGAAGGGACGTGGGCGGGGGCCGGAGCGATGCAGGAGGCAGGGGAGCGGTGAGAATGGCATTATGGAGGTTAATACAGCCCGCTCTGATACGCTTTGTGTCTGCAGAGCGGCTGTGATTTATGGGGTCTCGCAGAGCGCAGGGGGGGGGCTTAGGGGGAATCTAAATAGCAACAGAGGCTGGGCTCTATAGAAAGACCCGGCCTCTGTATGGGGATTTCGTTGTTAGAACCCCACCTTGGGTTCTCTTTAAGGCCGCGTTCACATTACAAACACGGACGGGCACGCACGCGGAATGCAACGCGTACGAACGCACGCCATCCGCGTTTGTATGCGTTGCGTGGCTGATCCCATCACTGAAAAGTGAATGGGACAGCCACGCGTTTTGGCAAAAAATGCGTGCAGCATGCGTTCCCGGACCGCACAGGTCCGGAACGCATGCAGTGTGAACATCAGACAGTGCACTCTATGCACTGTCTGATGTCGTGCGTGTCAGCCACCTGCACGCGTTTCCAAAACGCGGCTGGAAACGCGTTCAGTGTGAACGGGGCCTAACTGGGACCTGGAGGGATTTTACTTTGGAGTGGTAGGAATTCTTATTACTTGTGAGTGTTGTAATAGTAATAAGATACATGTAGGATATAATGCTTACGTGGACTTGTAATATTAGGCTAAATACAGTCTGGTCACACTGACAGCCTAACGACATTTCTGTGGTCACAACTGCACATTTTAATGGCGTGGCTACAGGCTCCCACCGCTTGGCATGGACAAATTTATGTACGATATATATCTAGTGCAATGTACAACCACCTCCATCTTCTACCAATACATGCAGAGAAATGGCCCTTATAAAGAACATACCAATCTAGTCAAAGACTTCCTGAAACCTGAGGATGCCGATGAAGATGCTTATAAATGAACATGTGAAATCGTACAGTCTTCACACTGCTGTTTTTTTAATTCCTCATGTGAGGTAGTTATCACATTTCCTTCCCCGCTGCTTTTCCTCAGGATAACAGATGTCTGGCTATCATGACAGGTTGCTCCTCCAGGCCACAGTAAAGGTAGCCATACATTTAGCGATGATGGGCAGATTCAACCGAGAGACAGATCTCTCTCAAATCAAATCTGCCCATACACCGCAGGTCGATTCATGCTGAAATTGATCCGGAATCGGCCGTGTGCGCCACATCCGGCGTCCCTCCAATATGTAATGACTCCCTCTACCCCCCTCCCCATGCTATATACACTGCCTGCTGCTGGCTCCAGGTACACTCCTTGCTCCATATACGCGCCCCCCGTGGCTGCCGGCATACACACTGGCATGTGTGACATCACACACATGCCCCGTTACTCCGGCAACCACGTGGGGCGCATGTATGGAGCAAGAAGTGCGCGCGGAGCCAGCAGAGGACAAGCGGCGGCCAAGGACAGGTAATGTATAGTGCACTAGGCATCGGGGGGCACATTACACATTAGAGGGGATAGTGTCGGGGGTCTCATCACATTCGGTGTTTGGGACGATATCGCACGCCTTTACCGCCGTGCACACCATCGAGCAAGTCAACCCTACATCATGCAGCAAGTCAGATTATTTTGACCAATTTTGGCCTGAAATCGTCCACGCTGTCGGTTGGACATGCACTCGGCGGCACGGTTTTTCTTCAGATTAGAATAATCAAATGAGATGGTCGATCAGCCACCAAGTCGCCTGATGTATGGCCACCTTAACCTCCTTAGCGGTAACCCCGTGTGTGACACGGGGTAAGCCGCCGGAGGGTGCCGCTCAGGCTTAATTTTTTTTTTGCTGGACGCAGCTAGCACTTTGCTAGCTGCGCCAGCACCCCGATCGCCGCCGCCGCGCGCCCGATCGCCGCTATCCGGTGCGGCGCGCGGCCCCCCCCCAGGCCCCCGAGCGCTGCCTGGCCAATCAGTGCCAGGCAGCGCCGAGGGGTGGATCGGGTCTCCCAATGACGTCCCGACGTCGGTGACGTCATTCCGCCCCGTCGCCATGGCGACGGGGGAAGCCCTCCAGGAAATCCCGTTCTTTGAACGGGATTTCCTGATCGCCTATCGCCGGAGGCGATCGGCGGGGCTGGGGGGATGCCGCTGAGCAGCGGCTATCATGTAGCGAGCCCTCGGCTCGCTACATGATTTTAAAAAAAAATAATTAAAAAAAAACTGCTGCGCTGCCCCCTGGCGGTATTTTTCATACCGCCAAGGGGGTTAAGCGATTGTGTGACCGACATTATCAGTGAGGCAGAGTTACCCTTTCTTCTCTCTATCTATTGGCCATACAACGGTTGATGAAGCCAGCAGATATCGCCCTCTCATATTCTTATCTGATCAGAGATGGATCTAGCTGACTGAATCCCCTCTACACACTACACACAGATTTTCATGAAATCTATTGAAAATCAGAGCATGCTATTCCCAGTCCTCATCCCCCCCACCCCCTCCCCAGGCTGCGCAGTGTAGCCAAATCACCCTTCTGCTAGCGAGTCTTCTCACCATCACCAGGCTTTCCTTCCTGTCTTCTCTCCCAGGGGGCCTGTGTCAAGTGATAAACACTAGAGGCCAAACACTACAGGTAGCGTGGCATATACCTCCTGCAGCTACTAGAGGCCTTAAAGAAGATCCGAGATGAAAAACTAACTATAACAAGTAACTAGTCTATATATCTTATCTAAAGTTTAGATCGTTTACACAGCAAATCTAGCTGCAAACAGCTTCAACAGTTTATGGTTATGTATTCCAGTGATACAATGAGGGCAGCCATGTTCTAATGGTCACATTACACACAGGCAAGCTGATCTGTATCTCCAGCGCTCAGCCTGTGAAATCTCCACTCCCCTCTGCCTCTGAAATCTCTGGCTAGTACCTCCTCCTGCCCAGAATGAGCTCCCATAAGCCCTTGCTACACGAGTCTGAGAGTGCCAAGGCACTGTGAAAAAGCTGTGGGCGAGGCTTGTTTAGTTTATAGGGAATTAGAGGATTAAAACAAAAAAAAGTATTTGGCTTGGGGAATATTCTATAAACTATATGAAAGGAACACAATTATGCAATGAGTAAAAGTTTATCTCGGATCCACTTTAAGTGTTTGATTTCTGACTCTAGCTAATGACACAGGCGCGCAGGTGAGAGGAGACAGGAAGGAGAGTTTGGCGGTGCAGATAAAACACACCAGCTGACAGGTGAGCGTAAGCTCTGCTGCTTTTATTGAGATATCAGTGCTGCTGGCGACGTGCTCCCAATCGAGCAAAATCTTCCATCACCGCAATCAACCTCATCGATTTCAAAAGAAAAGCGTTTGCTGCATTGATTTCTTGTAGACGCGATCAAATCAGACATATCGATGCAAAAAAAGAGGACAATGCACACAGCAGGTGAATCTCTTATGATACAGTAATTTGTCAGGCCTCATTTCCGCTAGATGCATTATTTTGCCTGTTCCCGCACACATTAGAAGTGACAGCCTGTGTTGGTTCACATCGAATTAGTTTTATGCAGAACAAATGCCGCCTGCTGTTTTCCTCCACATAATGTTCATTTTTTTATTCCGATTTATGTGCATTTAAAACATACGTGTCCTTTTGCACCCATATGTGCGTGGTGCACTTTAACCACTTCATGACAACAGAACACACATATATATATATATATACTTCCAGAGTAATTGTGGAGATTGCACCACCAGTTTGTTACTAAATGTGGCAGGCACATGTGGTATCATTTTAACCGTGACGAGTTGTAGAATACATTTTTAAAGCTTGGACACACGTTCAAAATTGGAAAGGTTGTAGGAACACTACAAGAGATATATGTGGTAACATTTTAACCGTGATAGGTAGTAGAATACAGTTTAGAGAGTTTTAGGGTTGAGGCCCAAGTCTTGTGTATTTTTTTTAGGCACAAACTTAATCAAAAACAATTACATTTTCGCATATTCTGTACCAAAATAAAAGACTTGAAAAATGAAAACAAAAAGTTACAGAATATAAAAGAAAAAACATATATTGTTACCTTAGGAACTTGGCTTTTTAAATATGTGTGCCATGAGGGTATATTACTAATATTTTTGAAAATAAGGTATTGGAATTATAGATAGTGTACAATGGGAAAGCAAAAATCAGACACCTTTATTTCCAAATACAATATTGTCACCATACATTGTACTAGGAACATAATCTTAATGTTGTAATAACCAGGATGGATAAGCGAATAAAATGTGTGGGTTTGACTTATAGTTAGCATTGCTAATTGCAAAGCTATACTGCATGTAAATGGAGAAATAGTGTTTTTATATTTTTGACCTTATTTTCCCTTTAAAATGCATAGAAAATAAGGTAATTACTAAAATAAATAATCACACGCTAAAGCCTAATTTATCCTAAAAAAAAAAAACAATATATAGATCATTTAGGTGTGATAAGTAGTAATAAAGTTATTGGTGAATGTATGGGAGCGGCGCTGATATGTGAAAAATGCTCTCGTCATGAAGTACTTGTTCTTCCTCACACGTATGCGCACGGTGCACTTTAAAATATGTGTGGAAAAATGTGTATGTACAAAAGTGCTGCAAGTGTCGAGGTGGTACAGAAATCACACTATCGGAGTAACTATTGCACCACCGATTATTCATCCGCCATCATTTATCCTCAAATGATAACACAACACTCAATAACAGGGCTCCTGTCCTCCTCCTGTTGTGCGTATGTTTTAAGTTCCATACACACATGCAATGTAGGTCATCGAAAATGGACGATTGACGGGTTGGCTGATAATCATTTAAAAAAAAGTCCCAACAATGGCAAAAGACCACAATTATCGGCCATGTAGACCGATCCGTCCTGGCAGATCGGTTTGGCTGAGAAAAGCTATGAAATGTTCATACCGCACAATGGGAAACGATCGATCCATTCAAAACACTTATATTCTGCGAATTACACATTTTCGCTCTTTCAGTAATGATCCGATTGGGAGACTGTCTGCACTATCGCTGAAATATGCAGACGTTGTTCATGCGTTACTGTTGTTCATCTTCTGAAGGCCGCGGTTGCATGAGCGTACGGAGCATGATTGTACAGCATCAGAACACTCTTTACAGGCGGAGAGGTGTTCAGTGATAACAGGCAAAAAACATGCATGATGACTCTGAGCAATAAGGCACAGCAGTCGTGTAACTACCGCCGGGGGTTTATGAAGGGGATGACAGATCAGCCCCATCCTATGGAAACCTTTACACAGAAAACATACTAAACCAACCTTAAATATCCTGGCACAGTATTCAAAGGACTTGGGGTTGGTGACATCATACACCAGACAGACGACATCACAGGCTGCGTCCGCAGGAGATAAGGCCTCACACTCTGTGACATGGTGAAGCTGGAGGGGAAGAATAGATAAGATGTTTGAGTGTAGAAAGGAGACAACTAGATGGGCACGCAGCACAATGACACTCCATCTATCAGCATGAGAGAGAGTGCAAGGAACTGGGGAAGAACAAGGGATCCCTTGGGGAAGGGGGGGGAAAGGGGGAAGGGGGAGATAGAGGAAGTGACAGAAAGAAGGATAGTGAAAGAGAGAAAGGACACTATACAGTGGTTTGCAAAAGTATTCGGCCCCCTTGAAGTTTTCCACATTTTGTCATATCACTGCCACAAACATGAATCAATTTTATTGGAATTCCACGTGAAAGACCAATACAAAGTGGTGTACATGTGAGAAGTGGAGGGAAAATCCTACATGATTCCAAACATTTTTTACAAATCAATAACTGCAAAGTGGGGTGTGCGTAATTATTCAGCCCCCTTTGGTCTGAGTGCAGTCAGTTGCCCATAAACATTGCCTGATGAGTGCTAATGACTAAATAGAGTGCACCTGTGTGTAATCTAATGTCACTACAAATACAGCTGCTCTGTGACGGCCTCAGAGGTTGTCTAAGAGAATATTGGGAGCAACAACACCATGAAGTCCAAAGAACACACCAGACAGGTCAGGGATCAAGTTATTGAGAAATTTAAAGCAGGCTTAGGCTACAAAAAGATTTCCAAAGCCTTGAACATCCCACAGAGCGCTGTTCAAGCGATCATTCAGAAATGTAAGGAGTATGGCACAACTGTAAACCTATCAAGACAAGGCCGTCCACCTAAACTCACAGGCCGAACACGGAGAGTGCTGATGAAAAATGCAGTCAAGAGGCCCATGGTGACTCTGGATGAGCTGCAGAGATCTACAGCTCAGGTGGGGGAATCTGTCCGTAGGACAACTATTAGTCGTGCACTGTACAACGTTGGCCTTTATGGAAGAGAGGCAAGAAGAAAGCCATTGTTAGCAGAAAAGCATAAGAAATGCCGTTTGCAGTTTTCCACAAGCCATGTGGGGGACACAGCAAACACGTGGAAGAAGGTGCTCTGGTCAGATGAGACCAAAATGGAACTTTTTGGCCAAAATGCAAAACACTATGTGTGGCAGAAAACTAACACTGGTAACAAACACAGCAATCAATGTGCAGTGAATTTAGCACCTCTGTCCATTCACAGAGGTGCTAAATTCACTGCACATTGATTGCTGTGTTTGTTGTCCCCGTTTTATTGCCTGAAGAAGTGGGTCTGCTCCCACGAAACGCGTTGCAGATTTTGGGGTACTATTGAATAAATGTATTTGTTTGATTCGATGACAGACCTTGGTGTCTAATTATTGAAGGGAAGTCCACCACTTTCCCTCCCGGCAATTCTTAATTTTATATTAATTTTATTCTGCTGGCGCCTCTGATCACCTACCAGTATACTTGAGTCCACCCCAGGTGGAGGGGTGACCCTACCCCATTTTTTCTGATCTACAGAGAGCGACTTCTTAATCCTGAGTGAGGACAGGTCTAATCTCCTCACCTGCCTATACAGTGGTTGCCTGAGCGGTAACCCATGTTTGTGAGTATAACCATCTCACCTATTCATTTCCCTTCGTATCTCTGACATACTACACCATATTGGGCTCTCGATTTCTCTCTTTTTTACAGAAAACACTGCACATCACTCTGAACACACCATCTCCACTGTCAAATATGGTGGTGGCAGCATCATACTCGGGGGGTGCTTCTCTTCAGCAGGGACAGGGAAGCTGGTCAGAGTTGATGGGAAGATGGATGGAGCCAAATACAGGGCAATCTTGGAAGAAAACCTCTTGGAGACTGCAAAAGACTTGAGACTGGGGCGGAGGTTCACCTTCCAGCAGGACAACAACCCTAAACATAAAGCCAGGGCAACAATGAAATGGTTTAAAACAAAACATATCTATGTGTTAGAATGGCCCAGTCAAAGTCCAGATCTAAATTCAATCGAGAATCTGTGGCAAGATCTGAAAACTGCTGTTCACAAACGCTGTCCATCTAATCTGACTGAGCTGGAGCTGTTTTGCAAAGAAGAATGGGCAAGGATTTCAGTCTCTAGATGTGCAAAGCTGGTAGAGACATACCCTAAAAGACTGGCAGCTGTAATTGCAGCTAAAGGTGGTTCTACAAAGTATTGGCTCAGGGGGCTGAATAATTACGCACACCCCACTTTGCAGTTATTTATTTGTAAAAAATGTTTGGAATCATGTATGATTTTCCCTCCACTTCTCACATGTACACCACTTTGTGTTGGTCTTTCACGTGGAATTCCAATAAAATTGATTCATGTTTGTGGCAGTAATATGACAAAATGTGGAAAACTTCAAGGGGGCCGAATACTTTTGCAAACCACTGTACATTATGGGAGAGGAAAGAGTTTACCTGTCATAAATCAAAACAGGAGTGTCTAGTTTTGGCAATACAAACATGTCAGTTTTCAAGCGTATCCGAGATGAAAAACTAACTATAACAAGTCTATATATCTTATCGAAAGTTTAGATTGTTTACACAGCAAATCTAGCTGCCAACAGCTTCAACAGTTTATGATATTTATTCCTGTGATACAATGATTGTAGCCATGTTCTGTTTATCACATTACACAGGCAAAGCTGATAGCATCTCCAGCTCTCTGCCTGTGACAAATTCACTCCCCTCTCCTCCTTCCCTCTGCCTCTGAAGTCTATGGCTAGTAACCTCCTCCTCCTCCTGCCCAGACTGGGCTCCCATAAGCCCTTGCTACAGTGCCATGGCTCTCTGAAAAGCTGTGGGCGAGGCTTGTTTAGTTTATAGGGAATTCAAGTATTAAAACAAATCAAAAAAAGTATTTGGCTTGAGGAATGCCCTAAAAACGATATGAAAGGAACACAATTATGCAATGAGTAAAAGTTTATCTCGGATCCGCTTTCACATTCAATGGCAAAGCCAATAGATACTGTATAAGGAGATACACACTAAACTCCCATGTGGGCAACATAGTGGTGGGCTATGCAGGGATGGTACCTGCAAGAATCGCAGCCTTTATAGCTTCTCAGCAACCATACCTGTCAGATCATAACCAACTTCTGTTATTTATTAACTTTAATCCGGTCCCTTATCTTCTCAGTGCTATTCTACTTGGCAATATGTCTATGTGCCTGTACACTACACCACACTACTGTGAAGCCCTACCTGGAACTGTGTGTGGGAGGGGGAGGAGGGACAGGAGGGAGTCCGAGAAGCAGGCACAAATGCAGATGAGAAGGCAAGCAAGCATTAGGAGAGAGCAGGAAAGTAATGCAGGTGGGGTGGAAAAAGAGAAGGATTAATATTGGTACCAGTAGATACTTCTCCTGTCCATATACGTAGATGGTATTCATTGCATAGTAGGATTTGTGCTCTGGTCGGATATTCTTCTGTCTCTGTGTGGGAAGAATTGTATCAGATAAGGCAGAGTAACATATAGACACTAAACACCTACCTATATCACACCACAGCACAACACACAATGCAGACAATCTCAGCTCAGTTATTGAAGCTCTAACGCCTTGTATACATGCTAGATCAGCGCTGGGAAAACTACAGTGCGCTGCTTCTCCGGCCCTCCGACAGGCGGGCCAGATTCCCCTCCTCCGGGAAAAGTTGCGAGTGGGCAGCGGGGGATTTGAAACTCACCTCACTCACCCATGTCACGTCTCCATGGCAACAGGGCGTCACGTCGGGATGCGCCAGCGCGTAATGTGATGCCCTGTTGCCATGGAGATGTGGGACGCGGGACATCGGTGAGCAAGGGGAGTTTTAATTCCCCCGCTGCCTGCTCACAACTTTTCACAGATGTAAGAGAGGGGAGGAGGGGTTGGGAATTTCAAGCATGTGGCCCGCAGTCCGCACAATGCGGCCTGGGCCGCGTAAAGTTTGCCCAGGCCTGTACTAGATGGTTCTAGGCTGAATCCAGCATGTGTATAGTGGCCCTGATGCAAGTCTGCCAGATCATCTCGCTGTAGCAGACACCAATGTGTGCACATCAAGCTTTCTCTCCAGGAGTGCACATTTACTTTGGCATTATTGTCCTCGAGAAAGAGGCACATCGTCCCGAAACATGGGAATATTATAATATGCAGCAATAAAGACAGTTCATTTTTGATTGGCGTACTGGCCATTTACTCTTCTGATCTAGTGGTTATCCAGTTACCATTGGTTAGAGCACCCAGAACTACATGGGTCGCGCTCTATGGTGTGTATCACTTCCCCTACCTCTACTTGATCGCTAGTGACTAAGTCTCCATGTACCAAAGCAGGTTGAAGTCACATTCAAATGACTGGGTTTAAAGTGAACCTCCGGACTAAAAATCGACTCAGCAGCACTGAAAAGGCCTGGCGTTTCTTTAACAATTTCACAGCATCAGAACTTTGTTTCTCTTATACAAGCCTCATTTTTAGCTGCACAGAAGAAGACTGCCCGGGCTTTTTTCCCCTGATGCGGTGCAAAGCATGATGGGATTTCTGATTTTGTTGTTCTCGTTCTGCTGTTTTGGTGCAATTTTTTTTTTTTACATTTTGAATTTGACATTTGAAGCCTAGCGCGTGCAGCTGGGAGGGGTAATCAGGACACAGGATAGTTGGAACTGTGTCTTATGCTCCTTGTCACCTCCTTTCAATCAAAAAGATGGCTGCCCCCATGACAAAGATGGCAGCCCCCATGAATCACAAACATTTGCCTGTTCTTTTAAAACACGGTGGGTAAGAGATTATATTACCTATCTATTCTAATTAACATAATTAATGTTACTTGATGACAATATGTTTGTTTAGGCTGAAGTACCCCTTTAAGAGTGCAAAGGCCAGGTCCTGTGTATCCTCAGAAGGATAGGTCCTGTGTATCCTCAGAGCCTCATATTCTTCACCAAGTGAAATCCAGCACTACTTCAATAAAACAACCACTTTTTATTATTATTATTAATTTATTTATAAAGCGCCAACATATTCCGTGGCGCTGTACAATGTAAGAAAAACAAACAAGGGATACATAATGATACAGACAATGATATACATGAAATATGAACACTGATACAAGATACAGCACTGCTGATTACAACTTGATTTAACATGATGACTAAAATGTATAAATGTCTAACAGAGTGCAAGCAATTGAATTAATAACATTCCATGACACAAAAGGGTGAAAGCCCTGCCCTTGCGAGCTTACAATCTAAAGGATTGGGGTGGAAACAAGAGGTGGGGGAAGTATACAGTATATGTACAGGCAGTGCGTAATTAGGTTATTTAGTGGGTGCATGGCCTAAGCTAGAGAATATGCTTGTCGGAAAAGGTGGGTTTTGAGGGAGCGTTTAAAGATTTCGAAGGTGGAAGAGTGGCGGATGTGTTGTGGAAGGGCATTCCAGAGGAGGGGTGAGGCACGTGAGAAGTCTTGTACACGTGAATGTGAGGAGGTAATTGTAGAAGAGGATAGAAGAACCTCGTGTGCAGATCTGAGATTGCGGTTGGGTTGGTATCTGGAGACTAGTGAGGAGATGTACAGGGGAGAGAGATTGTGGAGAGCTTTGTAGGTTATGGTTAAGAGTTTGAACTGAATCCTCTGATTAATTGGTAGCCAGTGAAGAGCTTGACAGAGAGGGTCAGCAGAGGAAGAGCGAGAGGAGAGATGAATGAGTCGAGCAGCAGAGTTCAGTACAGAATTGAGCGGTGTTAGTCGGTTAGTTGGAAGTCCACCAAGCAATATATTGCAATAGTCCAATCGAGATATAATAAGAGCATGTACTAACATTTTGGTTGTGTCATGGGAGAGAAAAGGTCGGATACGTGCTATGTTTTTCAGTTGGAAATGGCAGGAGCTGGTTAGGGAGTTAATGTGAGGAGTAAATGAGAGAGAGAAATCAAATATTACCCCCAAGCAACGTGCTTTGGGAACTGATGTTATAGACGTGTTGTTAACATTTATTGTAATATCAGGCAAAGGGGTGGACAGGGATGGTGGAAAGACTATTAGTTCAGTTTTATTCATATTAAGTTTTAAGAAACGAGAGGACATGAAAGAGGAGATAGCAGACAGGCAGTCGGGAACCCGGGTGAGGAGGGAGTTAAGGTCTGGGGCCGAGAGGTACAGTTGTGTATCGTCTGCATATAGGTGGTATTGGAAACCAAATGAGCTGATTAAGTTACCAAGACCGTGCATGTAGATGGAGAAGAGGAGGGGACCGAGGACAGAGCCTTGAGGTACCCCTACAGACAGAGGATGTGAAGAGGAGGCCTGATCTGAATAAGAAACAGTGAAAGACCTTCCAGAGAGGTAGGAAGATATCCAGGAGAGAGAGAGGTCCTTTATTCCTATAGATGAAAGGGTCTGTAGGAGTAGAGTGTGGTCGACAGTGTCGAATGCTGATGACAGATCTAGAAAGATGAGTATGGAATAATAGCCTTTGGATTTAGCTGTGAGGAGATCATTAGCTACTTTGGTGAGGGCTGTTTCTGTGGAGTGGTTTGGCCGGAAGACAGATTGGAACTGATCGAGCAAGGAATTGGCAGATAAATACTGACTTAGTTCTGCATGGATGTGGCGTTCAAGTAATTTAGATGCAAATGGAAGAAGTGACACTGGGCGGTACTTAGCAAGTTCGGTGGGGTCTAGAGATTTTTTTTAAGTAGTGGTGTTACAACAGCCCTCTTGAGTGAGGATGGAAAAATTCCGGTGGAGAGGGATAGGTTAAACAGCGATGTTAGGGCAGGGATGAGGGATGTGGATAGCTGTGGAATGAGATGTGATGGGATAGGATCCAAAGAACAGGTGGTTAGATGGGATTTGGAGATAAGGGAAGAGAGCGAATGTTCAGAGAGTGGAGAGAAACTGGAAAGAGAGCAGTCAACAAGAGGAGTGGAGATGGAGTTTGATGTCTGCGTGGAAAACACACTACGGATTTTTGCAATTTTATCTGTAAAGTATGTTGCAAATTCTTCAGCTGATAAGCATGAAGAAGGAGGAGGAGGGGGTGGACGGAGAAGGGAGTTGAAAGTACTGAACAGGCGCTTTGGATTGTGCAAGTGGGAGGATATGAGGGAAGAGAAGTATGATTGTTTTGCAGAAGAGAGAGCGGTTTTAAACTTGTTCAACTCTTTTTTGTAAGTAATGAAATCCTCATTAGTATTAGTTTTTCTCCAACGGCGTTCAGCTACCCTAGAGCACCCCTTTAGCTGTTTAGTAGCTTTGGTCAGCCAGGGTTGGCGACTGACATAGTGCGGGCGGACATTGGTGAGGGGTGCGATTTCATCCATGACTTGCGTGATTGAGCTGTGGTAGTGTGCAGCTGCTGAGTCAGGGTCAGTGAATGGTTGTGTGAGGAGAGGTGCCAAGGCATCAGAGACAGATTGCATGTCTATGTTGCGGTAGTTCCTGCCTGTATATGAGCGTGCTTGAGGCAGGGTGGTAGGAAGAGAGGAGGAGAGAGAGAAGTTTAGTAAGTTATGATCAGAGAGCGGGAGAGGAGAATTAGTGAAATCAGTGATAGAACAATGACGAGTGAATATGAGGTCAAGTGTATGACCATTAGAGTGAGTTGGAGCAGTGGACCACTGAGACAGGCCGTAGGAGGAAGTAAGTGACAGAAGTTTAGTGGCGGCAGAATTGTTGGTGTCAACATGAATGTTAAAGTCGCCCATAATGATGATAGGGATATCGGAGGACAGGAACTGGAGGAGCCATGCAGAGAAGTGATCTAGGAAGAAGGAAGCAGGGCCAGGAGGGCGGTAGATTATTGCGATCTGGAGGTTAGAGGGCGAGTATAGACAGACTGCATGGACTTTAAAGGAAGGTAGAGAAAGAGAAGGAATGGGGGTGAGTGGCTTGAAGGAGCATCTATCAGAGAAAAGAATACCCACACCACCGCCATGTTTATTCCCACTTCTAGGCGTGTGACTAAAGTGGAATCCCCCATAAGAGAGGGCGGCAGGTGAGACCGTGTCAGAAGGCGTCAGCCATGTTTCTGTGACCCCAAAGAAGGTGAAGGCATTGGAATTGAAAAGGTCATGGATGAAAGGAAGTTTGTTGCAGACTGAGCGGGCATTCCAGAGAGCAGCAGAGATAGGTGGGGGAGGAGGGGGGAGAAGAGGAATATTAATAAGGTTGTGGCAGTTTCGGTGTGCATGTGGTTGGCTGTTTGCAGTGCGATTAGTGTGTAAGAGTGAGGAGCGAGCCGGCAGAGAGGGTCCGGGGTTTGGTGAAATGTCACCTGCAGCAAGGAGTAGTAGGAGGCAGAGAGAGAGGAGGATAGGGTGGGATTTAGATTTATGGGTAGTTGGAGTATGAAATGTATAGCGCGGTTGTATGAATAAGAAAGTTTCGTGAGAAGCAACCTGTGGAGATGATAAAAGAGAGGGAGAAATGTAGAGCGTGTTGCTGACAGCAGGAGGATGCAGTGAGTGTACAGATTTGAGAATAGCAGGGGAAAGCAGGCTAATCATGAAAAGCAGAGACATTGTTGCACTAACCGTGAATCAGATTTATTAAATAGCTTTAAAACTGGTACAGAGGAAGACAAAACATAGCTGAGGTGTCTGTCAACCTGCCTGTCAACCTTTTAACACACATCAGTGTATATATATATATATATATATATATATATATATATATATATATATATGCCGGTATGCAAATAGGAGGACCTGATGGGTAACCGTGTGATATACTCATGACCACTCCCTCCCAAGGCACCCATTGGCTACTCGCGCAAAGTACCTTCCATGTCTTCTTTTGTACCAGTTTTAAAGATATGTAATAAAGTGGACGTTTTATAGAATAGTGCTGGATTTAACTTTGTAAAAATAAGTCTCGATGTGACATGGTCCTTTAAGTTGTTTATTCTGTACCTGGTATAATTCTAGAATTAAAAATTAGGAGATCCTGAATTTTGCATGTAACCAGGGAACACGCCTTGCCAGCCTACACACAGCACATCTACAGCAAAGAAACTTGGGGAGGGGGGGGGGTGTAAAGCCACTCACCATCAGATTCCTTCCTAGATGAGCCTGCAGAATACCACTCTTGCCACATCCTGCACAGCCAATCACGTTACAGCGGAAGACACTGCGCTGCGTCTGCCTCTTGTGCAGGTCGATCTTCTTGTCTCTGGTCACTGAGAAGTGAAGTAACAGAAGAAGATGAGTGTGTGATGGCTTCTGGCTACTCTATACAATGGGTCAGGAAGAGATCTAACCTACCTGTGACAGCCATGGCTTGAGACTCCTGCTCCGTCAGGATGGAGTAACCTAAATACCCTAAATACTCTAAACAGCGCTGCACATCCAGGTAGGTGGTAAGCCTGCACAAAGAAGACAGAAGGGTATAGGAGAATAGTGGCAATGGCTGCAAATTACTTTCAGTAATAGAGAAAGTGTCCTCTGAATACAAACAGGAGGCAACCATCTATTGTGAGCAGCGGGGAGAGCAATCCCATCAAATCCCTCTTCCCAGGCCACACATGGATGGTGCAGCTCTAATCGCATGGTGGGGATCACCACCCCAGCCAGGTGCAAGAAACAAGTCACATCAAAGCTGGAAAAGACTAAACTCAGCCTCCTTTCATTATAAAGCACTTCCCTACCCTGGTCATTTTCACAGCTCAGCTCAGATTACTTTGGCAATAACTTTATCAATAATTATGACAACTAAATGATCTATATATTGTGTTTTTTTTCCAGGACAAATTAGGTTTTTGGTTGGTAATATTTATTTTAAAATGATTAACTTATTTTCTATGCATTTTAAAAAGGAAAATAAGGGGAAAAAGTGACAAAATACACAGGAAGGGGGGGGGGGGGGGGGGGTCGGGCGGCCGGATCCCGTCTGTGGCTGGCTGGGCATGGTGTCCCCCATGGAGGCAGGTGTCACCCCTGTAGCTGGCAGCTTTCACTCACCTTCCAGGCTCCAGCGTTGTGCCGCAGTAGCCACCTCTTCTCCAGCCGGCATCTCTGCTCCAAATGACGGTCGGGTCGCGGCTTGATGACGTCAAGCTGGGACCCGGCGCTGAGGTCAGACGGAGCAGAGATGCTGGCCAGAGCAGAGGGGGGTGCCGATCGTCGCTGGAACGGCACGGAGGTGAGTGGATCCTCTTCTTTTCCCTCCTGCCGCCGCCGCCGCTGATCCGACGGCAATCGTAGTGATCACATGATCAGTGGCCATCGAGGGGAGATGCCAGCTGTCATGACAGCTTAATCTCCCCTCTCGGGTGCGCACGATCGCGTCGGGACGGTTCGTTAGCGCGGACGTTGAATCAACGTCCAGTCAGAACAGTAGCACCACCTGCTGGACGTTGATTCAACGTACCTGGTCCCCAAGAGGTTAAACCCACACATTTTGTCTATCCTATCTATATAAACAGTACATTTGTTTTCATAATGTATTAGATGTAACAGTGAAGTTACAATGTGTTAATGTCTTCTCCGTGAATGTTTATTTTACACTAGTTTACTAATTAGTCCTGCCATTTAATTCCTGGGGGGGTTGTTGTCATTCCTTTTCAACTCTTTATCTCTGAGCTGATTAAAAAAAAAAACAAAAAAAAATCTATAAACCGTGTTATGTAGGATTTTGTAGGGAGGAGAGTGCAGAGACTTATTTTCATTACATAGGGCAGGAACTGGTTAATGGAATACAAAGTGACATGTGTGGAAGTGCAACTTCATGTAGCTCAACAACCGGTGTTCACAAGCCTATATATACCAATATTTAACAACGGATAAAGCAATTGTGCTGTATGGACCTGTGTCGCCACCAACAAAGCTTGTCACCTCCGTGGACCACTCATTTCAGAGAGTCCGCTGTCTACAGCAAACCTCGTAGAGGTTCTTTCATACTCACGTCCACTGGGAGAGGAAGCCCTGATAGGTGATACACCCCTTCTCATTGGTGCAGACCGTGTTATTGACATCTGGGCCCCAAGGCATGTATGGAAAGACTTTAAATAGATCCTTCAGCTCCTCTGGCGATAAGGCACAGTCCCTGTCCTGTACAGAGTGGTGGGGAAAGATGTCACTCAGTAGCTGAGGTGGGTACATGACAGACATGGTGTCACATGGGACTACAATTGGAGGGTGGAAACAGGTACAGCCTCTCTCCAGCTCACCTGATCATGTTTATCAAAGATGCTCTGCAGGAAGAGATAAGCGTGATGGTTCAGCTCTGTTGTACAGTCCACAGGAACCTTCAGCCTGGGAGAGCACAGAGGAAAGATTGTAGAAATGATAAATACATGCAGTTATTCCTCAAGGAACCCTTTCCCAGCCTCTGCACATTTGTAGCTCATAAGAAAATATTCCCTGCAGTTCTCCACCAGACCACAAGCTGTTTAGCCATGAAGTATCAATTAAGGATTCCAGCGCACATCTTTATTATTTTTTTATTATTATTTAGTATTTATATAGCGCTGACATCTTCCGCAGCGTTGTACAGAGTATATTGTCTTGTCACTTAACTGTCCCTCTGAGTGGCTCACAATCTAATCCCTACCATAGTCCTATGTCTATATTGTGTAGTGTATGTATCGTAGTCTAGGGCCAATTTCGGGGGGAAGCCAATTAACGTATCTGTATGTTTTTTGGGATGTGGGAGGAAACAGGAGTACCCGGAGGAAACCCACAAAGACACGGGGAGAACATACAATCTCCGTGCAGATGTTGACCTGGCTGGGATTCAAACCGGGGACCCAGCGTTGCAAGGCGAGAGCGCTAATCTCTATGCCACCGTGCTGGGTGTATCTGGTGGTGGACTTGCATTGACAGACAAATGATGATAGCAAGAGATAGAAGTTTGAACATCTAATGGACTTGCATTTTAATGAACTTTGAAAGATGTGCGCTGGAATCCTTTATTGATGCAAGATTTGCTTGTGGCCTAAACCTGATTGAAGCGCACTCTTGAAATTCACCTGTGGTTACACAAATATTTCATCTGTAGCGCTTTGATATTGATTGATAGTTAGCCCATGGAGTGTTGAGAGCAAAGCAAAACAAACAGCAGAAATCTGGAATGTATTACTTGTTTCATTAACTCTTCTTGAAAAGGCAGGGAGCAGCATTTCACTGAGTTACAAGCACAATTTAGTGCCCATCCATTCTAGAAAAGTACAGGACAGAGACCGGAAGAAAACTTACTGGGGAAATAAATATTCAGGCGTGAGCTCCAGGTCGTCGTCATAGCCAAACCTCCGCAGTACAGTCCATGTGGTCTCATGTCTCCCCCTCTGGATGAATAGTGTGTGCAGAAACAGGAACCCTGCAGGAAAAAGACCCTCAGGTCACAGGAAGCACATCACATGTACTAAAATGTCATTACAAGGAACAGAAACATGGTGTCATCACACACACTTAACCTCCTTGGCGGTTAATTTTTTCTGCAAAAATTGCAGAATTCCAATTTTTTTTTTAATGTTTCATGTAAAGCTACCAGTGGTAGCTACATGAAACACCACTAGAGGGCGCATGTGGCCCTCTAGTCCGATCGTCGCCGGCATCTATAGCAAACAGGGGAACGTGTATATAACGCGTTCCCGTTTGGCTTCTCCTGTCGCCATGGCGACGATCACGTCAGCCGACGTCCTGACGTCAGGCACACCCGATCCAGCCCATAGCGCTGCCCGGAACTCATTGATCCGGGCAGCGCAGGGCTCTGGCGGGGGGCCTCTTCAGCCGCTGCGTGCGGCCGATCGCCGCCGGGCGATCAAGCTGTGCGCGCGGCTAGCAAAGTGCTGGCTGCGTGCACAGCAATTTACAGAATGAAAATCGCCCCACCAGGGGCTGAGATCTCCCCCTGCGCGGCATAGCCCGAGCTCAGCTCGGGCTTACCGCCAGGGAGGTTAAAGGCCAAAATAATGTAAAATTCAGGAGATAATCAGTTTACCCCAGAGAGACCCCTGTAAAGAGAACCTGTGACTATTAATGTCAATGTGCCAAAGATACTAGTATTCATTGGTGAAGGGATGTATCTCTTTACTGTCATGAATATAAACTCTTCCTGTATGAGTTTAGGCAAAAGATGATCTATGGTAAAAAAAAAAAAAAAAAAAAGCTTTGTAAGTGGAGTAGATTTTTGGAGGGAAATGGATGGTGCACACATAGATCTACAGTTTATAATACATTTGAGCGGTGAGAAAAGTAACCAAGGGCAGACCAGTAACCCAAACCCTGGGGGACCTTCCACCTTTGAGGATCCAGGGGAAAGTCTCACCTTTTAGGGTCAGCCCATTCCCGGACACTCCATCATGGACATTCTTGCGCACCACATTCTTCACATCTTCTAAAGCTTGAGGGGCAAGTGGAATGTGGAAACAGGTTCTCTGAAAAAGAAGAACCAAGCTAGAGGATTCTGGGATGATGTCACACCGAACCCTATGAGAGGGCCACTACAGCAATGAGGACAGGCTGCAGGGTGTAGGTGGATTGTACACAAGGTGCATCATTACCTGGAAGAAGTTGAGTTCGGCGTCATTTAATATTCCATCATTGTCCAGGTCAGAAATCTTAAAGATGCGAGTCAGAGCTCTGATACAGGCTGGCTTCAACTGGAAGAGACCAGAAGCAAGAGGCTCTGTAGCCACATGAGTAGAATTATGAACAAACAGGTTGATTATTGAAACTATGCCTCAATCTAAAAATACTCCAGGTTCATAACTCTAGTTTTTAAGTCACAACTTGTGCTCTGGACCCAATTATTTCTCATCTAGTTCCCTGGTCCTCTCCGTCTATTTCTACTGGCTTTTTTCCTGTCTTTATTGGAACAAGCATCTGTAAAACTACTACACACATGCAATTTTCAATTGGCCAATGATTGACCAATTTTACCACCTCCAAAGCTTAGCTGCACAGTCTGCTCATGGGATTCAAAATCTGTGGCCCTCATACTATGTAGGTGGACAAATTGACCAGCGATTGGCCAATCAAAATTGGATGTGTGTATGCACCCCAATAAACCACTCTAGATTCTCCAGCACTCTAGTTTCCATCCTGTCTCACTTCACCCCTTCAGTTAATAACTATTTGCACAGCATTTTCAATAAGAATTGTATGATAGCTGGAAGACAAAAAACTCTTTACTCTGGTTACATCTGTTTGTTACCAAATACAACAAATCAATCAGCGTATCACGCCCATATCAAAAGCATATATAAAATAAAATGATGCTGCCTGGAAAACAAATGACTGCTCCAAAGACAAAAGTAAAAAAACAAGCATGTACTGCAAGTTCAGGCGAAGTCCCATCACACATATTGTGCTCATCACCCTGTTCACTAGTAGGCTTACCAGATGGGAGGAGACCCAGATTATATGGACTGATACAGCATAGGTCTCTACTGAATGTCTCCCCTCCTGACAGCTCCAGCACAGCTCTCACATTAGCAGCGTCTCTCTCCAAGGGCAAAGCTCATATACATGAGGCACCAGTGTGCATAAACAGCATAAGTCTAAGTGTACACCATTTAAGTAGTAAAAATTCTTTCATATTTTATATTGTGACACAAAGCGCTGGTTGTTTTTTGGAGGGGGTCCACATGATAGAAGTGTATTTTTACAGTTATGTCTGCATTTGTGCTAGGTGCAATAAATCTAAAGGAATTTTTATGACTAAAATGGAGTACATTTAGACATTATAGGTTTTTATGCACGTTGGGACCGCACATTTGTGAAGTTTGTCCACAGGATAGACGAGTAACTTATCTCTCTGCTAACTCCTGGAGTTATTGCCTACAGTCTTACATCTGCTACCACTAGCCCACTGAAACAGACCTCATCACAGCATCCAACACTGCCAGCTGTAAAATCCAAAACCCATTGGTCCACTGTCATCCTCCCCCATCTTTTCTTATCTTAGAACACAATTTCTCTCCTATTTTTCATCTTGCGGCATCTAGTGCAAAGCACTTTCTTGTATATCTCTTACTTAATGAGGTAGCAAATTCAAAATGAACTTCCGCACACTCATGCCAATCCACTATTTAGGTAAAAGAGGCGCCCTGGTGTGTAATAAAAGCGTTTAAAACAGTTTAAAAATTGACAAGAAAATGAAGCAGCTTACCTCAATGACGAAAAAAAATATTTGTAGTAACAACAGATTGTTATTCGTGATAGCACAGGCCTGTGCTATCACTAATAAAAAAACTGTTGTTACCACAAAGATTTTTTCGTCATTGAGGTAAGCTGCCTCATTTGTCGATTTTAATTGTTTTTAAATGCTTTTATTACACACCAGGATGCAAAAAGGGGAGATGGAGGCTGGCACGTCCAAAAATAGAAAAGCTCTTTTATTAAAGTATCACATTAAAATCTGTGGCAATACAGCCTGTATCCAAAGGTGCGAGGATCTACAGAGGCTTGGGCACCCTTATCCCTGGGCAACGAGTGCCACTCTTTTTATCTTCATTACACAACAGGGCGCCTCTTTTACCCAAATAGTGCATCCCATACCCCCATACGCCACCCGTTTGTGGGGTGGAGACAGAGTATCTGTGGTCTTGCCACGGTAGAGATCTGTCTCCTTTCTTTTCCTAAGGAGAGCGACCATATCCAGGTCCCCGGTGTTTTTATTGAACACACCATGTAAACTTTTACAGTGCAGGTGGAAAAGGTATGTGAACCTTTAGATTTAATAACTGGTTGAACCTCTGTTGGCAGCAAAAACTTCAACCAAACATTTCCTGTAGTTGCAGATCAGACGTGAACAACGGTCAGGAGTAATTCTTAACCATTCCTCTTTACAGAACTGTTTCAGTTCAGCAATATCCTTGGGATCTCTGGTGTAAATTGCTTTCTGGAGGTCATGCCACAGCATCTCAATCGGATTGAGGTCAGGACTCTAATTGGGCCACTCCAGAAGGGGTATTTTCTTCTGTGTAAAGCCAATGGGTACCGATTTTTTTGTTTTTTTTTTAAGTCAGATACTCACCTAAGGAGAGGGAAGGCTCGGTCCTAATGAGCCTTTCCTCTCCTCTCCCAGTGCCTCCTTCGTTCAAATCCCCCGCCGCGGGGGACTTCGGAAGTCTTCGGGAGCACTCGGGCTCCCGAAGACGGACCGCTCCATACTGCGCACACGCGTCATAGACCCGCGCGAGTGCGTCAGAGGGCGCTCGCGCATGTGCAGTACGGAGCGGCCCGTCTTCGGGAGCGAGCCCTAGTGCTCCCGAAGACTTCCGAAACCTCCCTTCGACGGTGGAAGTGGCAGTATTTGACCGAACTGGTTGAATACTGCTACGGGGGATCCTGAGCGGGACTGGGCACCAGGAGAGGGGAGGCTCATTAGGACCGAGCCTTCCCTCTCCTTAGGTGAGTATCTGACTTTATTTTTAAAAGGGTACATTCACTTTAAGCCATTCTGTTGTTGATTTACTTCTATGCTTTGGGTCGTTGTCCTGTTGCAACACCCATCTTCTGCTGAGCTTCAGCTGGTGGACAGGTGGCCTTAAATTCTGCTGAATAATGTCTTGATATACTTTGGAATTCATTTTTCCGAAGGGTTCACATATATTTTCTTGCTACTCAGACACTCAGAGAGCATTCCTATTCCAACATGACATTGTGGAGTCTTCCTGATGACCCTCCGGTATTCAGTATGACCACTGCACATTAAACAGTGATCACAGAACTCTGGGCTCAACTCACTGGCTACAGTGATTATCTATACTTACTTCCTTTTCTTCTGGGCAGTAAAGAGGACCAGTAGGGTGTAACACGGCTTTCTGTGCATAATAGAACAACTCAGAGATGTTCTTCAAATTTTTGGCTGAACACTGGAGAAAAAAAAACACATAACAAGATAAGCAGGAAACATTGAATTTGGCCCTTCCCCAACAGCACAGTACCGACTTCAGCCTACTGGTCTATACCATGGAGATTTCTTAAAGGAATACTGTAGGGGGGTCGGGGGAAAATTAGTTGAACTTACCCGGGGCTTCTAATGGTCCGCCCACAGACATCCTGTGCCCACGCATACATAACAGAAGATTGTCACCACTCACACACCTGTGACTTCTGCACTTGTCCAAAACATATCCTGTATTGTTCATTGTAAATACAACCCAAACCCAAACTCACCTCCACACAGGTCTCAATTTCTGAATACTGATTCATGATGGGAAGGACAGTCTCCATGCTGCTGTAGTCTAACAGGTCTGATTTGTTCCCTACAAGGATCAGAGGTACCCTGGAACAGGGAGATGGCAATAAACCCAGTGATCAGCTTAACAGAGAGAACATGGTGAGACAGAAGCACAGAGATGTGCTGGGCAGGGTAGAACACCAGAGTCTGGCAGCTACCTGTTGTCTTTGTCCGTGCGCTCGTTGATGAGTGGAATCCAGTGGTTGGTGACCTGCAGAAGACGGGAAACATGACAATACATCAGAGGAGAAAGGAGTATAGAGGAAGATGAGGAGGGGGAAGTGTCAGGATTCTGTACCTTGTCTATGGAGTTCTTGTTATTGACAGCGTATACTATGCAGATGACATTGGCCTGAAGGATTAAGGAACATGCGGTCACTGCACAGGAACGGCACGGCAATAAAACACAACCCATACACAGAGAATAACACAACACACAGACCATTCCCAGACATACCATGGACAACAACAAAGACCTAAGAGTGACGACCATCTTACCCGAGAGATCTCCTGATAGAGCTGCTCATCTGTCTGCTCCATCTCTGCAGAGAAATCACAGCATAACAGGGTCACTTCATGCACAGCCCAGAGGAAGGATAGAAAACTGGGAGAAATCTTCTGCAACTCAGCACAATCACTAGGAGTGCAAAAACTAATAACAAAACGTCGACACAGATACGCATGCTAACAGTGTTTTGGAAGCGCGTTAGATTGACCACTTCAGGCACACCGCAGGTAATATGAAAGCATCCATAGACTTTCATAACCCTGCGGTAGCAGCGCCATAAATTGCCGCGGCGCACCCGCCAGTGTGAACGGGCCCTCAGTCATCAATCACTACAGCAATACATAGGAAGAATCCTGTCCTTCCACCTTAATGTATTAGATTTCAAAGCCCATTCTACACGTTGCGATTCTTTATATGATTGGATTACAATTCTATTTACGATCCGATTACATCGGACATGTCCGTTTGGGATTCGATTTGCCATTGTTTTGCAATGGCAAATTAAATTGAATCGAATCCCGATCGGACATGTCGGATTTAATCGGATCGTAAATAGAATTGTAATCGAATCATATAGAGAATCTTATCGTGTAGATGGGGCTTAAAGGTATCCATACACTCACTGATTTTCCCATTCAATTACTTGCAGATTCAACTTGTCTGCTAGGAGTCTATTCCCCCAAAATGTCGGATTACTCGACTTACAATCGATTTTGACCAAACGTTAATTGAAAGTATCTGTCAGATAGGACGATTGGGGGCGGGGCAGGACCTGTAGTCGATTGATAGGCCATAGCTTTGCACTGTATCAAATAATACAACCCCTGCAGTTAGAGCGATTTTCAGGATTCCTTGCTGGAATGTAGAGTAAATTGATGTGCTGTCAGTAGTTCCTTTCTGAAGCGATTCCTATAAGAAAGGAAACAATTTTGCACTACTGGGACATGACTTCTGGGAGGAGCTCTTATCTGTGGAATATCTAAACAAAAGCCTATTGAACGGGAATACCTTAAAGAGAACCTGAGGCGGAATACTGAAATATGGAGTACTTCCTGGGTCGCGGCTTGGCTTCCTAGTGGAGGAAGCTAGCAGAGGCGGGGAATGGTGGGAGGAGCCTGTTATTGATGCTGAGGAGGCCGATTGACAAGCCTCAGGTAAACAAAGCAGGCTAGCGACAAGCAGATTGTCGCTAGCCTGGTGATCTTTTCAAGGGGGACAGCAGAGCCATGGGGGGACTAGCAGCGGCGATAGAAGGACACAGAAGCATGTCAATGTGCACATGACATGCCTCTGGGTCCTATAAGGATTTCAATATTCCGCCTCGGGTTCTCTTTAAAGAGACTCTGTAACAAAATGTTAAGCCTTATTTCTTCTATGCTATAAGTTCCTATACCTGTTCTAATGTGGTCTGTCTTACTGCAGCCTTTCCTACTTGCACTGTCTCTGTAATAAATCTCATCTCCTTTCCTCTGTTGTGTCTGTCGGCTGGGGCTGGAATGTGTTGAATGTGCAGGGCTGCTTGTCATTGGCAGAAGCTTTACACACCCTCTCCAAGCTCTGCATGAGTCACACAGGGAGCTGTTCTCAGCTATCATACTCTGGTTAGAAGCCAGTCTTTTGTTTGTAAACACTGCCTAAAACTGTTCATTACAAACCAGGATTGCAGCAGAGAGTGGCAGAAACAGCACAGAGGAGCCCAGGAGAAAATAAGGAATAGAATGGTATGCTTTTTATTGTAAGAATATTGGAGTACAGATTCTCTTTAAGCTGGCTATACACGTAAGGTAGTCATAAATCACTCGATTTTCCATTGTGCGATTAAGCAATCGACTTTATTGGGTGATCAATTACAGAGTGATTGATCAAGAGTCAATCGACTAGAGGCCCACACACTACAAGCGAGATCCTATGCAATTCCCTTTCACTAATCGAACTGAACAATGTTGTACCTCCATGCTGTGAAGCCAAAAATCTATTCTGTGTTGATCAAAACCACGTGAACACTAGCCGATTCCTTCATGATCGACCGATATCATTCATCCTGTCTGATCATATAAATTGGTTGTATTGACGAGATATTGGCAAATTTCCATCCATCAAGCAAAAGAGAACATAATATATTCTCCTTCAATCCGATAAAATTATTGCTTGGTCAATCCCACATCAAAATCGAGTAAAGTATGGCCCCATGTGGCAAAACCATCAATTCCTCTAATAGAAATCGATTCAGAAAATAATTGATTCCTAACACACACAGCACATCAATTTTCAACAGATTCCAGCAGGGAACTTTGCAGTGCAATGCTGCGGCCTATCGATTGGCTACCACTCCTAATCCGCCCCTGATCTACCTTCCTTCCCAGCCAATCAATATTGTTGACCGATTTTTGGTCAAAATTGATCACATTTTGAAGGATCTAACATTTCGGAGGAGTCAATTCCCAGCAGATGGATCTAAATATATTTCAAAGATTTCCTTTAGAATCTATGTGTATCCCAGAAGACTTGGCGTTGTTGAAATACTGCAACCCAGTGAATGAAGTGTTGCTATCACAATATCACTAGCTACAGCAGACACTTGGGAGAACTACTTGTTGAATTTTTTCACATACCTTTGCAAACAAAAGCTAAGGGAGCGTTCCCCTCACGGAAAAATATATTCCACGAGTATATAGTGTTTGCATGTCTACAGCTACCGTATTTCCCAGAAAGTCAGCCCTACTCTGAAAATAAGCCCTAGCTGGAATTTTGAGCTTGCTCGAAATATAAACCCTTCCCCGAATATAAGCGCCAGCGGCTGTTAAAGAAGAGGAAGTGGCGGTGACACAGAGGTGCAGTGCCAATCAGGTACCGGTCCTGTCATCCCAGCACACAACAAGGTTATCAGCTGTGTGCAGGAATGACAGGGCAGGTACCTGATCAGTACATTGCAGAGGAAGCGGGGAGTGGACACAGCGGTGCAGTACCAGATACCGGTCCTGTCATCCCAGCACACAGCAAGGTTATCAGCTGTGTGCAGGGATGACAGGGCAGGTACCTGATCAGTACATTGCAGAGGAAGCGGGGAGTGGACACAGTGGTGCAGTGCCAATCAGGTACCGGTCCTGTCATCCCAGCACACAGCAAGGTTATCAGCTGTGTGCAGGGATGACAGGGCAGGTACCTGATCAGTACATTGCAGAGGAAGAGGAAGCGGAGTGGACACAACGGTGCAGTGCCAATCAGGTACCGGTCCTGTCATCCCAGCACACAGCAAGGTTATCAGCTGTGTGCAGGGATGACAGGTCAGGTACCTGATCAGTACATTGCAGAGGAAGAGGGGAGTGGACACAGCGGTGCAGTACCAATCAGGTACCGGTCCTGTCATCCCAGCACACAGCAAGGTTATCAGCTATGTGCAGGGGTGACAGGGCAGGTACCTGATCAGTACATTGCAGAGGAAGAGGGGAGTGGACACAGAGGTGCAGTGCCAATCAGGTACCGGTCCTGTCATCCCAGCACACAGCAAGGTTATCAGCTGTGTGCAGGGATGACAGGGCAGGTACCTGATGAGTACATTGCAGAGGAAGAGGAAGCGGAGTGGACACAGCGGTGCAGTACCAATTGATCACCAGTCCTGTCATCCCAGCACACAGCAAGGTTATCAGCTGTGTGCAGGGATGACAGGGCAGGTACCTGATCAGTACATTGCAGAGGAAGAGGAAGCGGAGTGGACACAGCGGTGCAGTACCAATTGATCACCAGTCCTGTCATCCCAGCACACAGCAAGGTTATCAGCTGTGTGCAGGGATGACAGGGCAGGTGCCTATCATCATATGGTATTCATAGAAATATAAGACATCCCCTCAAAATAAGCCCCAGTACATCTTTTGGAGCAAAATGTATTATTTTTTGGGGGAAACACAGTATTATCTGTCAGCTGAAAGTCATGTCACTTTACCGGAATAATCCACGATGTGTGTAGGAACTCTCTCTGGGGTCACATCGCCTGGGATTGTGATCTCCTCTGCTCGAGCAGGGACCTGAAACAGATAAGAGGTTACAGGAACATTGCTGTGACTCTGAGAACCCTGTATGAGCTTCTCATGTTCCCTTTGTCACCTCTTTTCTCTCCATCCTTCTGCAGCCTATAAAGCAGTCATGTAATGCAGTGTGATCTACACTAACATGTAGCCCCTTTGTGTACACAACAAAATGGCTGCTGGGTCTCCCACTACCTTGACATGAACATGAACAAAGAATGAACTATTGCGTAATATCCTTTCAGAATACCTTTACCCTGGCTGTTTGCTGATCTTCTGCCTCTACATCCTGCATCAGTGACCCAGAACAGGTATGTAAATAAGGAGCTTTGACTCCATTGGCTGCATGCTTATTTTGGAGGCACTTATGAGGAACTGCAGCCAATAGATCTACACAATAGTCATATTATAATGATGGCAGCCTCCACATTTCTCTCAGTACCAGAAACTGTCCGAAGCATGCAGATTTTAAAATATTCATGTATGAATTAATCTGAATTTTTGTATTATTTTGGTAAATATTCAGCCATGATATTATAAAAGGCTTAGTAAATTAAGCTCAAAATAAAGATTAGGAAATCTCCACAGCAGGCGATCTCCCACAGACACTTAATGGTTTGTAACACCTATATTTTTCTATCCGTGAAAGAAGACTCATCACCTCTCCCGCGAGGCTCCTGCTGGCCTCACAGTCTCTCTCTTTCCATCTCTAGTAGAAGACTTCTTGGGTTGGTGAGTATAATGAGAGACAGTCTGTGACATGACTATGTACACTGTGAAACACTGCAGAAGATGTTAGCCCTATATAAACACAAATAAATAATGAGAGAACTGGAGACCAGTGGGGACCTTCCTGGGAAACTAGAAGAATGGGAGGACCTGGGACAAGCAGTAGGCTTCTGGAAAGGGGAGTATCGATGGTAAGAACCAGAGATCAACAGTAGGCTTCCTGGAATCGCAAGTATGATGGAAAAACCAACAGAAACCATTCTAAGGCGGTATGATGGGAGGACCATCAGGAGCTTTTCTAAGGTGGTATGATGGCAGGACCACCAGGAGCCATTCTAAAGTGGTATGATGGAAGGACCAACAGGAGCCATTCTAAGGTGGTATGATGGAAGGACCAACAGGAGCCATTCTAAGGTGGTATGATGGAAGGACCAACAGGAGCCATTCTAAGGTGGTATGATGGAAGGACCAACAGGAGCCATTCTAAGGTGGTATGATGGAAGGACCAACAGGAGCCATTCTAAGGTGGTATGATGGAAGGACCAACAGAAACCATTCTAAGGCGGTATGATGGGAGGACCATCAGGAGCTATTCTAAGGTGGTATGATAGCAGGACCACCAGGAGCCATTCTAAAGTGGTATGATGGAAGGACCAACAGGAGCCATTCTAAGGTGGTATGATGGAAGGACCTACAGGAGCCATTCTAAGGTGGTATGATGGAAGGACCAACAGGAGCCATTCTAAGGTGGTATGATGGAAGGACCAACAGGAGCCATTCTAAGGTGGTATGATGGAAGGACCAACAGGAGCCATTCTAAGGTGGTATGATGGAAGGACCAACAGGAGCCATTCTAAGGTGGTATGATGGGAGGACCAACAGGAGCCATTCTAAGGTGGTATGATGGGAGGACCAACAGGAGCCATTCTAAGGTGGTATGGTGGGAGGACCAACAGGAGCCATTCTAAGGTGGTATGGTGGGAGGACCAACAGGAGCCATTCTGCCATTCTAAGGTGGTATGGTGGGAGGACCAACCGGAGCCATTCTAAGGTGGTATGATGGAAGGACCAACAGGAGCCATTCTAAGGCGATATGATGGAAGGACCAACAGGAGCCATTCTAAGGTGGTATGATGGAAGGACCAACAGGAGCCATTCTAAGGTGGTATGATGGGAGGACCACCAGAAGCCATTCTAAGGTGGTATGATGGAAGGACCAACAGGAGCCATTCTAAGGTGGTATGATGGAAGGACCAACAGGAGCCATTCTAAGGTGGTATGATGGAAGGACCAACAGGAGCCATTCTAAGGTGGTATGATGGAAGGACCAACAGGAGCCATTCTAAGGTGGTATGATGGAAGGACCAACAGGAGCCATTCTAAGGCGGTATGATGGAAGGACCAACAGGAGCCATTCTAAGGCAGTATGATGGAAGGACCAACAGGAGCCATTCTAAGGTGGTACGATGGAAGGACCAACAGGAGCCATTCTAAGGTGGTATGATGGAAGGACCAACAGGAGCCATTCTAAGGTGGTATGATGGAAGGACCAACAGGAGCCATTCTAAGGTGGTATGATGGAAGGACCAACAGGAGCCATTCTAAGGTGGTATGATGGAAGGACCAACAGGAGCCATTCTAAGGTGGTATGATGGAAGGACCATCAGGAGCCATTCTAAGGTGGTATGATGGAAGGACCAACAGGAGCCATTCTAAGGTGGTATGATGGAAGGACCAACAGGAGCCATTCTAAAGTGGTATGATGGAAGGACCAACAGGAGCCATTCTAAGGTGGTATGATGGAAGGACCAACAGGAGCCATTTTATGGTGGTATGATGGAAGGACCAACAGGAGCCATTCTAAGGTGGTATGATGGAAGGACCAACAGGAGCCATTCTAAGGTGGTATGATGGAAGGACCAACAGGAGCCAATCTAAGGTGGTATGATGGGAGGACCAACAGGAGCCATTCTAAGGTGGTATGATGGGAGGACCAACAGGAGCCATTCTAAGGTGGTATGGTGGGAGGACCAACAGGAGCCATTCTAAGGTGGTATGGTGGGAGGACCAACAGGAGCCATTCTAAGGTGGTATGGTGGAAGGACCAACAGAAGCCATTCTAAGGTGGTATGATGGAAGGACCAACAGGAGCCATTCTGCCATTCTAAGGTGGTATGGTGGGAGGACCAACCGGAGCCATTCTAAGGTGGTATGATGGAAGGACCAACAGGAGCCATTCTAAGGCGGTATGATGGAAGGACCAACAGGAGCCATTCTAAGGTGGTATGATGGAAGGACCAACAGGAGCCATTCTAAGGTGGTATGATGGGAGGACCAACAGGAGCCATTCTAAGGCAGTATGATGGAAGGACCAACAGGAGCCATTCTAAGGTGGTATGATGGGAGGACCAACAGGAGCCATTCTGCCATTCTAAGGTGGTATGGTGGGAGGACCAACCGGAGCCATTCTAAGATGGTATGATGGATGGACCAACAGGAGCCATTCTAAGGCGGTATGATGGAAGGACCAACAGGAGCCATTCTAAGGTGGTATGATGGAAGGACCAACAGGAGCCATTCTAAGGTGGTATGATGGGAGGACCAACAGAAGCCATTCTAAGGTGGTATGATGGAAGGACCAACAGGAGCCATTCTAAGGTGGTATGATGGCAGGATCACCAGGAGCCATTCTAAACTGGTATGATGGAAGGACCAACAGGAGCCATTCTAAGGTGGTATGATGGAAGGAGCAACAGGAGCCATTCTAAGGTGGTATGGTGGGAGGACCAACAGGAGCCATTCTGCCATTCTAAGGTGGTATGGTGGGAGAACCAACCGGAGCCATTCTAAGGTGGTATGATGGAAGGACCAACAGGAGCCATTCTAAGGCGGTATGATGGAAGGACCAACAGGAGCCATTCTAAGGTGGTATGATGGGAGGACCAACAGGAGCCATTCTGCCATTCTAAGGTGGTATGGTGGGAGGACCAACCGGAGCCATTCTAAGGTGGTATGATGGAAGGACCAACAGGAGCCATTCTAAGGCGGTATGATGAAAGGACCAACAGGAGCCATTCTAAGGTGGTATGATGGAAGGACCAACAGGAGCCATTCTAAGGTGGTATGATGGGAGGACCAACAGAAGCCATTCTAAGGTGGTATGATGGAAGGACCAACAGGAGCCATTCTAAGGTGGTATGGTGGGAAGACCATCAGGAGCTATTCTAAGGTGGTATGATGGCAGGATCACCAGGAGCCATTCTAAACTGGTATGATGGAAGGACCAACAGGAGCCATTCTAAGGTGGTATGATGGAAGGACCAACAGGAGCCATTCTAAGGCGGTATGATGGAAGGACCAACAGGAGCCATTCTAAGGTGGTATGATGGAAGGACCAACAGGAGCCATTCTAAGGTGGTATGATGGAAGGACCAACAGGAGCCATTCTAAAGTGGTATGATGGAAGGACCAACAGGAGCCATTCTAAGGTGGTATGATGGAAGGACCAACAGGAGCCATTCTATGGTGGTATGATGGAAGGACCAACAGGAGCTATTCTAAGGTGGTATGATGGAAGGACCAACAGGAGCCATTCTAAGGTGGTATGATGGAAGGACCAACAGGAGCCAATCTAAGGTGGTATGATGGGAGGACCAACAGGAGCCATTCTAAGGTGGTATGATGGGAGGACCAACAGGAGCCATTCTAAGGTGGTATGGTGGGAGGACCAACAGGAGCCATTCTAAGGTGGTATGGTGGGAGGACCAACAGGAGCCATTCTAAGGTGGTATGGTGGAAGGACCAACAGGAGCCATTCTAAGGTGGTATGATGGAAGGACCAACAGGAGCCATTCTGCCATTCTAAGGTGGTATGGTGGGAGGACCAACCGGAGCCATTCTAAGGTGGTATGATGGAAGGACCAACAGGAGCCATTCTAAGGCGGTATGATGGAAGGACCAACAGGAGCCATTCTAAGGTGGTATGATGGAAGGACCAACAGGAGCCATTCTAAGGTGGTATGATGGAAGGACCAACAGGAGCCATTCTAAAGTGGTATGATGGAAGGACCAACAGGAGCCATTCTAAGGTGGTATGATGGAAGGACCAACAGGAGCCATTCTATGGTGGTATGATGGAAGGACCAACAGGAGCCATTCTAAGGTGGTATGATGGGAGGACCAACAGGAGCCATTCTAAGGCAGTATGATGGAAGGACCAACAGGAGCCATTCTAAGGTGGTATGATGGGAGGACCAACAGGAGCCATTCTGCCATTGTAAGGTGGTATGGTGGGAGGACCAACCGGAGCCATTCTAAGATGGTATGATGGAAGGACCAACAGGAGCCATTCTAAGGCGGTATGATGGAAGGACCAACAGGAGCCATTCTAAGGTGGTATGATGGAAGGACCAACAGGAGCCATTCTAAGGTGGTATGATGGGAGGACCAACAGAAGCCATTCTAAGGTGGTATGATGGGAGGACCAACAGAAGCCATTCTAAGGTGGTATGATGGAAGGACCAACAGGAGCCATTCTAAGGTGGTATGATGGCAGGATCACCAGGAGCCATTCTAAACTGGTATGATGGAAGGACCAACAGGAGCCATTCTAAGGTGGTATGATGGAAGGAGCAACAGGAGCCATTCTAAGGTGGTATGGTGGGAGGACCAACAGGAGCCATTCTGCCATTCTAAGGTGGTATGGTGGGAGAACCAACCGGAGCCATTCTAAGGTGGTATGATGGAAGGACCAACAGTAGCCATTCTAAGGCGGTATGATGGAAGGACCAACAGGAGCCATTCTAAGGTGGTATGATGGGAGGACCAACAGGAGCCATTCTGCCATTCTAAGGTGGTATGGTGGGAGGACCAACCGGAGCCATTCTAAGGTGGTATGATGGAAGGACCAACAGGAGCCATTCTAAGGCGGTATGATGGAAGGACCAACAGGAGCCATTCTAAGGTGGTATGATGGAAGGACCAACAGGAGCCATTCTAAGGTGGTATGATGGGAGGACCAACAGAAGCCATTCTAAGGTGGTATGATGGAAGGACCAACAGGAGCCATTCTAAGGTGGTATGGTGGGAAGACCATCAGGAGCTATTCTAAGGTGGTATGATGGCAGGATCACCAGGAGCCATTCTAAACTGGTATGATGGAAGGACCAACAGGAGCCATTCTAAGGTGGTATGATGGAAGGAGCAACAGAAGCCATTCTAAGGTGGTATGGTGGGAGGACCAACAGGAGCCATTCTGCCATTCTAAGGTGGTATGGTGGGCGGACCAACCGGAGCCATTCTAAGGCGGTATGATGGAAGGACCAACAGGAGCCATTCTAAGGCGGTATGATGGAAGGACCAACAGGAGCCATTCTAAGGTGGTATGATGGAAGGACCAACAGGAGCCATTCTAAGGTGGTATGATGGGAGGACCAACAGAAGCCATTCTAAGGTGGTATGATGGAAGGACCAACAGGAGCCATTCTAAGGTGGTATGATGGAAGGACCAACAGGAGCCATTCTAAGGTGGTATGATGGAAGGACCAACAGGAGCCATTCTAAGGTGGTATGATGGAAGGACCAACAGGAGCCATTCTAAGGTGGTATGATGGAAGGACCAACAGGAGCCATTCTAAGGTGGTATGATGGGAGGACCAACAGAAGCCATTCTAAGGTGGTATGGTGGAAGGACCAACAGGAGCCATGCTAAGGTGGTATGGTGGGAAGACCATCAGGAGCTATTCTAAGGTGGTATGATGGCAGGATCACCAGGAGCCATTCTAAACTGGTATGATGGAAGGACCAACAGGAGCCATTCTAAGGCGGTATGATGGAAGGACCAACAGGAGCCATTCTAAGGTGGTATGATGGAAGGACCAACAGGAGCCATTCTAAGGTGGTATGATGGGAGGACCAACAGGAGCCATTCTAAGGCAGTATGATGGAAGGACCAACAGGAGCCATTCTAAGGTGGTATGATGGGAGGACCAACAGGAGCCATTCAGCCATTCTAAGGTGGTATGGTGGGAGGACCAACCGGAGCCATTCTAAGGTGGTATGATGGACGGACCAACAGGAGCCATTCTAAGGCGGTATGATGGAAGGACCAACAGGAGCCATTCTAAGGTGGTATGATGGGAGGACCAGCAGAAGCCATTCTAAGGTGGTATGATGGAAGGACCAACAGGAGCCATTCTAAGGTGGTATGATGGAAGGACCAACAGGAGCCATTCTAAGGTGGTATGATGGAAGGACCAACAGGAGCCATTCTAAGGTGGTATGATGGAAGGACCAACAGGAGCCATTCTAAGGTGGTATGATGGAAGGACCAACAGGAGCCATTCTAAGGTGGTATGATGGGAGGACCAACAGAAGCCATTCTAAGGTGGTATGGTGGAAGGACCAACAGGAGCCATTCTAAGGTGGTATGGTGGGAAGACCATCAGGAGCTATTCTAAGGTGGTATGATGGCAGGATCACCAGGAGCCATTCTAAACTGGTATGATGGAAGGACCAACAGGAGCCATTCTAAGGTGGTATGATGGAAGGACCAACAGGAGCCATTCTAAGGTGGTATGATGGAAGGACCAACAGGAGCCATTCTAAGGTGGTATGATGGGAGGACCAACAGAAGCCATTCTAAGGTGGTATGGTGGAAGGACCAACAGGAGCCATTCTAAGGTGGTATGGTGGGAGGACCATCAGGAGCTATTCTAAGGTGGTATGATGGCAGGACCACCAGGAGCCATTCTAAAGTGGTATGATGGAAGGACCAACAGGAGCCATTCTAAGATAGTATGATGGAAGGACCAACAGGAGCCATTCTAAGATAGTATGATGGAAGGACCAACAGGAGCCATTCTAAGGTGGTATGAAGGAAGGACCAACAGGAGCCATTCTAAGGTGGTATGATGGGAGGACCAACAGGAGCCATTCTAAGGTGGTATGATGGGAGGACCAACAGACGCCATTCTAAGGTGGTATGATGGAAGGACCAACAGGAGCCATTCTAAGATAGTATGATGGAAGGACCAACAGGAGCCATTCTAAGATAGTATGATGGAAGGACCAACAGGAGCCATTCTAAGGTGGTATGAAGGAAGGACCAACAGGAGCCATTCTAAGGTGGTATGATGGGAGGACCAACAGGAGCCATTCTAAGGTGGTATGATGGGAGGACCAACAGACGCCATTCTAAGGTGGTATGATGGAAGGACCAACAGAAGCCATTCTAAGATAGTATGATTGAAGGACCAACAGGAGCCATTCTAAGATAGTATGATGGAAAGACCAACAGGAGCCATTCTAAGGTGGTATGAAGAAAGGACCAACAGGAGCCATTCTAAGGTGGTATGAAGGAAGGACCAACAGGAGCGATTCTAAGGTGGTATGATGGGAGGACCAACAGGAGCTATTCTAAGCTGGTATGATGGAAGGACCAACAGGAGCCATTCTAAGGTGGTATGATGGGAGGACCAACAGGAGCCATTCTAAGGTGGTATGATGGGAGGATCAACAGAAGCCATTCTAAGGTGGTATGATGGAAGGACCAACAGAAGCCATTCTAAGGTGGTATGATGAGAGGACCAGAGGACAGTGAGAGGCTTCCTGGAGATTGGAATATGATGAGAACCGGATAGAAGTGGGAGGCAAGTAAAATGGGTAGACTGGAGATCAGCAATCGCTAGGATGGAATATTTTAGTTTTTGCCCAGAGATAGGATGGAAGATGGTAGTCAGTGAATGCTGCATTGTCACTGTTCTTAGGGGACCTCTATCCAAGGACAATAGCCATGTTCTCTGGAGGGTTGGAAACCGTACTTGTTCACTTTTTGTCTTATTTAGGGAGGTATGTAACCATCTTGGCCATCCTCTGTCTGTGCAATTATCTAACCAACCCGAGAGCATCTCACCTCCTCCGGGAACTCCTCGCTGACAAGCGACATTATCAGGGATGTCTTCCCCACCCGGGCTGGAAAATAAAAACACAGCAGCGTTACACCAATCCTACAATTAACATATAGAGCAAAGCATCGTACTATTATTATTATTAATAATAATAATAATGCCATCATCTTCTGTTGTGCAAAGTAGGTAAAGCAAACAAAGGTAGTAAACAGCATTAGCATTAATCGGACAGTGACTATAGCCATACATGCATAGATTCTTAAAGTGAATGGGAACCACATTTAAAAAAATGAGACAGATTCTTACCCAAGGAGAGGGAAGGCTCTGGGTCCTATAGAGCCTTCCTGCTCCTCTCCTGGTCCCCTCGTTCTGGTGCTGGCTCGCCCAGTAGCAGTATTTGACTAATTGTCAAATACGGCTTTACCCGGCCGAAGGAGGCTTCAGAAGTCTTCAGGGAGCCCAAGTGCTCCTGAAGAAGGGCGGCCCTGTACTGCGCCTGCGCAAGCACGTTCTCTTGCACGCTCACGCCTGTGCAGTATGGAGCTGCACGTCTTCGGGAGGACACTGCTCCCGAAGACTTCCAAATACCCTTTCTGTGGGGGATTAAAGGGGGGGGGGCAGCACAGGATAGAGAGCACCGAGAGAGGAGACGGAAGGCTCTATACGACCCAGAGCCTTGCCTCTCCTTAGGTAAGTATTTGCTTCATGTTTTTTTTAACCACTTTACCCCCACGCGTACGAATTTCTCCGTCCCTTTTTCCATCCTTTCACCACCAGGGACGGAGAAATCCGTACTTTCCGCGCTCCCGCCGCTGCAGCGCGCACTCCCGCTCGTAAACATGCCGCCGGCGCCGGCCGCTCGCCCGGAGATCAATGAACGGGAAAATCCATTCCCGTTCGTTGATCTAAGCCCTGCAATGATCCGCTGCTTCTCCGATAAGCAGCGCGATCATTGTGGAAAAAAAAAAAACGATCCCAGCCTCCTAGTACTTCCTGCAAGCGTCCGAAAGGACGCATTAAAGGGACTCTGTAACAAAAATGTCATTGTGTTTTCTACCATCCTACAGGTTACTAAACCTATTATAATGTGCTCTGGCTTACTGCAGCACTTTCTACTATCACCATCTCTGTAATAAATCAGCTTATCTTTCCCCTGTTGGACTTGTCGTCCTATGTCTGGAAGGCTGCCAACTCTTCAGTGTGATCTGCTATGCATGCCCCCTCTATGCACACTCCCCTGTGTGTGTGTGTGTTATTTACATTAGCCAGCTTTTCTCTGCTCTCTTATCTTTTACAAGCTGGATAAATCCTCTGTTCACATACTGATGAGTCACATACTGCAGAATTACAGACAACGGGGCAGAGCTGTCTGCAAGAAGAAACGAACAATCAGCTTGTAACTCTTCAGTGAGCTGCAGGGGGAAAGAAACACACAAATGATCTCTTGAGATTCAAAAGGAAGGCTGTATACAGCCTGATTGTGTATGGATGTATTTTCTATGTGTGGACATACTGTACATCAACCTACTTCCTGTTTTGGTGGCCATTTTGTTTGTTTACAAACAAACTTTTTAAAACTGTTTTTGACTACTTTTAATGCGGCAGGGAGCGGCAAAATTGTGACAGAGGGTAATAGGAGGAGATGTCCCCTAACACACTGGTATGTTTACTTTTGTGTGATTTTAACAATACAGATTCTCTTTAATCAAAAAGTTACTGTTGCCATCTTGTGGCCAAATATTAAAACTACACCCTAAAGAATTTTTCACATACAAATAAATTAGTTTTACACAAAAAATTAACTCCTTACCTCCCACACTCCCCAATTTTTTTTTTTTTTGTAATTAGAAAAAAAAAATTACAATTAAAAAAAAAAAAACAAATAGTTACCTTAGGGACTGAACTTTTTAAATGTTTATGTCAAGAGGGTATAACACTGTTACTTTATAAACTATAGGCTTGTAATTAGGGATGGACGCAAAACTGAAAAAAATGCACCTTTATTTCCAATTAAAATATTGGCGCCAAACATTGTGATAGGGACATAAACGGTTTTATAACCGGGACAAATGGGCAAATACATTTCATTGGTTTTAATTACAGTAGCATGCATTATTTAAAAACTATAAAGGCCGAAAACTGAAAAATAATAAATTTTTCCCACATTTTTTCCAATTTTTCCATTAAAACACATTTAGAATAAAATAATTATTGGCATAATGTCCCCCCTAAAGAAAGCCTAATTGGTGGCGAAAAAAACAAGATATAGTTCCTTTCATTGTGATAAGTAATGATAAAGTTATAGACGAATGAATGGAAGGAGCGCTGAAAGGAAGAAAATTGCTCTGGTGGTCAAGGGGTAAAACCCCTCAGTTGGGAAGTGGTTAAATGCGGTTCCCATTCACTTTAAACAACAACAATACAGAGAAAAGTTAAGGCGAGCCTCACAGTTCCAAAAAATATATATAAGCTTTATTGTGGACAATCCTCATCAATAGTAACAAGTCACACAAAACCAAGATAAAATCATTACAAACCACAGGGTCTCTGTGGTGCCACAAGCACCCCAACATACGTCCCACAATCTCACACGACACTCATAATGACCATATGAGTGTCTTGTTTTATTTCTAGGTTAGCATGGGTGTCGCTTGTTCTTTTAGGGTGGAGCATCATGAATGTGTTTGGGAGGGTATAAGCCCATGAGAAGTCCTGTCTACGCACATGTAGATAATGATTCTAGTAGAAAACAGAAGACAAATGGTGGGTATGGTTGGGAAGGTGTCTGAAAAATTAGCGGAAGTAGAACTGATTATAGAAAAATTGTAGGTTACAGTTAGGAATTTGAAGTCCAAACTTTGGGTAAGTAGGAGCCAGTAAAGAGCTTGGCAAGTAGGGAAAGTAGCTGAGGAGCAAGAAGAGAAGTAGAAGGTAGAAGAGTCATACAGAGTTCAGTATGGCATGAAGAGATGTAAAAGCCTGTCTGCATGCTTGATACCTCAGACAACATTGCTGGGCGGAGGCTGTACAGATGTGTATTCATCCTACAGGCTGACAATACGTACTATTGCAATATGGGGGAGGAGGGGCGGGGAGGGCCGGCACCAATGTGGCGTCACAAGGAACGGGCACTTAGCTATCGGCCATTGCTTGCCCGAACTGACTGCCGCCTGGCAGATCGCTTACTAGGCAGCAGGCCAGGGCTGCTGTACACACACCAGATTATCATCAAAGGTCGTCGTTATCAGCCGCCTCACTTTAATCTAGAGTCTGTAGGGGCATTAGTTAGTCAGTTTGTTGATCATAAAAGGAGGAGGTTACAATAATCAAGGTGGGATAGAAGTAAGGTCTGCATTAGCATGTTAGAAGTGTTTTATATAGGGGCGTAACTATACCCTTCAGGACCCCTGCAAACATAATCATCAGACCAGAGCATGGTGTAAATTGCCAAATGTGGAACAATGATCAACGAGGAGGAGTAAGAAACTTTCGCTGTTAGGAGATCATTGGTTATTTTGGTAAAGGCTGTGCCTATATAAGAGTTGGGCAAAAGCCAGGTTGGAGAACAGAGAAAGAGGGAAAAAAAGGAAGTCAGTGGACAAGTAGTCAGCTACAATTGAATGGACAAGGCATTCCAGTGCTTTGGATGGAAAGACGTGAAACCGATGTAGCTGAAGATTGCTGTGGGATCTAGTGAAGAGTTTTTAAGTATAAGGGTAAAGGGAGAATGGGAACATGTAACAAAGGAAGTCCTCATCTGTGTTACTTTTTCTCCAAGGAATGGCTGGCTGAGCACTCTAGATGTTTTTTTAAGGCTTCAATGTAGGTAGTCTGCCATGGAAAATCAGGATCAGAGTAAAGATGGTTAAGGCAAGGTCAGGGGTGGTAAATGTAACTTCTAACAACTAACTGAAAGTTATCAAAGAATATATGTATAGAACAAAGGATCATACGTCTTTAAGGTAAGTTCCTGTGCTGAAGATAAGACCATCGATTAATCCAAGAGATAATCTATACATTGTTTTAAAAGATTAGAAATTAGATTCAGTAAAGCACAGAATCTAAAGAATCTCTACCAACAATTAACATTTCCCCATTAATCATTCACACAACAGTTGATAAATGTCTTTTTTGGCAACAACTGGGCAGAAGTGTGGGTGAGACGACAGTGATATGCAAGTGATGGCCACACTAGCTTTGGTAAGGTAGCCATACATCTAGCGATTTGGCAGTACAATCGACCAATCAATTCGATCATTTTATAAAAGCGAGAGAGAACTGAGTGTGCTCCAGAATTCCCAATAGATGAAAAGTGGCTGATTTTTGTGTCGAATCGACCAGCTTAGTTGATCGAGCAGGATGCAAGACATCAGTTGATCGCACAGGAATTGACTACTGTTCACGTCATTCGATCGACTCAATCTATTTTTGCATTCGGAGCATGGAGGCACAACATCAGTCAGATCAAATGTAGAGGTGAATCGCATAGGATATCGTTTGTAGTGTGTGGGTCACTAGTCGATCGACTTCCAATCAACCACTGGAGTCGATTTCTTAATAAAGTGGATCACTTTATCGATTGAATCAGAATCACTAGATGTATGGCTAGCTTAAGTGGTGCAGGGTGGTTTGACCAGGAAAACAACTGCCATCAAGAACATATTGTTTCCCTAATCTAATGCTGGGAACACACGTTTTGTTTTTGCGGCAGAATCATTCCGATAGATGCCTTCAATAGATAAAATTCCGTCATGCCCGATTCTGCACTCGATTCTTTTCCGTTCGATTTCTCATAGAAATTAATAGAAATAAGATAAGAAAAACGAGCGGAAAATAAGGGAATTGAGCAGAAATTCGAATGGTTAATAGATTGCACGGGGAATCGACCGCAAAAAAAGTATTGCGTTTTCCCAGGTTCACTAGTGGTAAAGGTGAGGCTTGAGATAAGCCCCCATGGTGGTAAAGATAAGGCCTTAGATAACCCCCATGGTGGTAGAGATAAATTCTGACAAAAGTCCACAGGTGACATATCTTCAAGCATGGTCTAGGTGAATTTTTGATTAGTTTGTGTGGTGGTGCAGAAGGGTCTATGATAAGCCTGAACGATTTTAGGAAAAAATTGAATTGAGCGATTTCTGTCCGAAATCACGATTTCGATTCGATTCATGAGTTCCTTCAAATCAGGCTTTCTTCCCCCTCTGTGTCTCTCTTTGTGCACTGTGTCTCTCTGTCCTGTCTCTCTTTGTGCACCCTCTGTGTCTCTCTGTTCCCCTTTAGTCTGTGTTCCCTCTGGGTCTCTCTCTGTGGCCTCCCTGTCCCCCAAGCTGCAGCAGTGCTGGACATACCTTCCAGCACAAGTCCAGCGATGCCTGTCTATCCACTTCTCCTGCAGGATCTAACACATGGCATACTTCCTGTACGTCATGTGATATACAGGAATCAGGAAGTATGCTGTGCACAAGAGCCGGCAGATGGCGATAGAGGCCGGACAGTGTTGGGTTTGTGCAGAAGGTATGTCCAACACTGCCGATGATGCGGGCCGCACTCGCTGGGACTTGGGGGGGGGGGGGGGGGGGGGGAGTATGATGGCACTTCTTCAAACTTACCCTATGCGGAAATGACGTCATTGCGGTCCTGGACGCTTTGACGATTCCGAAACCGTGATCTTGGTGATCGCGATTTCGGTTTAAATTCGATTTATCGTTCAGGCCTAGTCTATGACCTGTCCTTCATATGGCAGTGGGTAATAGTACTGCGATTAGGCCATCAGCTAAATCAGATGACCACTTGAGAGAAATCCATTTAGTTGTCTTTAGGCAACCTTGAGATTGGTCTATTGGTTGGTACAGTTAAGTCCTCAGCTAGTGCATTTGAAGATCAATATGATTTTTTTATGACTTTGTAGTCCAGATGAATCTTCAAAGAAGTCCATCCAGTAGTCCTAAAACTTTGAGTCACCTTGCATTAGAAAGTTATAGAGGCTGCCATCTTGACCACCTAAGAAATGATAGTTGCCTGGTTATAAGGTTGACCCTAATGCTTCTGAGTCACTCCTCGGGATCAAACATGCAAACCATGAATGTCAAAGGAGCCAATCAATAAGATATTGAAATAGTAGTTTACTGGAAAAAGCGTCATTTGCCTGTAATAACAGATTTTCAGATCGCCAGTTGAAAAAGAGCACAGGTGGTTGGCCTGAACGATTTTAGGAAAAAATTGAATTGAGCGATTTCTGTCTGATATTGCGATTTTGATTCGATTCACAATTTCCTTCAAATCAAGCTTTGTTCCCCCTCTGTGCCCCGTCTTTCTTTGTGCCCCCTTTGCCTCTTTATACATCATCTGGGACTCTCTCTTGCCCCCTTTGTGCCCCCCTCTGTGTCTCTTTGTGCCCCCTTGTCCCCCAAGCTGCATTAGTTCTAAACATACCCTCCAGCACGAGTCCGGCGATGCCCGTCTATCCACTTCGCCTCCTGCAGGCTCTAATGCACAGAATACTTCCTGTATGTCATGTGACTTACAGGAACCTGGAGTTTTGCCAAGCACAAGAGCCGGCAGACGGCGATCGAGGATGGACGGCGTTGGACTCATGCGGAAGTTATGTCCAAAGCTGTGGGCCGTAGATGCTGGGACTTTTCCCCATGTGGAAATGACGTGATCGCGATAATTGCCACTTTGACAATTCCGAAATTGTGATCTTGGTGATCGCGATTTCGGTTTAAATTCAATTTATCTTTCAGGCCTAACAGGTGGAACCATGCTCAACACCCATGGCCTTTAAATAACCATTTAGCCTATGCACCAGGCTTTAATATTGGCTATCATAGTAAGGGATGTTAGCCAATTCATTAACCCTTGCTTCCCTCCCCAACACACAGAGACAACTAGTACCACATCTTTGCAAGCACAAAATACAACTACACAGAAGGTCAGCAGTGCAGCTCCAAGACTGCTTTGAGCAAGGTCTGCTTCTCCTAGAGTCATGCACTCTGACAGGATGATCAGGAGTCTTCAGAACACAGCATCATTCCAAAACGCTAATTACAACTCCCTTCCACTTAGAGCAGGGCTGGAGAAAACCTCAAAGCCACATAGCCAGAGTGCCTTATGAATTATAGCTACCTCCTGATTTTTTAGGATTTTGTTCTCATTAGTATCATTGGCTCCTGGAATAGACAAACTGGCTCCTGGATTTCAAATTAATTTTTCTGCAGATTAACAATTGTTAATATGGTTTAATAAAGATAAGAGAAACATTATTTCGTAAAAAAAAAAAAACAAGATCAGAATACTTAGGCCTGGTTCACATTAGCGTTCCCTGTCCGGATTCGCCTGATCGGATCCGGACCGTATACTGTACAAACGGAACGTACGTTCCGCATAGCAATGCAAAGTCTATGCTGACGTTAACATGCGTACGTTACGTACAGAACGGAGCCGGATCGGATCCGGACACTTTTCCAACATGCGCTATTTTTCGGGTCCGGCTCATCCGGCCCACGCACCCGGACCGGAGCCTGACTGCACCATCCGGATATAGAAACTAATGGGGAACGGAAAGCACAGAACACACTGGAGACAAACACCGGACGTTCTACCCCACTTCCTATGCGTATTTATAGCAGGCCTTTTCGGATGGGGACACATGGGCCAAGCATTTCTGGAGTGGAGCAGCAGTGACACACGTGCTGGAGCTGTTTGGCAGAATGTCGGAGGTGGAGGTGAGGCCTACAGCGGAGGACCTGATTCTACAGGTGCACCTTCTGCTGACCCCAACAATTTTATGGTAATTTTGTTTATTTTTTTAACCCACGGATCCGGATGGCAGCCTGATGCAAACGGACCGGATCGGAACCGTACGGATCCAATCCGCATCCGGTCCGTTTGCATGCCAAAACGCAAGTGTGAACGGGGCCTTAAACGTTTTGTTTGCCTTGGTCCCAGCAAAGGTGAACATCTTGGTTACTTGGTAGCCCAGTTCTGTTGTTCAGAACCCCTAATCCATTGTAACTCACTGTAACAGGATAATATACAGTAGAATCTTGTTATAGTAAACACTGATAAACTAGACCTCTAGATATAGAAGAAGAGACAGGATAGTGTACTGGTTAAGGGCACCACCTTTGACATGGGAAACCAGGGTTCAAATCCTGGCTAAGGTCAGTACCTATTCAGTAAGGAGTTCAAGGAAAGACTCCCTTACACTGCAGGGTAGCTGCAGCTCTTGAGAGCTTTGTGGCTGACAGGAGAGGAAAAGTGCTATACAAATGTTCAGATAGCTATATAGAAAATTCAGGCCTCAGGTCCCAGCAAATGTATCTGTATAAATATACTATGTATGACTAATTTCCATATAGTGAACTTCTGATATAAACTACTTTTTCTGGTCCCCTGGAGATCACTATAAAGGGATTCTACTGTACAGGGAGTGCAGAATTATTAGGCAAGTTGTATTTTTGAGGAATAATTTTATTATTGAACAACAACCATGTTCTCAATGAACCCAAAAAACTCATTAATATCAAAGCTGAATATTTTTAAAAGTAGTTTTTAGTTTGTTTTTAGTTTTAGCTATTTTAGGGGGGTATCTGTGTGTGCAGGTGACTATAACTGTGCATAATTATTAGGCAACTTAACAAAAAACAAATATATACCCATTTCAATTATTTCTTTTTACCAGTGAAACCAATATAACATCTCAACATTCACAAATATACATTTCTGACATTCAAAAACAAAACAAAAACAAATCAGTGACCAATATAGCCACCTTTCTTTGCAAGGACACTCAAAAGCCTGCCATCCATGGATTCTGTCAGTGTTTTGATCTGTTCACCATCAACATTGCGTGCAGCAGCAACCACAGCCTCCCAGACACTGTTCAGAGAGGTGTACTGTTTTCCCTGCTTGTAAATCTCACATTTTATGATGGACCACAGGTTCTCAATGGGGTTCAGATCAGGTGAACAAGGAGGCCATGTCATTAGTTTTTCTTCTTTTATACCCTTTCTTGCCAGCCACGCTGTGGAGTACTTGGACACGTGTGATGAAGCATTGTCCTGCATGAAAATCATGTTTTTCTTAAAGGATGCAGACTTCTTCCTGTACCACTGCTTGAAGAAGGTGTCTTCCAGAAACTGGCAGTAGGAGTGGTAGTTGAGCTTGACTCCATCCTCAACCCTAAAAGGCCCCACAAGCTCATCTTTGATGATACCAGTCCAAACCAGTACTCCACCTCCACCTTGCTGGCGTCTGAGTCGGACTGGAGCTCTCTGCCCTTTACCAATCCAGCCACGGGCCCATCCATCTGGCCCATCAAGACTTACTCTCATTTCATCAGTCCATAAAACTTTAGAAAAATCAGTCTTGAGATATTTCTTGGCCCAGTCTTGACGTTTCAGCTTGTGTGTCTTGTGCAGTGGTGGTCGTCTTTCAGCCTTTCCTACCTTGGCCATGTCTCTGAGTATTGCACACCTTGTGCTTTTGGGCACTCCAGTGATGTTGCAGCTCTGAAATATGGTCAAACTGGTTGCAAGTGGCATCTTGGCAGCTGCACGCTTGACTTCTCTCAGTTCATGGGCAGTTATTTTGCGCCTTGGATTTTCCACACGCTTCTTGCGACCCTGTTGACTATTTTGAATGAAAAGCTATTTTGAATGAAACGCTTGATTGTTCGATGATCACGCTTCAGAAGCTTTGCAATTTTAAGAGTGCTGCATCCCTCTGCAAGATATCTCACTATTTTTGACTTTTCTGAGCCTGTCAAGTGCTTCTTTTGACCCATTTTGCCAAAGGAAAGGAAGTTGCCTAATAATTATGCACACCTGATATAGGGTGTTGATGTCAGACCACACCCCTTCGCATTACAGAGATGCACATCACCTAATATGCCTAATTGGTATTAGGCTTTCGAGCCTATACAGCTTGGATTAAGACAACATGCATAAAGAAGATGATGTGGTCAAAATGGACAAGACAAGACAAATAACATTTATATTGTGCTTTTCTCCTGGCGGACTCAAAGCGCCAGAGCAGCAGCCACTAGGGCGCGCTCTACAGGCAGTAGCAGTGTTAGGGAAACTTGCCTAAGGTCTCCTACTAAATAGGTGCTGGCTTACTGAACAGGCAGAGCCGAGATTCGAACCCTGGTCTCCTGTGTCAGAGGCAGAGCCCTTAACCATTACACCATCCAGCCACTACTCATTTGCCTAATAATTCTGCTCTCCCTGTATATGGAAAGCTCCTCCTGAAACCTGAGGAGTGTGTATATCTTCTATAATGTTCTACGGACATACCCAAACTGCTAATATTCTATCTGTTTACATTAATAATTCAACAGGGCAAGATGCTATGAATTACCAACTAACAGATTATAGCCCAACACAAACCGATGAATTCAAATGAACCTGAATTTGGCCATACTAAGCCGTATAGACGCCTAATATGAGTTATGTTGGGGATTAGAGCTGTATTGGTTTATACCAGGAGAATAGCTGGGTGGATTCTAAAAATGTAATCAGATAGTTTATATGTATTTTATAATTACAGATGGGATTGTGACTTTTTTGTATTTTTCATAGGATGCTGGTGTGATCACAATGGTCACTGGCAAACTGGTTGCGTATGTGCAACCCAAAATTACCCAATATGGTGGTCTGGATAACCTCAGAGACTACTCCATGTGGTGCTTGCAATAACTTCTGTGATTATTCCACGTAGTGGGGCCGGAACTAATTATTGACAGTATTCTATGTGGTGGGGCATGGTTAAACCCTTGACAGGACCTCCATATAGCGGGGTCTGGAAACACCTTTGAGATGAGTACATGTGGTAGAGCCTGGTAAAAGACTTGACAGGACACCATGCGGTCTTTCTTGATAAACCACTGACAGGACTTCATGTTCTGGGCCGGGGTCTGGATAAGTCCTCAACAGGACTCTAAATAGTGGGGGAAAAATTGTGTCATTAAAAATCAATGGGGTGTTCCACACAGTGCTGCTCAACCGGATTCCGGATAAACCGGGTATCCGACCATTTTTACGCTATCCGGGTCAGATTCCGGCTTTCTCTAGAAATCCGGTTAGCTATCTGCGGATATTTGGCCGCATAACCCGGATCCGAAATACTGTAACTAAGGAGCTGACGTCCTGGAGTCAATCAGAGGGCTCCCAGCAGAAGCCCTAGCAACCAATCACAGAAGGGAACCCTGGCCAGCCCCACCTGACCTCATTGAGCCAATCAGAGGGCTCCCAGCCTAAACCCTGGCACCCAATCACAGAAAGGAACACTGGCCAGCCCCCCTGTATAATAAGGAGGGCTGCCATGATGAGACATATCTTATTAGCTTGCTGAATGCTCACTGAGAGACATGCTCCAGTGCTGGTGGCCTAGCAAGGGGGCTGCACACAGTTATAAACCTAAAGCTGTTCATTGATTAACTTCTTCACTACACTATTGTTAAATCGTTAATTAGCTTGATTGATGTCATAGTGTGTGCTCCAGTGCTGCTGGGCCAAGGGCTGCACACAGTGATAAGCTGTTCAGTGATTAAAGAGACACTGAAGTACAAGCTATCAGAACAAGTCTATTGTCTCTAATGTCAACATACAAATACTCATCAAAGGACCTTTTCTCTGCCTGCCCTCCCAAGGAACAATTACAAATTAACACCTCACTAGCTCTCCTCCTAAAATCCTTTGGGATACTCAGGAAACGCAGAAGGGGGCGGAGAGGTAGTGGATCCAAAAATAAACACCAGGGAAGCAACACCAGGCAAAGGATAACAAGTTTGACAGTGAAGCCCAAAAAACATCCCCAGCAAAGCTCAATCACAGCCACACTCTGCAATGCCAGATCGATAAATAATAAGACTGCAACTATACATGACCTAATAGAGCTCTCTGATTTGACCTTTTTGACAGAGACCTGGCTCGGGAAGCATGCAGGCCCAACTCTTGAAGCAACCGTGCCGACCAATTATTCAGTCTTGCACTGTGAGAGACAAGTCCGCAAGGGTGGGGGGGTTGCCATATGCTTCAGATCCTCTTTGAACATAAGGCCCCTGCCCATAGGCTCCACTGAAACCTTTGAATGTCTTGCAGCTCAACTGTCAGCAGAAGTAAACATCAACATATTGCTCATATACCGCCCCCCAAAAAATGGCCCAGCCTTTCTTAAGGAAATATCTGAACTCTTATCCTGCCTAACAGTGGAACACCCTAGATGGATCATCCTGGGAGACTTCAATGCATGGGTGGATGATCACGACTCCCACCTAGGAAGTGAACTACTTCTCATAATGAATGAACTGGGTCTCTCTCAGGCTGTCAACCTCCCCACCCACAAGAAGGGGCACACCCTGGATCTTATATTTCATTCCGGACTTTTAATATCACACATAGATATAAACCCAGTGGTATGGTCAGACCACCACACCATCCACTTCTCTCTGACAGCACCAGCGATAAAACACAGAGGGAAAGAACTAATAAAATACCGTTCTCTGAAAGATGTCTCACCCCAGCACGTTCAGAATACCCTCAACTTCGACGCATTAACCAATCATTGCGCAGACCCAGACTCCATGGTCCTGATGTACAACCATGCAGTGTCATCTGCCTATGACGCCCTTGCTCCAGTTCGCATTAAACGGTCTACACCACTTCACCATGCACGGTGGTTTGACAGCTCACTGAAGGACCTAAAGAAAGAAGTGCGCAGACTAGAAAGGAAGTGGCGAAAATCCCAGAATTCAAAAGATAAACACACCCTTGTCTCTCACCTGGAAAGCTACCAAAATGCGATCACCAATAAAAAATCCTTCTACCTATCACAGGAGATCACAAAGGCCGCCAACAGACCAGCCCAACTATTCCGCACAGTTGATAGACTATGTAATCCATCCTGTCTAAAACCTACTATAACTCTCTCAAAGGAGCTATGTGAGAAATTTGCTTGCTACTTTGCTGACAAAGTATCCTCTATTCGGTCTCTCATTCAATCCACAGCACCCAAGACTCATGCAACTCCTGGAAATAGCTGCAAAAACAACCTAACACCCTGGACTGACTTCAAAAGTATTAGTGAGGAAGAGATCTCAGACATCCTCCGTCGTCTCCGCCAGACAACCTGCGACCTGGACCCTGGATCAACTAAACATATGCTGAAATGCCCTGACCTGCTTGGTCCAGCATTTCACAAAATTGTAAATTGCTCTCTGCAAGCAGGGAGGTTTCCTACCTCTCTAAAAGAAGGAATCATCAAGCCCCTTCTTAAAAACCTTCCATGGATCCAGATGCTATGAGCAGCTACAGACCTGTCTCCAACCTCCCCTTCTTAGGTAAAGTTATTGAAAAGGCTGTCTATCTGCAACTTGAAACCAGGCTGTCAGTAAACAACATCCTGGACCCTCTACAATCTGGCTTTAAGAAACACCACAGCTGTGAAACAGCCCTCATCCAAGTCTGCAACGATCTGCTCATGGCAAGGGACAGAGGGGAATGCTCCATCCTAATCCTGTTGGATCTCTCAGCGGCTTTTGATACAGTTGACCATGAAATCCTGCTTAACAGACTGCAGGAGTACTGTGGCATCAGTGGATCAGTCCTCCAGTGGTTCAGATCATTCCTGACTGACAGAACACAGAGAGTATCCCTAGGACCTATAATGTCCAAACCTGCACCTCTACAATTCGGAGTGCCACAAGGATCAATCCTATCCCCTCTGCTGTTTGCAATCTACATGTTGCCACTCGGTACACTTATCCAACGACATGGCCTGACGTACCACTGCTACGCCGATGACACACAGCTATACCTGTCCTTCAAACCTGGTGGAACAGACCCTACCCCAAAAATAAACTCTTGCTTAGCTGAGCTACATGCATGGATGAATGATAACTGGTTGAAACTGAATGCTGACAAAACTGAGGTCCTGTTTGTCCAAAGCCAGTGCCCGCCATCAAAACAGCTCTATCCTAAAGCAACACCAATCAGGATTGGGAATTCAGACATAAACCGCTCCAACCTTGTGCGCAGCCTTGGCGTACAAATCGATGGGGAATTGAGTTTCAGAAACCAAATTTCATCTGTAGTTAAATCTTCCTTCTTTCATCTGAAGAACATTGCAAAGATTAAACATCTGATTCCCCCAGAGGATCTTCCAACCCTAGTCCATGCCTTCATCACATCACGGCTGGACTACTGCAATGCCCTTTATGTTGGCCTCCCCAAAAAGGACCTGCGTCGCTTGCAATTAGTGCAGAATGCTGCTGCCAGATTGCTAACAAACCAGCCTCGCCACTGTCACATTACACCGATCCTTCGCTCACTGCACTGGCTACCAGTAGAATGGAGAATACTCTTCAAGATTGGACTGCTGACATTCAAATCCCTGCACAATCTGGGCCCTGGATACATGAAGGACTTGCTGAAGCTGCACCACACCTCTCACAACCTCAGATCAGCAAGTTCTGTAAACTTGGTCACTCCCAGAGTGCACCTCAAAAAATCTGGAGATAGAACCTTCTGCCATGCTGCCCCTACTCTCTGGAACTCCCTACCACACCCAGTAAAGACAGCAACATCCCTGGAGCTATTCAAATCCAGACTGAAAAGCCACCTGTTTAGCCTGGCATTTCCAGATTTATAAAATTCTTCCTCTGCACCACGATGGTCGGAGCCATGCTTATGCGCTTTGAGTCCCACGGGAGAAAAGCGCTTTACAAATGTTATTTGTTGTTGTTGTTGTTGAAGCGGAAAAAAAAAAATGATATAGTGAATTGGTTGTGTACTATGAATAATTACTAGAAGATTAGCAGCAAAGAAAATATTCTCATACTTTTATTTTCAGGTATATAGTGTTTTTTCTAACATTGCATCATTCTATAATATGTGCAGATTACACAACACTCAGCATTCAAAATTAGTCTTTCAGAGCAGTCTGTGAAGTAATGACCTCTCCTCTAGCAGAGGAAAAGTAAACAGTTCACTTACAGTTGAGATAATAAAAGTCAGATAACAGCCCTCTCCACGACTAACTTAGTCGGAGAGCTTAATGGCTTGTTTGCATAGAGATAACAACTGGAGTTTCTCAACTCTTCCTGTACTGGAAACAATTAGACTGATGTATCTGATCTTAATGTTTTATTTCTTAGCTGTACTACACATACAAATCATAATATCATTTTTTTTTCGCTTCAGTGTCTCTTTACTACTACTGTCTTCACTACTATCACTACACTATTGTTAAATCGTTAATTAGCTTGATTGATGTCATTGTATGACAGTCAGAGTGTGTGATCCAGTGCTGCTGTCCCAGCAGTGATAAACAGAAAGCTGTTCAGTGATTAACCCCTTTACTATCACTACACTATTGTTAAATCGTTAATTAGCTTGATGTAATTTGTGTGACAATCAGAGTGTGTGCTGCAGGCAGCTGCTATGTGTGTGTGTGTGCTGTGCACAGACCAGGCTAGCTGCTGCCTGCTGGCCAGCTATTAGTCTTAGGTATAGGTTAGGGATTAGGGGATAGGATTACTGTGTTATTGTGTAGTTAGTACTGCAGTCAGTGTGCTAGTAGTTGTTAGAGTAGTAGTACTACTGTGTTAGCTTTCTGCAGAACTGCTGTGCTGTGAGAAGTGGCAGTGTGACAGTTAGTGTGCACTAGTGTCTTCTCCTCTGCTGTCAGGAGCATGCCGGACGTGGCTCATTGCAATAGGTCCGGCATGCTCCTGGCACACATTACACCTGCTGCAGCTGCATTGCCCTGCTCCTACTGCCTGTGCAGCTCCCACCACCAGGCCAGGGTGCCACAAGCCACTGATACCACCTATATTTAACCCAAAACACAATTGCTGCATAATATTTTGGGGGGTGTATTGTCTGAAAACTGCCATGTCCCAGTTGTGCGGTTGGACTTTGGACACAATGTGGGCTGCACGACCGCTGTCTAGAACCTAGGCCTAATGTTAATTGACAGCCATTTTTTTTTAATTTTTTTGGAGGCGGGATTTTAAGTCCCCGCATAATCAATTAGTGTTCCCTTTTACAAAATAATGATGCTACATGCCTTATATACCCTAAAAAACGTTTTTAAAGCAATTTAAAGGCCACTTCCGATTTTCTACCCGGATATCCGAATCCGCCGGATACTAGGGTCGGATACCCAATTCGGAACTGGAAATTTTGAACTCTGATATCCGACCCGGATCCGAATCTGATCCGGATTTTGAAAAGGGGTATCCAAGCAGCACTGGTTCCACATAACTCAAGTACACGGTTAGGTGGTTGGGTTGTGCAATGAGTACTGTGTGGTGACATTCATCTATCTGCTGGTGCCTTGTAAATATTGTATTTGACATTGTGATTGTCTAATAAGACACCTACCGATACATACTGAGACTTTGCCTAAAAGAGGAGGACATTTATATAGGGGTGGAATCGCGCATATCGGCATAAAAGAAGGAAAGCTAGAACTTTGCATCATTTTTTTTTTTTTTTTTTTAGTTCCCCAATTGACATCTGTCAGCTTGACAGGTTATTTGCCTATCAGGCTATTAGTTGCCAAACCTGATTAACCCTATGCCCATTAGCAGGGCCGGCCTTTGACCTGAGCGACCAGTGCGATCGCTCAGGGCGCCGGCCTCCAGGGGGCGCTCCTGCCGCCTGTGTTTTAATGCGGAAGCTGCGGCCCCGGCTGGGTCCGTCTCGCTCCGCCCCCTGGTGCCGCAAACAAACATGCCCGTAATAGAGGGGAAGCTGCGGGGAGGGCAGCCCGACCTCTCCCTCCCTTCCTCTCCGGGCCACCCTCCGTGCTCCCCCCTCCGATGCTGCTGCAGACTGCAGAGAGATCAACTCACCTCCCTGGTTCCGATCGCCGGCGCCTCTCACGTCACTTGCCGCTGGTCTCCTCTTCTACATTGTCACTGATGCACACTAAACTTCCGGTTAAGCAGGAAGTTTAGTGTGCATCAGTGACAATGTAGAAGAGGAGACCAGCGGCAAGTGACGTGAGAGGCGCCGGCGATCGGAACCAGGGAGGTGAGTTGATCTCTCTGCAGTCTGCAGCAGCATCGGAGGGGGGAGCACGGAGGGTGGCCCGGAGAGGAAGGGAGGGAGAGGTCGGGCTGCCCTCCCTGCGGCTCCCCCTCCAATATGAGGGGGGGGGGGGGGGGCACCTACCTACCTACCTACCTACCTACCTAATCTATACTGGGGGCAGCTACTTATCTTGCCAATACTGGGGGCACCTATCTAATCTAACCTATACTCGGGGCAGCTACCTATCTAACCTATACTGGGGGCAGCTACCTATCTAACCTATACTGGGGGCAGCTCCCTATCTAATCTATACTGGGGGCAGCAACCTATCTAATCTATACTGGGGGCAGCTACCTATCTAATCTATACTGGGGGCAGCAACCTATCTAATCTATATTGGGGGCAGCAACCTATCTAATCTATACTGGGGCAGCTACCTATCTAATCTATACTGGGGGAAGCAACCTATCTAATCTATACTGGGGGCAGCTACCTATCTAACCTATACTGGGGGCAGCTACCTATCTAACCTATACTGGGGGCAGCTAGCTATCTAACCTATACTGGTGGGCACCTATCTAATCTAACCTATACTCGGGGCAGCTACCTATCTAACCTATACTGGGGGCAGCTACCTATCTAACTTATACTGGGGGCACCTACCTATCTAACCTATACTGGGGGGGGGGGGGGGGGCAGCTCCCTATCTAATCTATACTGGGGGCAGCTCCCTATCTAATCTATACTGGGGGCAGCTCCCTATCTAATCTATACTGGGGGCAGCAACCTATCTAATCTATACTGGGGGCAGCTACCTATCTAATCAATACTGGGGGCAGCTACCTATCTAATCTATACTGGGGGCAGCTACCTATCTAATCTATACTGGGGGCAGCAACCTATCTAATCTATACTGGGGGCAGCTACCTATCTAATCTATACTGGGGGCAGCTACCTATCTAACCTATACTGGGGGCACCTACCTATGGTAGATCCCCCCCTTTAGTGTATATAGGCTCCTGGTCTTGCAGTCGCAGATCCCCTTTTAGTGTATTTAGGCAGCAGATTCCACCCCCCCCCCCCATTAGTGTATGTGTGTGGTGCGCTCACACGCAAAGAGGATGAATTGGGGGGGGGGCGCCAAAATCTGGTTATGCTCAGGGCGCTGTGAAACCTAAGGCCGGCCCTGCCCATTAGACATTTGCTTCCTGTGAGGCAAGAAAACTACCTTCATTTGATCTTTCAGGGTATCTCTACTCTCCAGCAGTGGAACATCTATATCTATTTATACCTAGAAGTGGCAGGGACACATTAAAGGATTGCACACGTGTGTTCCCAGCTGAAGGAAGGATGCAGAGGGAGATATTACATGAGGGAGTAGCATGCAATGATTTTTCATACACTCCCAAAAGCAGCATGGTAACACATACTGAGTGCGCAGACTTATAGAGGGGGAGCAGAGGGATGCATATCTTGGTTGCACTCAGGCGACCCCTGGAGCAAGACTACAAGGGACACATTTATGCATAGGTGGAGGGGGACACACATCCTAGGTGCACACGCAGACACTCACGCTCCCCCAGTAGAAGAATCCTAACGTCCTTCTTCATCTCTCCTCTCCCCGCACTACGGCGGCCGCCGGGGACACAACTCCGCACAGCGCAACTCCCTACGTCACCGGCCTGACACCTCTCAGCGCATGCGCCACATCTGCACGGAAGTGACGGCGGGAGAGGACGCTGCGTGTGCGGGAAGTGTCTCCCTAGCAACCAGAGGAGAAGCCTCTGTGCATGATGGAAATCATTGTAGTGTACTTTGTTATGTATTTTAATGTAAATAAATATGATGCAAATAAATATATAATATGCATGTGAAAATAAAATAGAGTTTTAACCAAAATGTAAAATAAAACGTACATATAATATAATAATTTGTACTATTGATTAGCAATGCTGGAGTACTGATAATAATAGAAATACTGATAACATACACAATGAGGAGAAATCATCAGTAATAATAATAAATAGCTTCCAACTGTCCCTCTTTTGGAGGGACAGTCCCTCTTTGGGAGCCCTGTCCCTCTTTCCTCCTCATTTGTCCCTCTTTCAGGACTTTGTCCCTCTTTCTATGTAGATATATAGATATATTTCTCTACTAAAAATGTGTTTGATTGACTCCAAATTTTATTCCCATCCTTTAAATTGATATATTACTAATTTTAATAAGAAAAACAAAAGTTTGCTTTCCTAAAACAGAAAGAATTTGCGATAATTCAGGTTGGAAGGAAAATGAACCAGGATAGAAAGGACCAGTGTGGTTTGAATTATAAAACAACATATTTTTCTTATTAAATCTTTATTGTATGCGTGACTAGGGGCGTGTCAGGGGCCTGATTAGGGGTGTGGCTTAAGTGTCCCTCTTTCTCATCTCAAAAAGTTGGGAGGTATGATAATAATTACTAGTATTATGGCATATTTATAAATTGACATATTTCACTGTGCTTTTACATAGGGTATGAATATTTTGGCACCTTATAAACCTGGGATGGTGGACCCCAATTCTGGGACATATCCCAGGTAAACAGGAGGTCTCGTCACTGTACCTTATAACTGTTAGAGATTTAACAACATTATTACCTTAAAGGGGTTCTCTGGTATGTTTAAAAAAGCTAAAACTGACACTTTCCTCTGGCTTCTATCGACCCCCTGCAGCTGTAATGTCCCGACCGTCCTCCTCCGATGCTCTGTTCCCGCCGCCGGTAGCCTGCTAAATTATTCGTCTAACTAGAGCACTCCCACTTTATGTGAAATACAGGAATTCCTTAGCATAAAATCTGCAAATAATTTGGTTACTCCGTTATCAGCAGTACATAACATGGGCAGCACGGTGGCATAATGTGGGCAGCACGGTCGCGTAGTGGTTAGCACTCTTGCCATACAGCTCTGGGTACCCGGTTAGAATTCCGGCCAAGGCACTATCTGCACGGAGTTTGTATGTTCTCCCCTTTACTGAGTGGGTTTCCTCCGGACACACCGGTTTCCTTCCACAACCCAAAAACATACCGATATGTTAATTGGCTTCCCCTTAAATTGTCCCTAGACTGTGAAACATACACTGCACGATACATACATAGACATTAGATTGTGAGCTCCTCTGAGGGACAATTAGTGACAAGGCAATATATACTCTGTGCAGCGCTGTGGAAGAGGTTGGCACTATATAAATGCTAAATAATATTAATAACAATTAAAGAATTCAAGGAACTTATAACAGAACAGCGGCTCATCCTCCAGCAGGTAGATGGGATATATCCACACAGGAAGATATCCAGACATGTATTCCAGCTGACTGGATGATTTTGTAATCTAAAGCAGGTATTACAAAGATTTTGCTGCAAAGTGAATGTGGATGTGTGTAAATATGGGCTACTTCCATTAATTATATCTTGTTTATTGTCAGCACTACAAAAAAAAGCGCAATAAAAATTATATTACTGGTTTTTTTTACTTCTTCCCCTGAGAAGCTCCAGTGATGGCTATTGGGCTTCCAAAACCTTCCACATCATTAATGAGGCCCCACCTTCAGCAGTGCATTCTGGGTGATGGTAGGGTTCATATTGCCAGTCACCCTCTCCCTTCCCTTCCCATTGTGTCCTAGGGGGTGCATAGCTACAGCATTAGGAACTTTAGAAGAGGGTAGTGGCAGCTTCTCCCCTGGGTGTGGGAACTCGATACAGGAAGAGCCAGATCACCCACAAGGCAACTTAGGCAGGTGCACTTGTCAAATATGCTTAGAAGGACCCAGCTCTGGAATGGTGGGCGTCAGGTGGCGTACATATTAGTACGCCACCGGTGAGCTGGGCACAGGGTGAGCCGAATAGTGGCTGCCACTCCTGGCAGCGTTAAAGTGACACTGAAGCGGAAAAAAAACGTATTATATAATGAAGTGGTTGTGTAATACGGATAATTGATAGAACATTAGTAGCAAAGAAAATAGTGTCATTTTTATTTTCAGATATATCGTTTTGTTTTTTTATAACATTGCATCATTCTCTAATAATTGCAGTTCCCACAATACACTCAGCATTTTAAATGATATTACAGAGCAGGCTACTGACCCTTTGAACGTTTCTCTGCAGAAAAAAACATAAACAAAAAAGAAAAATAATGAGAGACAGTTGAGATAAGTGCTTCAAAAGACAGTGCTGTCCACCACTTTATAAAGTCGCAGAGCTCAAAGAAGCTATTATGCATAGATAACAACTGAAGTTTCTTAACTCTTCCTGTAGTGGAAACAATACAAGACTCATTTCTGTGCTAATAACGTTTTAATTCTTAGCAGTACTACACATACAAATCATTATATCTTAAGTTTATTTTCACTTCAGATTCCCTTTAAATACTATTCCCCTTCCGAGTTGTGGCAACTTTCAGAGGGTGATGCAAATTCGGGATCTGGCGATTGCTGGAACACCGAATTGACCTTACGCTTCCCACACACTATAGCGTTACTGCTATAGTGTTGCCTAGTTTTGGCACTCAGCACTGAGCGCCATAACCATCTACTTCACCCAGGAGGATCCGGGAAGCTTTTAGATTATCTTGAGACTTCCCTCTACTGAGATAAATACCTCATTTCATTTTTTCGTCCTGCTTCAGGTACTACTTAAACGGATAAAGCAACTGGTTCTCGACCACATAATCACTGCGGCCCTAGAACACAATTGCTTCTAGTACATGAAGGCAGTCCAGGCACTGTCTCCTTAACTGCTTTTATTCCATGCTTGAGCCACACTTATAATGAAAACAACTCCATATTCATTACATGCATAAAACATCAAACCTGAGGTTGAAGATCGTGGTGGGATGAGTGGAAGTCGGGTGACCAGGGGGTGATAGTGCCGTCCTATCACCCCCTGGTCATGGAGTTGTTTTCATTAGAAGTGTGGCTCAAGCAAGGGATAAAGGCAGTTAAAGAGACAGTGCCTGGACTGTCTTCATGTACTAGAAACTATAAAGGTGGCCACTAACGGTCCAATTTTTTGCGAAAAAGCGTTCGAACGATCAGAAATTCTGATCGGAAGTGAAATATTGTAATAAATCGTTCACTACACCATCAACGAACCAATCTTTACTTCCTATCTATCACAACCAACAAGAAAATCCAAGTTTTGGTTGGACGAAAATTAATTCGGGCGACATTTTTTTTACTCATTCATAATCGATTGTGTCCACCAATGGAGATTATTTACAACCAATCCGATCAGAATTTCTGATCGCTCAAATGATTTTTCTCTAGAAATTGGACCGTTAGTGGCCACCTTCAGCATGTTTTCTACATCCCTTGTTTGCTCATCCCTTTGATGACCCTATGTGCCATAACACGTGTAGTTGGGGTGAAGTGTGCATGATATCGTTTCTCTGGAGATGCAGGTGAGACCTCCCCCACCCATTTGACAAGTGCAGAGTATTTACTTCCTTAGTGTACTCCTAGAATACAACTGCTACAGTACTAATGATAGCTGGACTACAAACACATTCATTGTATTCTGTAAGATGTGCCACTTATATTAATATGCAGCTACCATGTGTGAATGTTGCAGTAGTTACAACCCTGACTGATTCAGTAACACTGACAATAAGAACAATGGAGCAGTAGCCCTCACCAGCCACTAACATGACCTTTTTTATGTTTATTAATAAAGAGAAAGGCATAATACAGAGTAATCTCCAGCAGTTAATTATCAATCCACAGGTGACAGTCAGCGCAGTTAGGCATAATTATACACATTATATCTTCAATAGATTATATAAAGTATGTAAATAATACATGGCCAGTTAAAAGAGAAAGAAAATATCTGGTGACTATGAAGGAGAAAATATCCTCTGAGTTATAGTTCTTAGCTGGTGATGAAAATGTCAAATATATAATCAGATTGTAGATATTCACATACATATTAGTGTTGGGCGAACAGTGTTCGCCACTGTTCGGGTTCTGCAGAACATCACCCTGTTCGGGTGATGTTCGAGTTCGGCCGAACACCTGGTGGTGTTCGGCCAAACTGTTCGCGTTCGCCCGAACGGCTTAATTCCTGGCCGAACAGGGCCCCTGTTCGGCCGAACAGGGCCCCTGTTCGGCCGAATACGGCCCCCCTGTGGGGTCGCAGGCATAAGGGGGGAGCATGCCCCGATCGCGGGGGGGGGGGGGGGGGTCGGAAATTCCCCCCACCCCCTCCGCTAGCGCTCCCCCCTCTGCCCGCTTCCCCATACAAAAGTTTAAGGAAAGTACCGGTGGTAGTGGATGGCCTGGCAGTGGCACTGTGGAGTGAGGAGGAGGAGTCCGGAGAGTGACGCGTTGAGGGAGGCCGGGCAGCGGGCGTGAGGTCAGAGAAAGGGCGGAAGTACCACAAGGGTACTACCGCTGAACCGCCCGCTGCCCGGCCTCCCTCAACGCGTCACTCTCCGGACTCCTCCTCCTCACTCCACAGTGCCACTGCCAGGCCATCCACTACCACCGGTACCTTCCTTAAACTTTTGTATGGGGAAGCGGGCAGAGGGGGGAGCGCTAGCGGAGGGGGTGGGGGGAATTTCCGACCCCCCCCCCCCGCGATCGGGGCATGCTCCCCCCTTATGCCTGCGACCCCATAGGGCCCCCAAAAGCGGGATGTTCGGGGAGTTCGGGGTTCGGCCCGAACATGCCGAACATCGCGGTCATGTTCGGCGAACTTTCCCGAACCCGAACATCCAGGTGTTCGCCCAACACTAATACATATCTGAAACAATACCAACAAAAAAAAATCTGTCTCCTGCTGCCCACCGGCCACCACTCACCCCCAAGATGAATAGTGTAATAGAGTCACCGGGATATGGTGCTTAGCATATAGAAGGGTCAGGAAGGTGGTATCAAAATTGGGTCGGTCATTAGTGACAGTAGGGGTACTTGGTTCAATCATCCCAAACTGCTTGGTCATCCTCTGTGCATATAGATCTGTTTATGAAATGGTAGAATGGCCTTGGTCATACGAATCCATTGAGTCGGGTTGGAGAAGATGAGGCCATTCACTTGAGTTAAAAAGCTTTTTTTGCTAAAAACAAGGACCTCTCTTATATTTTCAAAAATTCAGAACCAATATCAGCTTCTACCAAACCCCCCAAAATGCAGCTAAGGATTGTCTTGTATAATAAAAATCCAGAATTGGTACTCTAACAGGCACTCCCAAATGAGGTGACAAAAATACATTTAGGACATGTTGTGTCAACCCATCTTAGAAAGCAACCGTGGAGTGAGGTAGGCCTAGTGCAAGAAACAAAACTAACATGTTATTGTTTGCAGAGAGGGCTGTTAGTGAGTGTGAGAAACGGGCATTGTCCGACTCCTCATCATTCCAATATTCAACGTAATTGGCCCATTTCTAACGCTACCAAAGAGCGGTGATAGAACAGCATCTTTCCTACTGAATACTGGAACAAAAATAGTGACTGGCTGTTTCTTCTTATATAAATGACTCCTGAGCATTCACTATGTCCTGCCCTATTACTTCCTCTCCACCAATAATATCTGTAGTAGAAGACTGTGCAGTGTTAAGGAGTTGCTGGGAGGGATCACACAGACTGATTCTCTGTAAGTTGCGTATTGTCAGGGAGTTCCCAGGATTCAGACCATACAGCCATACTGCCGGGTAAAGGCGGCTCTGGAACTGTAACGTGTACGAGTGAATAAGAGTCTCAAAGCCCTCGGAGATGGAGTAAAACTTCAGCTCCTTGTTTTTGCAATCGAGAAAGACACCAACAATGAGTGGTGTGAGAGAGAGGACTTGCTCCTCTCTGTTGTTGTGCCAGGCAGACAGACGACTCTTGTTCCATTCTATGCACCAGGATAAGTTGTCCCGTCCAATCTGACTATTTCTCTTTATCTCAGCACAAGCCAAACCAATCCCCCATTGTTGGTTATTGTTGGTGTTAAACTCCCAGTAGTAGCATTCAGTAGAGAAGCTTTCTTGGCACAGCACCTGACTGTTAGTGAACCTGTTCTCATTCCTCTCATATGGCTGATTCTTACTGGCCACTGTGACTGTCTTGCTGTCCACCGAGAGGATCAGGCGAGTGCTCAGGGTCTTGGGGTCAAATGTAATGCTGGTGGCCCCTGAATAAAGCACAAGAGGTGGCAAATTACGAAAAGAGAGGAGGTAAACCAAGAGGAGAGGAGAAAAAAGGAGAAAAGAAAGAGGTAATGACAGAAGACAGTGGATGTATATTTCAAGAGCCACCACTATTCTCCTGGTTTCAGCATCAGAAACACTTTCTAGATCTAAATATTGCTGTATATTGGTATGTAATCCCATTCTCCCAGTGATGCTTGGCCTAGGGTATTTAGTTATGCAGACTTCTGCCCTAGAGCATTCTGGGAGTCCAGGTGTTGTTTCTGCTGAATTCAGAACACCCAACAAACATACATTCTGCACCTTATTAGCAGTAAAGATGTTGCCACATGTGATTAATTTAACCGCATAACGACCGCCTTCAGCCGATGGGCGGCGGCAAAGGCTGGGCCTAAACGACCGTAATACGCCCATCGGCGGTGGCTCGTTATGTGGTGTCTGGCCGGGGTATGCATGCGCATCCGTCAGCAATAGGCTCCGCCCACCCACGACGTCAACCCGCCGGCCGTTCGTAAGCGCCGGTGGGTTGTTAACCCCTGGATCGCCGCATAGGAAGCGTATAGTACGCTTTGTAATGTATACAAAGCGTATTATACAGGCTGCCTCCTGCCCTGGTGGTCCCAGTGATCGAGGGACCACCAGGGCAGGTTGCAGCCCCCCCCCCCTGTCTGCACCCAAACACACTGATCCTGCCCCCCCCCCCTGCCCTCTGATTGCCCACAGCACCCCTCAAACCCCCCCCCCCCCTCCTGCCCACCCCACAGACTCCTGTTTGCACCCAATCATCCCCCTAATCACCCATCAATCACTCCCTGTCACTATCTGTCAGCGCTATTTTATTGATTAGGTCCTAAACTGCCCCCCTGGGGGCTCTTGATCACCCCCCACACCCTCAGACCCTCCCCAGATCCCCCCCCCCTGTGTACTGTATACATCTAACCTCCCCTGTAATCACCCATCAATCACCCCCTGTCACTGCCACCCATCAGATCAGACCCTAACCTGCCTCTTGCAGGCTTTTAATCACCCACCCACACCATCAGATCACCCGCAGACCCACTCTCAGATCATCTCCAAAGTGCATTATTGACATCTGATCACCCATCAATCACCCCCTGTCACTGCTACCCATCAGATCAGACCCCTATCTGCCCCTTGGGCACCCAATCACCCGCCCACACCCTCAGACCGCCCTCAGACCCCAGCCCTGATCACCTCGCCAGTGCATTGCTTGCATCTATTCTCCCCTCTAATCACACCCTGATCACCTATCAATCACCCCGTCACCCCCTGTAACTGCTACCCATCAGATCAGACCCTAAACTGCCCCTGTGGGCACCCAAACACCCGCCCACACCCTCAGACCCCACCTGAACACCTCTCCAGTGCATTATTTACATCTGTTCTCCCCTCTAATCACCACCTGAGACACCCATCAATCACCTCCTGTCACCCCCTAGCACTCCTATCCATCAGATCAGGCCCTAATCTGCCCCCTGCGGGCTTCTGATCACCCGGCCAAACCCTCACCCACCCCACCGCAGTGATAGAATTTTTTTTCCTGATCACTGCTGGTCTCTACGACTTAATTGTGGCTGAGACCAACCGTTATACCACATAATACGCAACCGCCAATTCAATAAGCTACCATGCCCAGCCTTTTCGGTAGAAACCACTCCAAGTTTCCGAACTTAACATTTTTTGGGGCCTTCTCCTAACATGGGTCTAGTCAAAAATAATGTATTGCGGTCTTATTGGTCTACGCACCCAATACATCACATGCCCATGTTCTCTGCTGCCATGTCCAGGTCACGATTTGAAAACATCCTGCACTTCCTGCACTTCAGTGCCAATACAACCTGTCATCTAAGAGGCCACCCTGCTTATGACCGGTTCCACAAAATTCAGCCCCTCATAGACTACCTGTCATCAAAATTTGCAGATGCTTAGGACTAGGACTAGTGATGAAGTAGGAAAGGTGATGACAAAGCAGTGGAGGGGGTGACAGAGGAGGAGAGAGGAGATGACAACAGAGGAATAGAAGGTACTTACACTGCAACATCCTGTTTGGACTTCTCTGGGAAAGCTCTGTGTTCATGGACACAGCCTGGGGCACTAGAGGAGCCGGCGTGAGAAGAGGGTCTTCCAGGACTGCAAAACATTAATCATTCCATGTCATAAGATGGTGGAAACACTCGCTTTATGAGGTGGATAGAGAAAGAGGAGAGACGATGACAGAGGAGAAGAAATACCCTATCAAGATAACCAACATCTCAATACTTGTTTTTTTCTTTTTTTTCAATGTTGCTTTTCCCAAGAATTTAGAAATTTCGGAAATGGTCACAAAATCAATTGTTGCATTTTTGTTTTTCTGATATTTCTTCACGTGATTTCGAAATAAAAGCAATACAATTATTTAAAGACATGAATAACCTGAGGTGAGCTGCCGATGGTCCCTGCAGTTTTCAGAGGGCAGGAGACATTCTAACAATCTTTATGTTTTGATATTTGTAAACAGGAAAGAGGAAGTAGGAAACTTGTCTCAGTACGATGGTTGGAAGAATGGCTGCCATTACTGTCCTGCCAGCAGTTAGATGATAGAAAAGTCAGTTGAACAAAGATAAAAGCCTGGGATTGTTCATGTAGATCTGACATACGGCAGCTGGATCCTAGATATTCAGAAGACCCAAGGGATTCTGGGTAATAGTTCCTTACAGTAACAGTGACTAAAATATGGAATGTATTACCACAGGAAGTACAGTAGTTAAGCCAAATTCTATATCTATATTTAAAGGGGGCTTGGATGCTTTCCTGACAATTAAGGACATCCATGACTATAATTACTAGGTAATTCCCAGCAGTGTTGATCCAGGGATTTTATTGTCACCTGGCAATTCACCCCTTTTAAGGCTAATTGGTCAAAGCCTTGTAAGGGTTGTTCACATTCTCTTGATCAACAGGGATATGTGAGGGTGCAGGCTGGTTTTGTACCATATTTTCTGGTTGAACTCAATGGACTTATGTCTTTTTTCAACCAAACTAACTATGTAACTATGTAAAAACGTATGCCTGTCGTATCATCCCTTGTCTGCCCAACCCAGAATCATGCAAACAGAGCCTGCCATCCAGATAGGAATGAGTGGTTATCCGAGCAGTTAAAAGACTAATATACATCAAAAACATAATATTTCACTGACTGAATAACACCCTCTCTGCCTTGGTGATGGATGCTCTGTGAGCAAGGAAACATTGACAAGAGGCTAGTGTGAGGATGGAGGACTGGCGGAAGTAAAGTATATATGTGTAGTAGATAGAAAATGGGTAGCAGAAGCAGAGGACAGCCACCCAACCTTCACTGATGGCAGAAGCTGGGTGTCCTCACCTTGCTTTGGTGGGCAGGGGACTCGCTCAAGCAGGGGATGAGACATGAGGCTTTTCTTCATGTTGGTGATGGCATCAGTGGTGTCTACAAGACGGTTTTCATCAAAGCTGTATCGTCTCTTGGGGGAGAGCATTGACTTTATCTCTTCTGAACCTGGATCCTGAAATAGAAAACACAGCAGCCACAAATTACACTGAACAGCGATATGCAAAAAAGTATGGTTATAGAGCCTCCAGTATGGATAACCATCAACCAGCCAGCACAGCCTCAAGTGACATCACTGACCAGAAGTGTGCAGACCAGTATGAAGGGCTGGATTACCATCAGACAGCTAGCACAGCCTCCAGTGACATCACTGGCCACAGGTGTGCAGACCAGTATGGAGGGCTGGATAACAATCAGCCAGCCAGCACAGCCTCCAGTGACATCACTTACCAAACGTGTGCAGACCAGTATGGAGGGCAGGATAACCATCAGCCAGCCAGCACAGCCTCCAGTGACATCACTTACCAGAGGTGTGCAGACCAGTATGGAGGGCTGGATAACCATCAACCAGCCAGCACAGCCTCCAGTGACATCACTGACCAGAGGTGGGCAGACCAGTATAGAGGGCTGGATAACAATCAGCCAGCCAGCACAGCCTCCAGTGACATCACTTACCAGAGGTGTGCAGACCAGTATGGAGGGCGGGATAACCATCAGACAGCCAGCACAGCCTCCAGTGACATCACTGACCAGAGGTGTGCAGACCAGTATGAAGGGATGGATAACCATCAGCCAGCCAGCACATCCTCCAGTGACATCACTGACCAGAGGTGTGCAGACCAGTATGGAGGGCTGGATAACAATCAGCCATCACACAGTAGTAAAGAGAGATGTGCCTATTTAAGCTCTGAGCTTACATCCTATTGGGTTAAAACATTGTAACTGTGTACAAGGTGGTAGTGTGGTTGTTGCTGGCCAGTTATTTATGCAGGTAATCAGAACATACACAGTACATGAACCATAAGACAGCGTGTTTAGCTGGAACTGAGTGTTTTGCAGTGAACACACCTTCAGCACAGACATCCAGTCATTCTCTATTCGCTCCTCCAGCTCTAGCTTCATCTTCTTCATACTATCAATATCTGCCGTGAGAATCTGGATGATCTCACCGCTGGCCTTCTGAGCCGCCTCCTGCTCCTGCCTCATCCGCCAGAAGCATGCACGCTCCTGCTTCTCCAAGTAGTCCCTCATCTCACCAAAGTCTCTACTCAGATTGTCTTTTATGTCGCAAATCACAATCTGCAATAAGGATCAAAGTGTTAGTTCTGCAGTCATACATGAACCATTACAACCTCCTTTATCACTTTATAATCTCAGGAGGAATTTAGACTGCAGAATCTCTGAACTACAAGAACCTTTCCTCACACTTCAAGCAATATACGCATCTACCCTTAAAGGACATCCGAGGTGAAAATGAACTGATGAGAAAAACAATTGTATCTATCCTCAGTCTCCTAAAAATGACTTTTTTTAGATATCCCGCAATTTTATTTTATATTTAAATTTAGTTTTTAAGTTTTTACTGTTTCACTGTCTCCTCTCAATGACACCTTTATTAAAGTATGCAAGAGCTCAAATCTATGAATTATTGACCTTTTTTTCATCTCTTTCCTGCTCTCAGAAGCCATTTACTGACAGGAAAGGGTTTTATGGCTGTAATTACTTATCAGTGAGGGTTATGCTATAGTCTGACTCAGTCCTGACCCGGTTAGAAACTGTCACTTGCATCCCTGATCTTTAACTTTTTCAGGCAGAGAAAGAAAAAAAAAGGGAACACCGCCTAGTTATTTGAGTGCATACTCATGTCTATCTCATCATGTCACATGTCACTTCGGGTATCCTTTAACCACCCTGGCGTTCTATTAAGATCGCCAGGGCGGCTGCGGGAGGGTTTTTGTTAAATTTAAAAAAAACTATTTCATGCAGCCAACTGAAAGTTGGCTGCATGAAAGCCCACTAGAGGGCGCTCCGGAGGCGTTCTTCCGATCGCCTCCGGCGCCCAGAATAAACAAGGAAGGCCGCAATGAGCGGCCTTCCTTGTTTTGTTTAGATCGTCGCCATAGCGACGAGCGGAGTGACGTCATGGACGTCAGCCGACGTCCTGACGTCAGCCGCCTCCGATCCAGCCCTTAGCGCTGGCCGGAACTTTTTGTTCCGGCTACGCTGGGCTCAGGCGGCTGGGGGGACCCTCTTTCGCCGCTGCTCGCGGCGAATCGCCGCAGAGCGGCGGCGATCGGGCAGCACACGCGGCTGGCAAAGTGCCGGCTGCGTGTGCTGCTCTTTATTTGATTAAAATCGGCCCAGCAGGGCCTGAGCGGCAGCCATCGGCGGTGATGGACGAGCTGAGCTCGTCCATACCGCTAAGATGGTTAAAAGGAACTGAAGTGAAAATAATGTATTTATTAAAAAAAAATAAAAAAAAATTATATAATATTTATTTAGAAATTATTTAGTAAGATTGACACTCTAAAATGTATCACAGGCGGTAACATCTTTAGTCCTGGCAGCTGATTTCTGTGGAACGTTCATTTCTGAGATTTCTATGCACAGAGGGAGATATTGGTTGCCTGGCAGTTGGAAACAGCTGATATTTACCACAATGCAACAAGGTTCATAGACAGCAGAGCAGATCTTTCTGCTCTAAAAGATAAGCAACAGTGTAATCACCTTTAAAGAAAAACATTTCTTTGTACAGCTTACAGAACTCCTGCAATAAATCTGCAGTATGTCTACTTCCTGGTTTCATGAAAGCAAACAAAGAGTTAACATCGTGTGTTATTATATTAGCTGTTTCCACTGAGGACTGCCAAATTTCTGTGCTGAAACAGCTGAGAGATCAAATTACACTTGAAGATGAGAGGGAATTAGGCTCTTCTCTCTAAAAACACACTTGGTGCATTTCTCTCTTGTTTCTTTGTGTCCTGTGCAAGAGTTCAGATCCACTTTAAGATTACCCATGGATCAGACGGGAAACAGATAAATGTGTACCTAGTATTAGGCATATACAATGTATCTAAAATGCTTTTTGAAGTACAAAGTAATTACCATATCTTGCATACAAATGAATCTAAAATCTACCTAATGCCTGGTACACACCCTGCAATTTCTCATCAGAAAGACAAGCAGGGTTGTAGAGTCGGTACAAAAATAATCAGATTCTAACTCCGACTCCTCAGTTTATAAAACCACAAACTCCGACTCCAGGTACCCACAATGGTTCCAACTCGGACTCCTTAGTCTTATACTTACCAGGGCTGTGGATTTGGTACAAAAATAATCCGACTCCGAATGCAACTCCTCAGTTTATGAAACCACCGACTCTTTCTCCAACTCCGACTCCAGGTACACAAAGTTGCTCCGATTCTGACTCCACAGCACTGTAGACAAGTTGACTATTTACGACAGGTCCAATTTGATTTCCGAGCCTTTTTTTGATCGATTCTCTGATCACTTCTATAAGAAATCAAACAGAAAAATCTGAAATCAGATCGGACCTGTTGGAAATAATCGATTCCACGCATCTATCTGACGGGAAATTGCATGGTGTATACCAGGCATAAAATGCATTGGACAAAGGCCTATCCAGTAAAGATCCCACCTAAGATTAGACCCAATGACAGGCAAGTGTAGGAGAAATTATGAAACTGTCAATTTAGTGGCTGTTGGCTCCTCCAACTGGAGTCGTATGATCAGAATAATTTTTGAAACCACCCTGAAAATCAGGTGTCTCGATATCACACAAACGCACAGTATCACTACTGTGCGTTCGCCCAATCAGGTCCTACATAGCCATGGGGTATTGTGACATTTACCTACCTGGGTCTCGCGGTATGCGTCCTTCTGGTGGGCAATGAGTGTCTCCTTACTGACAATCTTTTCATCCAGGTTACTCATCCGCTTCTCAAGTATTTCCTTAACAGGGATAAATAAAATCTCATCACCACCAGAACCAAAACCCAGACCACCAGCACCCCCTGGACCATTACCCTCACCTTCTGCACTATCCAGAGGAAGAGCCTTGACCTTCACGATCTGTCCCACCCAGAACATATATCTCAACCATCTTTGCCACCTAGATCCACTATACCCAATACTTAGTGGGTGGCTGGATGGTGTAATGGTTAAGAGCTCTGCCTTTGACACAGGAGAACAGGGTTCAAATCTCGGCTCTGCCTGTTCAGTAAGCCACCACCAATTCAGTAGGAGAGGCTTGGGCAAGTCTCCCTAACACTGCTACTGCCTATAGAGCGCGCCCTAGTGGCTGCAGCTCTGGCGCTTTGAGTCCGCCAGGAGAAAAGCGTGATATAAATGTTATTTGTCTTGTCCAGTCATTTGAAGCACACAAAAATACTGCCCGCTAGCCACCTCCATTACCCAGATTCATTACCTCTGCCAATGGCACCACCTAGAACTACTATCTTCACTACTCAGAACTACTATCTCCAGCACCTTAATCACTTGTATCACCTACCTTGAGTTATCACCTAGTAACTCAACTGTCTTCACCATCCAGAACCTCTTCTCTGACCTCATGAACTATCCAGGACCACGACCCCCACTAGCTGCATAGTCCAGAACACGTTTTCTCCACAAACTAAACCTCACAGACGCAGTACTTGCCCCACAATCTGCACCAACCAGAACCACCACCCTAAAGTACGGCCACAGCCCTCAACTAGAGGGGGGCCCAAAGCTGGGGGGGGGGGGGGCTCTCAACAACTAACCTTCCCTTCCTCCGATACAGGGGACTACACCTCTGATCAGGTGATTTTGTGGCTACACATGAGAGTGTAAATCATGATGGCCACACTTGTCTTATTGCCCATGAAGGGCAAAAAGGGGAAGCAAGGGTTAGGGCCGGTGCTTCTATTAAGGCAAAGGCAGTGGTGGAGCTGTGGGCCCCGATGCAAGTTTTACTTTGGGGCCCCCCAAACACTCTCTACATAACAATTGATACGGCGCACCAACCCCTGCCAATGGCAGCTACAGTGTCAGAGGTGCAAGAAGGGGATGGGGAACAGTTTGTTAATGATTACCGCTATTCAAAGTATCTATAGAAGTGATTATTATGAGCACAGGACCAATAGAGAGCTAATTCTGCAGTTGAGGGAGGGCCTTTCGAGGCCCCTCTGGCCCAAGGGCCCCGATGCGGTCGTAACCTCTGCAACCCTTATTGCTACGCCCCTGGGCAAAGGGGTGGAATTGCCCCCAAACCCCCGAGGCAACCCCCCAGCTTCCGTTCCCCTTTAAAAATGTAATTTGTGGTGCTGTGGGCCCGCTGGGTACCATGGCTTGTAGCGTCAGGGAGGCATATACTTTACCTGATGATTGCCACAGCTATAGTGATTTTCAAAATAATATTCAGCCCAGCTGGGTTTAAAACAGTCCCCATGTATGAATATAAGTATACGGCAAGCATCATGTATGGGGTGCAGTAATGGGCCGGCCTTAGGTTTCACAGCGCCCTGAGCGAAAACTGATTTTTGTGCCCCACCCCCCTTAATCCTCTTCACACGCACACACACGCCCATATGCAATTCACCTTTTCTCCTGAGATATCACCTTGAACAGTGGTTCCCAACCTTTTTGACGAAAAAATACTATTAATAACCACAAATGGATGGAAAGAGTGCATTTTCCATCAGTGGGACAGTTAGCGCCTCCCCCCATTTAGAATGATAGCACAGCACCGACAATTTGCACCACGCGTTATAGCCACAGTGCGCGCCCCCAGACTCAGTTTAGGTAGGTAGCCAGGTATAGGTGCCCTAGTATAGGATAACATGTGTAGGTGCCCTCAATATAGGTTGCCAAGCATAGGCGCCCCCCGGATAGGAAGTCAGTTGAAGGTCCCCCCCATAGGTAGCCAGACGTAAGAGCCTCCAGTATAGGTAGTCAGGCGTTGGTGCCCTCAGTAATGGTAGCCAGCTATAGGTGCCCCCATAATAGGAAATCAGGTGTAGGTGCCCCCAGTAAAGGCAACTAGCTATAGGCGCCCCCTTGAAATCCGGCGCCCTGAGCGACCGCTCCGGTCGCTCAGGTCAAAGGCCGGCTACTATACACAAACAGTATAAAATCACCAGATTGCTCTTGTAGCGGTCCAGCAGCGGTTCGGTACGGCAGGCTTGGTGTTGCTGTACACAGTTCGGACACAGTGGGGCGCTGTGCTCTAGGCAATAGTGCTGCAGTCCTTTCTCGTGACTCCGGCACGGCCAGGCTGCAGAGCGCATGTTGACCAGCAGGTGTCGCCGGTGGAAGCGCTGGTGCTGGTCGCATAGGGGCGCCATACAGATCAGGCAGAGGGTAGATGCTCCGGGCCAGGTACAGTGCGGGCAGCTGTCATTAGGTCGGGTCTCCTGCAGCTCCTTCATTAGAGAGTCCAGCACCGTGTTCTTGTTGAGCTCCGGCCGCTGTGAGTACTTCTTCAGGCAAATTGGGCAGATGCAGGGAGTGCTATCCTTCCAGTAGGTCTCTATGCAGCCCTTGCAGAAGGTGTGTCCGCAGGGCAGAGTGCAGGGGCAGCAGAAGTACACCATACACACCGGACAACTGACATCGCCCGATTCTACAGGGAGGACCAGCTTTTCCTGCGCCATTCTCACCGGCAGGCATCGAAAGTGAAAGCGAGAGGAGGAAGCTCAGGAGGGGTGGGGTGGAATACAGAAGGGGAGGAGAAGATATAGTTAGAACAGCTGCTATGGGGCCCAGTGGGATGAAACTTCAAATAAAGTAAATCATCCAATAAGAAAAGTTGTTTTTAGTGTTCACTGTCATTAAAGGAAACCTAAAGTAAAAAAAAAAAGGCTATATACTTACCTGGGGCTTCTTGCAGATCCCCCCCCCCCCCCCCAAGCCTGCAGACTTCTTGGACCTTTGCCATTATCCTGCATTCTGACGTTCCTCTGGTGTCCCCCTCAAACGCTAGATGCCCTGTGCTGCACACGTCCTATATATTGCACTCTTTGGAGCGCTCTGCGCTAGCGCAGTAAGCAAAAATTGCTACTGTGCATGTGCAGAATGCTCCCGCGCATGCGCAGTGGCCGGCCTGACTCCTCAGCCGGCCGGATTATGGAGGGGGACAGCGGAGGAATGGCTGAGCGCAGGACGACTGTGAGGGACCAGGAAGACTTCAGGGGGCTGGAAGAAGCCCCAGGTAAGTAAATGGGCATTTTTTTTTCTATTTTAGGTTCACTTTAAGAGAAATGTGAAAAGAAAAGAATATTTCTGCTGGTTTCCATTTTTACTGTTTCTCTATGATGCCAAAAGTGACATCACTTCTGCCTTTTTTTTTTTTTTTTTTTAAAGAGTAACTGTCGGGCATAAAACAAAAATCAATTCTTTATTTTTATCTGGTAAACAATATGGATGCTAATTAGGCAATCTAAAAGTTAAAATCACTATTACTTTTCTTGTTGATAAATTATCATGCCCCAGTTTACATGACTCTTATTTGGTACACAGAAAATTTGGTACACAAAAGAGAAGTTGCAGGGCATGCTGGGTTGTCTTTTTTTTTTTTAAGATTCCTTTATTATAGAATTTTTTTTTACATATATTTCATAATATAAAGATACAAAACTTTCACAAATATGACATTAAATAGTCTGAGGTACAATTCTTTCTCTTTTCCTATTGAATAGAAATGGAAATAACATAGCTTAATAGGAGTTACCGCCTCTTTTCCCTTAAAGGAATACTATCGATTGAAACAACTTTTTTTTTTAATACTCTATATTAGTGTACACATTACCACTAGTGCTAGGGGCACTTTATTTATTCACCCAGGTCTCTCTCTCTCGCTATCTCTGCTTAAAAATTCATTTCTCACACAGCTCATAGTAGTTTGGGTCACCCTGAGCTGCTTGGTTACTCTGTCACACAGCTCACAAATATATTTCACTGTGTCACTCACAGCATGCAGCAGACATGAGGAGAAATAGGCTGATCTGAGGTGGTAACAGGTAACTAAATGAGCTGTAATATTGCTGGAATATAACTAGCTATACCACGAGTCTGTGTTTACACTCAGACTGGCTGCCTGCTTGAGGTGATTCACTCCAGGCTGCATCCACTTTGCAAGCTGCTGAGAGGGGCAGACCACTGTTTACAATTAGCATTATTAGTATCGTTATCAGTCAAGAGAAGCAAAGATAATAAACACACATTGCTAGAATCTTTAACCCCTTACCACCATATCAATAAGATTCTTTCAGCAAGGTGATAATTAAACTATAAACTGAGGAGTTGATAGCAACTCCCCTGTGCAGAGACATGGTCTAGCCCTCTGGGAGCCTCAGTTTTTAGATACATTTGTATCCAACACTGACGCCAAAACTGACGGAGGATTTTACAGCTGAGAGGAACAGCTGTGTGAGGAATCAAATTGCTCCTTGTACTTGTCCTAATGTGTGCTACAACATACAGCATTTAAAAATAAATGCATACATCGATAGTATTCCTTTAAGTCCTTAAAGCGGTTTAACACCCAGCATTACAACTTTGCTTTAAAAGATTGCTTACAGCTTACAAACTATTATGCCAGATTTTTTTTAAGCAGAAATTCACTGAATGGGTTAAACATGACATTTTAGTGTTGGATTCAACTAGGAATCCGCATCTGTTCTTATCTTATAGTTACAAATGTATCTTTATTTGTTATACAAATAGACCTTTGAAAAGCCTGCTGGGGAAGCCCTCTTTGTTCTCTCAGAGCAGTGTTTGTTTGTTACATTGTAGATAGATACATTTGTAACTAAACAAGCAAGCAGGAGGAGCATTTCTAGCTAAATCCAGCACTAAAATGTCATGTTTAATCCATTCAGTAAATTTCTGCTAAAAAAAAAATCTGGCATAATAGTTTATAAGCTGTAAGCAATCTTTTAAAGCAAAGTTGAAATGCTGGGTGTTAGACCACTTTAACTCTTAAAAATGAATAGGAAAAGAGAGATTCTCACCAATCCCTTTATACAATTCATCAGAAAGGCCTATAAGTCCTTGCAACCCCCGCCACTTCATCTTCCTTCAGTGCCTGTCATATCTCAAAAAAAACAAAAACAAAACTCTCATATCCTGTATCTTATCCATCCATCCTACCCACACATTCTCATTCACCCCAAGTCGAGGATCCCCCACCCCCAAGGAAGGACCACCCCCCATCATTCCCGCCAGCATGTTAAGTTGATCAGTGCCACTGTTTCTCCCCTCCCCCATCCAAGGCCACACCCGGACTCCTTTACTTCATTATCCCATTATACTCAACGGTGGTCTTAAACTCTTCCCATTTTGCCCAGATTTTTTCCCAGCCTTCAGCTTTCCCGATTGTTGAAGCAATCAACCCCTCCATTCGTTGAGTGTGTTCAATTTCCTTGAACCTTACAAAAAACAATGTATTTGTGAGCTCACTAGATCACTGTCCCAATGAATATTATCTATGAAAGTCTTTTACTTAACCAACAATAAGTCCTCTGGATCGCAGCATCAGTCATCAAGCATAAGATGTATTTCAATGGGTTTATCGCGACACTGCGCTCACAGCTCCAGTATATATCTTTACTCCAGGTTTGTCACTCAAAAAAAGAGGAAACACAAAAACATAGCATAATACTGTTTGGACGAATATTCCCTTCCCAAAACACCAGGTGCTCCCAATGTAAAATAGCCTTGTGTATCTCCACACACATGCAGGGTCTCACAGATCCTCACCATATAACGTGGCTGCCAAACCACAGACAGCTTCATGCGCCTTATACTATCACCAGGTGTCAGGTGCTCTTCCTGCTCCCCAACTATCCCACACACCAGTACACGTGGACTCTCACCTATTTAAATTGCCATCCACATTATAAGACAGCAACAAGCGCTTGTTTTATGTCACATCGGCAGCCTCCTTCCAGCAGATAGATCCACATCAGAGCAGGTTATTCATACCACCTATCAAACTGAAGGGCCTCTCATAGCGTAAAAACGTACTTTTATTTAAAAGATTAAAAAGTAGTGCACTCACATGATCCAAAGTTATACACGCATAGTATAAAACAATGTCCTCCACGCCAGTACTCTCCACACCCGGAGCTCCGCCCTACGCGTTTCGTGCATGCACCCTGATGAGTGCGCATGCACGAAACGCGTAGGGCGGAGCTACGGGTGTGGAGAGTACTGGCGTGGAGGACATTGTTTTATACTATGCGTGTATAACTTTGGATCATGTGAGTGCACTACTTTTTAATCTTTTAAATAAAAGTACGTTTTTACGCTATGAGAGGCCCTTCAGTTTGATAGGTGGTATGAATAACCTGCTCTGATGTGGATCTATCTGCTGGAAGGAGGCTGCCGATGTGACATAAAACAAGCGCTTGTTGCTGTCTTATAATGTGGATGGCAATTTAAATAGGTGAGAGTCCACGTGTACTGGTGTGTGGGATAGTTGGGGAGCAGGAAGAGCACCTGACACCTGGTGATAGTATAAGGCGCATGAAGCTGTCTGTGGTTTGGCAGCCACGTTATATGGTGAGGATCTGTGAGACCCTGCATGTGTGTGGAGATACACAAGGCTATTTTACATTGGGAGCACCTGGTGTTTTGGGAAGGGAATATTCGTCCAAACAGTATTATGCTATGTTTTTGTGTTTCCTCTTTTTTTGAGTGACAAACCTGGAGTAAAGATATATACTGGAGCTGTGAGCGCAGTGTCGCGATAAACCCAATTTCCTTGAACCACTCAGAAATAGAGGGTATCTGAGATGATTTCCAATTCCTCCCGATAAGAACGCTTGCGGCATTTATCATATGACAGCCTATAGAGTTTTTATATTTTTCCTGCCCTCCTCATTATGATGTAATAAGAAGAGGGCAGGGCTCCAATCTGCCTCTGTGACATTACATATATATGAGTGTACAGTCCTCCAGAATACCTGGATCTTAGGGCAAGTCCAAAAGATATGAAAAAAGGTGCCCACCTCTCCTTAGCATCTCCAACACCTCGTATCCTGGCCCGGAAACATCTTGCCTAGTCTCTCCGGTGTCCTGTGCCGCATGGTCAAAATCTTAAAACCCAATTCTTGTATCCTTGCTGAGATAGAGGTCCTATAGGATAAGCCTATTATTTTATTCCATTCTTCCTCTGCAAATGTTATCTGTAGATCTTTCTGCCACTCGTTTCTCAGATTGATAGTATGATCTTCCATGTTATTACACATTTTATATACCAGAGATAGGACTCTCTTTATTTGTCCCTCTGTACTACAGATTGCTTCAAATGTCGTGAGGTCTCGGTCATAATCTGACTCCTTTCCCTGGGATAGGACAAAATGGTGGAACCTCATGAGGCTCCGCCAGTCTAGGTTGGGCTCCCCCCGCTCTTTTCTAATCTCATCTAATAGTCTCCAGCATCCCCCTTGTATCAATGTACCTGTGTTGACATCCGATGCCCCGTCTCCAGCTACTGAAATCTCCTCTGGAGCATGTCTGTTCAAACCTAGGATTCCCCAGGATTGGCATCATAGGGGAAGGAGCGGGAGAGAGAGAAAATCTTTTCCTTACTACATTAAAAAATTTTATCGTATAATTAGGAAGAATACTGGCCGGGTGCTCACTTCTATATGTATAGGGCAGACATGTAATTCAAACAGGTTCTGCTCAATATTTACCCAAGATTTAGTTTGGGCATGTCTATGCCAATCAATTACTCTTACCACTATCGCCGATAAATAGTACAAATATGGGTTGGGAGCCGCCAATCTTCCCCTGGCTCTTGATTGCTTCAAGAGTGCAAACTTAATTCTCGGAGGCTTATCCAGCCAGACAAATCTCATAAGTTCTCGTCTTAGGTCATGAAAGAACCTAGTTGGGACCGGAATAGGTAAAGTCTGATATATATACAGTATATCAACATGGGCATGACGTTTTATAACATTTGTCTCTTCCTAATAATGAGAGATTCATTTTCCTCCAGTTTCCTAAGTTTTCCCTCAGTTTAGTTAACAATGAAAAGTAATTAAGACGATATATATCGCTTGTCCCTGTTGTAATCTTAATACCCAAATATGTCATATCATCCAGGAAGTTTTGTTTCATGCGGTTGACTTCCTGTTCAGAGATCTTAATCTTTAATGCTTCACATTTGTCCCAATTTATTTTAAAATTGGAGACATATCCAAATTCAGAAAATTATCTCTATAAGATTTGGCACCGTAATATGGAGTTTTGTTATATAAAATAGTAGGTCATCCGCTAGGCTGCTACACGATGTTCCATTAACCCAGACACTAGGGATGATCGGAAAGAGCAAATTCCGTTCCGCTGGAATTCGCGGATTCCGCCAGTGCTAAATTCCGTCGCTATGACAAAAGTTAAAGTAATCGTAAATTAAACCTTGTTTATACTAAATGGTAGCCCATAGCACCTGTTGGCAGTTCCCCTGGTCCTTTTTCTCCCTCCTCCTGTCTTGTCTTCCAGGGAATTGTAGGATGTCAAAAACCAGCTCACATACATTGGCCAGTCATCGAACCCAGGTCTACTGCTTGGAAGGCAGCTATCCTCACCATTATACCACCAGGCTTTTATTCTTTATAAAGATATTCCCTAAAAAGGATTTAAACAATGATGCTCTCCAGCTGCCCTGTTCCCTACACAGTTTTTTTGGCAGTTGTGTGGCAGTAAGTGCTTCTTAAAATAAATATATCCCTGAGAATCCCCTATAAAGAGATGGACTAGTCCTGTCACTTCTGTCAGATTTCAACTACCTACTGTAAGTGACAGCAAAATAAGAGAAAAGTAATTTATGGCTCATTTTTCTCTGGAAAAAAATGTACTTCTTATTTGTATATGTTTGCACATGTTTTAAATTTTACAGTTTTTCGCTGTAGTGCCCCTTTAAATCTGAGGTGGCAGCATTTTCTGACATGACACCGGAGAAGGATACAGACATGTGGAGAAGCTGTATAAGGGCTCAAAACCACTAGAGCGATTTTCTGAACGTTTAGGAAGCGATTCCAACCGCTAGCGATTTCCCTAAACGCTCAGCTAATGTTAATGGATGGGCCAAATTCCACTGGAGCGATTGCGGTTACCAAATCGCAAAACGCAGGACATGCAGCATTTTTAGCGTTAGCGGTTAGCGTTTCTGCAATGTAAAGTATATAAACACTGGCGTAATTGCTTATCAAAACCTACACACAGCGATTTTGCTAGCGTTTTGAAATGACTGCACACTGTAAAAAAATTAAAATTGAAAGGACCAATCAGAGTTAAAAACGCTAATCATTACACAATTGCTGGCAAAACTCTTACACTTTTTAAAATCGCTACCCAAATCGCCAAAAAACACTAACGAAATTGCTAGCGATTAGCGATAGCGACTTGTAGTGGGTTCCAGGCCGAACGGGAGATCACAGAGTGCTACTGTGAGATGGAGATGCAGTGCTTGTTTGCATGCTTGCATTGTGTGTATGTGTATGCAGAATGTGTATATATGTATGGTGTACGTGATGCGTGTAAGCATAGAGTATGTGTGTCTGTGTGCAAGGCTCAGTTCCACTTGTGTAGTAAACGTACCTGTTCCGTACATTTTCTACACTTCCAAGAAACACAGGAAGTAGGTCTTATTGTTAAAAATAGGGTCCGCTTCCACTTGTGAAAAAAAGAGAACCATTTGCTGCAACATGGCAAACAGAACGCAAAGTCCGTGCCTGCTCTGTTTCTCCATACGAGCGGATGAGTTTCCCATAGCCACCTATGGTGCAAACGCATCTGCCCCTAATGCCCCCCTCCCCAAAACACAACAAGTGGACACTGAACTGGTCCGCTCCGATCCAAACAGGCCGAAATGCTGCAATGCAAATGTGAACTGAGCTTTAGGCCCTTTTTTCACAGACGGCTGAAACGCAAGTGCCATACGACCGCAATTACATGCAGCTGAATGGAAGCGTATGAGAAAACCGCGTCTGTCAAGTTTCGACACATGGTGGCATTACCCAGCAGCCAAAAATATTTCATACCACTGACAGACGGTGAATTCACTGCTCCTGCAAAACAGGCCTGAATGTATGGCGTATGTGCGGTAAAGATCCTTGACCACAGTCGTGGTGATGGGCCTATGCGTGGGTGTGTCAATGCGCTTCTCTTGATTGCTTTCTCATAGTCCGGAGAGTATGAGGCACAGGAGGGTAGGGAGTGCGAGACACAGGAGGGTAGGGAGTGTGAGGTAAAAGAGGATGAGGTGTGTGTGACACAGGAGGGTAGGGTGTGTAAGACAAAGGAGGGTAGGGAGTGTGATGCGCAACACGATGGGTTGTGTGTGACATAGGAGGGTAGGGAGTGTGAGGCACAGGAGGATATGGAGTGTGATGTGCAAGAGGATGGGGTGTAAGTGACACAGGAGGGTAGGGAGTATTAGGCACAGGAGGGTAGGGAGTGTGAGGCACAGGATAGGGAGTGTGATGTGTAAGAGGATGGGGTGTGTGTAACACAGGAGGGTAGGGAGTGTGAGGCACAGGAGGGTAGGGAGTGTGAAACACAGGAGGGTAGGGAGTGTGATACGCAACACGATGGGGGTGTGTGTGACACAGGAAAGTAGGGAGTGTGAGGCACAGGAGGGTAGGGAGTGTGAGGTTCAGGAGGGTAGGGAGTGTGATACGCAACATGATGGGGTGTGTGTGACACAGGAGGGTAGGGAGTGTGAGGCACAGGAGGGTAGGGAGTGTGAGGTTCAGGAGGGTAAGGAGACTGAGGCACAGGAGGGTTAAGAGTGTGAGGCACAGGAGGGTAGGGAGTGTGATGTGCAAGAGGATGAGGTGTGTGTGACCCAGGAGGGTAGGGAGTGTGAGGCACAGGAAAGTAGAGAGTGCGAGAGACAGGAGGGTAGGGAGTGTGAGGTGAAAGAGGATGAGGTGTGTGTGACACAGGAGGGTAGGGAGTGTAAGACAAAGGAGGGTAGGGAGTGTGATGTGCAACAGGATGGGGTGTGTGACACAGGAGGGTAGGGAGTCTGAGGCACAGGATGGTAGGGAGTGTGAGACACAGGAGGGTAGGGAGTGTGATGCGCAACACGATGGGGTGTGTGTGACACAGGAGGGTAGGGAGTGTGAGGCACAGGAGGGTAGGGAGTGTTAGGCACAGGAGGGTAGGGAGTGTGAGGCACAGGATAGGGAGTGTGATGTGCAAGAGGATGGGGTGTGTGCGACACGGGAGGGTAGGGAGTGTGAGGCACAGGATGGTAGGGAGTGTGAGGCACAGGAGGGTAGGGAGTGTGAGACACAGGAGGGTATGGAGTGTGATACGCAACATGATGGGGGTGTGTGACACAGGAAGGTAGGGAGTGTGAGGCACAGGAGGGTAGGGAGTGTGAAGTTCAGGAGGGTAAGGAGACTGAGGCACAGGAGGGTTAAGTGTGTGAGGCTCAGGAGGGTAGGGAGTGTGATGTGCAAGATGATGAGGTGTGTGTGACACAGGAGGGTAGGGAGTGTGAGGCACAGGATGGTAGGGGGTGCGAGACACAGGAGGGTAGGGAGTGTGAGGCGCAGGAGGGTAGGGAGTGCGAGACACATGAGGATAGGGAGTGTGAGGTGAAAGAGGATGAGGTGTGTGTGGCACAGGAGGGTAGGGTGTGTAAGACAAAGGAGGGTAGGGAGTGTGATGTGAAACAGGATGGGGTGTGTGACACAGGAGGGTAGGGAGTGTGAGACACAGGAGGGTAGGGAGTGTGATGTGAAACAGGATGGGGTGTGTGACACAGGAGGGTAGGGAGTGTGAGACACAGGAGGGTAGGGAGTGTGAGGCACAGGAGGATAGGGAGTGTGGTGTGCAAGAGGATGGGGTGTGAGTGACACAGGAGGATAGGGAGTGTGAGGCACAGGAGGGTAGGGAGTGTTAGGCACAGGAGGGTAGGGAGTGTGAGGCACAGGATAGGGAGTGTGATGTGCAAGAGGATGGGGTGTGTGAGGCACAGGAGGGTAGGGAGTGTGAGACACAGGAGGGTAGGGAGTGTGATACGCAACACAATGGGGGTGTGTGTGACACAGGAAGGTAGGGAGTGTGAGGCACAGGAGGGTAGGGAATGTGATGTGCAAGAGGATGAGGTGTGTGTGACCCGGGAGGGTAGGGAGTGTGAGGCACAGGAGAGTAAAGAGTGCGAGACACAGGAGGGTAGGAAGTGTGATGTGCAAGAGAATGAGGTGTGTGTGACACAGGAGGGTAGGGAGTGTGAGGCGCAACACAATGGGGTGTGTGTGACACAGGAGGGTAGAGCGTGTGAGGCACAGGAGGGTAGGGAGTGTGAGGCACAGGACGGTGAAAAGTGTAAGGCTCAGGAGGGTAGGGAGTGCGAGACACAGGAGGGTAGGGAGTGTGATGCGCAACACAATGGGGTGTGTGTGACACAGGAGGGTAGGGAGTGTGAGGCACAGGAGGGTGGAGAGTGTAAGGCTCAGGAGGGTAGGGAGTGCGAGGCACAGGAGGGTGGAGAGTGTAAGACTCAGGAGGGTAGGGAGTGTGATGTGCAAGAGGATGGGGTGTGTGTGACACAAGAGGGTAGGGAGTGTGAGGCACAGGAGGGTGGAGAGTGTAAGGCTCAGGAGGGTAGGGAGTGTGAGGCTCAGGAGGGTGGAGAGTGTAAGGCTCAGGAGGGTAGGGAGTGTGAGGCTCAGGAGGGTGGAGAGTGTAAGGCTCAAGAGGGTAGGGAGTGCAAGGCACAGGAGGGTAGCGAGTGCGAGACACAGGAGGGTAGGGAGTGTGATACGCCACACGATGGGGTGTGTGTGACACAGGACGGTAGGGAGTGTGAGGCACTGGAGGGTGGAGAGTATAAGGCTCAGGAGGGTAGGGAGTGCGAGGCACAGGAGGGTAGGGAGTGCGAGGCACAGGAGGGTAGGGAGTGTAAGGCACAGGAGGGTAGGGAGTGCGAGGCACAGGAGGGTGGAGAGTGTAAGGCTCAGGAGGGTAGGGAGTGTGATGTGAAAGAGGATGGGGTGTGTGTGACACAGGAGGGTAGGGAGTGTAAGGCTCAAGAGGGTAGGGAGTGCAAGGCACAGGAGGGTAGGGAGTGCAAGGCACAGGAGGGTAGGGAGTGTGAGGCACAGGAGGGTAGGGAGTGTGATACGCAACACGATGGGGTGTGTGTGACACAGGAGGGTAGGGAGTGTGAGGCTCAGGAGGGTGGAGAGTGTAAGGCTCAGGAGGGTAGGGAGTGTGAGGCACAGGAGGGTAGGGAGTGTGAGGCACAGGAGGGTAGGGAGTGCGAGGCACAGGAGGGTGGAGAGTGTAAGGCTCAGGAGGGTAGGGAGTGTGAGGCTCAGGAGGGTGGAGAGTGTAAGGCTCAGGAGGGTAGGGAGTGTGAGGCTCAGGAGGGTGGAGAGTGTAAGGCTCAGGAGGGTAGGGAGTGTGAGGCTCAGGAGGGTGGAGAGTGTAAGGCTCAGGAGGGTGGAGAGTGTAAGGCTCAAGAGGGTAGGGAGTGCAAGGCACAGAAGGGTAGGGAGTGTGAGGCACAGGAGGGTAGGGAGTGTGATACGCAACACGATGGGGTGTGTGTGACACAGGAGGGTAGGGAGTATCAGGCTCAGGAGGGTAGGGAGTGCGAGGCACAGGAGGGTAGGGAGTGTAAGGCACAGGAGGGTAGGGAGTGCGAGGCACAGGAGGGTGGAGAGTGTGAGGCACAGGAGGGTGGAGAGTGTAAGGCTCAGGAGGGTAGGGAGTGTGATGTGAAAGAGGATGGGGTGTGTGTGACACAGGAGGGTAGGGAGTGTAAGGCTCAAGAGGGTAGGGAGTGCAAGGCACAGGAGGGTAGGGAGTGCAAGGCACAGGAGGGTAGGGAGTGTGAGGCACAGGAGGGTAGGGAGTGTGAGACATAGGAGGGTAGGGAGTGTGATACGCAACACGATGGGGTGTGTGTGACACAGGAGGGTAGGGAGTGTGAGGCTCAGGAGGGTGGAGAGTGTAAGGCTCAGGAGGGTAGGGAGTGTGAGGCACAGGAGGGTAGGGAGTGTGAGGCACAGGAGGGTAGGGAGTGCGAGGCACAGGAGGGTGGAGAGTGTAAGGCTCAGGAGGGTAGGGAGTGTGAGGCTCAGGAGGGTGGAGAGTGTAAGGCTCAGGAGGGTAGGGAGTGTGAGGCTCAGGAGGGTGGAGAGTGTAAGGCTCAGGAGGGTAGGGAGTGTGAGGCTCAGGAGGGTGGAGAGTGTAAGGCTCAGGAGGGTGGAGAGTGTAAGGCTCAAGAGGGTAGGGAGTGCAAGGCACAGAAGGGTAGGGAGTGTGAGGCACAGGAGGGTAGGGAGTGTGAGACATAGGAGGGTAGGGAGTGTGATACGCAACACGATGGCGTGTGTGTGACACAGGAGGGTAGGGAGTGTGAGGCACAGGAGGGTAGGGAGTGTGAGGCACAGGAGGGTAGGGAGTGCGAGGCACAGGAGGGTAGGGAGTGCGAGGCACAGGAGGGTAGGGAGTGCGAGGCACAGGAGGGTGGAGAGTGTAAGGCTCAGGAGGGTAGGGAGTGTGATACGCAACACGATGGGGTGTGTGTGACACAGGAGAGTAGGGAGTGTGAGATACAGGAGGGTGGAGAGTGTAAGGCTCAAGAGGGTAGGGAGTGCAAGGAACAGGAGGGTAGGGAGTGCGAGGCACAGGAGGGTAGTGAGTGCGAGACACAGGAGGGTAGGGAGTGCGAGGCACAGGAGGGTAGGGAGTGCGAGACACAGGAGGGTAGGGAGTGCGAGACACAGGAGGGTAGGGAGTGTGATACGCAACATGATGGGGTGTGTGTGACACAGGAGGGTAGGGAGTGTGAGGCACAGGAGGGTAGGGAGTGTGATACGCAACACGATGGGGTGTGTGTGACACAGGAGGGTAGGGAGTGTGTGACACAGAAGGGTAGGGAGTGTGAGGCTCAGGAGGGTAGGGAGTGTGAGGCACAGGAGGGTAGGGAGTGTGAGGCACAGGAGGGTAGGGAGTGCGAGGCACAGGAGGGTAGGGAGTGCGAGGCACAGGAGGGTAGGGAGTGCGAGGCACAGGAGGGTGGAGAGTAAGGCTCAGGAGGGTAGGGAGTGTGATGTGCAAGAGGATGGGGTGTGTGTGACACAGGAGGGTAGGGAGTGTGAGGCTCAGGAGGGTAGGGAGTGTGAGGCACAGGAGGGTAGGGAGTGCGAGGCACAGGAGGGTAGGGAGTGCGAGGCACAGGAGGGTAGGGAGTGCGAGGCACAGGAGGGTGGAGAGTGTAAGGCTCAGGAGGGTAGGGAGTGTGATGTGCAAGAGGATGGGGTGTGTGTGACACAGGAGGGTAGGGAGTGTGAGGCTCAGGAGGGTAGGGAGTGTGAGGCACAGGAGGGTGGAGAGTGTGAGGCACAGGAGGGTAGGGAGTGTGATACGCAACACGATGGGGTGTGTGTGACACAGGAGGGTAGGGAGTGTGAGATACAGGAGGTGGCAACAGCATGAAATCATTATACGCTTTTGGAGAAAAAATCAGTTTATTTACATGAGACATACCAATATTCTGATCATGTCCATAACACTATACAGTATATATGTTTGAATATATATACAAAAAGATATTAGCAAAGGCTTCTGGGTAATTCCAGTGCAGCCATCTTGCTATAACTGTTCAGTAACAGACATAAGAAGCACCTGAGATTGTATTCCAGTAAGTAATTCCGGTCAGGAGCGGCTGAGACTTGTCTAGTGTCTTATAGACCCTCCACTCCACATTGGCACTGGTTACAGTGCTGTATATGATGTCATGAATGAGAATGCAGTACAGTGGCTTCTTGCATGCTGTCATTTTGTGGAGGAGCCTCTGACACCAATGTTTAGTGCTTGTCACATAATATCCAATCAGAAGTCCAAATACCACCTTGTCTCTGGTTACACTGATTGGTGGAGATTCCGCGGCAGTCTTGTTATTTCACTATGGAGTTTCTGAATCGCGCCTCTTCTGTAAGAATAAAAAGAATAGAGATATTTCAGAGGGTGATTCTTAGAATTACAACGCCGATCCTGGGACCAGTGCCTAGGAAAGCGATCAGAAAAACAGGCATCTTCCTTACATCTATCAACAGTGTGCTCCACACACACAAAACCAGCTAATAGCGTTCTTAAACAAAGATTCATTTTACACCTTAGGGACAGTAGGCTCTGGACATGAACGCAAAACGTCCTCTCTTCTCTAAAAGATACGCAAAAGCATAATAACCTTTAAAATCTGCAGTGTGTCTACTTCCTGCTTTCATGGAAGCAGACATAGGGTTAACATCCTGTGCTTTCAAATTAGCCTCTCTGCCGTGGCAGTCAGCTGACACAGGGGAGAAATCAAATTACAGTAGTGATTTGTCACAGATGAGGGGGAAATTAGACAGGCTAAACTCTCTAAATATACACAGGGTGCATTTATCTGTTTTCTTCCTGTCCTGCCCAAGAGCTCTGGTCCACTTTAAGGACTTGAGCTTTTTTTTTTCAATTTAGTACTTATTTATATGATTTATATACAGATTTATATGATTGGCTCACAGCGTTCAGGAGGTCAGGAGCCAATGAAAACCGCTCCTGACTGATGTACAGAACTCAACTGTCTTTAGACACGTTTGTGACATATGCATCCCCTCCAGCAGGGCATTGCGGTCATAATGTCACAAGTTTAAAGTACCCCTGACCCTCTTCTCCCCTTCCCTTAAACTTTGAACATTGATTTAATACTGGTGCTGCGACCAGCACACAGCACCAGCCTCCCCCCTCCTGTGCCCCCTCTAACTCACGTTCTGCTCAGTCGTAGTCTTTGACTGAGGCAGACCGTCTAATATGATCGGGGAGGAAGTAACAGTTCTTTCTTCCCTCTGTGCGTTCATAACACAGCCCCCTCCACCTGCCGCTTTAGTTCCGTATGTGTTTCACTGCACATAGCGCGCAGGGTTGGCGCGTTGTGTGCGGACTTGTGATCATTGAGGTTGGATATTCTTCCGACCTCAATTAACATGAGCCTATACACAGCGCAGCTGCCCTGCGCAGCGTGCAGTGAAACACGGAACTAAAGTGGCAGGTGGAGGGGGCAGAGTTAAAGATGCACAGGGGGGAGGAAGAACTGTCACTTCCTCCCCGACCATGATTGTTGTCAGAACGGGGCCACAGGGGGCGCTGCGGGGCGGGGTGGGGGGCGAACGGTGCTGTGTGCTGTGAAAAAGTCACAGCACCAGTAATAAAACAATTTTCAAGTACTTTAACCATTTCAGCCCGCGGGGATTTTTCACCTTATGCATCAGAGCAATTGTCACCTCCCATTCATTCGCTAATAACTTTATCACTACTTATCACAATTTATTGATCTATATCTTGTTTTTTCCGCCACTAATTAGGCTTTTTTGGGGTAGTACATTTTGCTAATAATTATTTTTTTTATACATGCATTTTAACAGGAATATTAAGAAAAAATGAAAAAAAAAACATTTTTTTCTCAGTTTTCAGCCATTATAGCTTTAAAATAATACATGCTACCATAATTAAAACCTATGTATTTTATTTGCCCGTTTGTCTCGGTTATTACACCATTTAAATTTTGTCCCTATCACAATGTATGGCGCCAATATTTTATTTGGAAATAAAGGTGCATTTTTTCCAATGGGAGTTGCTTTCATTGAAAGACAGGGCCAGGAGCCAATTAAATCGGCTTCTGTCCCACTCACAGGGCTCTGCCATCATAGAGACAGGCAGAGCAAGTGAGCTGCGACGGAACACGGCGGGGATTCAGCAGCGGGAGCGACGAAAATGGTGGATGCGCGCAGTGGTGGTTGATTGAAATCTACACCCTGCCAGCCAGGTAACCACCAAAACAGCGTAGATTTCAATCACTGCAGTCCTAAAGTAGTTAAAGTGTATCTGAGATGGGGCCCCCCAATAAAATATACATATATGGAGCTTCTTCCAGCCCCCTCAGGCCTGATTGCTCTCACGCCGCCTTCCTCTCCCTCTCCGTTAGCCAGCAACTGGCCCCAGAAAATCCTCCATTTGGGGCCAGTTGGTGCATACGCAGTCCGGCCAGGTGCACTCCCCAGTCCGGCCAGGTGCACTCCCATCTTGCCCCCATCGCGGGCAGTGTTCTGCGATCCCGGCGACGTGAACACAGCAGGAGCGTGCACGTGGCCGGGCTATGCTTGCGCAGTTGGCCCTGGACCAGAGGACTTTCCGGGTCAATTGTGGGCGAACGGAGAGGGAGAAGAGGACGCCATGGGAGCGATCAGGCTGGAGGAAGCCCCAGGTATGTATATTTTATTGCTAATCCCCCATCTTCGGTTCCCTTTAAAACAAGGGGTAATAAGACAAATGGCTGTATATTTTATATATTTATTGATCCCTTCTTTACAAGATATTTCTATTACAGCTCCTATTAATCTCTTCAGTCTTTGGTGTCTCAAAACTTCAGAATTTCTGTAATATTGGACAGGAGGCGGTACCCAGACTTGCAGAGCTACTTACCTGTAGTGTCCTGCTCACTCATTGGTCGGGATGTGATGGAGCGAAGAGCCTCCAGCCATTCCCGCTGCTCCTTGCTGTTTTCACAGGTGAAGACAAACTCCCGATTTGGCGTTGCGATAGTGATTCCGGCATCCCATTTGCTCCCTTTTATTCCTCTAGGTATTCCTTCAGTGACTTGATAACCGCACTTCACACTGCCAATAAACAAGCTGCCTTGTTCATACGGGTCCTGCAGAAATACAGCGAGAATTACCAACGACCGAATAGAGCCAAAGTAGAACTGCATGTGATACCCAGAAATCCTTCAGAGCTCCCACATACAGGTTTATTCCACTCAGTGTCATCTAACCTGGGGGGTGGAATAATGACACACTGACACCCGGTGTCATAGGGGAACATCACATTATAACATAGTTACAGATTGCCAAGCAAGCTCACATGAACCAGAATTCCTAGTGTGTAAGGAGCTACAAAGGACCAAAAAGCCCTCTCACTGAAATGTTATGCAAAACAGAAGTTTGCCTTCTTAAAACAGAAGGTATTTGCGATTATTCAAGTTGGAGTGAGCATATGAGGTCTCCCACAATGCAACACTGCTAAATGTGCAAATAGTTCTTTTGTGGTCCCTGAAAGCTAAACACACCTCCAGAACCACTGGAATGCAATGATGTGTCAGCTTGTTAATTGTACAGAGCCATAATAATCCAACGTGTATAGAGACTGCTTCATCCTCATCAGTGCATGGCATGGATTAATGTGGTGGGACTTGAAGCACCCAAAGTTAGTTTGCCCAGCAAGCTCATGGTGAACCAGAACTCCTAGGAGTGTGTAAGGGGCTAAAAAGGACACATCATTGCATTCCAGCGGTTCTAGAGGGACAACAAAGGGACAATTTGCAAACTCAGCAGTGATGCATTGTGGGAGACATCATTTGTGCATCCCAACCTGAATAATCGCAAATACCTTCTGTTTGAAGAAGGGAAATTCTGTTTTACATTTCCAAGTGTCAAGTGTGTCATGAGCCTGGACCTTAACCTCTTGCCGACCACGTCACGCCGATGGGCGTGGCCATGGCGGCAGCCCCAGGACCGCCTAACGCCGATTGGCGTAAAGTCCTGGGGCTCTGTTTTGCTGGAGATCGCGCGCAGGCTGCGCGCGCATCTCCTGCTTGGGGGGCGGAGCTCTGCCCCGCCTTTAGTCTCCGAGCGGCTATTGCCGCTCGGGAGACTGTTTAGACGGCGATCACGCCGTCTATTTACATGTACAGCGCTGCGATCAGCAGCAGCGCTGTACTGGGGACAGCCATGTCACCTGGCTGTCCCCCTGGGGGACAAGAGAGCAATCGGCTCTCATAGGCAGAAGCCTATGACAGCCGATCGCCATAATTGGCTGGCTGGGGGGAGGGAGGGTAGCTATTTAAAGAAACAGGTTTTTTTTTTTATAAAAAACAGTAAGAATAATATTTATTAAAAAATAAATAAACATGGGGGGAGCGATCAGACCCCACCAACAGAGAGCTCTGTTGGTGGGGAGAAAAGGGGCGGCCCTGCAGCTCAGCCTTAAAGCTAAAGCTCCAGTGTGTTGTGGCTCCCCCTTCATGTGCAGTAACACCACTCCCCTTACATGTGAAGCCCCCTATTCTATCTGTATCAACCATGTACTGTAGCCCCTCTCCTTCATGAACAGCTCCTGTGGGCATCAGTTTCCCTTTTTTAGGTGTTGCTTCTCATTTTCAGCCTCCCTTTTCATTTATAGCGACCCCCCCCCCCCCCCCCAGGCTGCAGCTGCTTCTGTGGCCTTTTCAGAAATCCAGCACTGCAAAGTGTGTCCCTGATCAGATCTAGGATTCCCAAGTGGCAGTGTGCTATTATTTTGGACTCTGAACGTTGACACATTGACATTTGATAGCCCGGGAAACAATAACATACTAACGCTCTGGAGTCCACGAACACACGGACACCTGTGGGTAGAGAACAATAAAGAACTGACACTTGAGAGTCTAGACCAATGACACACTGACGCTTGGAAGTCCAGAACAGTGACATGTGAGGGCGCAGTACAATGACATACAGACACTTGGGATTCCAGAACAATAACATACGGACACCTGGGGTCCAGAACAATAGTATACAGACACTTGGGAGTCCAGAGCTATAACATATGGACACCTGGGGTCCAGAACAATAGTATACAGACACTTGGGAGTCCAGAGCTATAACATATGGACACCTGGGGTCCAGAACAATAGTATACAGACACTTGGGAGTCCAGAGCTATAACATATGGACACCTGGGGTCCAGAACAATAGTATACAGACACTTGGGAGTCCAGAGCTATAACATATGGACACCTGGGGTCCAGAACAATAGTATACAGACACTTGGGAGTCCAGAGCTATAACATATGGACACCTGGGGTCCAGAACAATAGTATACAGACACTTGGGAGTCCAGAGCTATAACATATGGACACCTGGGGTCCAGAACAATAGTATACAGACACTTGGGAGTCCAGAACTATAACATATGGACACCTGGGGTCCAGAACAATGGTATACAGACACTTGGGAGTCCAGAACAATAACATACGGACACCTGGGGTCACATAACAATAGTATAAAGACACTTGGGAGTCCAGAACTATAACATATGGACACCTGGGGTCCAGAACAATAGTATACAGACACTTGGGAGTCCAGAGCTATAACATATGGACACCTGGGGTCCAGAACAATAGTATACAGACACTTGGGAGTCCAGAGCTATAACATATGGACACCTGGGGTCCAGAACAATAGTATACAGACACTTGGGAGTCCAGAACTATAACATATGGACACCTGGGGTCCAGAACAATGGTATACAGACACTTGGGAGTCCAGAACAATAACATACGGACACCTGGGGTCACATAACAATAGTATAAAGACACTTGGGAGTCCAGAACTATAACATATGGACACCTGGGGTCCAGAACAATAGTATACAGACACTTGGGAGTCCAGAACTACAACATATGGACACCTGGGGTCACATAACAATAGTATAAAGACACTTGGGAGTCCAGAACTATAACATATGGACACCTGGGGTCACATAACAATAGTATAAAGACACTTGGGAGTCCAGAGCTATAACATATGGACACCTGGGGTCCAGAACAATAGTATACAGACACTTGGGAGTCCAGAACAATAACATATGGACACCTGGGGTCCAAATCAATAACATATGGACACCTGGGGTCCAGAACAATAGTATACAGACACTTGGGAGTCCAGAACTATATACAGACACCTGGGGTCACATCACAATAGTATACAGACACTTGGGAGTCCAGAACAATGGTATACAGACACTTGGGAGTCCAGAACTATAACATATGGACACCTGGGGTCACATAACAATAGTATAAAGACACTTGGGAGTCCAGAACTATAACATATGGACACCTGGGGTCACATAACAATAGTATACAGACACTTGGGAGTCCAGAACTATAACATATGGACACCTGGGGTCACATAACAATAGTATACAGACACTTGGGAGTCCAGAACTATAACATATGGACACCTGGGGTCACATAACAATAGTATAAAGACACTTGGGAGTCCAGAACTATAACATATGGACACCTGGGGTCACATAACAATAGTATAAAGACACTTGGGAGTCCAGAACTATAACATATGGACACCTGGGGTCACATAACAATAGTATAAAGACACTTGGGAGTCCAGAGCTATAACATATGGACACCTGGGGTCACATAACAATAGTATAAAGACACTTGGGAGTCCAGAACTATAACATATGGACACCTGGGGTCACATAACAATAGTATAAAGACACTTGGGAGTCCAGAACTATAACATATGGACACCTGGGGTCACATAACAATAGTATAAAGACACTTGGGAGTCCAGAACTATAACATATGGACACCTGGGGTCACATCACAATAGTATACAGACACTTGGGAGTCCAGAACTATAACATATGGACACCTGGGGTCACATAACAATAGTATACAGACACTTGGGAGTCCAGAACTATAACATATGGACACCTGGGGTCCAGAACAATAGTATACAGACACTTGGGAGTCCAGAACTATAACATACGGACACCTGGGGTCACATAACAATAGTATACAGACACTTGGGAGTCCAGAACTATAACATACGGACACCTGGGGTCACATAACAATGACAAATGTTCTGATTTGGATGGGGGTCCTGGTGTCTATGTTGCTGAAGGTTTCCTATGCTCACCAGAGGTCTCTTGTAGTACAGTAGTTTCCTCTCCTCAGAGTCCAGGTTGAACCAGCGTTTCTTGAAGGCCTCCCTCTGCTGTGGAGTGACATAACTGGTGAGCCACAATGAAAACTTTATAGGTCAGGTCATGATAATCAATGTGTGCCGGAGTTTATTCAAGGAAGTAACTTGTTTTTTTTTCTCTCCGGAAGAAGTGTTTGTTTTGGCATCAAGAAGGGAAACTCCTCTGCACTAATCCCTATTCACAGAGGCACTATTGTTGGCTGCCCCTTTGCATGCAGTGCTAATGGAGGGGAATATAGACAGTCTGGTTGTCCTGTGACGTTGTGCCTCTAATATTAGAAGCCAGTGACTAAGATAAGTCTGCAGATAGATACCCTGGTTAAAGGATTGGCCACATGCTTGTTTCAGGTTTGTGATTCAGACACTACTGAAGCCAAAACATTGGTAGCTCAGCCAATCAGCTGCCATAATTTCAAAGCAGAGATGTTTGCTTGCCAGTAGTAATTATTGGCATTGCATCAAATTTCATATAAATTTTAGAATGAATAAAATCAGTAGGAAGTGCACTTGACTGGTACAAGTCAGTATTCTTTGCATTTCATTGGCCATCTCTGTTTTAATGGGAAATAACTATGCCAGCCTCCAGGCAGTCCAGTTTTTGGGCTCTGTTTCAAGCCTGACTCCATGTCTTTACCTGGTCAGAGCACCATAAAACTGCCAGTCCCTTCTCAAACCCCTCTCTGCTAGTCCCCTACATGACTCCTCCCACCACCCCTCTGCAGACCCTTCCAGGCGGTCCTTCCACTCCTCCCACCACCCCTCTGCAGACCCTCCCAGTCGGTCCTTCCACCACCCCTCTGCAGACCCTCCCAGTCAGTCCTTCCAATCCTCCCACCACCCCTCTGCAGACCCTCCCAGTCATTCCTTTCACTCCTCCCACCACCCCTCTGCAGACCCTTCCAGGCGGTCCTTCCACTCCTCCCACCACCCCTCTGCAGACCCTCCCAGTCATTCCTTTCACTCCTCCCACCACCCCTCTGCAGACCCTCCCAGTCAGTCCTTCCACTCCTCCCACCACCCCTCTGCAGACCCTTCAAGTCAGTCCTTCCAATCCTCCCACCACCCCTCTGCAGACCCTTCCAGTCAGTCCTTTCACTCCTCCCACCACCCCTCTGCAGACCCTTCAAGTCAGTCCTTCCAATCCTCCCACCACCCCTCTGCAGACCCTTCTAGTCAGTCCTTTCACTCTTCCCACCACCCCTCTGCTGTCCCTTCCAGTTACACCTTTTACTCTTCCCACCACCCCTCTGCTGTCCCTTCCAGTTACACCTTTCACTCTTCCCACCACCCCTCTGCAGACCCTTCAAGGCAGTCCTTCCACTCCTCCCACCACCCCTCTGCAGACCCTTCCAGTCAGTCCTTTCACTCCTCCCACCACCCCTCTGCAGACCCTTCTAGTTACACCTTTCACTCTTCCCACCACCCCTCTGCTGACCCTTCAAGTCGGTCCTTTCACTCCCCCACTACCCCTCTGCTGACCCTCCCAGTCAGTCCTGTCACTCCTCCCACCACCCCTCTGCTGACCCTCCCAGTCAGTCCTTTCACTCCTCCCACCACCCCTCTGCTGACCCTCCCAGTCAATCCTTCCACTTCTCCCACCACCCCTCTGCTGACCCTTCCACTCCTCCCACCACTCCTCTGCTGACCCTCCCAGTCAGTCCTTTCACTCCTTCCACCTCCCCTCTGCTGACCCTTCGAGTCAGTCCTTTCACTCTTCCCACCACCCCTCTGCTGACACTTCCACTCCTCCCACCACCCCTCTGCTGACCCTCCCAGTCAGTCCTTTCACTCCTCCCACCACCCCTCTGCTGACCCTCCCAGTCAATCCTTCCACTTCTCCCACCACCCCTCTGCTGACCCTTCCACTCCTCTGCTGACCCTCCCAGTCAGTCCTTTCACTCCTCCCACCTCCCCTCTGCTGACCCTTCCAGTCAGTCCTTTCACTCTTCCCACCACCCCTCTGCTGACACTTCCACTCCTCCCACCACCCCTCTGCTGACCCTCCCAGTCAATCCTTTCACTCCTCCCACCAGCCCTCTGCTGACCCTTCTACTCCTCCCACCACCCCTCTACTGACCCTCCCAGTCAGTCCTTTCACTCCTCCCACCACCCCTCTGCTGACCCTCCCAGTCAATCCTTTCACTCCTCCCACCACCCCTCTGCTGACCCTCCCAGTCAGCCCTTTCACTCTTCCCACCACCAATCTGCTGACCCTTCCAGTCAGTCCTTTCACTCCTCCCACCACCCCTCTGCTGACCCTTCCACTCCTCTCACCACCCCTCTGCTGACCCTCCCAGTCAGTCCTTTCACTCCTCCCACTACCCCTCTGCTGACCCTTCCACTCCTCCCACCACCCCTCTGCTGACCCTCCCAGTCAGCCCTTTGACTCCTCCCACCACATCTTCGCTGACAATCTTTTCACTGACTCTTCCATTAATACCTCATCTCCTGGGCCTCTCTGGCAATTAGTGCATTGATTACTCTCACCAATCCTTTCTGTTCCTCTCTGCCAATCCTTGTACTGGCAGTTCTCACTACTCATCTATTGACCTCCTCTCCTTTGCTGCTCCTCTCTATCAATCCCTTAATTAAATCCACTCACTTCTCTGGTGCCCATCTCTGCCAACCCCTTTAAATACTTCTTTCACCACTTATCTGCTGCTCCTCTCTAACTATCCCACCAATACACCTCCAGATATTCCTCTGCCAAAATCTTCTCCAACTACTCCTCGGCTGTCTCTCGCTAATGCGCTTCTTTGCCAATCCTGTCATGGTTTACTCCAACACACTCCTCTGCTACCCCTCTCTGCCAATCTTTTCACTGACTCTTCCCAACATTCCTTATCTGTAGCCCCTCTCTACCAGTCTCTTCACATAATTCCCCTGTTTTTCCACCGACATCTATTAACTGACTACCCTCACCCCATCCTTCCCTCTGATGCCCCTCTCAATTATTCTCTTCATTATCCCCACCCCTTTTCTGCTCTCTGCCAATCCCTTTACTAAGTCCTACCGCTACTCTGCTCTCTGCCAGTAGCTTCACTGAATTTGCACCCCACTTTCCACCTATGCTACCCTCTGCCAATCCTTTCACTGACTCTGCACACTACTGCTGCTCTGCTGGCTCTCTCCTTCTCCCATCTCCTACTCTTCTGCCCCTCCCAAGCAATCCCATCACTGGCTCCACCCCCCACCCCACCCTTCTTCTTTACCTCTGATTGACTTCTCTCCCTGGACACTGGTTTCCCTGCTGGGCTTAGCAGAGGTCCTCACAGTGACTTAGGGATAAGTGTTCAACAGCCCCATGACCTCTGTGTAACAGTCACTATTTATGTCGGGCTCTTACCGTAGGGCCAGTCTTCTCCATGTAACCAGATTTGCTGTATGATCGAGTGATCTTTGGTATTAACTGCAAGACAAACATTTTACTGTCGTTGACAACACTCAACAGAGCAGGGCAAAGTATGCATGTATAATACAATGTACTGTTTCAATATACTGTAAACCAACAAATGGTGCACGATATATAATGATGCTTTAAATAAAGACAAGGATCTAATGGATAGACAAGAAGTCATGTATGGAGCAGAGTTCCCCACATGCCGACAATGTCCACTCTGCCTTCCAATCATTACATTATATAGAAGAGTGTTTGGTATTCTCACAAGCTTGGCGTCATTATAGCAAACTGAATGGCTGAAATACAGCTGGACAGAAGACACTTTAGGTGCATTAAAGAGAATCTGTACTCTAATATTCTTACACTAAAAAGCATACCATTGTATTCCTTATTTTCTTCTGTGCCCCTCTGTGCTGCTTCTGCCACTCTCTGCTGCAATCCTGGCTTGTAATTACCAGTTTTAGGCAGTGTTTACAAACAAACTAACCAGCTTGTGATAGGCTCACATAAGCAGAGTGTGTGAGTCATACAGAGTGTGCAGGAGGCCTGCAGAGGGTGTGTATCGCTTCTATCCAATCACAAGCAGCCCTGCACATTCCACACATTCAAGCATTAGCCCGACAGACACCACAGAGGAAAGCAGATAAGATTAATTACAGAGACAGTGCAATTAGGAAAGGCTGCAGTAAACCAGAGCACATTAGAACTAGGAACTTATAGGATAGATGAACTAAGGCTGAAAAATTTGTTACAGAGTCTCTTTAAATGTAACATACTGAGAACGGGGACAGTCTACAGGGTGGGCCATTTATATGGAAACACCTAATATAGCCATTTATATGGATACACCAGTTTATGTGAATGGTGAAGTTAAAGGGGAACTGAAGTAAGATATATATGGAGGCTGCCATATTTATTTCCTTTTAATCAATACCAGTTGCCTGGCAGCCCCGCTGGTCTATTTCTCTGCAGTAGTATCTGAATAACACCAGAAACAAGTATGCAGCTCATCTTGTCAGATCTGACTTTAAAGTCTGAAACACCTGATCTGTTGCATGCTTGTTCAGGGGCTGTGGCTAATGGTATTAGAGGCAGAGGATCAGCAGAGCTGCCAGGCAACTGGTATTGCTTAAAAGGAAATAAACATGGCAGCCTCCCTATACCTCTCTCTTCAGTTCCCCTTTAACAAACAAAACCACCGCTATTGGTCTGACACTAACTCACATTGGATAGATCCCTCCAAGACTGTTGGAACAAAAAAAAGGATGGTAAGTGGTATATGGGGTGTATCCATATATGAGGTGTATCCATATAAATGGCCCGCCCCCTGTACACACATCCAGCTTTTACTTAAAGCGGACCCAAACTCAGAACTTCCTCCCTGCTCTAAAAGATAACAACAACATAATAACCTTTCACGAAAAGCATTTATTTGTTACCGCCGATATAGATCCTGCAATAAATCTGCAGTGTGTCTACTTCCTGCTTTCATGGAAGCAAGATAATGTTACCATCCTGTTATTTCAAATTAGCCTCTCTGCCATGGCAGTCAGCTGACACAGCTGAGGGATCAAATGACAACTTGTGATTAGTCACAGATGAGGGGGGAATTAGTCAGGCTAAACTCTGTAAATACATACAAGGTGCATTTCTCTATTTTTTCCTTCTGTTCTGTGTAAGAGCTCGGGTCCACCTTAAAGAGGCAACAACATTTAACAGAATGTAATACCTTATTCAAGATACCCAATTTTATCTTAAAGCGGAACTGAAGGGATATCCTAAAAACAAAGAGTGTCACTTACCTGGGGCTTCTGCCAGCCCCCTGCAGCCGTGCTGTGCCCTCGCCGGTGCTCAACGATCCTCCATTCTCCCGCCATGGTGCAGTTTCGTTACCGTTGACTTGTAAATCGATGGCAACTGCGCCTGTCCAGCCCTGGCCACACGTATCCTTCTCGTTCCCATCCTGCAGGACGCTATTTGCAGATGGGAATGCGACGGATACACATGGCCAGGGCTGCGCAGGCACAGTTGCTGTCGACTTACAACTCAGCGGTAACGAAACTGCACCGCGGCGGGAAAACGGAGGATCGTGGAGCAACAGCGCAGGACGGGACGGCTGCAGGGGGCTGGGGGCTGGCAGAAGCCCCAGGTAAGTGAAAATCTTTGTTTTTAGGGAATCTTCAGTTCTGCTTTAACCCTCTGGGTAGTGTTGGGCGAACAGTGTTCGCCACTGTTCGGGTTCTGCAGAACATCACCCTGTTCGGGTGATGTTCGGGTTCGGCCGAACACCTGATGGTGTTCGGCCAAACTGTTCGGCCATATGGCCGAACTAAGAGCGCATGGCCGAACGTTACCCGAACGTTCGGCTAGCGCTGTGATTGGCCGAACGGGTCACGTGTAGTGTTGGGCGAACATCTAGATGTTCGGGTTCGGGCCGAACATGGCCGCGATGTTCGGGTGTTCGAGCCGAACTCCGAACATAATGGAAGTCAATGGGGACCCGAACTTTCGTGCTTTGTAAAGCCTCCTTATATGCTACATACCCCAAATTTACAGGGTATATGCACCTTGGGAGTGGGTACAAGAGGAAAAAAAATTAGCAAAAAGAGCTTATAGTTTTTAAGAAAATCGATTTTAAAGTTTCAAAGGGAAAACTGTCTTTTAAATGCGGGAAATGTCTGTTTTCTTTGCACAGGTAACATGCTTTTTGTCGGCATGCAGTCATAAATGTAATACATATAAGAGGTTCCAGGAAAAGGGACCGGTAACGCTAACCCAGAAGCAGCACACGTGATGGAACAGGAGGAGGGTGGCGCAGGAGGAGAAGGCCACGCTTTGAGACACAACAACCCAGGCCTTGCATGAGGACAAGAAGCGTGCGGATAGCAATTTGCGTTTTGTCGCCATGCAGTCATAAATGTAATACAGATGAGAGGTTCAATAAACAGGGACCGGAAACGCTAACCCATCACAGATGTTCATTGTTCATGTTACTTGGTTGGGGTCCGGGAGTGTTGCGTAGTCGTTTCCAATCCAGGATTGATTCATTTTAATTTGAGTCAGACGGTCTGCATTTTCTGTGGAGAGGCGGATACGCCGATCTGTGACAATGCCTCCAGCAGCACTGAAACAGCGTTCCGACATAACGCTGGCTGCCGGGCAAGCCAGCACCTCTATTGCGTACATTGCCAGTTTGTGCCAGGTGTCTAGCTTCGATACCCAATAGTTGAAGGGTGCAGATGGATTGTTCAACACAGCTATGCCATCTGACATGTAGTCCTTGACCATCTTCTCCAGGCGATCGGTGTTGGAGGTGGATCTGCACGCTTGCTGTTCTGTGTGCTGCTGTATGGGTGTCAGAAAATTTTCCCACTCCAAGGACACTGCCGATACCATTCCCTTTTGGGCACTAGCTGCGGCTTGTGTTGTTTGCTGCCCTCCTGGTCGTCCTGGGTTTGCGGAAGTCAGTCTGTCGGCGAACAACTGGCTCGAGGAGGGGGAGGATGTCAATCTCCTCTTTAAAGTCTCCACAAGGGCCTGCTGGTATTCTTCCATTTTGACCTGTCGGACTCTTTCTTCAAGCAGTTTTGGAACATTGTGTTTGTACCGTGGATCCAGAAGGGTATAAACCCAGTAATTGGTGTTGTCCAGAATGCGCACAATGCGTGGGTCGCGTTCAATGCAGTCCTAGGCCGAAGAGGTCATAGCCTAGGGTCACAAAAACCTGTTTATTTGGGCTATTTCAATGGTAGTGATGGTGACGTACATAAATCTCAGCCATGGCCGTTAGCAACGTCTGAATTTCACGAAATGTCTCATGCAGGTAGAAGACATATTGTTAGACTCGGATTCCAAAGATGGGGTCCCTACATCTCTGCAAACCAGAGTTACAGGGGTCCAAAATTGGTAAAATCCCCCATAGGCTTTCATTGGGCCTACTATTTACCATTCCAAAATCTCACACCATTTCAAAGGGCAATGGCTCAGCAGTGGCAAAACTCACCAGTCATGATCCCCCTAAGGGTCGGCCCGAACCCGAACATCTAGGTGTTCGCCCAACACTACCTCTGGGCGATACAATTATATCGCCCAGGAGGGGCGCAGCACTTTTTTTTTAATTTTTTCTTTTTTAAATCATGTAGCAAGCCCAGGGCTCGCTACATGATAGCCGCTGCGCAGCGGCATCCCCCCACCCACTCCGATCGCCTTCGGCGATCAGAGTAAGCAGGAAATCCCGTTCAGAACGGGATTTCCTGCTGGGCTTCCCCGGTCGCCATGGCGACGGGGCGGGATGACGTCACCGATGTCATGACGTCAGAGGGAGTCACGATCCACCCCTCACCGCTGCCTGGCACTAATTGGCCAGGCTGCGCAAGGGGTCTGGGGGGGGGGGCTGCGCGGCACGGCGGGTAGCGGCGGATCGACGGCGAGCAGCGGCGATCGGAAGTTACACGCAGCTAGCAAAGTGCTAGCTGCGTGTAACAGAAAAAAAATTATGCAAATCGGCCCACCAGGGCCTGAGAAATCCTCCTGCGTGACATACCCCGAGCTCAGCTCGGGATTATTGCTCAGGAGGTTAATTATCCTGGTTTCAGCATCAAAAAATATTTTCTATATGTATATATTGCTGTATAATGGTGTGTAGCCCCACCCTCCCAGTGATCTTTAACCTAGGCTGTTTAGTTATACAGCCTACTGCCTCACTGTCTGTTTCACCTAAGACGTCTCCTACGTGATGTTTTCACACTATTGATAATGTACCACCAGCAAGCAATAAAATACTGAAAATAGTTTTAACCTAGAGCCGGAGCGACCATAGGAAAAATGGGCAATTGCCCCAGGGCCCCAGAGCCTGTAGGGGCCCCCAAGGTGTCCCTCCCCCATCTTAGCTGTTGCTCCCCAGGGACTCTGCAGAGTCTGTTAAGTTGGGAGGTGATTGGGGGAGGGTCAGCAGCCAGCTCAGGGGCCCAGGAGGGACATTTGGCTGCAACAAAGGGCCTCTAATGACTATTTTGGTCGGGGTGTCTGTTGGGGGGCCCCAGGCTAATTTTGCCCTAGGGCCCAATTGTTACTTGAACCAGCCCTGTTTTAACCTCCTTAGCGGTATGCCCGACACTGTGTCAGGCATACCGCTCTGTGGCCCCAGGAGTCCCCCATAAATAAATGTGCCAAATGGCTGTAAATCCTGTAGCACTAGGCTAGCTAGTAAGAGTGTCCGGCACCCCTGGATCCCCGCCGCTCCCCCGTTTATACATTACCCCCCTGGATCCAGCGATCGCGCAGCCTCCCTGCACAGCTCCGGTCTCTCTATGGGGAGGATCGGGTTTGCGCATGACGTCATCTGCGATCCTCCCCATAGTGACGACTGGAGCTGTCCGGCGAGGCTGCTCGCTGGATCCAGGCTGGGTGATGTATAAACAGGGGAGCGGGGGGTGCCGGGCACTTGTACTAGCTAGCCTAGTGCTAGCTAGAGGATTTATAGCCATTTAGCACTTTTATTTAAAAATCGGGCAAAAAGTAGCAAAACCTCCTGAGCGGCGTAACACTCAGGAGTTTAATAGAACTTTTTCACTTACTTTTTTACGTTTTCAATTGCAGAGTGCTAAATAGTAATCTTAACCTTCCTGGCGGTAAGCCCGAGCTGAGCTCGGGCTATGCCGCTGGAAGGCACCGCTCAGGCCCCGCTGGGCCGATTTGCATAATTTTTCCTGCACGCAGCTAGCACTTTGCTAGCTGCGTGCAGTGCCCGATCGCCGCCGCTACCCGCCGATCCGCCGCTATCCGTCGCGCCGCAGCCGCCCCCCCCCCCCCCCCCCCCCCGTGCGCTGCCTGGCCAATCAGTGCCAGGCAGCTCTATGGGGTGGATCGGAATCCCCTATGTCGTTGACGTCGGTGACGTCATCCCGCCCCGTCGCCATGGCGACGGGGGAAGCCCTCCAGGAGATCCCGTTCTTTGAACGGGATCTCCTGATCGCCGATCGCCGGCGGCGATCGGAGGGGCTGGGGGGATGCCGCTGAGCAGCGGCTATCATGTAGCGAGACTTTGTCTCGCTACATGAAAAAAAAAAAATTAAAAAAAAAAAAGATTTGCTGCCCCCTGGCGATTTTTTTGCAAACCGCCAGGAGGGTTAAACAGGGGGTGAAAAATGATCTCCTAGGAGAACACTTAGGAATAGGGACCAAGGTGTTGTTTCTGCTCGCTTCGGAACACACAACAAACATTCATTCCACACTAATGATCCTTGCCTGCAGTAAAGATGTCGCCACCTGAAATCAATTTAAGAATGTAAATCAGGAAGACAGAAGATTTTACAATGGATAAACACTGACTAATGTATGAATGAACATCGTAAAACATAAGCACTTTTATTCATTAAAGTGATACTGAAAGCACCACTGTCGAAAAAAATTGTAAACATTTTATAGTACATGTAAACATGTACAAATAAGAAGTATGTTTCTTCCAGAGTAAAATGATCCATAAATTACTTTTGTTGCTGTCACTTACAGTAGGTAGTAGAAATCTGACAGAACCGACAGGTTTTGGACTAGTTCATCTCTTCATGGGGGATTCTCAGCAGCTTTTATTTTTTATAAAGACATTGGCCTCAATTCACTAAGATCATGCAGGAGATAATAAGGCATGAGAAAACGTAACACCTCACAGTAAGAGAGTTATCTTTTCTCTTCATTCCTTAACCATTTCAGCCCGCAGGGATTTTTCACCTTATTCATCAGAGCAATTTTCACCTCCCATTCATTCGCTAATAACTTTATCACTACTTATCACAATTTATTGATCTATATCTTGTTTTTTCTGCCATTAATTAGGCTTTCTTTGGGTGGTACATTTTGCTAAGAATTATTTTTTTATAAATGCATTTTAACAGGAATATTAAGAAAAAAGTGAAAACAATCATTATTTCTCAGTTTTCAGCCATTATAGCTTTAAAATAATACATGCTACCATAATTAAAACCTATGTATTTTATTTGTCCGTTTGTCTCGGTTATTACACCATTTACATTTTGTCACACAGCCAGCTTTTACTTAAATCGGACATGAACTTAAAGGCAGAAGAGTTAACTTTAGGTTTGCCTGAGGTAAAATGTTTCCTGAATACTACATGCCTCATCACCATGGTGATAACTCTAAAAACATTATTAAAGACAGGAGGACAAGCTTAGTGAATTGAGGCCATACCCTGAAAAGGGTTTATACAATGATGCTGGCCAACCTCCCTGCTCGCTGCACACATTTTTTTGGTAGTTAGGAAGTTAGTCCCTCTGACTGGAGAAAACTGCCTCTTTCAGTCAGAAGAAAATGAAAAGCAACACAGCATAATTTTTTTTGTGTGCTGGGCACTGTACATACAGATGTCTATCTCATCATGTCACTTAAGATTGCCTATAAATCATATTCAGTAATGTTTAAGTGAAGTGATTCCCAGTGCCTAGTGATGAGATGTGATGAAGGGTTGTTGCGTTTCTTGTGTCACGTTGGTGTTATGTAGCCTCACCGGAACAGTACAGAAAGTAATAAGCCTTGTCAGGGCCAGTGTCGCCCCTACAGCTGTCAAGTATCAGTTGTGTGGTGGCGGAGGACAGTATGATGTCACTTTCCAGAATCTTCTATGGGATGTGGGTAACCTCACTGAGCTGGAAATGTATTTTTTAGTGACGGGAAATTCGGCAGAATTGTTGAGGAATGCTGCCAGGCTGGTTATTCAGAAACTGCAGTTTTTGTTTTTTGCGCCATATACCAACAACTCTTAACGTCCACTCCCTGGAGTCTGACCCAATTTCCCATCGCTGAGGAATTTCTGAAACTTCTGCCTACAAACTCCAGCTCTGACCCCTCAACACTCCAACATCTTAGTAGCGTTTTCCAATACCCACAACTGTAAACGTCAACACCCAACCTTGGCCTTCAACAACTGTAACTCTCTAAACCACCAATGTGACCATCAGAGTTCCAATGTGACCTGCACCATTTAACCAAAACTCTCAACAAAATTGACCATGATGCTCAAATTATCCATAATTCTAAGCATTTCAGCTGTGACCTTCAGAATCCAAACTTGGCCTTCAACATAGCACCTTTGGTTCTCCATACCCTGATTGTGACCCACAATATCTCAACCCAGACCTTTAACAACCCAACTGAGACTGTCACCACCTCAACTGTGCACCTCAATACCTCAATCCCGACTTCATCATCTCAACAATGAACCTCAGCTCTTCAATTCAGACCCTCAAGTGTCACCCTCAGTACCAGAACTGTGACCTTCAACTTATCAAATGTAGTGAAGAGGCAGTAATGGGCACTCACTATGGGGAATTGTAAGACTGCAGACAACTCCTGTGGTTGGGGAGAGTGTGCTCTAAGATGGAAAAATAAAGCATGAAGTTTATATAGAGGAGCAGAATACAGGCACTGCTGTAACACTAAACTTTATTGTACAATCCGAACAGCAATTAAAGACACCACAGGAAAACAGAGGGTGCTGAGAATAAATAAGGTCCTGACAGCCGTTTCACACATCTTGTGCGTCTGAGAAGGCTTCTAGTGTGTCTGAGAAGGCTTCTTGTGTGTCTGAGAAGGCTTCTTGTGCGTCTGAGAAGGCTTCTTGTGTGTCTGAGAAGGCTTCTTGTGCGTCTGAGAAGGCTTCTTGTGCTATGTCTTGTCCTTCTACAGAAGGGCCGATATCTGGGAGCTTATTACTGGGGACTCTCAGATTCCACATAAGTCCCCCCATGATTTTACCACATCCTCCTCCTCCTCCTGGGCACTGGAGGGGGTGATGTCTACCTTCCCCTTACAATCTGGATATGGTGTTTTGAAAAGTGGAGAGGGGACCTGGGGGCTGCTATTGCTCAAGCGGTGAAGTCCCACATTCATGCGCTCTAAATTACCTGAGTTATTTCAGCTTACACCTGAGATTAATGGTTAATAGGTCTTGTAAAGGGTTATGCTTTTTTTTTTTTTTTAAAATACCATTGGAGGTATGTTTTGATGGAGCAGAGTGGTCTGTACACGCAAATAGGCACCCGGTATAACAAGTCTGAACTCTTTAGTGACGTGCAGGGATAAATCATACACCACCATCAGGCACTGCAGCTTACTTAGAACAGACAGGAACCCAGAATGAATACAAGAAATCACAATACCATAAAGATAATCACTTCATTTTTCAGACAGTGACATTTTGTGGTTACTATACTATACTGCAGTTTAAAGTAATTCTGTTGATACTGCCAACATGTTTTGTAATTATTTTTACTGACAATCATGTCATCGAATATGTTTCTGAAACTTCCCTATATCTTTACAGTGACATTCATACATGTGAGTCCAAAAGTTAGAACTGTAAGGAGAGCTATAATGCTATTGCCACCACAACCCCTAATGTAACCCTCAATACTCCAACTATGACTCTCAACTTCTCGACTGTAACTCTTCACACCCTGAAAACCTCAATCACGACCCTAAATACCTTCTTCTTGTAACAAACTTATCTGGTGTTGTCTCTGGAGGCTGCTCTGACAATGTTGAGCAGCTGCAAGAAGCTTCCTCTTCCTCTTTGTTCAGACGCATCCCTGGCTCCCCTGTAGATGTGAGTCAACGTGTTGTTTCTGGCAGTCTCCCTAGGAGGACGCACGCAGCTCAGAGCTGCCTTTATAGGTTAAGGAGGCGTGTCTGATGTGTGTCAGCTGATTCCTGCAGTCAGCTGACACTTGCTGCAGGGATGTTGCTGATTGGTCCGATTTTCCTGGGGGCTTGGTCTGTGATCTATTCCTTGTATATAAGCCGAGGGCTTTCAATTACTCGCTGTCCGTTATAGCTATCAGTTCGATGAGCGCTGGACCTTGCCTTGCTATTGTGCCTAAGTCAGCTAGTTTTCAGAGCTATATATATATATGTAGACACTGCCGATATATATGTACTCTAGTTAGATCAGTCTTGTATATTGTATATTCTCCTGATTGTTTTCCTGTGTATGACCCGGCGTGCCCCTCACTTTGTTTAGTCTCATAGTTCCTGTACCGCAAACATCTGATACTGGGTCTTGACCTCTGCCTGTTTACGACTCTGTCTCTGCCTCATCCTTCCTGTACTGCAGACATCTGATACTCGATTTTGACCTCGGCCTGTTAACAACTCTGATTTTGTCTGACTCCTGGTACCTCTGTTTCTGATACGTGTATGACCTTTGGCTATCCCCGACTTCTCGATTTCTATATATCTGCTAGTATCTAGTGCCCAGGCATTACACTTCTCTTACAGGACTCCTCATAGGTTGGAAGTGGTATTTGGAACAGGAGATGATCAATGCTGGATGGGGTTTTGGGAACAAGAGCATGTTGCTGCACCTGCTAGGGTATTGCCCTAAACTTGAAAAGGTTTTGGGATGAGGTCCTTCGAATAAGTAGGAAAGTGTCAGGCCAGAAAATAGAAGATAGCCCATGGAGTGCTCTTTTACATTTGTTGAACCAAATATCATAAAAAGTGGGTAGTTTCCCACATGTTGAATGCTGCAAAGAGTTTTCTCCCCATCCACTGGAAATCTAACTATGTGCCCACGGTTAGGGATTGGTCTATGAAACTAAATGAGCTTCAACACATAGAGGAAACTGTGATTGAAAGTAGGGATAAATATAATAAGTACTATACTATATGGGTGATATGGATCGATTATAAAGAGTTATGTAACCTAAGAAAACCCCTAGGGGTTAAGATCAGGCTCTTTGTACCCCGTAGAGCCATATACTGATCGATGAATTCAAAACAGTCTGTGTGCATGTTGGATTAGTTTGGATCTGTAATATTAACAAGCTGACACATCATTGCATTCCAGCGGTTCTGGAGGTGTGTTTAGCTATCAGGGACAACAAAGAGATTAACAACAAACAAATCCAATACCACTGCACTTAGACAAAGTCCAGCCACTCCTTGAATGGACCAAAGTCTGCTGCTCTACTAGAACTTGTGGGATCCAAGTATATAGAAAGCAAACTGTAATGAGAGAACAAAAGCAGAGCGCTCCCTGGTGCATTAAACTTTTTGATTAAAACTTCCTGCATTAAAAGTTACATTTACATAAAAAGGAATAGGTGCAGAATCTCCTACTCCCACAGATGTATCCACCGCGCTGTCGTCCCCTGCACGATGGCCAGGAGAGTAGGTGTCCACTCTCACTGAAAGGAACCAATCTCTAGCGTGGGTATTAGCATGGGGTTAGTAGCATGGAGGATAGGCGGCCCCGCACTCATTTCCGCGTCTATTGCGTCATTACGCGTTTCGGTGTACTCCGCCTTCTTCAGATCTGAAGAAGGCGGAGCACACCTTTCGGTGAGAGTGGACACCTACACTACTGGCCATAGTGCAGGGGACGACAGCGCGGTGGATACATCTACGGGAGTAGGAGATTCTGCACTTTATTGTGCGGTGTGCTGGATATTATTCCTTTTTATGTAAGTGTAACTTTTAATGCGGGAAGTTTTAATTAAAAAGTTTAATGCACCAGAGAGCGCTATGCTTTTGTTCTCTCATTACAACAAAGAGATTATTTGCATATTCAGCAGTGATGCATTGTGGGCCACCTCAAAGCTCACTCCAACCTCAATAATCGCTATAAACTAAACAAGCCTTCGCCCACAGCTTCTCCAGAGAGCCTTGGCACTGTAGCAAGGGCTTATGGGAGCGCAGTCTGGGCATGTGGAGGAGGAGGTTACTAGCCACTGATTTCAGGGGCAGAAGGGAGGAGGGAGAAGGAAAGGGGACTAAATTTACACACAGGCAAGCAGATAGCATCTCCAGCCCTTAGCCTGTGACAATGTGACAAACAGAACATGGCTGCCCTCATTGTATCACAGGAATAAATAATCATAAACTGTTGAAGCTGTTTGCAGCTAGATTTGCTGTGTAAACTAAACTTTAGATAAGATATATAGACAAGTTACTTGTTATAGTTAGTTTTTCATCTCGGATCTGCTTTAAGGCCTCTAGTAGCTGCAGGAGGTATATGCCACGCTACCTGTAGTGTTTGGCCTCTAATGTTTATCACGTGACACAGGCCCCCTGGGAGAGAAGACAGGAAGGAAAGCCTGGTGATGGTGAGAAGACACGTTAGCAGAAGGGTGATTTGCCTACGCTGCGCAGCCTGGGGAGGGGGTGGGGGGGATGAGGACTGGGAATAGCATGCTCGGATTTTCAATAAATTTCATGCTGAAATCCATTGAAAATCTATGTGTAGTGTATAGAGGAATTCAGTCAGCTAGATCCATGTCTGATCAGATAAAAATATGAGAGGGCGATATCTGCTGGCTTAATCTACCAGTGTATGGCCAATAGATAGAGAGAAGAAAGGGTAACTCTGCCTCACTGATAATGTTGGTCACACAATCGCTTAAGGTGGCCATACATCAGGCGACTTGGTGGCTGATCGACCATCTCATTTGATTATTATAGTCTGAAGAAAAACCGTGCCGCCGAGTGCATGTCCAACCGACAGCGTGGACGATTTCAGGCCAAAATTGGTCAAAATAATCTGACTTGCTGCATGATGTAGGGTTGACTTGCTCGATGGTGTGCACCGCGGTAAAGGCGTGCGATATCGTCCCAAATGCCGAATGCGACGAGACCCCCGACACTATCCCCTCTAATGTGTAATGTGCCCCCCGGTGCCTGCCTAGTACACTATACATCAGTGTTTCTCAACATGTGGTTCGCGTACAAGACCACAGCAGGGGGTACGCAGCGCAAAATGGGGGAGCATGCCCACACATAGCGGCAGGGAGGGGGGACCACTCCCCCCCCTCACCTTGGGCTCCCCCGTCAGCGCTTCCCCCTCACACATTAAAAGCAGCAGCGGCGGTGGCGGCATGGTAAAAGGAACGCGGACTTACTTCCACGTTCCACGCCGGAGGTCCTTCCTTTTAGATAAGATATTTAGACAAGCTACTTGTTATACTTAGTTTTTCATCTCAGATCCGCTTTAAGTACATGTAATCTGATTTTAATACAGTGAGTGGAAAATATAGCTATTGAGTGGAGTCTGGAAACCATACAGTGGCGTAGCTAAGCAGCTGTGGGCCCCGATGCAAGTTTTACAATGGGGCCCCCCAAGCACTCTATACATAACAATTGATACTACACACCAAAACCTGCCAATGGCAACTACAGTGTCAGAGGTGCAAGAAGAGGATGGGGAACAGTTTGTTAGTGATTACCACTATTCAAAGTATCTATAGAAGTAATTATTATGAGCACAGGACCAATAGAGAGCTAATACTGTAGTTGAGGGAGGGCCCTTCGGGGCCCCTCTGACCCAAGGGCCCCGATGCGGTCGCAACCTCTGCAACCCCTATTGCTACGCCCCTGAAACCATATATAGCTAGTAGGTGGAGTCTAATACTATAATAAATCTGGTGGTTGAAGTTGGATTGTATAATAAGACAAGTGGGTAAAGTCAACTAACCCAGCATAGCTAGTGGGTGTAGTCTGCTAATAAAAAAAAGCGGGTAGGAGGGTGTGGTAATAATATACTGTAGGTAGTGGGCAGAGTTGGATGGTATGTCTTGTATTTCTGTGTGCAGATGGATGGCCACATGTACAGGACAGGAGCATCTTACCTCAGCCTCAGGGGATTGTGGGAAAGTTCTCTTTAGGTATTGGAAGCGACCATAGCGCAGCACGTTGTACCAGGTGACGATTTCCTGCAGCAGACAAGAGGCACATGATCAGGGTATAAATCCTAGGAGTGTATGTGGGAGGTCTGGGGTTACACCGCTGCCCGTGGATAGCTGATAAATGCTGACAGTTGCATCTTCTACAGGTGAGAAGGGGCTACCTATAATCCCCTGCTGTAGTTTCAGCACAACATTCTTAGGTAAGTCCCTGAAGGAGAACATTGTGTGTACTTACTGCTCCATCTTCATGGTAGACATAGATGCTGCGTGTTTGTCCACCCTGCGCACACGTGATCTCTAGGCCATGCGTTTGCTGAATCTTATCCACTTGGAACATGGCATTCAGCGTTTGGATTGGAATTCTTCCCCTGGCACCCGATCTCTGTGTAAAGAAACAATATCAGGAAGGATTTACAAAAATGGAGCTGTAACCCTAATGTGCAGCACTATAATCAGTGGACCGTAAAACTCAAACTAATTCCCAGTACAGGACTGTAATCAGATGATCCCAAAACCCAGAGTTCCTAGAAAGGACTGTAACCATAAAAATGCCAAAACCCAGACTTCCTAGGAAGGACTGTAACCAGAGGATCCCAAAACCTACACATCCTGGGAAGGTATGCAACCAGAAGATTCTAAAACCCTTGCCTCTTAAAGAGACACTGAAGCGAAAAAAAAATTATGATATTATGATTTGTATGTGTAGTACAGCTAAGAAATAAAACATTAAGATCAGATACATCAGTCTAATTGTTTCCAGTACAGGAAGAGTTGAGAAACTCCAGTTGTTATCTCTATGCAAAAAAGCCATTAATCTCTACGACTAAGTTAGTCGTGGAGAGGGCTGTTATCTGACTTTTATTATCTCAACTGTAAGTGAACTGTTTTCTTTTTATCTGCTAGAGGAGAAGTCATTACTTCACAGACTGCTCTGAAAGACTCATTTTGAAAGCTTAGTGTTGTGTAATCTGCACATATTAGAGAATGATGCAATGTTAGAAAAAACACTATATACCTGAAAATAAAAGTATGAGAATATTTTCTTTGCTGCTAATCTTCTAGTAATTATTCATAGTACACAACCAATTCATTATATGATATATTTTTTTCGCTTCAGTGTCTCTTTAAGGACTGCAACCAGAGGATCCTGAAACCTATACCTCCTAGGAAGAACTGTAACCCGAGGATCCCAAAACCCACATGTCCTAGTAAGGACTGTAACCAAAGGATCCCAAAACCCCATACTTCCTAGAAAGAACTAGAATCAGAGTACCCAAAATCCAACACCTCCGAGAAGGACTGGAACCAGGGGACTCCAAAACCCAACTTTCCTAGGAAGAACTGTAGCTAGTGGATCCCAAAACCCTACACTTCCTAGAAAGGACTGTAACCAGAGGATCCCAAATCCCACACTTCCTATGAAGGACTGTAACCAGAGGATCCCAAATCCCACACTTCCTATGAAGGACTGTAACCAGAGGATCCCCAAATCCCACACTTCCTAGAAAGGACTGTAACCAGAGGATCCCAAATCCCACACTTCCTATGAAGGACTGTAACCAGAGGATCCCCAAATCCCACACTTCCTAGAAAGGACTGTAACCAGAGGATCCCAAATCCCACACTTCCTATGAAGGACTGTAACCAGAGGATCCCAAATCCCACACTTCCTATGAAGGACTGTAACCAGAGGATCCCCAAATCCCACACTTCCTAGAAAGGACTGTAACCAGAGGATCCCCAAATCCCACACTTCCTAGAAAGGACTGTAACCAGAGGATCCCAAATCCCACACTTCCTAGAAAGGACTGTAACCAGAGGATCCCCAAATCCCACACTTCCTAGGAAGGACTGTAACCAGAGGATCCCCAAATCCCACACTTCCTAGGAAGGACTGGAACCAGAGGATCCCCAAATCCCACACTTCCTAGGAAGGACTGGAACCAGAGGATCCCAAAACCTACACTTCCTAGGAAGGACTGGAACCAGAGGATCCCAAAACCTACACTTCCTAGAAAGGACTGTAACCAGAGGATCCCAAATCCCACACTTCCTAGAAAGGACTGTAACCAGAGGATCCCAAATCCCACACTTCCTAGAAAGGACTGTAACCAGAGGATCCCAAAACCTACACTTCCTAGGAAGGACTGGAACCAGAGGATGGATGCCACAACCCACACCTACTAGGAAGGATTGGAATCAGAGGGTGGCTCCCAAAGCATTCTAATGGTGCTCATACATGGTTCAATTTTTTTTAATGCAATCTTACCATTTCTATGTAGTATAAGGATAAATTAAGTGAATTTACTAAAAGGATAATATAGGCAGTTCCCTTAAATTACATAGAAATGGTAAGATTGGATGAAAAAAAATTGTACCATGTATGTCCACCATAAGATGGACTGTAACCAGGGCCGGATTTGTACTCTTTACCGCCCAAGGCCACTGTCAGCAGTAGCACCCCTTCACTATAGGTAGCCACATGACCCTTCCCCCTGCTCCCAGTATAGGTAGCCCGTTGACTCTTCCCTCTAGTATAGGGAGACAGATAACCCTTCCCCTCCAGATTAGATAGCCTGATGACCCCCCCTTTCTCCAGTGTAGCCTGCTACCCAGCCGCCCTTGATCCTGTGGTGCCCTAGGCCACGGCCTATGTGGCCTTGGCTTAAATCCGGCCCTGACTGTAACCAAAGCATCCCTAAGCCAACATTTTCTAGGAAGTGGGATGTGTAAAGAGTCATTCAAAGATAAAACCACCAGGAGCCCAATATAGTTTAGTAGGTAGTAGAAAATAACCCAGTAAGAACAAATTTGTAGTATACGATACTCACAAACCCAGGTTACCAAAACCACCAAGTAATGACTACATTGTATACTGTTGATCTAGAACACAACATAGCAGCACACTATATGTTTGTAGATTGTGAGGAGACACCAACCTTGTCCCCGACATAATACTTGAGAACACCCTCATTCTCAGAGAACACAAAGAGCCTCCTCAGGAACTGAGCGTTGTCTCTTCCTTTCTTCCATAGGTAGCCTTCTTTATAATCTGAGGAATCAAAATGATGGTCAGTCTGGGGCCATCCTGTCATCCTTGAATGCAGATCACTCTACAGCAAAATTTCAGCTAAATAGTAAAAAATTGTCTAAAACTATAAACATGAGTCCATATATATGAATTTACAGTATATATATATATATATATATATATATATATATATATATATATATATATATGGAATGTCCAGGGCCGGCCCTAGACTTTTTTGCCGCCTGAGGCAAATTTAGGAAAAAGCTGCTGCCGCCGACGTCCCCCCCCCCCCCCGCCCGTCCGTGGGTGCGAGGGGGCCGGCTGCCGAGCCGGAGGGGTAGCAGGCAGGTCGGGGGTATTGGGCCTAGCGGTAAGGAAGGGGGTCGGACACCCCCCCTCCCTCGCTTGGGTCCCCCGATCTGCGCTCCCCTCCAGCCTGTAATTAGGAAGCAGCCGCTGCCCGATCGTAAGAGGCACAGGCGGGGAGGACTCACCTTATCCGCGTTCCATCGTGCACTCCACTGACGTCACTTCCTGCATCGCCGTCCACTTACAATACCCCCGACCTGCCCGCTACCCCTCCGGCTCGGCGGCCGGCCCCCCCGGACAGGTGCTGCCTCTAGAAGTTTGCCGCCTGAGGCAAATGTTTCACCCCGCCTCATGAGCGGGCCGGCCCTGGGAATGTCTCAAAATTCACCCTCAAACACAGCACACACACACACACACGCACGCACGCACGCACGCGCGCATCACACACACAGGAATTACAGCTATAGCGGTGCTCAGTGGGTAACGTCGGCGCCGTCAGAAGACAGAGCTGAAGTTGCTTTTAAAACACAAGAATTATATCATTCCCCACCATCCATGACGGCCTGGAGGGGGAATACTAATTAACGTGGCCGGAAACTTGTGCAGCAGCAGGATAAGCCATACAGGCTGTATCCTGCGTCCAAGTCTCCCGCGCCGATTTCAAATGTATGCCCTGTCTGCATAGAGCACACATACAGAGCAGCGTCATTGCAGCCATTCTCCCTAAAGCTATCATCAAGGTCAATCACCAATGATCATCATGGAGAATAGCAATTGGGTAAATACAGATGACGTTACACATATACAGTGATACACCAGGTGTTTACCTATGGCGTAGATGCTTTCCTTCCCTGCTGTGAACTCCTTCCGCTCATACTTGGCTCTGATCCACTGTTCTTTCAGCACCCTGATGAGACAAGTATTAAAGGTTTATTCCCATGCTAAGCGTACAACAGCATTACTGCACAAAAGCTGTTACAAAATCATCTCCAGTCATTTACCGGCTAAAGAAATGTCCCCCCAGCCAATTCACCTACCAGCAAAATGTTCTTAACAGGGCTGTGGAGTCGGAGTAATTTTGGGTACCTGAAAGCTGAGGAGGTAGTTTCATAAACTGAGGAATCGAAGCCGGACGATTTTTGTACCAACTCCAACTGGCCTCAATGCACTAAGCAGTTTAGACTAGTCTACTGATGATGGTTTTTAGTCTACTGATGGTTTGGTGTAAATCAGTTGCATCAAGAGGGATTTCACTAATCATTACCAAATGTTTTAGACCTGTTTTTGGACCTGGTCTAAAACATTTGGTAATTAGGTGGGTAAAGCAGGGAAATTATCAAAAGATGCAATTCACAAACGAGTAGCTCTGACTGACATCCTTCTCCATTGATGAGCTCTCAAGTAAACTTCTGCATAATTAATTTGAAAGGTTCCATCCTCACATCTAAAATACCTCACAGAATTACTTTACCTACAGAAATCAGCTGTTCTAATTTCCGTCAGAAAAAGTGGGCGTGGATTCTCATTGTTTGCCTTTGTGAATTGCATCTTTTGATCATTTCCCCTTCTTTACTGACTTAATTACCGAATGTTTTAGACCAGGTCTAAAACATTACACCAAACCATCAGTAGACTAAAAACCTTCAGTAGACTAGTCTAAACTGCTTAGTGAATTTAGGCCATTATGTTAGTGATAGTCCTGCTCATGTCTACTTCACAGAGTTCCCCTTGCTTGCTTCACTGCATACACATAGCTGCAGATCATCAGTGGCATGGTGGCTCATAGCGGTGAGAGAGCCAGTGCTAACCGCCCAGTCCTGTATACGGCTGCCGCTACTGGGCACCGCTCACTCTCTCATCAATGATGAGTCACACACACCGCTGATGATCTGCAGCTCAGTGTATGTCGAGCACTGAGCCGAAGCGCTGTGAAGGAGAGTGAGCAGGGTCAAATCACTGTGGTCATGTGGGCAGGCAAACGGGCCAGTGGCGGTACAGGGGCAACACACCAATAATTATGAAGCAGCTGATTTGCTGTCAGCTGCAAGGCTGTCCTAGCTCAAGCCCCACCCTAGACCACGGCCTATGTGGCCTGCCCACAAATCTGGCCATGACTCCATAGCCCTGGTAAGTATTAGACTAAGGAGGCGGAGTTGATGAGTCGGAGCAATATTGGGTACCTGGAGTTGGAATTTTCATAAACTGATGAGTCAAAGTTGACAGATTTTTGAACCCACTCCACAGCCCTGGTTCTTAAAGGAAACCTGTACTGAAAAAAAGTTCCCCTAGGGGGTACTCACCTCAGTAGGGGGAAGCCTCTGGACCCTATCGAGGCTTCCCCCATCCTCCTCTGTCCCACGGGGGTCTCGCTGCAGCCCATGGAACGCACAGCCGACAATTTGTCAGGCTGTGCAATATTTACCTTTTCTGGCTCCAGCGGGGGCGCTGTTGTGGCTCTTCCCACGGAGATAGGTGAAAATAGCCGATCTACGTCGGGTTCGCTCTACTGAGCAGGCACAGGAGACTTGCGCCTGCGCAGTAGAGCGGCCCGACGGAGATCGTCTATTTCCGCCTATCTCCATGCAGAGAGCGAATACTGTGCCTGTGCTGGAGCCAAGGAGGTAAATATTTACATCGCCGCCGCTCCGGGAGGATTTTCGCCACTGCCGTGGGACCGAGGAGGACAGGGGAAGCCTCAGTAGGATCCGGAGGCTTCCCCCACCCGTGGTGAGTACCCCCCAGGGGAGTGTTTTTCGTTACAGATTTTCTTTAAACCGTTCACCAACTATGAAAATGTTCCCCAGCCGTTCATGGACTAACAAAATGTCCAACAACCACTCGCCCTCTAAAAAAATGCCCTCTAGGCATTTATTGGCGATCAAAATGTCTTACAATCACTCACCTTCGAAGAAAATATCCCCAGGCTCTTACTAGCTAACAAAAAATGTCCTACAACCACTATTCTTCTAAGCAAATGCCCCACAGCTAAATAATTTCCTCTATAGCTGTAATATGCCAGTTGCAGACATGTGATATGTGGCATTCTATGTGCAATAGCGCTATTTTGTTGTCACTTAAATTACCATTTTATTTTTTGCTTCTTTACAGGCACTACAAACTCTATGCAATATATTCTTACAGGATTATGGGCCTGATGCATATACCGGCGGTAACATGTTTGTGCGCTACCTGCACACAGAAGTATTACTGCATGCAGAACAATTACTGCAACCATGGGAACGTGGGTCGCACTAACTGCGCAACGCGTGGTACCCTGCTGGCGTTAGTACCGGTAATATTGCCAGTACATGCATCGGGCCCTTAGTGAGATATCTTTCTCTGCATCTAGTTATTTCCTTAATGCGTTGGGACTTTCTTTTCCCCGTTTATTTCTTCCTTGTTCTGGGGCAGGGCCGGATTTACCATAAGGCACTATGGGCACGTGCCTACAGGCGCCAGATGATGGAAAGGCAGCTCATTCCTCTCCCCTAGCGCCTCCCTCCCTCTGCAGAGTCCGGACCAGAGTGTGAATGAGAGGTTACTCAGCCACCTCTCAGCATTCCACTGACTCGATCTCCCTTCAGTCTGGGGCACCTCTAGCTACCTAATACTTGGGGGCACCTCTAGCTACTTAATGCTAAGGGGCACCTGTAGCTGCCTATGACAGGCAACGGAAATAAGGGAGAAGTTACAGCTGGGCAAGTCAGCACACTTGTGGTGCGGTTCGGTGGGTGTTTGTAGGTTCATGGAGGGCGGAGTCTAGGATGCCAGGACATCTGTACCTATAGGCTCCACTGATGTACATCTGGCCCTGTCTGGAAGTGTTGCATTCAACACGCGCTGGAGCTGTATCCTTCTCTATTTTACCAGGCTGTGCAATACTTACCTTTTCTGGCTCCAGCGGGGGCGCTGTTGTGGCTCTTCTTCTCTATTTTCCCAGGTCCTATTTTTTCCACACCTGGGCTTTTCCTTCTTTCATACACGTTTTTGTCAGGTATTTCTAATCCATTATTTATCTCATTGCAGCACATTCAATTGGTCAAAGCTTGATAAAGGATGTGTGAAGTGTGAACCAGGACTAGTGTCGTCACTTGTTCCCCTTTTCCTTCATTGGATTTGTGTATTTATTACAGCCAGCTGTATCTATTACGTTTTGGGAGCTAAAACACTTTGGTGTATGTGAAGAACAGAAAAACTTCTTGATTACAAAACAGACAATTCATTTTTTTGGGGTATTATTATTATTATTTATATAGCGCCGACCAGGGGCATAGCAATAGCCCTATAGCAGCTGCTACAGGGCCCTGGAGAAAAAATGGCACAGAGGGTACCTAATTTTTTCACCATTTACTTTCTTTTGTTCCTCCACCCACTGACTAAAGGTTCGTATACACGTCCGATAAAGATCGTTCGTTACGAACGATTCGTGACGTTTACACGATATTCAAATTAGACGGAAAAGATCGTTCGTAATGAACGATTGTGTACACACGTGAACGATATAAGTATAAAGTACTGAGCGACGAACCATTAAAAAATGCGTGCGCAAACGGAAGTGACGTTATGACAGGCAATAAGAACATGCGTTATCGAACGATCTTTGTACACACTGCAACGATTGAACGATTATCTTTCGAAAAAATCCGCCGGGTTGGATCGGTCGGATTGAACGATAACGGTCGTTATCGTCCCAAAAAACGATCGTTGGAAAATTTGGAGCGCACGATTATCGGTCCAATTGTCGTTATCGTTCGTTTTTGAACGATCGTTATCGTACGTGTGTACTCAGCTTAAGTCTCAGTGCCCATGGACTATGTGCAGTGTTACTTGTATGAGAATGTAAATTGTCCAATTAACTTATATCCATACGGTAGGGGCAGGTGGCATTGCTTAAAGAGAATCTTTATTGTTAAAATCACACAAAAGTAAACATACCAGTGCGTTAGGGGACATCTCCTATTCCCCTCTGTCACAATTTCGCCGCTCCCCGCCGCATTAAAAGTAGTCAAAAACAGTTTTAAAAAGTTTGTTTATAAACAAAATGGCCACCAAAACAGGAAGTAGGTTGATGTCCACACATAGAAAATACATCCATACACAATCAGGCTGTATACACCCTTCCTTTTGAATCTCAAGAGATCATTTGTGTGTTTCTTTCCCCCTGCAGCTCACTGAAGAGTTACAAGCTGATTGTTTACTCTTGTAGACAGCTCTGCCCGGTTGTCTGTAATTCTGCAGTATGTGACTTATCAGTATGTGAACAGAGGATTTATCCAGCTTGTAAAAGATAAGAGAGCAGAGAAAAGCTGGCTAATGTAAATAACACACACACACACAGGGGAGTGTGCATAGAGGGGGCATGCATAGCAGATCACACTGAAGAGTTGGCAGCCTTCCAGACACAGGACGACAAGTCAGACAGGGGAAAGATAAGCTGATTTATTATAGAGATGGTGATAGTAGAAAGTGTTGCAGTAAGCCAGAGCACATTAGAATAGGTTTAGGAACCTGTAGGATGGTAGAAAACACAATGACATTTTTGTTACAGAGTCCATTTAAGAGTGCCTCCATCAGAGGGCTAGCAGTTCACCTATTACCAACAATCCCCAGCCATTCACCTGCTAGATATTTGTTGTGCTTCTTGTAAATATCGGGTTGTTTTACGATATAGCATTTTAAAGGACAACTGAAATAAAAGGTATATGGAGGCCATATTTATTTCCTTTTAAACAATACCAGTTGCCGGTCAGCACTGCTGATCTGTTTAGCTGCAGTAGTGTCTCAATCACACCAGAAACAAGCATGTAGCTAATCTTGTCAGATCTGACAATAATGTCAGAAACACCTGATCAGCATATGCTTATTCAGGGTCTATGGCTGAAAGTATTAGAGGCAGAAGATCAGCAGGATAGCCAGGCAACTGGTATTGCTTAAAGAGACTCAGAGATGAAATTATCTCAAGCTCTGATACTTACCCGGGGCTTCCTGCCGCCCCATAAACGTGTCTAAGTCCCACGCCGTCCTCCTGCGGTCTGACGTTCAGCCACGGTGAGCTCTGTTACCAGCCTCAGTGACTTCAGTCCAGGTCTACTGCGCATGCGCGGGGGGTCTGCGCATGCGCAGTAGACCCTGACTGGCATCAACTTAGGCTGATAACGGAGCAGCTGAACGGCAGACCGCGGGAGGACGGCGTAGGACTTAGACATGTTTATGGGGCGGGAGGAAACCCCGGGTAAGTATCAGGGCTTGAGATAATTTTATCTCTGAGCCTCTTTAAAAGGAAATAAATATGGCAGCTTCCATATACCTCTCACTTCAGTTGTCCTGTAAATTAAGCAGTTAACAGTTGCATATGAATGGTCTCAAGAGGTACAGCTCCAATCACACAACATTCATCACAGCAATGATCTCATGTCCCCAGGTCTTTAACGAGCTAGATCCCTACAGCTGCCAGAATCCTCACCTCCTCCTATTACAGCCATGGAAGTACAGGAGACCATCATACAGGCTGCTAAGCACACTACATGTGCAAAGCACCAATCAAGTTCCTCCTTGCCATCTGACCAGTGACTGCCACACAGACAAGCATGGGTGCCCATCATGGAGCAGAAATCACTTGGAAAATACCATGTGACCAACATCTATTCCTGTAAGCAGGGTGAGCTGCACTGGACAGGCAATGCTGTACACACAACATAGACTCACATGCAATCCTTCTCATTGGGGCGATAGTAAAATGGCGGCACATTAGCTTCATATTCATCCCTGGCTTTCTGATTGCCATGTCTTTTCAGGAACTGCAGGGAAGAAACACAACAGAGTCAACTCCTTGCACACTGTACAAAATAATATAACCTCTTATAGCTAAAGGTGGCTCGTTCCTGAAGATGTGTTAGGCTGTGGTTCCTATAGCACCAAGTGCTCCATCCCTCAGGGTGTGGTCTCTACAGCCAAAGGGGAGCCTTACCTGGAAGTGTGCTCATGCCATGGCTGCTATAACTATAGATCAGGGGTCAGGAACCTTCCTGGCTGAGAGAGCCAAAAATGCTACATATTTTAAAATATCATTCTGTGAGAACCATAATATGTTTCAAACTGGGACAGTGCGCATGTGCAGCAGAGCGCCATGGTGATCTGTATACAGTGCATCCACCGGGCAGTGGAAGTGCCAGACACGTCCGCTGCCCGGGTTTCAGCAACATCAGCAATTTCCCCGAGAACCAGACAGGGGAAATACCGACTAACAGCTTGTACAATTAGCTAGCTGACTTGGGGGTTGATTCACTTTGTAGGATGAGATCCTGCACTTTGACCCAATAGGCTGCCTGTCAAGTGACAGGCAGCCTATTGGGCCAATCAAAGTGCGAGGATCTTGTACTACAAAGTCACTAGACCTGACAGGGTCCAGAGTGGGACAATTGGAGCAGCGGTTAGTTTTGGGGTAGTGCAAGTAAGTTAGAAGTGCATGCTACAGCAGTAATGTGCCTACTTTGAAAATTGTATTTGCGCTGCCACACTTACAGTAGCTGCGCTGCTTGCACAGTGTAGATTAGTGAATCAACCCCAACTGATTTGTATGTGAGCCACATTTAGCCATCAAAAGAGCCACATCTGGCTACAGAGCCATAGGTTCCCTACCCCTGCTGTAGATGGTCCCCCCTTTCTTCTTCCTCCATGCTTACTAGCTGTTTTAACATGCTTCCCCCAAATTCCATCGCTACCTCTCTACTTGACTGCTCTCTGCCTTTTCTTCGCTCTCTAAACATTCTCTCTCCTCTCAAATCTCCTCATCCTATCTAACTACCTATTCTTTTGATCTTATTCCCTTCCATCTCATTCCACAGCTGTCCTCACCCTTCATCTCTGTACCAACATAATTTATTATCTCTTTCTCACTCAAAAAGGCTGTTGTGACATCATTACTTAAAAAAAAAAAAAAAAAAAATCTCTAGATCCTACAGTACTCTCCAGCTACTGTCCTGTATCACTTCTCCCCTTTGCATCCAAATTACTTGAACACTATATCCATATATCCATGCTGAATTAAGCAACTATTTATCCTCTAACTCCCTGCTTGATCATTTCTAGCAGGGCAGTTTCTAGGCTAAAATGCACCCAGTGCCAGGGTGTAAAAATTGCGCCCGAAGCGCTGTATACAGCAACTCACATCCCTGCACTCCAATCGCCGATCACTTGCCGCTGGTCTCCTGCTCTGCATAGACGCTTATACACACTCTACTTGCAGGAAGTAGAGTGTGTATCAGTGTCTATGCAATGGAGGGGACCAGTGGCAAGTGATCGGCGATTGGAACGCAGGGAGGCGCTTCCCTGCACTAACTCTGCAGCGGGGGGGGGGGGGGGGGGGGAGCACGAAAGGAGACGGGGGAGAGGAAGTGAGGGAGAGGTCGGGCCGCCCTCCCCGCGGCTGCAGCTTCCCCTCCATCACGGCACCCTCCCTCCCTCAGGGCGGCCGCACGGCCCTAGAAACGGGCCTGATTTTTAGTCTGGCTTTCATCCCAACCCCTCCACAGAAACAGCTCTTACTAAAATGGCCAATGAGCTTCTTGATAAATCCAAATACCATTATTCCATACTCATGCTTCTTGACCTGTCCTCAGTCTTATGCTGGGAATACACAGATCGATTTTGCCAATCGATTCCGCGGCTGATCGTTTTCCGCACTTGATTCTGCAGGCAATTCTCTTATCTTCCGCTGGTTTTTCTTATCTTTTCCCATTGTCCTCCATGCAGAATCAAGTGCGGAATCGATCGGGCGGGAGATCGGACATATCGAGCCATCTGAATGGCCCAGAATCGAGCCGTGTATTCCCAGCATTAGATACTCTTTGACACGACCTTACTCCTACAAACTTTCATCTTGAAGTATAAAGGACCTTGCTTTCTCCTAGTTATCTCCTATCTCTCTGGAAGATCCTTCAAAGTCCCTTAAGGGGCCCATACACTCAGCCGATTAACGGCCGATCGATCGATCAAAATCAATAGATCGATTGCAAATCGTTTGCCGATTTGACCGTTTTGCAGCCGATTTGGATCAATTTCAATCCATCGGCCAGGGTGGAAAATCAAAATCGATCTGAAGAGATTGCTTATCAATTTGCATTGGCCCCAATGCAAATCTGATGGCAAAAAAAATGCCATCATATCGATTTTCAATATATTTCAAACTGAAATCTATTTGGAAATCTGTTCCTAGTAAAAAAAAAATGGTCCTAAACACATCAGATAGATCAGAAATCTATCTGATGATCTATCTGATGCTAATCTAACGAGTGTATGACCACATTTACTTTAATCATATCTCTTCTCCACATCTTTGTTTGTGGGGGGACTTCAAGGCTTGGTTTTCAATACCACTTATACACAGATGATACACAACTGTACGTTTCAGCACATTTGGCCCCTATTGTCCCTTCTCCTGCCAATAATGATAAAATAGGGTGTCATTGACACCCCTTCTCACCTCTACCACATCATGTTCCAAATAATCCAGCTGAATAGATTTCACTCTGCCGATGGATGGGATCCGGTGAACACCAGAACACTGCAGGCAAACAAACACCCCAATATTGCAGGATGCCCACACTGGATCTGCAGAGAAAGCAATAAAGACATTAAAAAGTGGTAGGAGAAAGACTGAGCAAGAGAGAAATAAGAAAGAGAGAGTGAGAGGGAAAGAAGGAGGAGGAAGGGGGAGAGAGGGAGTTGGGGAAAGGAGCCACCATTACAGTTTTGATTTGGGGCTCAGGGGGTTGTTGCCCCTGACTACAGGTCTGGAAAAACTACATCCCGTCACTTTCCACATTTATAGACCCATAAGGTGTGCGGTACTTAACCACTTGAGGACCCCCCCCTTAAGGACCAGCGCTGTCTTAGCTGATCTGTGCTGGGTGGGCTCTGCAGCCCCCAGCACAGATCAGCGTGCAGGCAGAGCGACCAGATCGCCCCCCTTTTTTCCCCACTAGGGGATGATGTGCTGGGGGGGTCTGATCGCTCCTGCCTGCCGGGTGTTGCGGGGGGGGGCACCTCAAAGCCCCCCTCCGCGGCGAAATCCTCCCCCTCCCTCTCCTACCTGGCCCCCCCTGGAGATCCGGGCTGCACAGGACGCTATCCGTCCTGTGCAGCCAGTGACAGGCTGTCTCCTGTCACATGGCGGTGATCCCCGGCCGCTGATTGGCCGGGGATCGCCGATCTGCCTTACGGCGCTGCTGCGCAGCAGCGCCGTACAATGTAAACAAAGCGGATTATTTCCGCTTGTGTTTACATTTAGCCTGCGAGCCGCCATCGTCGGCCCGCAGGCTATTCACGGAGCCCCCCGCCGTGAATTGACAGGAAGCAGCCGCTCGCACGAGCGGCTGCTTCCTGATTAATCAGCCTGCAGCTGGCGACGCAGTACTGCGTCGCTGGTCCTGCAGCTGCCACTTTGCCGACGCGCGGTATGAGTGCGCGGTCGGCAAGTGGTTAAACAGCAACTTTAGTGAAAAGGGGAAAAAAAACATTGTATATGTAAAAATACAAGTGAGAAGTTAAAAATAGAAGAGAGATCAAGAAATGATTGATATTAGCCATGTAATTTGTTTATATCGTTTGAGCCAAATGAGCCTGCATGTCATCATACAGTGATGTGAAAAACTATTTGCCCCCTTCCTGATTTCTTATTCTTTTGCATGTTTGTCACACTTAAATGTTTCTGCTCATCCAAAACCGTTAACTATTAGTCAAAGATAACATAATTGAACACAAAATGCAGTTTTAAATGATGGTTTTTATTACTTAGTGAGAAAAAAACCTCAAAACCTACATGGCCCTGTGTGAAAAAGAAATTACCCCCTGAACCTAACAACTGGTTGGGCCACCCTTAGCAGCAATAACTGCAATCAAGCGTTTGCGATAACTTGCAACGAGTCTTTTACAGCGCTCTGGAGGAATTTTGGCCCACTCATCTTTGCAGAATTGTTGTAATTCAGCTTTATTTGAGGGTTTTCTAGCATGACCCACCTTTTTAAGGTCATGCCACAACATCTCAATAGGATTCAGGTCAGGACTTTGACTAGACTAGGCCACTCCAAAGTCTTCATTTTGTTTTTATTCAGCCATTCAGAGGTGGATTTGCTGGTGTGTTTTGGGTCATTTTCCTGCTGCAGCACCCAAGATCGCTTCAGCTTGAGTTGACAAACAGATGGCCGGACATTCTCCTTTAGGATTTTTTGGTAGACAGTAGAATTCATGGTTCCATCTATCACAGCAAGCCTTCCAGGTCCTGAAGCAGCAAAACAACCCCAGACCATCACACTACCACCACCATATTTTACTGTTGGTATGATGTTCTTTTGCTGAAATGCTGTGTTACTTCTACGCCAGATGTAACGGGACACGCACCTTCCAAAAATTTCAACTTTTGTCTCGTCGGTCCACAAGGTATTTTCCCAAAAGTCTTGGCAATCATTGAGATGTTTTTTAGCACAATTGAGATGAGTCTTAATGTGCTTTTTGCTTAAAAGTGGTTTGCGCCTTGGATACCTGCCATGCAGGCCATTTTTGCCCAGTCTCTTTCTATGGGGGAGTCGTGAACACTGACCTTAATTGAGGCAAGTGAGGCCTGCAGTTCTTTAGATGTTGTCCTGGGGTCTATTGTGGCCTCTCGGATGAGTTTTCTCTGCGCTCTTGGGGTAATTTTGGTCGGCCAGCCACTCCTGGGAAGGTTCATCACTGTTCCATGTTTTTGCCATTTGTGGATAATGGCTCTCACTGTGGTTCGCTGGAGTCCCAAAGCTTTAGTATTGGCTTTATAACTTTTACAAGACTGATAGATCTCAATTACTTTTGTTCTCATTTGTTCCTCAATTTCTTTGGATCTTGGCATGATGTCTAGCTTTTGAGGTGCTTTTGGTCTACTTCTCTGTGTCAGATAGCTCCTATTTAAGGGTTTTCTTGATTGAGACAGGTGTGGCAGTAATCAGGCCTGGGGGTGACTACAGAAATTGAACTCAGGTGTGATAAACCACAGTTATTTAACAAGGGAGGCAATCACTTTTTCACACAGGGCCATGTAGATTTGGAGTTTTTTTTTCTCACTAAATAATAAAAAATAAGAAATCAGGAAGGGGGCAAATAGTTTTTCACATCACTGTATTTACTACTGGCAGACATGAAAAAACTAGACAGCACTGACTGCCATTATCTATAACCACACCTCCTAACAATGCGATAGGCTAAAAGTTTTTTCTTTTAATAGATGTACATGTGCACAGAGTAGCATACTGGCTGCTTTGCAGTTGGAAACAAACGTTACTTCCCACAATGCAACAAGGCTCACAGACAGGAAACTGTCAGGACCTAGGTCCAGACATCACACTGTGGGAGGTGTTTCACCACAATATCAGCCACACAGACCCCCCTGATGATCTCTTAAGTAAAGATTTCTCATAGAAAAAGAGGTATCTGCTACTGATTAGGATGAAGTTCAATCCTTAAATACGGTTCCTCTTTAAAGTAATCAGAAAGTAAGTACCCCTCCTCCCTATATACACTCCCCTCAAAGATTATTAGGAACACCATACTAATACGGTGTTTGACCCCCTTTCTCCTTCAGAAATGCCTTAATTCTACGTGGCATTGATTCAACAAGGTGCTGAAAGCATTCTTTAGAAATGTTGGCCCATATTGATAGGATAGCATCTTGCAGTTGATGGAGATTTGTGGGATGCACATCCAGGGCACGAAGCTCCCCAAAAATGCTGTATTGGGTTGAGATCTGGTGACTGTGGGGGCCATTTTAGTACAGTGAACTCATTCTCATGTTCAAGAAACCAATTTGAAATGATTCAAGCTCCATGACATGGTGCATTATCCTGCTGGAAGTAGCCATCAGAGGATGGGTACATGGTGGTCATGAAGTGATGGACACGGTCAGAAACAATGCTCAGGTAGCCTGTGGCATTTAAACGATGCCCAATTGGCACTAAGGGGCTTAAAGTGTGCCAAGAAAGCCTCCCCCACACCATTACACCACCACCACCAGCCTGCACAGTGGTAACAAGGCATGATGGATCCATGTTCTCATTCTGTTTACACCAAATTCTGACTCTATCGAGACTCATCAGACCAGGCAACATTTTTACAGTCCTCAACTGTGCAATTTTGGTGAGCTTGTGCAAATTGTAGCCTCTTTTTCCTATTTGTAGTGGAGATGAGTGGTACCCGGTGGGGTCTTCTGCTGTTGTAGCCCATCCGCCTCAAGGTTGTGCATTTTGTGGCTTCACAAATGCTTTGCTGCATACCTCGGTTGTAACGAGTGGTTATTTCAGTCATCATTGCCCATTCTCCTCTGACCTCTAGCATCAACAAGGCATTTTCGCCCACAGAACTGCCGCATACTGGATGTTTTTCCCTTTCACAACATTCTTTGTAAACCCTAGAAATGGTTGTGTGTGAAAATCCAAGTAACTGAGCAGATTGTGAAATACTCAGACCGGCCCATCTGGCACCAACAACCATGTCATGCTCAAAATTACTTAAATCACCTTTCTTTCCCATTCTGACATTCAGTTTAGAGTTCAGGAGATTGTCTTGCCCAGGATCACACCCCTAAATGCATTCAAGCAACTGCCATGTGATTGGTTGATTAGATAATTGCATTAATGAGAAATTGAACAGGAGTTCCTAATAATCCTTTAGGTGAGTGTATATTGGTTTGAAGGTTTGAGGTCTATGGGAGTTTAATTGGGGATTGGGTATCATAACGTGTCAAAAAGAAGGTGACATGCTATTATTCAGCATTAAAACCTTACATTTTTATTTTGACATTATATAAAAACATGAATATAGAACATACAATATACGTAATGCTTAAAATAGAACAATCAAAACTAGTTACTAGGCCCAGCAGGACATCCCCCTACTGGGGAAAAAAGGGGGGAAGTCTGATCGCCCTGCCTGCCACACGATCTGTGCTGGGGGCTGAAGAGCCCACGCAGCACAGATCAGCCAAAATGATCCCGGTCCTTAAGTGGTTAAACAATACCAGTTGCCTGGCTGTCCTGCTGATCCTCTACCTCTAATGCTTTTAGCCATAGCCCCTGAACAAGCATGCAGATCAGGCCCCTGAACAAGCATGCAGCAGATCAGGTGTTTCTGACATTATTGTCAGATCTTACAAGATTAGCTGCATGCTTGTTTCTGGTGTGATTCAGACACTACTGCAGCCAAATAGACCAGCTGGGCTGCCAGATATTGTTTAAAGGACCACTATCGCAAAAAAAATAAGCAGTTAAAATCTGACAGAACCGACAGACCCGGTTTTGTTCCAGTCCATCTCCTCAGGGGGGATTCTCAGGGTTTTCTTTGTTTTCAACAGCATTTCCTGAACAGCAGTTTAACTGCCAAAATAGATACCAGCCGGCCTCCCTAATCACTTGCACACTATTTTGTCAGCTAGACTGTGCAATTGCTGTTCAGGAAATGATGTTGAAAACAAAGAAAACCCTGAGAATCCCCCATGAGGGGATGGACTGGCTCAAAACATGTCGGTCCTGTCGGATTTTAACTGCCTAGTTTTTTCGCGATAGTGGTGCTTTAAAAGAAAATAAATATGGCAGCCCCTATATTTTTCCTCACTTCAGTGAGAAGAATACACAAGATCACGTCAGGAATCATGAGGATTCAAAGAGCAACCATGGTCCAAAGAGTAGATGTGATATCAATCATATGCCTTTGAATACAATCCTAATGTCTTTATTGGGTGAATGCACCTCCTGTAATAAGTTACACTTTCCTTTGATCTCAGCTGCAGCAAGTTTTCTCCGCCAAGAGTGACTCGGCCAGTAGTGAGTTTCCTGTGTGTATTATATTGTGACTCATGTCCTGCCTATACAGTATCTTCACTCGCATATTAATAAACCCCAAACCACTCCTGTCATCCTCCCATGACGTAGTAATGTCTTCATCATATATTCACTTCCCAGGAACAGGACTTCTCTTGGGTTGCCCAATGCATTCTTCCTTGTCTTTAAAAGTGAACCTGAACTCAGAACTTCCTCTCTGCCCTCAAAGATACACAATAGCATAGTAACCTTTAAGGAAAAAACATTTTTTGGGTTACAGCTGATACAAATCCTGCAATAAATCTTCAGTGTGTCTACTTCCCGAAGCAGGTAACTTCGGCGCACGGCGTCAAAGATGGGCGCCGTCATAGCAGCAATGCTAGGCTGCGCACCCTGCGCAAAAGTGATCTGGGGATCCGGCGATCACCAGACCCCAAATTACATCTCCCTCCGAGTTGCTACAACTCAGAGGGGGAATAGTATTTAACGCCTCCGGGGGTTTTACTGGCATTTGGCTCGCCCTGCGCCCAACTCACCGGCGATCACCAGACCCCAAATCCCTCCGAGTTGCTACAACTCAGGGGGGGGGGGGGGGGGGGGGGCGTACGTACAATACTGTATGTACGCCTACTCCCTGCTTTCATGGAAGCAGACATATTGTTAACAGATTAGCTGCTCTGCTGTGGCATAGGAGATTCCTGAGCTGACAAATCTGAGAGATCAAATTACAGTGGTGATTAGACATAGATGAGGGGGGATTAGACAGGCTAAACGATCTAAATACACACAGGGTGCATTTCTTTATGGTTTGCTTCTGTCCTGTGCAAGAATTCAGTTCCACTTTAAGACGGTCACCATTAACATGATTTTTTTACAAGTATTTTTGATTCATTTATAAAGCACCATCATCTTCCAGAGCACTGTACAGAGTGCAAGCCTGATTACAATGCGTAACACAAGCAGACATAGTTCACACCTAGGACATTAGCAACATCCTCAAAACAGTGAGATAAGTACATTCACAGTTCTTGCCAAGGAACCAGAGATAAGCGAGCTTTTCCTGCTCTCTGCAGTGAAAATAAGTGATTTTACACACAGGAAATACTTGGGAATGCTTTCAAATGTTCTCTTATGTAACTAAGAGTAGTTACAAAAATTTTAGTTTTAGGAGTATAATAACACTTTAAGGGTATAGTTGGAGGTTTCAAGGCTTGGACCAAAATGAAGATGGTGCAAAGGGGAGTTCTGAAGAAGAGACAAAGCTCATGAGAAGCCTTGAATCAGAGAGTGAATGGGGAACAGAAGAGTTTCATGAGCATAGTGAGTTTTCAGTAGGGGTGTCGGGCTGAGCAGGTCGGTTCTCGCTATTGTGTGCATGGCTCTTTCAGGGCTCCTGTGGACGAAAGGGCGCAATCTGGTGACTACTTTGTGGATTGCTTCCTGAACTGACCTTTCGTCTGAACCGGACTATTGTGTGGAATGCTGCATGAACCGATCCTTTGCCTGAACCTGACTATTCTGTGGATTGCTGTCTGAACCGATCCTTTGCCTGGGCCTAACTATTCTGTGGAATGCTGCCTGGACCTGACTATTCTGTGGATTTCTGCCTGGACCAATCCTTTGCCTGCACCTGACTATTCTGTGGAATGCTGCCTGGACCGATCCTTTGCCTGAACCTGACTATTCTGTGGATTGCTGCCTAGACCGATCCTTTGCCTGAACCTGACTATTCTGTGGATTGCTGCCTAGACCGATCCTTTGCCTGAACCTGACTATTCTGTGGAATGCTGCCTGGACCGATCCTTTGCCTGAACCTGACTATACAGTGGCTGGATAGTGTAATGGTTAAGGGCTCTGCCCCTGATGTAGGAGTCCTGGGTTCAAATCCTGGCTCTTCCGACTCGGTAAGCCAGCACCTATTCAGTAAGGAGTTCATTGGGCAAGTCTCCCTAACACTGCTACTGCCTACTGAGTGCGCTCTAGTGGCTGCCTCGCAAGCGCTTTGAGTCCGACAGGAGAAAGGCGCTATACAAAAAAAGGAATTATTATTATTATTATTATTCTGTGGATTGCTGCCAAGACCGATCCTTTGCCTGAACCTGACCATTCTGTGGATTGCTCACTGGACCGATCCTTTGCCCGGACCTGACTATTCTGTGGAATGCTGTCTGTACTGATCTTTGTTTGAACCTGACTATTCTGTGGAATGCTATCTGTACTGATCTTTTTTTGAACCTGACTATTCTGTGGAATGCTGTCTGTACTGATGTTTGTATGAACCTGACTATTCTGTGGAATGCTGCCTGGACCGATCCTTTGCCTGCACCTGACTATTCTGTGGAATGCTGTCTGTACTGATCTTTTTTTTTTAACCTGACTATTCTGTGGAATGCTGCCTGGACCGATCCTTTGCCTGCACCTGACTATTCTGTGGAATTGTGAGGATCCTGCGCAGGCAGGCAGCCTTTTGACCACTGTTCAGGTCTGCATTCTGCAGGTCTCTGGAAGAGAGACCTTTTGTCAGTATTGCAACTTGCTGCTGAGGAATTTGCATATGTTTGTCATGCAGATTGCCTAGCCACGTCCCTTGTGGGCTTGCTCTATAAATACTATGTGATACCACAGTAAGTTGCTGGTCATAAGAGTTAGATCCTGTGTAACACTCGCCTGGAGTGTCAGCCTTGCTCTTTGTTGAAGATTAGCCTAGAGTATCCCTGGAACTGCACTAGGCAGGTTTCCCTAGTGCAGTTAGGATTGCATATCTGTTTTGTTTGTCTGTTGCGATTGTCCTGTCCCAGCGGTGGTCGACAGGAAATCGTTCTGTGTGTCTGGGTGCTAACCGGAACAGCGGTTGTTACTGGTAGCCCCTTCTGATCTGTTTCCCTGGATCGCACCAGCCTCTTGCGCTAGTGCTGTGGATCCTTCTGTTCTGCTACTCTGTACTTGGATCGCACTAGCATCTTGCGCTAGTGCTGTGGATCCTTCTGTTCTGCTACTCTCTACCTGGATCGCACTAGCATCTTGCGCTAGCGCTGTGGATCCTTCTGTTCTGTCTTCCTGGATCGCACTAGCCCCTTGCGCTAGTGCTGTGGATCCTTCTGGTCTGCTACTCTCTTGCTGTACTTGGATCGCACCAGCCTCTTGCGCTAGTGCTGTGGATCCTTCTGTTCTGTCTGCCTGGATCGCACTCGTCTTGCGCTAGTGCTGTGGATCCTATCTCTCGTTTATTCCTGCTTTCGTGTATCTGTCTTGTCTGCTACGAACGCTTGCTGGAGGCTCGGTGAGGTAACCGTTAAGCAAGCGCTTGCGTCCTCTGTTTCATGTTTGTCTGTCGGTGGTTAGTTAGGTGTGTTTGTCTCTATTGTGCTTATCACGTGGAGACCGCGCATAAACACGTGCACTGTTGCAAATGAGTGCGGTGTTCGCGTTTAGCTAGCGTTTGTAATTTTCCGTATCTCCTCATTGTATGATTTGCTGTGCCTTTGCTACTCTCGTGCTCTGCCTTGCTGTAACCTTGTGTCACGTCTGGCGATCGCACCTCTCGCGATCGCGTTCCTACTTCACATCTGCTGTGGTGTGTGCACCATCGCGGGTTGGCGACAAGTTTGGTGCACACACATACAATCTGTCTCTGTGCTCATTCTCAATCGCCTCTCTTGCGATTGCGTTTCTTCCCTTCGTACAATTCCTGTCTGGCGTGTGTGGTAGGGCAGAGGAGCTGTTCCTCTGCACTCCACAGCTCCACCTGCCGACAGGAATTTCCCTCTACAGGTGCATTGCACCTTTTGCTGGGTTCCCGCAAATTATACGCTTGTGGAGGATTTCCGCAGTGTCAGCGCACGTCTTGTGCGCTGATCACGGAGAGAATTCCACAATCGTTACAGGAATGCTGCCTGTACTGATCTTTGTTTGAACCTGAATATTCTGTGGAATGCTGCCTGTACTGATCTTTGTTTGAACCTGACTATTCATGCTGCCTGTACTGATCTTTGTTTGAACCTGAATATTCTGTGGAATGCTGCCTGTACTGATCTTTGTTTGAACCTGACTATTCATGCTGCCTGTACTGATCTTTGTTTGAACCTGACTATTCATGCTGCCTTTACTGATCTTTGTTTGAACCTAACAACTCTATTGCCGGTTCCCTGGTACTTTGATTACTAAGTATCTCACGTGTATTACCCTTGGCTAGTTTCGACTAAGTAATTGCCTTAGCCTGTGCTTCTGTCTAGTGGGTATTGGTGGTATCTCTGCCTTCACTTCATCAGTCTTTATACCTTGCGCATATCAAGGCCTGGGTGTAACCGTGTGTTGGGATGATGCACTAGTCATCCCTTGGCTGACTGGGGACACGACACACAAGGTGAAGACTACGGAGGAAATTGGGGCATAGGGACTGATACAAAGGCAGGGAATCCACCAGGCCTCACGGCCAGTCAAATGATTACAAGAGTTTATCATCTGTAAATGGCTTGAGAGCCGGGGTACTCTGCTGTGTGCAGAGAACACTGGATGGTCTGTAACAACTTCCAGAAACTCTGAATGGGAAGTATCCAACTTAAGTAAGACCTGAGTTAATGCAGCATCAGCAGTTTGAGCTGCATGTCTTGCACAACAGAAAGGGTTCTATTTTAGGAGGGGAAGAGGAAGCAGTAGTGGTGACTGCACAATCAGTCTGGCTAAGATATACATTTATATGTACGTAGACCCTGGTTACATCTGCAGCATGTGGTCTTCATATGACCGTCTATAAGCTGCGCTCACAATGCCTCAGATTTCCTTTTCAGGTGAAGTCAAATGGTTAGTTACACTTTGGGTGACTTTATAGCCCCTCCACAGGTTTTATACTAACATTATTTTTCATAGCAATGGCCTCAAGCAGATTATTTAAATTTTTGTTGACTACTGTATATCACAATTACAGTAGGTAACAAGTTAACCACTTGAGGACCACAGTCTTTTCGCCCCTTAAGGACCAGAGCCTTTTTCTCCATTCAGACCACTGCAGCTTTCACGGTTTATTGCTCGGTTATACAACCTTCCACCTAAATGAATTTTACCTCCTTTTCTTGTCACTAATACAGCTTTCTTTTGTTGCTATTTGATTGCTGCTGCAAGTTTTACTTTTTATTATATTCATCAAAAAAGACATGAATTTTGTCAAAAAAATGACTTTTTTAACTTTCTGTGCTGACATTTTTCAAATAAAGTTAAATTTCCTATACATTTGAGCGCGAAAGTTATTCTGCTACAGGTCTTTGATAAAAAAAAAAAAAAACCATTCAGTGTATATTTATTAAATTGGGTAAAAGTTATAGCGTTTACAAACTATGGTGCCAAAAGTGAATTTTCCCATTTTGAAGCATCTCTGCCTTTTCTAACCACCTGTCATGTTTCATGAGGTGCTAAAATTCCAGGATAGTATAAAACCCCCCCAAATGACCCCATTTTGGAAAGAAGACATCCCAAAGTATTCAGTGAGAGGCATGGTGAGTTCATAGAAGATTTTATTTTTTGTCACAAGTTAGCGGAAAATGACACTTTGTGACAAAAAAAAAAGTTTCCATTTCTTCTAACTTGCGACAAAAAAAATGAAATCTGCCACGGACTCACTATGCTCCTCTCTGAATACCTTGAAGTGTCTACTTTCCAAAATGGGGTCATTTGTGGGGTGTGTTTACTGTCCTGACATTTTGGGGGTAATTGTAAGCACCCCTGTAAAGCCTAAAGGTGCTCATTGGACTTTGGGCCCCTTAGCGCACTTAGGCTGCAAAAAAGTGCCACACATGTGGTATCGCCTTACTCAGGAGAAATAGTATAATGTGTTTTGGGGTGTATTTTTACACATACCCATGCTGGGTGGGAGAAATATCTCTGTAAATAAAAAATTTTTGGATTTTTTTTTTACACACAATTGTCCATTTACAGAGATATTTCTCCCACCCAGCATGGGTATGTGTAAAAATACACCCCGAAACACATTACACTACTTCTCCTGAGTACGGCGATACCACATGTGTGACACTTTTTTGCACCCTAACTGCGCTAAGGGGCCCAACGTCCTATTCACAGGTCATTTTGAGGCAATTGTTTTCTAGACTACTCCTCACGGTTTAGGGCCCCTAAAATGCCAGGGCAATATAGGAACTACACAAGTGACCCCATTTTAGAAAGAAGACACCCCAAGGTATTCCGTTAGGTGTATGGTGAGTTCATAGAAGATTTTATTTTTTGTCACAAGTTAGTGAATAATGACACTTTGTGAAAAAACAATAAAAATCAATTTCCGCTAACTTTTGACAAAAAATAAAATCTTCTATGAACTCGTCATACACCTAACAGAATACCTTGGGGTGTCTTTTTTCTAAAATGGGGTCACTTGTGGGGTTCCTATACTGCCCTGGCATTTTACGGGCCCAAAACCGTGAGTAGTCTGGAAACCAAATGCCTCAAAATGACTGTTTAGGGGTATAAGCATCTGCAAATTTTGATGACAGGTGGTCTAGGAGGGGGCGAATTTTGTGGAACCGGTCATAAGCAGGGTGGCCTCTTAGATGACAGGTTGTATTGAGCCTGATCTGATGGATAGGAGTGCTAGGGGGGGGGTGACAGGAGGTGATTGATGGGTGTTTCAGGGGGTGGTTAGAGGGAAAAATAGATGCAATCAATGCACTGGGGAGGTGATCAGAAGGGGGTCTGAGGGGGATCTGAGGGTTTGGCCGAGTGATCAGGAGCCCACATGGGGCAAATTAGGGCCTGATCTGATGGGTAGGTGTGCTAGGGGGTGACAGGTGGTGACAGGAGGTGATTGATGGGTGTCTCAAGGTGTGATTAGAGGGGGGAATAGATGCAAGCAATGCACTGGCGAGGTGATCAGGGCTGGGCTCTGAGGGCTTTCTGAGGGTGTGGGCGGGTGATTGGGTGCCCTAGGGGCAGATAGAGGTCTAATCTGATGGGTAGCAGTGACAGGTGGTGACAAGGGGTGATTGATGGGTGATTGAATGGTAATTAGTGGGTGTTTAGAGGAGAGAACAGATGTAAACAATGCACTTGGGAGGTGATCTGACGTCGGGTCTGCGGGCGATCTGATGGTGTGGGTGGGTGATCAGATTGCCCGCAAGAGGCAGGTTAGGGGCTGATTGATGGGTGGCAGTGACAGGGGGTGATTCATGGGTGGCAGTGACAGGGGGTGATTGATGGGTGATTGACAGGTGATCAGTGGGTTATTACAGGGAAGAACAGATGTGTATAATGCACTGGCGAATTGATAAGGAGGGGGGTGTCTGAGGGCAATCTGAGCGTGTGGGCGGTTGATTGGGTGCCCGCAAGGGGCAGATTAAGGTCTAATCTGATGGGTAACAGTGACAGGTGGTGATACGGGGTGATTGATTGTGATTAGAGGGTGTTTAGAGGAGAGAACAGATGTAAACAATGCACTTGGGAGGTGATCTGACGGCAGGTTTGTGGGCGATCTGATGGTGTGGGAGGGTGATCAGATTGCCCGCGAGGGGCAGGTTAGGGGCTGATTGATGGGTAGCAGTGACAGGGGGTGATTGATGGGTGATTGACAGGTGATCAGTAGGTTAATACAGGGGGGATAGATGCATACAGTACACAGGGGGTGGGGGGTCTGGGGAGAATCTGAGGGGTTGGGGGGGTGATCAGGAGTCCCCAGGGGGCAGTTTAGGGAATAAAAAAAAACAGCATTGACAGATAGTGACAGGGAGTGATTGATTGGTGATTAGGGGGGTGATTGGGTGCAAACAGTGGTCTGCGGGGTGGGCAGGGGGGGGGGGGGTCTGAGGGGTGCTGTGGGCGATCAGGGGGCAGGGGGGGAGATCAGTGTGCTTGGGTGCTGACCGTGGTGGCTGCAGCCTGCCCTGGTGGTCCCTCGGACACTGGGACCACCAGGGCAGGAGGCAGCCTGTATAATACACTTTGTATTCATTACAAAGTGTATTATACACTTTGTAGCGGCGATCGGGCAGCTAGTAACCCGCCGGCGCTTCCGAACGGCCGGCAGGTTACAGCGCGAGGGGCACTGAGCCGCAGAAATATATATTGTACATATTTTTAGATGACCATCCTCATAAGGCAGGTTCATAATGCATTGTGCCTTTAGGGGGGGGGGAGGCGGGTTGGGGGGAGTATCACTACTCACCTACGGGGTGTTGCTCCTCTGGGATGTGCCATGATCTTCACCACCCCACTGGCCGCATCTGTCAAATTTTGTAGTTCCTAGCAGTGTCTCTAGGGCAGGCATATGCCGCAATGCATGTTGGGAGGTGTAGTCTGTGGACAGCTCCGTACTCACGTCCACAGACTAAATCTCCCGGTATGCATTGTGGCGGGCACAAGACACTACTGGGAACAGGAGCGTTGCTAGCCTGAAAGATCAGTGACACGTGCCTCGGATGTCCCCATGGCAGAGTAGAGCCATCAAAGCATCCAGCATGGTACCACACAGTAACCAACATGCCCCACAGAGGCACCACAGCACCCAGCATGGCACTACACAGCACCCAGAATGGCATTGCAGCATCCAGCATGGCCCACAGAGGCACCATAGCACCCAGCAATTACACCACAGCACCCAGAATGGCATTTCAGCATCCAGCATGGCCCACAGAGGTACCACAGCACCCAGCATGGCACTACACAACACCCAGAATGGCATTGCAGCATCCAGCAAGCCCCATAGAGGCACCATAGCACCCAGCATGGCACCACAGCACACAGCAATGGGGGTATGCTGGGTGCTATGGTGCCTCTATGTGGGCATACTGGATGCTGTGATGCCTTTATAGGGACATACAGGGAGCTGTGGTTCTTCTATGGGAGCATGCTGGGAGCTGTGGTGCCTCAATGGGAGGCCCGTGGGAGCTGGAAGGGGGTCCACTAGAACAGGGCTTTTCAACCTGTGGAACGCGTACCACCAGTGGTATTTTGCTGTTGGCCAGGTGGTACATGCCGGGTTTGCCTGCCATTTAATTGCTTGTCTGCCGCTTGTCCCGGTCCCGTCCTGCCTCCGCAAACTTCAGCTCCCCCTCGCTTGATACTTATTCAATCTGTAGGCTAGCAGTCTAGTTTTAATCCTTTTCCCGACCAATGCCTCCTGCTTTTCCCCTCCCATATGCTCCCCTTTTCTTAAAGAGACACTGAAGCGAAAAAAATATATATGATATAATGAATTGGTTGTGTACTATGAATAATTACTAGAAGATTAGCAGCAAAGAAAATATTCTCATACATTTATTTTCAGGTATATAGTGTTTTTTCTAACATTGCATCATTCTATAATATGTGCAGATTACACAACACTAGGCATTCAAAATGAGTCTTTCAGAGCAGTCTGTGAAGTAATGACCTCTCCTCTGGCAGAGAAAAAGAAAACTGTTCACTTACAGTTGAGATAATAAAAGTCAGAGAACAGCCCTCTCCACGACTTTGAAAGTCCTTGAGATTAATGGCTTTTTTTGCATAGAGATAACAACTAGAGTTTCTTAACTCTTCCTGTACTGGAAACAATTAGACTGATGTATCTGATCTTAATGTTTTATTTCTTAGCTGTGCTACACATACAAATCATAATATCATCATTTTTTTTTCGCTTCAGTGTCTCTTTAAAGTGTACCTGTAAGAAAAAATGTACCTGGGGGATACTTACCTCAGGAGGGGGAAGCCTCTGGATCATAAAGAGGCTTCCCCCTTTTTCCTTGGTAAAGGGGATCAAGCACAGGGACCCCCTAAAGACCTCCTTGCCGGCGTGTGCACATGTGCAGTAGCGGCTCTCCACTAGGGGTTCCGGTGGAAACAGCCAAGTCTGATCGGGTCCAATCTACTGCGCAGGCACACTGGTGGTACTTAAAAAATTTCAGGTGATAAAGGTGTTACAATTAGTGAAAAAGTTGAAAAGCCTTGCACTAGAAGGTTAGAGAATGCTCTGGGCGGAGTGGTAGCAGGCCAGCTCATTCAGCAGAAAGCCAGTCCAGCCAGCACAGAAGCCAGATAACTATTTATGTGATATGCTGCATTTTTGTGTTGTATTAATGGAGAGGAGGGCTTCATCCAACATGTTGCTGGGCGGGCCTACTTAGACCGCCGTTAAGTTCATGTAAATTTGGCTCCACCCATGACCACACCCACAATCTGGTGTATGGCCACGCCCATCTTTCGACTGGAGTGCCCAAAAGTGCCCCAGATCTCTTAGGATCCTAGGAACGCCTCTGACTGGGAACTTCAACATTTGGCAGATGAAACCGGTTGGGTGAACCCGTAGGTAAGTAGTGAGGCTCATCCCAACCCCACCCCACCCCCAAAGGCACAATGCATTATGAACCTCCCTTATGGAAAGGCTCTTTTAAAAAAAATGTTACTGGTGCTCCATTCCCTTTAGGCCAGTTTTACACTAGAAAGGTGCGTTTGCGGTACAATGCCCCGCCCCTGCCGCATCACACCAAACAAAATGACTATTATACGACCTTGTAGCAGAGTGCGCCGCAAGGTCATATGCATAGCGCCGCCCCCCTCATGTCCCTCGCCCAGTGACATACTCACTGCTGGACAGGAAGTACACCACTGGGTTTCCCCGCCGTATTCCCGTAGTTCCTGCGTCACCCATTCATTTATATTATCTCCATTGTCACTGCATTGCTGCGGAAGTCGGCCGATAACATTCTATTGACTTTGCGGCACGGTAAGTGTGCTAGGCCCAATGCCCTCCTGTTGCCTTACCCTGCGGTAAAACAGGGCAACACAACACAGATTTTCAATGCAAGTGTGAAAGGGGACTCAAAGAGCTTGGAAAATTCCATGTAAGCCTTAGGCGGCTTTAGGTTGCAGATTGACAGCAGCTGTGTGGGCCCCATGGCCGCACTGCACCGCCAAAGACAGGCATTCGGGGATTACCACGTTAATACAAGGTAATCCCCGTCTGGCGGTGGGCCAAGTAGGAAGTGATGCTCACTTCCTGTGGCTGATGCAATCAAGTGTGCAGTAGCGGTTTTTCACACTGACACACGTTGCCATAGACTTACATGACTTCTGGTCCGCCGCACATTGACACAGAACTGCGGGGTAACATAGATCTATCCATACATCGGGATGCGGTGAAGAGTCACTTCCATCCCATTGCACCATACCACGTCAGTATGAAGAGTTCTGCATGTTAAGATAATTATTTCTTCATCACCATCTGAGTCAATGAGATGCAAATAATCCTGAGTTTATGCAGGATTATGCAAATTACGTATGCAGCTTGAAAATGGACTAATTAAATTCCTTCTTGGCAGGATTTGATTGGTTCACTTTCAAACTGCATACATTTGCATAATCCTCCATACAGTACAGTACAAATGACTCCATAGAGAACAGCACACAGCTAGGCTGTTAGTCTCAGGGACGTAACAATAGGCCCTGCAAGGGATGCAGCTGCAGTGGGGCTCAGAAGCTGTAGGGGGCCCGTGGGGGAGAAGTTTCTTTTTTCTGTCCTGGGAGACTAAGAACGAAGGGTATGAAGAGAAAAAACTTTCTGCTTTCTGCACAGTTGTTGTAATGATTGCATCTGCTCAGCCACTGATAAGGAATCCTACAAAATGTTTTGTAGACCAAAATTTGTAGACAGTACCAATTCAGTGTGCAGCAGGCTCTTGTGTACAGCAGCGCCCAGCCCTCAACCTCTCTACCCCTCCCCAAGTGCTGTGTACTGTAGTGATGCTGGAGAAGTCTGCAGAGCCAGTTCTGCTCCTTCAGAGATGGACAGAGTGAGTGTAATAAGCTGAGGCTGGGAGCACATTTGTCTGTCGGTTTTCTGTACACCATGGGGTTGATTCACTATAACAAATAGTGTGCCTTATCCGAGTTAACATGCCTTATCAGAGTTAACACAGCTTATCAGAGTTGACACACCTTAGCAGAGTAGCATAGCGAGCGCTACAAACTTATGCCTGCTAATTGGCAATGACGAGAGCTCTACTCATCCTGTCCTGAGCCCCTGCGGCTCCGATCACTTTAAAAGACATTATCCCTGCACTTTGATTGGCCCAATAGGCTGCCTGCCACTTGACAGAAGACTTGACAGGCAGCCTATTGGGCCAATCAAAGTGCGGGGATAATGTCCTTTAAAGTGATTGGACCTGCAGGGGCTCAGGGCAGGAGGAGTGGAGCTCCCGTCTGCCAATTAATAGGCATACGTTTGTAGCGCTCGCTGTGCTACTCTGATAAGGCACGCCAACTCTGATAAGGCACGCTATTTGTTATAATGAATCAACCTCCATGTGTGTGTTTATGTGTGAAAACATGCACGTTTTATCACGGAAGCTAATATAATTGATAGAGAAAATGCCTGCGGTGCTTCACTGCTGTCTGTTTTTATCTGTATGGGAAAAATACATTCAAGTGTGCACTAGTCAATTGAATAACATTGGTTCTCAGTTTACCTGTGCAGAAAGGGGGGAGGGGCCCCATCCAAATTATTGCAGGGGGGCCCAGTGATTTCTAGTTACGTCCTTGGTCAGTTATCAGGTCTGAGGACTTTGCTGATGTCATGTTAGAGTTGTGTTTACTGCAGCAGCAAAGCATCACCCTCTTTTGCTGAAGTAGCATCACCAGGGGCCGTATGCAATTAACTTTTCACCTGAGTTTTCTCCTACGAGATAATTTTTCATTTTCAATTTGAAGTAACTTTTTAGCACTTTTTTAATAAAAAAAATACACAAAGCAGGTGAAAAAGTACTGTCATTTGCTTGCTGGTGGTATAAAGGACATTTTATTCATAAGTTGTAAAAATATCACCTAGGAGAAAACTGAGGTGGAAAAGTGAATTGCATACGGCCCCAGGTGTGCCACGAAAACCAATGAAATATTTATTTATAATAGTCTCTATGTTTCTAATGAAGAAGTTCATTTTTAATTATAAGTGCTAATCACAAACAAAACTTTTTTTCTAAAAAAGAAAAGAAAAATGACACTATATGTCCTTCTATTAGGACAGCCAGTATTCCTCATATGGAGGGGGTGAGGTTTGTGGTGTGGGCTGGGGTTTTGTGCATTACGGAGGTCACAGGCTTTCCAGGAAAAGGGAAGTAGCGTCTCACATGGCGGATGTACAGAAATGCTCTGACTTGGACACAGCACTGAGTGGCAGCACAATCGCACCAGTCATGCGGGAGTAAGGAGGGGGGTCACTGGATCAGGCCATGTCCCCAGGGCCGGCGCTGCCATAGAGGCAAAGGAGGCAGCTGCCCCAGGGCCCCAGAGCTTGTAGGGGCCCCCAGTGGCTACAAGAGGGAAAAACATTTTTTCAAATCGACCGTATAGTTCCTGAGAAAATCGATTTTAGAGTTTCAAAGGAAAAAAAATACACATTTAAAAACCAGCCGACTTTAATGGTTAATAGCAAATCCACCTTAAATTCTAGTAACCCTAAATTTGCAGGATATGTTAAGGAGATCATTGGGAATAAGAGGAAAAAACAATTTTTCAAAAAGACCTTATAGTTTTTGAGAAAATCGATTTTAAAGTTTCGAAGGAAAAAAGTATACTATTAAATGTGGTAAATGTCACTTTTAGTACCTAACGGTAGTGTAATTTTACATGTATCAAAAGAGAGAGCAATACATTTCCTGACGGGGTTTCCAGGGGGCCATACGCAGCTACAGCACTTTGGCCAGGGATCGCTATACAGCCGCAATATGGCTGTATGAAGATCCCTGGCATTTTCTTCTTATTTTCCCAATTTTTTTTTTTATGTTTAGAGTGTGGGAAATTTTTTTTTTCAATTATGTGGGGTCCCCCCTCCTGAAACTTTTTAACCCCTTGTCCCCCATGCAGGCTGGGGTAGCCAGAATGTGGAGCTCCAACCGATTGGGGCTTCAAACCCTGACTATACCAGCTGCAAAAAAGGTCCTTTAATCCCAATTTTTGCTTCAGGGTATATGTTGGAGGGGCCCCCCGGGTTTATTTTGCCCTGGGGCCCCATTGTTGCTTAAACCGGCCCTGCATGTCCCGGATACTTTCATTTCACGGTTCTGGCAGTGAGGTCTTTGCAAGTCCCAAACTCTCTGCTGCTGTCACATATTACAAGGGGGCTAGCTTCACCCTAAGGGCTTGTTCACACTAAGGGCTTGTTCACACTAAGGGCGTTTTTGGATTTATTTTTTTTACACGCAGGTGATTTTTAAAAATCGCCCACTAAACGCTTGTGCAATGAATGTCTATGAGAAGGTTCATATCAGTGCGGTTCGTGCGCTGTGTGTTCAGCAAAGCGGTGTGTGGACCATTTTTGAGGAGATTCGGCCTCCATGGAAAGTATAGGAGAAACGCAAAACGCTCACAAAAATCGTTTTGTGTAGCGATTGCGTTCGTGTTTTTAAGAATAAAAACATTGTATTTATTATTTTCTGGGTCAAAGAGCTCACTTCCTGATTTGCGTCAGGGAGTGAATTACAAAACCGCTCGGAAAACAACGCTTAGAAAACCGCTTAGCACAAAAACAAACCGCCCACCCAAGTCCCGGGAATCGGAAAAAAAAGACACCTCAAAAACAGCCCAATGCGGACGGGAACGCGAACGGAACGCAATGTGAACAAGGCTTAATAGGTTCTTCTGTATCTCAAAGATCTACATATATGGCAAGAACTACCCCTTGGGATCTTTGGTGGTGAGATCTTTGTGAACCTGAGTTTCTAGCTCTTCACACATGCCACATGCTTTTCTTGCTAGGGATTAGAGTCTAGGGGTCTCAAACTCGCGGCCCGCTGGCCATTTGCGGCCCTCAATACAATATTTTGTGGCCCTCGCCAGCAAAAGCTTCCTTATAGTTCGCTTCAGTGCTCCCAAGTAATCCGCTGCATCCTCGCCGCTAAACGAGGGCTGCAGAGCCCCCAAATCGCCCGGGGGGCAATCCGCCGGCATTTCCTGGAAGGGGCAGAGTTTTCAGCTACATCTCTGCCCCTCCTGACGTCAATCGTGGCGCATCGCCGCCTCTGCCCGCCCCTCTCACTCTTCCTTCACAGAGAGGGGCGGGGAGAGGTGACGATGCGCTGAAGCTGAAAGCTCTGCCCCTTCCAGGAAATGCCGGTGGATTGCCCCCGGGCGATTTGGGGGCTCTGCAGCCCTCGTTTTGCGGCGGGGACATGGCTGATTACTTGTAATGGGAGCACTGAAGTGAACTATAAGGTAAAATAGGCAAACTATAAGGTAAAATAGGCAAAATAGTTCGCTTCAGTGTGAATTTGATTATGAAATAAAAATTTTTGTGAAATCCTTTATGCGGCCCAGCCTCATCCTGACTTTGCCTCCTGCGGCCCCCAGGTAAATTGAGTTTGAGACCCCTGGATTAGACCAATCAAAGTTGAAATCTGTGGCGCCAGCGGCATCTGCCAGGTCCCCCTCCCCCCCTCAATCTTGTCATGTTAGAGGAATGTTTTCTGCAGCAGTATCCTGGTTGCTGTGAATATACTACAGCAAGTTTTTGCTGCAGGTGCCTGTATCCTGCTACCACTACACAACCACTATTATACTCAGCTTTATCAATCCTCACTATGGTTTGCTTCTACCCACATGAGGGTTGCAGAACAACGTGCAAATGTTCCCACTGACCAGGAGTCTTCATACAAACTATCCTACAATCATTCGCAAGCAGAGGGAACTCTAGATTCACCAATACGATCTCAAATAATCTTTGGAAAACCAGTGGTGGAAGCCAGCCAATCATTGCAGAGATGACATGGAAGCAAAACATCACACATGTGCGAGAGGACTGGAAGGATGGATTGTTAGCATCCGCGCAATCCAGTCCCTTCAGTGTTTTCATTTGATGTCCTGGAAAATGATACTGTAGTGTGTGTGAGTCAAGTGACTTTCCAAAAAAGTACAATCACTTATGATTGGTTCTTATTTGTAAACAATGCTAAGTCTGAACACTATCATCTCAGCACTTGAAGTATCCCAGGTAAACTCCCATTTCCAAGGAAGTCAGGGAGACGTAAGTCATACACGTGGTCAGTGCGTAGATGTGGCTTCTCCTCATCTTAGAAATGTGGTCATGGTTATCAGCTACTGACTGAGAGGAATTGTGTAACTGCTGGAGGAAGAGAATGCTACCAAGAACTCGCTATCGGGATTGTCACCATAAACATCACATTTCAGCAGCAACTGGTTTGAGTGTATGAAGTGATAAAGATGCTAATCCTGCATTCAAAACTTTCAAATCTTTTTCTGCTCTTATGGTTTGGAGGTATCACACACCTTAGTAGCACTGGCCCTTTAATTGCCATTGCCATCGGCTGGCAAAACAGTTGCATGCTGGGGGGGGGGGGTCTTTTTATCTAGAATATATTCCTCCTCTTCCCTTTATTTCCCCCTCCTATTAATGACATAAGACAGTGCACTTCTTAGTATAGACCTCAGTGGGAGTGTCTGAAGACTCTGGGAGGCGGGCGGGCAACGAATACACAATTAGCAAGAGGAGAAAAAAAGAGTGAGGGAGAAAATTATGTCAGGATTAGCTTCATTCAACGGTAACCAAGATGGAAACTGTCTTGTATAGGATTCTCTGCTTTTCCTTTATAAACTTAACAAGAATCATAACATGGACAGTGCAATACATCTGTTATGTAAGTAGTACTAGTATTTATCTACTTATATATATGTGTTTTTTATTCCTACGATAGCATGGGTGTCACTTGTTCTTTAAAACATGCTACAAGAATCCAAGACACCTTTTCAGGAGCCTCACCATGTCCATTGACAATCCATACTGAAAGCATGGTGGGAGAGACTTCTGACTCCCAATGAAAGGGAATCCTCCTGACCTCCTTCACCATTGCAAAACAGTAACAACATACTAACTTAAAGGTAGCCATACACTGGTCGATGTGCCATTAGATCGACCAGCTGACAGATCCCTATCTGATCGAATCTGATCAGAGAGGGATCGTATGGCTGCCTTTACTGCAAACAGATTGTGAATCGATTTCAGCCTGTATACATTACCTGACGCTGGCTCCCGGGCATCTTCTCCGCATTGCATGGCTCTGTTCCGGATCCATTACGGCGCTTCCTGTGTTACTCCGTGACCAGGAAGTTCAAATAGAGCGCCCTCTATTAGAACTTCCTGGTCACTGCAGTGACACAGGAAGCGCCGGGATGGATGGAGCCGGAACAGAGCCGTGCAGCACGGAGAAGACGCCCGGGAGCCAGCCTCAGGTAATGTATACCTGATCGGATCGGCCGCCGCTAGCGACGCGCACTTTACCCGCGGGCGATCGAGGGTAATTTCCCGCACGGCGCGATCGACGGACCGATCCGATTCCGGGAGGGAATCGGATCGGCGGCTGCGTTTACCGCGAACGATTGGCAGCAGATTAGGATCGAATCTGCTGTCGAAACGGCCGGGAATCGAGCCAGTGTATGGCTACCTTGGTAGCCATACACTGGCTCAATTCCCGGCCGTTTCGACAGCAGATTCGATCCTGGGATCGAATCTGCTGCCAATCGTTCGCGGTAAACGCAGCCGCCGATCCGATTCCCTCCTGGAATCGGATCGGTCCGTCGATCGCGCCGTGCGGGAAATTACCCTCGATCGCCCGCGAGTAAAATGCGCGTCGCTAGCGGCGGCCGATCCGATCAGGTATACATTACCTGAGGCTGGCTCCCGGGCGTCTTCTCCGTGCTGCACGGCTCTGTTCCGGCTCCATCCATCCCGGCGCTTCCTGTGTCACTGCAGTGACCAGGAAGTTCTAATAGAGGGCGCTCTATTTGAACTTCCTGGTCACGGAGTAACACAGGAAGCGCCGTAATGGATCCGGAACAGAGCCGTGCAATGCGGAGAAGATGCCCGGGAGCCAGCGTCAGGTAATGTATACGGGGGGGGGGGGGGGGGGGGGGACAGGCGGCAGGAGCAGCTCAGCAGATGGTGAATCGGTTTCAGGCTGAAATCGATTCACAATCTGTTTGCAGTAAAGGCAGCCATACGATCCCTCTCTGATCAGATTCGATCAGATAGGGATCTGTCAGCTGGTCGATCTAATGGCACATCGACCAGTGTATGGCTACCTTAATACTTCAAAAAGCCAGGGAAGCCTTTGCTTTAGACTAGAGGAACCAACCTCACCTCTTTTAACTCTAGGAAGGTGAAAGACCGCTTGCTGCAGAGAGAAGCTCATATTTCACGACTTGATGCCCTAGAAAGCTGGGACAGCTTTTATTATAAAAACAAGCCCATATCTATACTTGAATGAGCTTAGAGACTCTTGTTCTGGAGGTGTGTTTAGCTTCTAAGGGCAACAATGGTTAATTTGCATATAATCAGCAGTGATGCCCTGGGAGACATATCAAGCTCACTCCAACCTGAATTATCGCAAATTCTTTCTGTTTTAAGAAAGCAAACTTTTGTTTTATAAAACAGCTTTTATCACACTTTTTGGCACTGTAGGAATGTGGTAGAAGATCTGTTTTTAGCGATGTTCATGTCTCACCTTCTGTTTTTGGGTGTTTTTTAAAGAGACCGAGAAATTCCTTGCTTCCTAAAACAGCACACACCTTAAGAACCCACAGCCAGATGTATTGCGGATCTCTTTTGACAAACAACCATTTCCAGAGCCATCTGGTAGCGTGGTTTATTTTGTGGGGAAAAAAACAATGGTGTAAATGATTGCAGAAACTGCTACGGAAGTCTATTGGGATTTGAAAGACCGCTTGTTCATTAATCAGACATGATCGTTTAGCACGAACGGTTGCCGCAGGTGATAACACGCTGTTAAACATTGCTTTATACATTTTTGTCAAATGAAGTTGCACAAGATTATGAAAATGATCGTTCGTCACAAAACAAATTTGTTCATAAAATTGCATCCTGAATATGGACCTTTACCCCGGTGCTCCAGTAATCTTGGAGACCCATCCTTTATAGATGAGCTCATGTTTCATCACCCAATGATCCTGGTATTCCTCATTCCATAGTGATTTCATATCTTACCCTCTGGTGCCCTAGGAAGCTGGGAGACCCAATGTTTACAAAAAAAACCAACCCCCACCCCCTTATTTCTTACTCTTCGATAGGCTAGGAAGCTATGAGATTGCATAAATTATTGAGAAGCTTGTATTTCAGTTGCTGATGCTCAGCAAGTTTTGGGTTCCCTTGTTTTATAGCGAAGAGAATATCTCATCCTTGGTGCTCTGTATAGCTAAGGGACTCCCTTGTTTTACATAGTGGCTCATATCTCACAATAAGTGCGCGAGGAAGCTAAGAGAAGGCTTGTTCCATCCAGGAGAATCTCACACCATGATGATCTAGTCTACAAATAAAGGAAGTCCTTGCTTTACAGAGGAGCTCATCTCTAAAGGTGCCCATAAATCTAGCGATTTTGGCAGCTGATCGACCAAGAGACATATCTCTCTATGATTGGAAAGCAAGCTATTGGTCGCTATAAACCGCAGACCAATTCCCGATTGATGCAATACGCTGGCAACCAAGTGGGGCGCCTGTGTGTGAAGAAAAGCTGCGGAGGCAGAGACAGAGGTGGACGCCAACAGGTAAAGTATTCATACACAGGCGACCAAAGTTTAGTTGAAGGAGTCAGAAAAAAGAGACTTTACAGCATTAAATAATATTACACAGGGTCATTATAGTGTTCAACAATAGTACAAAATAGTAATGTAACAATGTAGGGATAAATATAGCAGATGAGTCACTTAGTCCATATGGTGGTGGAGAAGAACCTGGTGAGAAGGGCCCTGCCAAATATAGGCTTACAATCGAAGGGATCTATATCTCGCTTCCTGGTGCTCCAGGAAGCTGGAAGACTGCTTGTTATATAGAGAAGCACATATCTTAAGGGTCCCATACACTTTTCGATTTTCTCTGGCAATTTCGATCACTGTGACTATAATTTCAATCAATTTCCAGCCGACATCAATAGAAAGTATTGATCACTTCAGATGGAAAGATCTCACAGTAAAGAGGAGATGGTAGCTTAGCTGATCAACCGACCCCTCTAGAACCGTCCTCATCTAAAATAGCACTTCCAATGGCCCCTGCTGGCAGTGGAGCGCCTTCACCTGTCTGCCAACGCGCTACCTCCTGTGTCCTGTCCCCATCCTCGCCAGGGCCCTGTTCCACGGGACCCGGCGGCATTTAAGTCATGACTACATACATCCCGCCTGGCCAAAGGAGCCAGCAGGGATGGAGTCAGGACACGGGAGAAGGGCGCCAGGCAGACAGGTAAGTGCACTCCGCTGCCATCACTCAGCAGGGCCCCAGGAGGAGACTGGGGGGGGGGCTGCCATTTGGCCCTGCATTTCAGCGGTGTCATAAATATTTAGCAGCTTTTAAGGTGAAATCTGTTTGCAATGTGTGGCAGCAATAGATCCCTCTCTGATAAAAAATCTTATCTATTTGTTGGTCTAATCTGGTGGCCATCTACTAGTGTATGGCAATTTGTAATCTGGGAACTCAGGCGACACCTTATTTAATAAAGGAGCTCATATTTCACCCCTCCCAGCCACATTGGGCCAGATTCTCAAAGGTCAAGTTGTTTGACAGATAAGAATGAACTGTGCTGCTTTCATCCTACTGCAGTAATAGGACTCCCATTAACTTCTAGTATTGTACAGGACACATATGACACCCCGAGCAATAGAAATTGTGAAGCTACATTCCCTGTCCTGATTATCTGGGACTTATAGTTCCTCAGGGTCTACAGCTGTATATACATATATCTGATAATGCAATGCTACATAATAATCAGTTCCAGTAAGGCAGCAGTGCATAGAGGACAGAACGTCCCAGAGTAGATGGTAGATAGCTCATAGCTGTACCTGTGAAAACAGATGGAAGATGACAGAAGCCCTGAATACACACATCTACAGAGATCAGTATGTTTATCTATGGATACCTGGCTGTCCACAGTCTGCACATCTGGAATTCTCTGGCAGGCGTAGAAGTTCCAGAACTTTAGGACTTCGTCCGGCCATCCTGTCAGCTGGCCCCTGGCTCTGTCTATAGCTCAGTTCTGTCCGCTCTCCCCTCCAGCACTGATCTGTGTGTGAGAGTGCAGCACAATGAGCTTACCAAAAGTTTCTACACAAACCCCTCCCACTGTGACTGTCACAGCAGCAAGTTGGACTCCAGTCCCCTAGCCATTTCCCTTTTCTAGGTCACTGAAAAATAGAGCCAGAAGAGAAAGAGACAGGCGTAAGACAGACAGGGAAGGAGAATCACTTAGAATGAGGAGAGAGATGGGTGGAGGAGGAAGGAGTGTGTGTAAGAAGAATATCCAAGCAGCTCAGGGTGACCCAGAACCACTAGAAAAGTATAGGGGACTAAGAGAAACCAAAAAGCCCTCCTAGTAAAAAGTAACACAATTATCAAACAACTTTAGCTGTGAAACAAGTTGAAACAACCAAAAAAACCCGTTGCTTGCTATTGTTCACACAACTGATAAGACTGATAATACGTCAATTCAACAGTGTTTTTAAAATAAAAAAAGTGTTTTAAAAAAAAAAGCATACTTACCTAAGGAGGGGAAAGGCTCTGGGTCCTATAGAGGCTGCCTGTTCCTCTCCTGGTCACCTTATTCTAGCGCTGGCTCCCCCGTTTAAATCTCATGCCGTGAGAGGCTTTCGGATGTCTTTGGGAGCCCAAGTGCTCCCAAAGACGGGTAGCTCCGTACTGCGTATGCACAAGTGAGAGAGAGCAACAAATGTACAGGCTGTTAGTCGGTATTTCTCCTGTCTGGCTCTCGAGGGAAATTGCTGATGTTGCTGAAACCCAAGAGATGCTGAAGACATGTCTGACACTTCTGCTGTCCGGCGGATCAACTATATACACATCACCATGGCAACAGAGGCGTGAGTCCACTGCTGCGCATGCACACTGTGCCGGTTTAAAACATATTGGCCTTAATTCACTAAGCTTATCTCCTGTCTTTAATAAAGCTTCTAGAGTTATCACCATGGTGATGAGGCATGTAGTATTCAGGAAACATTTTACCTCAGGCAAACCTAAAGTTAACTCTTCTGGTTTTAAGTTAAAGTGATCCTTAAGTCTATAAAAAAATGAGATTTTCTCACCTGGGGCTTCCCTCAGCCCCCTGCAGCTGATCGGTGCCCTCGCAGTCCCGCTCCGATGCTCCAGGACACGCCGGCGAACACTTCTGGTTTGGCCGTCACCGACCGACAGGCATGGGAATGCGAGTGATTCTTCGCGTTCCCAGCCATAATATTGCCCCCTATGCTGCTATTGCGGCCTCCTCCTAGCAGCATAGGGGGCAATATTATGGCTGGGAACGCGAAGAATCACTCGCGTTCCCATGCCTGTCGGCCGGTGATGGCCAAACCGGAAGTGTTCGCTGGCGTGTCCTGGAGCATCGGAGCGGGACTGCGAGGGCACCGATCAGCTGCAGGGAGCTGAGGGAAGCCCCATGTGCATAAATCTCATTTTTTTTTATAGACTTAAGGATCACTTTAAGGTGAGAGCTCTAAAGTTAACTCTTCAATCCTTAAAATTACTTTAGAATTTTGAAAATAACTACAGAGGATGTAACTTAAGGAATGGAGAGATAAGATAACTCTCTCACTGTGTGGAGGTAAGTTTTCTCTTGCCTTATTATCTCTAGCATGATCTTAAGCTTCATCTACACGGGTAGATGAAGCGGCGATGTGGCTTATCGCTCGATTGATAAGATCCGACAGGACGGATCTCCCCACCGCCGATTCCCTGCTCGTTCCCCGCGAGGAGACAATGGCAGGGAATCGAGCGGAAGATAAGTGGCGCCGGTGGGGACGAATGGGGAATCGAATCCGGCGCACGCGCAGCGAGCGGGGACGCGGAAGAGGCGATCCGGCGGCTAATCGAGCCGCCGGATCGGAGCCTCATCTACCCGTGTAGATGAGGCTTTAGTGAATTGAGGCCATTGTATGGCTCTCACAGAATTACATTTTAAAAGATGTGGCGTTTATGGCTCTCTCAGACAAAAAGAGTTCCTGACACCTGCTGTAGCTTATACATTGTACAGAGCCACATAAGAGAGAAGGAGAGGTGGGGGAAGGTGAGAGGACAGAGATAAAGAGACAGAAGGAGATCACTGAAAAAGTGACTATTGTATAAGGATATAGAGAAAAAGTCACAGAAGAGAGCAGCAGTAATAGAGAGACTAGGAGAAGGTAGGTAACTGACAGGAAAAGTGTCAAACGAAACCTAAAGGGAACCAAAGGTGACAAGTGTAAAGTAAACCTGTTCCTTTAATAGATTAGAAGGTCCGATACTTACCTTGGGAGGGGGAAGTCTCTGGATCCTAATGAGGCTTCCACCGCCACACTGGTGACTTTCCACTCGGGATCTGGTGGAAATAGCTGAGCCCGATCTAATCCACTCTACCGTGCAGGGGCAGACGGCTTGCACGGCTTTGCTGGAGCCTGAGGGGAAAGCCGCTAGTCTGTCAGTGGACTTTCGGGGATAGGTCCTACCGCTGGATCGTAGCTGAAAGGGAGGATGAGGGAAGCCTCTATAGGGACAGAGCAGGGGTGCCCACACTTTTTTGGGTCACAAACTACTTTTAAAATAAAAAGACTTAACGCAGGATAAGCAGAGCATAACGCAATACGGTACGCACATTATTCTGCTTAACAGACTTCAGTGAACACAACTCATAGAGGGACAAGGGGGCTTGGGAAGGCAGATCTACCAGGAGCGAGAGAAATCACTTGACTGAGAAAGAATTGGAGGGGAAAAGGAGGGAATGAGAGAAGGAGGGAGGTACAGAGAGAGAGAAAGGGTGGGGATAAGATACAGGGAAAGACAAATGAGTAGAAAAGATAGTCAGATAGAAGCCAGAGGGACGGAATGAGGGTTAACATTTTTAAGTAAATCTATAAGGAGAAAAACAGTAAAGGTTAGATACTTACCTTAGTAGGAAACTTCTAGAAAGTCCAGTGGCTTCCACATCATCCTTGACCCCACCGCTCCAGTGCTGGGACCCTCAAGGGCTTGTGGGATGTGCTCCATGGCTGTGCTACCGTCTGTGTATAAACACGAGTACAGTCCACGCATGCGCAGTAGCGCTAAGGTGCTCATGCGTGGCTTTTTCCTCTGTGCACATGCGGCTTCATGCTACTTTGCAGGTGCAGACTGTACTCGCACATGTGCAGTATGGCCGTGCTCATACACAAAACGAGAGCGCGACCACAAAGAGGAAGAGGGCAGCAGCCAGCAGTGGTGGTGTCGAGGATGACTATCCAGAGGATTTCCACTACTTTGGTAAGTATCTAACTTTTATTTTTTTCTCCTGGCAGGTCTGCTTTAAAGAGAGTCTGAAGCATTTTAAAATACCTGTTTTTATGCAGCAGGCAGCTTCAGCATTATAATCCAACGGCAGAACGAAGTCTTAACTCCCTCGAAATCCCCGGGGCAAAATTCTTCTATCTTCTATCCTTCTGGGTAGAGGCAGAGCTTTGTGCAGTAGCTCTGCCTCTGCTTCAGTCATTCGCCGCCTCTCCACACACCTCTAAGTCTTCTTTCACTGAGAGGGGCGGGGAGAGGCGGAGACTGACTGGACTGGAGGCAGAGCTACAGTGCAAAGCTCTGCCTCCCCCGGGCAGCAAAATCCACGACCTGGAAATTTGTGGAATTTTGCACCAAGATTTAATGGGGATAAAGACCTCGTTCTGCCGTGGGGATGCGGCGAATCAGTTTGGATTGTAATGCTGAAGAGGCCTGCTGCATAAAAAAAGGCATTTTAAAACGCTTCAGTCTCTCTTTAATGTCAATAAACGTTAGGCCTAGCATCCTGCCAGTGAAAAGTACCATACAGACTAAAATAAATAATACAGCTGAGGTCATCAGATTAGGATTATTGGTTTACAATAAATGGTGCAATCATTTCCTTTCCCATTACAATAAATGATGCACTCATTTCCTATCCCAAAGCAGCTGCAGATAAAGCAAACGAGATTTTAGAATGTATAAAAAAGGGAAATAAAACCATGTGACACAGCTGGCTGGCTGCAGTACCTCTGTCTTGTGCTAGTTTGGTAAACAGAGTAAATCAGACATTGCGATTTAAGAAACTTGCCCTTCACATTATTATTATTTATTGTATTTATAAAGTGCCAACATATTACGCAGCACTGGACATTAATTTAGGTTGCAGACAATATTTAGGGGTGACATACAGCAATATGACAATACAGGAATACAAGAAAACCAGATCACACAGCACAGTATTAGTACCAGGTAATGCTTAGTCACTGGAGGGGGCATGGAGATCACACAGCGCAGTATGAGTACAAGGTAATGCTTAGTCAGTCACTGGATGGAGCATGGAGTTAGGCAAGTTAGGTTCACTCAAATGCATAGCATGGGTTTACAGTAATGGAGGTGCATGATCAGGTAGGACACAAAAGGAGGAGGACCCTGCCCAAAGGCTTACAATCTAGAGGGAGAGGTAGGGACATGAGAGGTAAGGGACCAGAGTTCAGCTGTGGGTTTAGAGCACTTGTGAGGGGTAGTAGGCCAGAGTGAAAAGGTGAGTTATGAGGGTCTTCTTGAAGACGTTGAAGGAGGGGGCTGCCCTAAAGGGTGGAGGTAGGGAGTTCCATAGTGTTGGAGCGGCTCTTGAGAAGTCCTGGAGGCGTGCATGGGACTGGGTGATGCGGGGGACGGTCAGGCGAAGTTCATTGGAGGAGCGGAGTGAGCGGCTTGGTGTGTATCTCTGAGTAGGATCAGAAATGTAGGTTGGACAGGTTTTGTGGACGGATTTGTAGGTCAGACACAATATCTTGAATTTGATTCTGGACTGGATAGGAAGCCAGTGAAGGGATTCCTGGAGTGGAGCCGCCCTGGTGGAGCGATGGGAGGAGTGGATAATTCTGGCTGCCGCATTCATGATGGACTGCAGTGGGGCTATTCGGGTCATAGGGAGACCAGACAGAAGGGCATTGCAGTAGTCGAGGCGGGAAATTATGAAGGCATGGATGAAGAGTTTGGTGGTGGCAGAGGTCAGGAAAGGGTGAATCTTACAGATGTTACGAAGGTGGAATTTGCAGGACTTTGTGAGGTTTTGGATGTGGGGAGTGAAGGAGAGTGCGGAGTCCAGGGTGACACCGAGACAGCGGGCTTGAGAGGTAGGGCGAATGGTAGTGTGGTTCACAGTGACCTGCACATCTGGGAGGTCCAGGGATGACCGGGGTGGGAAGATCATAAATACCGTTTTGTCTAGATTTAGTTTTAGTAACCTAGCGGACATCCAGGAGGAGATGGCAGATAGGCAGGAGGAGACCTTGTCCATGGTAGTGGTGGATATGTCAGGGGTGTGGAGGTAGATTTGGGTGTCATCTGCATACAGATGATAGTTAAAACCCATGGAGGAGATAACCTTGCCAATGGAGGATGTGTATAGAGAGAACAGTAGTGGGCCAAGGACCGAGCCTTGGGGTACTCCCACTGAGAGGTGGTTGGGGGTGGACGAAGACTCATTGAAGGAGGTCGTGAAGGAGCTGTTGGAGAGGTAGGATGAAAGCCAGGTCAGGGCAAGATCGTGAATGCCCATGGACTGGAGGAGTAGGGGATGATCTACTGTATCAAAAGCTGCTGAAAGGTCAAGGAGAAGGAGAATGGAGTATTTACCTTCAGCTTTAGCTAAGGCAAGGTCATTGACCACTTTGGTGAGAAACGTTTCGGTTGAGTGGATGAAATATCTCAAAATTTCATAAAATTTGAGATTAATAGTTACAAAGTTACTCATTCCCTCTAGGCTACATTAGTCAGTAGTCTAACTAGAAAAAAATATCTGAGCATCTCTTAATCTTACGCTCAAAGAAACAAGGTAATCACTGTGTGTTATAAATTCTGAACACATAATATTCGCCAGGCAACTGGTATTGTTCAACCTGCTGGGGACCACAGAAGTGAGGATGATGAGCGAGATGGTTAGAGGTAGAGGCCTGCAGCGGGTCGGGTACCCGCGGGCAACCCAAAATGCGGGTCGGGTTCGGGTACCCGAATTGATTTAAGCTGCGGTGTGGGTCGGGTGCGGGTAGCGAGTTGCGGGTAGGGTTGCAGGTAGCGGTCTGCGGGTGCAGGTCGCGGGTAGTGAAAACAAACAAGTTAATTCTGACTGTGTCTTTTGCTTTCTTTACTTTAAATGTTACTTTAAAATGTGCACTTTAGAAGAAAATGTAAAAAAGCGGGTCGCGGGTGGGGTAGCGGGCCTGCGGGTCGCGTAGCGGTTCTGCGGGTCGGGTTGCGGGTATCAAATTCATCAGAAAGCGGGTCGGGTGCGGGTAGCGGGTGCGGGTATGAAAAAGTGGACCTGCGCAGGCCTCTAGTTAGAGGTGAAGAGAGATGGTGGAACGGGAAGGAAAGATAGGAAAATGATGGAGAAAAGAGATGGTGGCATAAACCGGGAGGGAGATAAGATCAGTGGGAAACTGGGAGAGCTGGTGAGATGGAAAAAGGGAGGCTGGAGGTTAGAGGGGAACAATAGAGATATTCTGCAATGTGAAGCGAATGGCATGGGAAGAAGAGTGGGGAAGTCAGAGGGGAGGAGATGGATGGTGGCCTTGGAAGAAGAATGAGTAAATCAGAGGGTGGCATGGGAAGAAGAGTGAGAAGTCAGAGGGGAAGAGAGAGATAGTGGCATGTGAAGAAGAGTGAGGAAGTCAGAGGAGAAGAGAGATAGTGGCATGGGAAGAAGAGTGAGGAAGTCAGAGGGGGAGAGAGAGATAGTGGCATGGGAAGAAGAGTGAGGAAGTCAGAAGGGGGGAGAGAGATAGTGGCATGGGAAGAAGAGTGAGGAAGTCAGAGGGGAAGAGAGAGATAGTGGCATGGGAAGAAGAGTGAGGAAGTCAGAGGGGAAGAGAGAGATAGTGGCATGGGAAGAAGAGTGAGGAAGTCAGAGGGGAAGAGAGAGATAGTGGCATGGGAAGAAGAGTGAGGGAGTCAGAGGGGAAGAGAGAGATAGTGACATGGGAAGAGTGAGGAAGTCAGAGGGGAAGAGAGAGATAGTGGCATGGAAAGAAGAGTGAGGGAGTCAGAGGAGAAGAGAGATAGTGGCATGGGAAGAAGAGTGAGGAAGTCAGAGGGGGAGAGAGAGATAGTGGCATGGGAAGAAGAGTGAGGAAGTCAGAAGGGGAGAGAGAGATAGTGGCATGGGAAGAAGAGTGAGGAAGTCAGAGGGGAAGAAAGAGATAGTGGCATGGGAAGAAGAGTGAGGAAGTCAGAGGGGAAGAGAGAGATAGTGACATGGGAAGAAGAGTGAGGAAGTCAGAGGGGAAGAGAGGGATAGTGACATGGGAAGAAGAGTGAGGAAGTCAGAGGGGAAGAGAGAGATAGTGGCATGGGAAGAAGAGTGAGGAAGTCAGAGGGGAAGAGAGGGATAGTGACATGGGAAGAAGAGTGAGGAAGTCAGAGGGGAAGAGAGAGATAGTGGCATGGGAAGAAGAGTGAGGAAGTCAGAGGGGAAGAGAGGGATAGTGGCATGGGAAGAAGAGTGAGGAAGTCAGAGGGGAAGAGAGAGATAGTGGCATGGGAAGAAGAGTGAGAAGTCAGAGGGGAAAAGAGAGATAGTGACATGGGAAGAGTGAGGAAGTCAGAGGGGAAGAGAGAGATAGTGGCATGGAAAGAAGAGTGAGGGAGTCAGAGGAGAAGTGAGATAGTGGCATGGGAAGAAGAGTGAGGAAGTCAGAGGGGGAGAGAGAGATAGTGGCATGGGAAGAAGAGTGAGAAAGTCAGAGGGGGAGAGAGAGAGATAGTGGCATGGGAAGAAGAGTGAGGAAGTCAGAGGGGAAGAGAGGGATAGTGGCATGGGAAGAAGAGTGAGGAAGTCCGAGGGGAAGAGAGGGATAGTGGCATGGGAAGAAGAGTGAGGAAGTCAGAGGGGAAGAGAGGGATAGTGACATGGGAAGAAGAGTGAGGAAGTCAGAGGGGAAGAGAGAGATAGTGGCATGGGAAGAAGAGTGAGGAAGTCAGAGGGGAAGAGAGGGATAGTGGCATGGGAAGAAGAGTGAGGAAGTCAGAGGGGAAGAGAGACATAGTGGCATGGGAAGAAGAGTGAGAAGTCAGAGGGGAAGAGAGAGATAGTGACATGGGAAGAGTGAGGAAGTCAGAGGGGAAGAGAGAGATAGTGGCATGGAAAGAAGAGTGAGGGAGTCAGAGGAGAAGAGAGATAGTGGCATGGGAAGAAGAGTGAGGAAGTCAGAGGTGTAGAGAGAGATAGTGGCATGGGAAGAAGAGTGAGGAAGTCAGAGGGGAAGAGAGGGATAGTGGCATGGGAAGAAGAGTGAGGAAGTCAGAAGGGGAGAGAGAGATAGTGGCATGGGAAGAAGAGTGAGGAAGTCAGAGGGGAAGAGAGGGATAGTGACATGGGAAGAAGAGTGAGGAAGTCAGAGGGGAAGAGAGGGATAGTGACATGGGAAGAAGAGTGAGGAAGTCAGAGGGGAAGAGAGGGATGGTGACATGGGAAGAAGAGTGAGGAAGTCAGAGGGGAAGAGAGAGATAGTGGCATGGGAAGAAGAGTGAGGAAGTCAGAGGAGAAGAGCGATAGTGGCATGGGAAGAAGAGTGAGGAAGTCAGAGGGGGAGAGAGAGATAGTGGCATGGGAAGAAGAGTGAGGAAGTCAGAGGGGAAGAGAGGGATAGTGACATGGGAAGAAGAGTGAGGAAGTCAGAGGGGAAGAGAGAGATAGTGGCATGGAAAGAAGAGTGGGCAAGTCAGAGAGAAGGAGATTGATGATGGCAAGGAAATCAGAGGGGAAGAGTGATGGTGGCATGGGAACTGGAGGGAGAAGGTTTGAAGGGGAAAAGAGATGATGGATGTGACTGAAGGTGGATGGAAGGCCACTATGTGTAAATATATTACATTTACACAGCAGTGGCTGGATAGTGTAAATGGTTAACGGCTCTTCCTGTTCAGTAAGCCTGCACCGATTAAGTAAGGAGACCTTGGGCAAGACCTAATGCTGCCTATAGCGCACCCCTAGCGGGTGCAGCTCTGGGGCTTTGAGTCCACCTAGAGAAAAGTGATATAAATGTTGGCGGGTGAGCTTTTTGTCCCTAGGCCTTCTCAAAGGAGTAGAGGACATGATCTGCGCACGGAGGAAAACCGGTTTAGCCATTTATTTAGGAAAGGGTTCTTTACAGTAAAGCCGCATCTACACGAGTAGATGCGGCCGCGATGCTCCTTATCAATCGAGCTGCTGATGCGGCTTGATTGATAAGATCCGACAGGACGGATCTCCCCACCGCCGATTCCCTGCTTGCTCCCCGCGAGGGGACAATGGCAGGGAATCGAGCGGAAGATAAGCGGCGCCGGGGGGACGAGCGGGGAATCGAATGCGGCGCGCGAGCGGGGACGCGGCGGGCACGCGGAAGAGGCGATCCGGTGGCTAATCGAGCCGCCGGATCACTGCAATGTCCCGTAGTGTAGATGGGGCTTAAGAGTGATTAAGATGTGGAATGCCATTGCCACAGGAAGTAGTTATGACAAACTCTATACCTGCATTTAAAGGGGGCTTAGATGCTTTCCTTGCGTTGAAAGACATCCATGGCTACAATTACTAGGTAATGCCCAGTGATGTTGATTCAGGGATTTTATCTGATTGCCATCTGGAGTTGGGAAGGATTTTTTTCACTTTTGGGGCTAATTATTCCATGCCTCATGATAAGGGTTTTTCGCCTTCCTCTAGATCAGCAGGGATATGTGAGGGAGCAGGCTGGTGTTGTACTTTGTTCTCTGGTTGAACTCGATGGACGTATGTCTTTTTTTCAACCCAAATAACTAACTATGTAACTATGTTCTGTGTCTTGTCCATTGCTTCCCCATGAGCTTTGTAGGAAACATCTTTAGAACGGTGGCAACTGTCAGCTGGATGTAACAGAAGGGAACTGGCAGAACGAATAACGCACTGTATTATCAGAAGAAATAGAGGCCGTTTACCAATATCATGTTCCAATGTAGAGGAGGACAATGCCCTCCCTCGCCACAAAGGACAGCTGTGTTGCTGCTGGTAACTACTGAATTAAGGGGGAGGGGGGGGGAATACAATCAGCTGCAGGAGTCTCTCTCAGAAGTCACGGGAAGCCACATTCAGCGTATCTATACATAATCAGCTGTCACCTATAGTGCCGAGCAGCGCTGGGGTAACACAGAGTAATGACAGGCGAGAGAGCACATCCTGAAGACACCTGCTGTGGAGCCAGGGAGTGACACGCCCATGGGCGGGATCCCAACATGAAGCGCCCGGTTCGGTGACGTCATCAGACTGCGCCGGGCTCCATGCTGGGTTCATTGAGAGTCGCTCTTGCCGCGTTCTGCGGCTACCGGAGCCATAGAGGTATCCTTCCTGCTAATCTCCACTCCGGCTCACATGCTACTTCAGGGGTGGTGTGTGTACTCTGCGGGTCAATTAGTGGTGGGCGTGCCTCCTCTTGTGACAAATATGTGACGGTACCTGATCATGTGACGGTGGTGCGCCACTCCCACTTTTGGTTATGTGATACTGGTAGTGTTCTTCCCCCTTCTGGTAATTTGGCATTGGTGTTGTGGTGAAAGTTAATGCAGCTTTGAATTCGCAACCTCTACCATTCTGCTCCTGTGGGGTGCAAGTTCTAATAGGTTGCATGTGAAAATCAAAATGTGCAGCCTCTACCATTCCTCCACCTCACATGAACCTTCCAACCTTTCTCCCTAACACTAATCTACCCTATCCTGTGCCTACCCTCCACCTATCCCAAGCCTAACCTACCATATAATGTGCCTAAGACTACCCTCCATCCATCCCAAGCCGCCTCTAGTCCCCCCCCCCCCCCCCTCTCGGGGGTCTCCTGTGCCCCCCTGTAAAAAGTGCCCGGCTAGCGACAGTCTACTTGTCGCTAGCCGTCTATTTACCTTCTGTATGTCATTCAATGCGCACTCCCCCGCCGCTGCCTGCCTCCTGTGAGCTTCCTCCAATCGAAAGATTGATAGATTACAGACATTTTAAGGTGAAAGGGGGAGTAGAGTCTGACACTCCCACCATATTTATTACCAAGTCTGGGTGTGTGGCTGAAGTGTAGGCCGCAATGTGACAGTGCAGCAGGTGAGACAGTGTGTGAAGGAAGTAACCATGTTTCAGTTAGGCCTGGTTCACAGCGGTTTTTCCATTACGTAACTGGAACATATACTGTACAAATGGAACAGATGTGAATGGATCCAATGTTAACCTATGTATCCATTCACATGCGTCCATTGGTACGGATACGTTCCGTACGTTCCGGGACCTAAAAATTGCTGCAGGCCCTAATTTTCCGGACCGTTTTGTTCAGCGGAACGGATCCAGACGAAAATGCAGCAACATTGGGGGCAATGGGAAACGGAACGTTTCTTCACACTAGTGAAGAAATGGACCATTCCACGGGGGATGGGGGCATGGGCCCGACGCGATTCGCGTTGGGAGGGTGAGGGGAGGGTGCAGCAGCCGGGCGGGTGGGCTAGGGAGGGTTTATACACATGACACGCTGTGTAGTCACAGCGGAAGAAGAGGAAGCCTCCACCGCCGGCTGCCTATGAAGATTAGGTATGTATTGCTGAGTGAAAACGGATCCGATCAATCATTGATCAGATCCGTTTTCACTATGTGAACCGAGCCACGGACTGAGCCATCCGGATCCGGTGAAGCGGAGACCGGATCCGCTCACCGGATCCTTTTGGCTCATTTTGCAGATGTGAAGCGGGCCTAATTCCAAAAAAGGTGAGGCCATGTGAGATAAAAGGTCATGGATTTGTTCCAGTTTCTTACATACAGAATGGGCATTCCATAAAGCACCTGTTATGGGAGGGGGAGTACTGGGGGTGTGAGATTTGTGAATAAGGTTAGTTGTATGAGGAAAGCTGTGGGGTGGACGAGGCAGATGCACAGGAGAGGCTGTGGCCTAGGATGAGCTGATATATCACCAGCTGCAAGTAGAAGGAGATTGGAAAGTGTCGGCAGATAAGAGTGGGATTTAAAGTAAAACCGAGGTGAGAGCGATATGAAAGCTGCCATATTTACTTCCTTTACAACAAAACCAGTTGCCTGGCAGCCCTGCTGGTTTATTTGGCTGCAGTAGTGTCTGAATCATACCAGAATCAAGCATGCAGCTAATCTTGTCAGCTCTGACATCGTTAGAAACGCCTGGTCTGCAAATGCTTGTTCGGGGTCTATGGCTAAAAGTAAGAGGCAGAGGTTCAGCAGGACAGCCAGGCAACTGGTACTGTTTAAAAGGAAATAATTATAGCAGCCTCCATATCACTCTCACCTTGGGTTCACTTTAAAATGTTGCCTAGGAATGTTTGGAGCTGCAGGGGGAAGACTTTTTAGGAGAGAAAAAAGCTTTTGAGAGGCCAAGAAAGGCAAGGGGAGCAGTGAGGTTGAAATGAGTATGGCGTGTGCTACATTGGGAGGGTGCATGAAGCTATGCTGCTTACAGGTGTAAGCCAGAACTTGGAAAAGAGCAGGGTAAACATAGTGGTAATGTGGGTAAGAAAGAAAAGTGCCCCTATGGGGTACTCGCCTCGGGAGGGGTAAGCCTCTGGATCCTAAAGAGGCTTCCCCTATTCTCCTCCGCAGTCTCTATCACCCGGACCCCCGAGGAGTGGCCTCCCGGCACATGCACGCTAGCTCCGTCCCTCTCTAGCTCTGGTGGAGATCCTTGCGCTAGCCTCATTTGGTCCGTGCTACTGCCTAGGTGGCTCATGCCTGCACAGCAGAGCAGCCCCAATCTGAAGAAAGCTGAGCGAGCCAGAGCCAGCACACATGTGCGAGACGCCAACAAGAAGACTTTCCAAGGTCCCACTGTTGGAACGAGACTGAGGAGGCTAGGGGGAGCCTCATTAGAATTCAGAGGCTTCCCTCTCCTGAGTGGGGACTCTGTAGGGGCACTTTTCTTCGCTTCAAGTGCACTTTAAGTTATGGCGGAGAAGTGCTTTCTCCTATTATCTGATGGTGGTGGGGTCCTCCACTGTCAAGTGGTGGTGGAGGTGCTTTTCTTCTTGTCCTATGAAGATGGTGGGTCATATTTCCTTCTGGGCATGTGACGGGTGATGGGATCAGCTTTCTCCAGATTATGTGATTGTATTTTTGGCATTTTACTAATCGTGCTAAAGTGGCAGTAACAGGAAGATATTAACACATGCAGCAAATGTTACTGTACAATATGCTGACCTATTTTGTATTACAGGTAAGCACCTCATGCGACCATGTCTTGTGGCTTCACTCCAGCAACACCTTGTACATTATTCCCATACTGTGGAGGGAATGGACAATCCAAAGGAAGTAGACTCTGTGGTGCATGATGTAGATGGAAACATAGAGAAGTCCTATACTCCACAGCAGAGAGCCATTATCCTACAGTTACTGAACACTGCCACAGAGAGCCAGCTGGGCTGTGTGAAGCAGCTGCAGGGGGAGAAATCGGCCAGCATTGTTCAGTTCCGTGAGCAACATGGGCCTTTCCAAGATTTAAACGCACTGAGAAAAGTCAAGCATTTTCAACCTAATTTCATCCAGAAGACTTGTGACTCCATCCTTCGCCTCACCCGCAGAATTGAGCAGAACGTGATTGCCAGATTCCTAAAGCCTGATGTTCCTCTTCACAGGCTGCAGGTGGGTTCACTGAGTCACTAAAACCAATATCCGATACAGAGGACCTGACGTATGCACACATATTTCTATTCTGCAACCCTACTCTGACTGCACCCCAGGACCATGGACATAGCCATACTGCAATCCAGAGATGGGTGATCTCCAGGAAGAGAAATTGGGATATATATACTGTTGCCATTGAGATGGGCAATTAGAACATAGGATTGAAGGAGATTCATACACTAATCAAATTAAATCTACTGAGGCAGGGAATAAAAGAAGAAAGAGAGGGAAGAGAGAAAAAACAATTGACAAATAAGCTCCTTACTAATGAAACAGCAAACCTTTGTACATTACAAATTATGATATATTTCAAAAAAATATGTATTAATACATGAGCATGTACTAAGTACATTTTGCATATTCGTTTTTACCACCTGGCTTGCTGGATTTTAAAAAAACTTCATGTGAGAATATCAGATTAAAGGGAACCTTAACTGAACGGGGGGTAAAGAGTTTCACTTACCTGGGACTATTACCAGCCCCCTGCAGCAGTCCTGTGCCCTCGGAGCCGCTCTGGAATCCTCTGGTCCCACGCTGTCACTTAGTTTCGTTTTTGACGACTCACCAGTCGGCCGGCCGCCATGCGTATTATTGGACGCATTCCCTACTGCAATTAGCGCTGTTGCGGTGCGCAACGCGTACAAAGATACGATGAGTCGTCAAAAACGAAACTAAGTGAGAGCGGGGGACCGGAGGATTCCAGAGCGGCTCCGAGGGCACAGGACTGCTGCAGGGGGCTGGTAATAGCCCCAGGTAATTAAAACTCTTTACCCCCCGTTCAGTTAAGGTTCCCTTTAAGCTTGGTTAGCCTGTGAGCCGTCTAAACTCCACCCCTTGTCCTATTATCAGGCACATTATTATTATTATTATTATTATTATTATTTAGTATACATACATAGACATAGTAGGGATTAGCTTGTGAGTCCCTCTATAGGAAATGTTAAGTGACAAGACAATATACTCTACAGCGCTGCGTAAAATGTCAGCGCTATATAAATCGTGTAGTGTATGTATTGTAGTCTAGGGCCAATCTAGGGGGAAGCCAATTCACTTATCTGTATGTTTTTGGGATATGGGAGGAAACCGGAGTGCCCGGCAAAAAAAACCATGCCGACACAGGGAGAACATACAAACTGTGTGCAGATGTTGACAGGCACATGAGGTAGTTAGGGAGGCGCTGAGTGAGCAAAAGCCAGTCTTTCACTGTAAACACAAGAGCTCTGTCCACTTCCTCTCTGCAGCTTAGAGAAATTACCTCCTTGTGTCCAGCACTGCAACGCTAGTTCTGCAGTATATTGCAATCAATTCCTATCTAGTCCCTTTCTGCTCAGTGTTTAATAAAAGATTTGCTCTTTTCACACCCTCAACACGTTTATAAAAATGTTACGTAAAAGAGCAGTAAGATTGAGATTGGCCCGAATACACACAACGGGGGTGACAACGTTGGAACGAGAGAAGCAAGAGATAACAGGGAAGGCTCTAGAGCAGGGGTCTCAAACTCGCGGCCCGCAGGCCATTTGCGGCCCTCGATACAATATTTTGTGGCCCTCGCCGGCAAAAGCTTACTTATAGTTCGCTTCAGTGCTCCCAAGTAATCCGCCACATCCCCGCCGCTAAACGAGGGCTACTGAGCCCCCAAATCGCCCGGGGGGCAATCCGCCAGCATTTCCTGGAAGAGGCAGAGCTTTCAGCTTCAGCTCTGCCCCTCCTGACGTCAATCGCGGCGATCTCTCCCCGCCCCTCTCTGTGAAGGAAGAGTGAGAGGGGCGGGCAAAGGCGGCGATGCGCCGCGATTGTGAAATTCCTTATGCGGCCCGGCCTGATCCTGACTTTGTCTCCTGTGGCCCCCCCAGGTAAATTGAGTTTGAGACCCCTGCTCTAGAGGATCCAGAGCCTTCTCTGCCCATAGGTAAGTATCTGACTTTTTTTTTTTTTGCCACTTGGCATTTACTTTAACCACTTCCGGATTCTCGGTGCGTATATGTACGCCCCTGAATCCTGAAGTGTATTCCATAGTTCCATGTCAGTTCACGGAGGGTGTCTCCGTGAACACCCTGCGAGCCGATCGGCGGCTCGCAGGGTAATTGTAAACACACGGGGAAGATCTTCCCCGGTGTTTACATGTATACGGCGCTGCTGCGCAGCAGCGCCGTAGAGGAGATCGGCGATCCCCGGCCTCTGATTGGCCGGGGATCGCCGGCATCTGATAGGCTAAAGCCTATCCCATCAGGCGCAGGACGGAAATCCGTCCTGCGCCGCTCACAGGGGGAGGGAGGGAAGGGGAAGGAGGCCAGGAAGCGCTGCGGAGGGGGGCTTTGAAGAGCCCCCCCCCCCCCCGCAAGCGCAAGCAGCCGGCGGCGATCAGAGCCCCCCAGCAGGACATCCCCCTAGTGGGGAAAAAAGGGGGGGGGAGTCTGATCGGCCTGGCTGCTATCTGATCGGTGCTGCGGGCTGGAGAGCCCACGCAGCACCGATCAGCAAAACCCATAGCGTGGTACAGAAGTGGTTAAAGAAGAACACTTTTATTTATTTATTCATTTTTTTATAAAGTTGCTGTGCTGCTACAAATGTAATCTTTTAGCAGTGGGAGGAGTTGGGCTGGGTCAGGTGATCTGCTTTGTTCTGGGAAAGGAACTGGCAATCTCCTGGGAACAAGAAGCTATCGGATGCAGCCAGACAGGTACAATAAGTATATTTATGGAAGAAATAAATACACATGTTCAGTGCACAAAAGCAGATGAAAAACTAGAATTTAGAACCAAACAATAAATCCATTAAAGGAAACAGTAACTGCTGAACTAATGGATACCAATACAGTAGAATCCCTTTGTAGTAAACGCCAAGGCATCTGGCCAAGTAGTTTACAGTATTAGAAGTTTACTGCATCAGAAATGGTGATATGTTGTATATTCATACTGGTGAATTTTTGGGACCTGAGGACTGAGTTTACTATAGCCAGAGGTTTACAATATCAGAGTTTACTATAACGAGATTCTACTGTAAATGCAATGTTATGTGTGTACTGTATTCCAATGATAACAATGACACTTAAACGGTCTCTCTGAAAGACAGTGATTATAAATATATATATATATATTTATATATATATATTTATATATATATATATATATATATAAACAGAAATAATTATATACTACCATTCTAGCAAATGTATGCTTTAAAGAATAAATAAGAAACGCTTCTTGTGGTCCAGTGATATTTCCTGGACCTCTTTTGCAGGACTTTGCTGCCCCTTGATGCATGGTTTATGTCTTGCAGGCAGCAGAGAGCGTGGTGTCCATCGTGTTCGGTCTCAAGAAGTTTGCCTGGGTACACGTTGACCGCACTATGACAGTCAGAGACTGGCAGGAGCAAGACTGTTGCTGCTTCCTGAAGGGAAAACACGTGCCGGAGCTCTACTTAGAAGATGTGAGTCATGGTCTACCGACTGCAATTAGGAATAGGTCAGCACAGAGAACAGGTTTGGTGAGGTAGATAAGTTAGGGATAGGTCAGTGCAGAGTGCAGGTCAGGTGAGCTAGATGGGTTAGGTCTGTACAGAATGCAAGTAAGGTAGAGGGGTAGGGACAGGTCAGTGCAGATTGTAGGATAGGTAGAGTGGTAGGGACAAGTCAGTACAGAGGTTAGGTAGAGGGGGTAGGGATAGGTCAGCACAGAGTTCACGATAGGTAGTGGGGATAAAGATAGGTCAGCACAGTGAGCAGGTTAGGTAGAGGGGATAGGTCAGCACAGAGGGCAGGTTAGGTAGAGGGGATAAGGATAGGTCAGCACAGAGGGCAGGTTAGGTAGAGGAGATAAGGATAGGTCAGCATAGAGGGCAGATTAGGTAGAGGGGATAGGGTAGCACAGAATGCAGGATAGGTAAAGGGGATAGGTCAGTACAAAGGGCAGGATAGGAAGAGGGGATAGGTCAGCACAAAGAGCAGGATAGGTCAGCACAGAGTGAAGGATAGGTAGAGGTGATAGCCTGGGTCAGCACAAAATGCAGGATAGGTACAGGGGATAGGTCAGCACAGAGGGTAGGAAAGGGGATAGGTAAGCAAAAAGTGAAGCATAGGTAAATGAGACAGGTCAGGACACAGTGCAGGATAGATGGGATGGGTTAGCCCAGAGTGCAGGACACGTTGGGGGAGGGTGGATAGGTATAGGTCAGCGCAAAGTGCAGGATAGGGAGAGGGGATAGCTAAAGGTCAGCACAGAGTGCATGATAGGGAGAGGGGATAGGTTGAGTTTGGTATAGAGGACGGGGATACATCAGAACAGAGTTCAGGTTAGGTGGGATTGAGGGATTAGATCAAAACAAATTTTAGGATAAGGTTAAGTGTTGGGAAGGGATTTTAGGTCATTTGAGGGAATGGGATTAGGGAGGCATACATGTGAAAAAGGCGTGGGGTGAAGCCTATTTTTTATATACAGGATTCCCCTACTGTAACCCGCTGCCTTTCCTTTCGTTATTCAGCTCCCAAATTACACAGTGAGCACCCCTATAGTCCTAATTCACATGGCCTGTGGCAGCACCCAGGTGCGTTTCTAGGGTCCTTGGAGATCAGGGGCATCTCTGGGCACCAGGCTAGTGCTCAGTGGCTAAAAATGGCCATGGCCGTATATTGAATGTGGGCGGGGCCAAATGTACATGAACGTAGCAGTGTTCTGTGTTCACAGTAGTGCATTGCGATACGGCATATAGCGGCTCACTGACGCTGACCTGGCTGGTGAAAATACTGTGGTGACGCTGGTCTGGCTGGTGGCCTGGTTTACAGGATGTAAGCTATATTGACACAGCTCCTAGTACGTTGCCATAGAGGCACCATAGCTCCTACCATGCACCCAATTGCGACCCCACAGCTCCCAGCATGCCCCCATTGAGGCACCATAGCTTGATATGCTGCATGCTGGGAGCTGTGGTGCCCAATAGTAACATACTAGGAGCCTGCGCTGTGCCAATATAGCAACATCCTAAAAGCTTTATGACACATGGCTCTTATTGTATCCTCAGTGCCATCAGAGCACTTGTAGATTCAGCGGAGCCTGGCAGCGGACATCACATGGGAGTAGTTAGGCTCAATTCTTCCTGATTGGCTGCCTGACCCTATGTGATGTCCACTGCCGTGCTGAAGAGCATCTAGCTAAGCTGACTGCATGGCTCCGCCCACTGCAGGAAGGACGCCAGGGCAACGGCAAGGACGCTTGCTTTTGCATCCCGCAGTATTCAGGCACTGTGGTGGGCACAATGGGTCCCAAAATTCTGGGCACTTTAAGATATACGGGGCACGTGCTCAGGATCTACAGCTCTAGCGACGTGCCTGGAAGCACTCAAATCCTCTGCACCACCCAGCGCCCACATTTACTGTTTCATTAGGAATAGGTTAGGCATAGTGTTATGAAAATTGGCCATAGTAATGAGGTAAGGGAGGTTAGGGTTGGTGATATGTTGGGAGTAGGGTATAGGGCAGGCATGGGCAAACTTGGCCCTCCAGCTGTTAAGGAACTACAAATCCTGCAATGCATTTGCCTTTATGAGTCATGATTGTGGCTGTCAGACTCCTGCAATGCATTGTGGGACTTGTAGTTCCTCAACAGCTGGAGGGCCAAGTTTGCCCATGCCTGGTATAGGGAATTAGACAGGGTAGGGTATAAGACAGAGGACAGTTATGGTAAGAAAGATGCTAGAGATAGGTGAAGGCCGTCAGGGTATCTAAAACTTTGTAATCAGGATATACTCTGAGCACAATAATGTCACTAGTCATGAGCTCATACCAACTGGTCTGAGGAGCCATGGTATAATAAATAATGCCCTTATTCCATCTCTGAAGCCTGCAAGGGCTGCACGGTTTCCCTGACAAGCCTGGGGGAATGGAAGCCAGAATGTCCCAGAAAGAACCATTTCCATCTTGATTTTTCTGTCCCCAGAAAAGTGGTGGCATTCAGACGCTGCTATTGTAATTTTATATACCATACCTCCTGTATGGATGAATGAAAAGTGAGAACTCTTAGTTTCTGATCATGGCCTGTCATGTGACCTCTGTTTCTCCTCTGCAGATCTCCTCTGTGGTGTCCAAGCTTCCGCAGGCAGATTTCTACATCCTAGAGAAGCCATCGCTAACCCTTCAGAAGACTGCACTCTTCCCTGCAGTGTTACACATGCGTACGGTGGAAGCCATGTTGTACTGCTTGCTGAACCCGCAGCTGGCAGAGGGGTCGGGACATCGAGTCTTCAGCATGGCCAGGAACACAGTTGGGAAGCACTTTAAGATCATGTTGGCTGAATCGAGGACAAGCGGTGTGGAGGTTGTAGAGAGACTAATTAATGAGGCTGTTCTTGTACCAAAACCTAGAGTGAACTTTACGCCAGAAATCATCAAGCAATACCGCCACCACCTCCAGCCCCGAGGCCAGAACCGCCATGAGGAGATGTGTGACACATTGCTTCAGGCTATTGCTTTCTATGAGCTGTCTTTCTTCTAGAGCTGGCCATGCAGACTGCATTGTCACTGGAGAGATTTCCCCCCTCACTTCCTGTGGTGTCAGACAGAAGACAGGAAGTGAGGTAGAATAGCCAATCGGCTGAAGATTTGTACTTCAAGCAGTATTTGATTGGTTAGTCTTTAACAGCGTGACATAGTGAACACACTGAACAGTTTGTGACTACAGCTACCTGGGCTCTGGATACATATAATAAAAACAGCAGATCGAGCCTGTAGTGCAGACTTTTCCTTAGGGCCATTCACACTGGGGAGATTTCCATATTGCTTTTAACCACTTCAGCCTACAGGGTTGAGATTTTTTTTTACATCTGAGCAACTTTCACCTCCCATTCATTTGCAATAACTTTAGCACTACTCATCACAATAAATTGATCTATATCTTGTTTTTTCCGACACCAATTAGGCTTTCTGTGGGTGATACATTTTGCTGAGAATTCATTTATTCTAAATCCATTTTAACAGGAATATTAAGAAAGAAATGGAAAAAAATAATTTTTGCTCAGCTTTTGGCCATTATAGTTTGAAATTAATACATGCTACCATAATTAAAACCTATGTACTTTATTTACCAATTTGTCCCGCTTATTACACCATTTAAATTATGTCCCTATCACAATGTATGGCGCCGATATTTAATTTGGAAATAAAGGTGCATTTTTTCAATTTGCGTCTATCACTATTTAGAAGCCCATAATTTAATAAATCATATTGATATACTCCTTTGACATGAATATTTAAAAAGTTCAGACCCTTAGGTAACTTTTTTTTTTTATTAACCGGTTCAGCGCCGCAGTGCCGAAAATCTCATGCATCCGAGCAACGTTCACCTCCCATTCATTCGCCTATAACTTTATTGCTACTTATCACAATGAATTGATCTATATCTTGTTTTTTCCGCCACTAATTAGGCTTTCTTTGGGTAGTACATTTTGCTAAGAATTATTTTTTTCTAAATCCATTTTAACAGGAAGATTAAGAAAGAAATGAAAAAAAATCATTATTTCTCAGTTTTTGGCCATTATAGTTTGAAATTAATATACGCTACCGTAATTAAAACTCATTTATTTTGTTTGCCTATCTGTCGCGGTTATTTCACCGTTTAAACGATGTCCCTATCACAATTTATAGTGCCGATATTTCATTTAGAAATAAAGGTGCATTTTTTCAATTTGCGTCCATCGCTATTTATAGGCTTATAATTTTAAATAATATAATAACATACTCTCTTGACATGCATATTTAAAAAGTTCAGACCCTTGGGTAACTATTTATGTTGTTTTTGTTTTTTTTTATTGTATTTTTTTTTGTTTTTTTTAAATAAAAAAATGTATGTGGGTAATTTTTGGGGTGGGAGGGAAACTGCTATTTTCTAATGTAAAATAATGTAATTGTTTTATTAAAAATGTATGTGGGTGCAGTTTACTATTTGGCCACAAGATGGCCACAGTGAGCAAAGTCCTGGATGCGAACTATGTCGCATCCAGGAACTAAAATTCAGAGGAGTTGTTTCCTGGGGGGCAGAAATACCACGCTCTCTGGAGAGAAAGCGTCGGTATTTCTGCGGGGAAGTCAGATCGGTGAATGGGAATTATATTCCCATTCACTGATCGGGGGGCTAGCGGCGGGCGGCGGGCGCGCGCCCGATCGCGCGCACCACGCAGGGAACACAGCAGTGCCTTTCTGGACGAGAAAGCTCGTCCAGAAAGGCCGAACTGGTTATTGTAATTTTTTATTTTATTTTTTATCAAAACTTGTATGTGGGTATTTTTTGGTGTGGGAGGTAAACAGGGGATTTTAAATGTTTAAAAATGTATTTATTCAATACAGTGTTTTTTTGGTGTAGTTTGCTATTTAGCCACAAGATGGCCACAGTCAAAGTCCTGGGAGCAATCGATCTCGCACCCAGGAAGAAGTATGAAGACGGGGAACTTTTTGATCTCAGAAAAGCCGCAGCGTCTGAAGAGATACTGTCGGCTTTTCTCCGGGGGGGGGGGTCCAATCAGTGAAAGGGATTTATAATCCCTTTCATTGATGGGTGGGCTAACGGCCGGCAGCATGCATGGGGGGAGTGCGCGCACCTAACTGGACGAAAATTTTCATCCAGTTAGGGTGAAGTGGTTAATGGCTGGAGATTGCTAACACTTTGAAAAGCACTAGTGTAATTTAAAGTACAGTATATGGAAGTGATCTCACTGCAGCAATCCAAAAATCAAAAACACAGCAAATACAGTGCTTTTCTGCGATTTTGGAACGAACGTGTTTCAAATGGTAAAGAATTGCGATTGATTGCTCAAAAGTTACGTTTGTGTTAAATTTAAAGAGAATCTGTATTGTTAAAATCGCACAAAAGTAAACATACCAGTGCGTTAGGGGACATCTCCTATTACCCTCTGTCACAATTTCGCTGCTCCTCGCCGCATTAAAAGTGGTTAAAAACAGTTTTAAAAAGTTTGTTTATAAACAAACAAAATGGCCACCAAAACAGGAAGTAGGTTGATGTACAGCAGTGGTCCTCAAACTAAGGCCCGCGGGCCGAATGTGGCCCCCTGAAGCTTTTTTACCGGCCCCCCATACACAAAATATATTATAGATGCGGTCAGCTACATCTTTAAATATTGGTTTTCCACATATAGAACGAAGCCAGAAAGCAGTAATTTCACTGGTTTCCAATCAAATTCCAAGTCAGGTGACACTGCTGTCCAATTGGACTGCAGGTTGTCACCTGAGTATGCTTCACTGTCTGGCCCGCAAAGACTTCTACATCATTTTATGTATACTCCGGCCCCCCAGGAGTCTGAAGTATGTTGACCCGGCCCTCGACCCAAAACGTTTGGGGACCCCTGATGTACAGTATGTCCACACATAGAAAATACATTCATACACAAGCAGGCTGTATACACCCTTCCTTTTGAATCTCAAGAGATCATTTGTGTGTTTCTTTCCCCCTGCAGCTATCTTCCACTGAAGTGTCAGGCTGTTTCTTACTGCAGAGTGCAGACAGCTCTGCCCATATGTAATTCCTCAGTATGTGAAAGCCCAGCCAGCTCAGAGGAGGATTTATCCAGCTTGTAAAAGATAAGAGAGAAGAGAGAAGCTGCCCTAATCTAAATAATATACAGGCAGTGTGCAGAGAGGGGCCTGGAGGGGGGAGATGCATCACAGAACCACAACACTGAAGAACTTGGCAGCCTTCCAGACACAGGCTGACAAGTCTGACAAGAGAGAGATAAGTTGATTTATTACAGAGATGGTGATAGTAGAACGTGCTGCAGTAAGCCAGAACACATTAGAATAGCTTTTGGAACTTGTAGGATGATAAAAAACAGGATGCAATTTTTGTTACGGAGTCTCTTTAAAACCCCCCCAAAAATCACCCCGCAAAATGCTAGCGTTTTGCATTCTCCAGTGTGAACGGGGCCTTAGTCTGTTGAAGAAGAGTAGAGAAATATGAACCCGTTTCCATCTGTTTATGGAGTGAGACTCAGACCTCAGTCAATCTGTCTCCACTCTTTCCTGCCTCACTTAACTGTTCCCTCTGGCCAACTGTCAGGCTGGTGCCCACCATCACATGAGATGGTGATAGTTGGCCAGTATGGGTGGCTTTGAGAGGGAAAAAAAGAGACAGGCACAATTTGAGTTAAGGGGCCCATATACTGGTCGATTTAGCCATCGATCGATAGATTCTATAGAATCGATTGTTCGATCAGAAATAGATTCAAATTCCCCATTTGATCAATTTCAATTGATTTGATCTATCTGAGAGGATGGAAAATCGATGTCGATCTGCTGCCAGCAGGCCCATAGAGTTGCATTGGATCCAAAAGTCCAATAATGCATTTAGATCGATTTCATTCTGAATCTATTGGAAATCTGTTCCTAGTGTGTGGCACACATCAGATAGATTCCTGTCAGATTGAACTTGACAGGAATCTGCAAGAAATCTATCTGATGGTCGAATCTGCTGCAAATCTATAAGTGTATGGCCACCTTTAGACTCTGGTAACAGACACTGGTTTACTTTAAAGAGAAACCGTGACCAAGAATTGAACTTCATCCCAATCAGTAGCTGACACCTCCTTTCACATTAGAGATCTATTCCTTGTAACAAATGGATCATCAGGGGGCGCTGTATGACTGATATTGTGGTGAAAACCCTCCCACAGGAAACAGGACCATTTTCCTGGCAGTTTCCTGTCTGTGAACCTCGTTGCATTGTTGGAAATAGCTGTCTCCAACTGCCAAAAAAGCAAGCAGAAGGTACTTCCAGTGACATCACCTGCCAGCAGTAAAAATGTCAGAATAAATGTCAGAATGTAAATTACGGAGAGGAAAGCTTTTACATTGGACAAACACTGACTAAATAATTTATACATAATTATTGTAAAAATGAAGCACTTTTTTTATTAATCATTTTCACTGGAGTTCCTCTTTAAAGGACTTCCGAGGCCAAATGTCAAAAAAAGTTAAATACCTGCATCACTTTTGTAGGCACGGAGGATGCCGTCTGCGCCCTCCGTGCCGTTCCACCGGGTCCCCGCCGCTCAATAGCCCCCTGGGCCGGCTCCCCCGACCTCACGTCCCGGGTCGGACTCTTTTGCCTGCACTAATATGGCCGCATGAGCTGGGGGGGGTTGGCCCTAGAGCTGCGCAGCCGCACTCGCAGCTATGCGGACTGCGCAGCTGCGGCCAGCTCATGCGGCCATGTTATTGCAGGCAAGAGAGCCTGACCCGGGGCGTGAGGTCGGGGGAGCCGGCACGGGGGGCTAATGAGCGTCGGGGACCCGGCGGAACGGCACGGAGGGTGCAGACGGCGTCCTCCGTGCCTACAAAAAAAAAAAAGTGATGCAGGTATTTAACTTTTTTTGACATTTGGCCTCGGAAGTCCTTTAAGGGCCTGTTTCCACTACATGCAGAAAAACTTAACACAATTTTTTTGATGCAGATTTCCCCATAGGCATGCATTGGAGTCAGTTTTTCTGCATCCAATCTGCGTGTAGTGGAAACAGGCCATATTAACCAGCTGGGCGGTATGGACGAGCTCAGCTCGTCCATCACCGCCGGAGGCTGCCGCTCAGGCCCTGCTGGGCCGATTTTCATGAAATAAAGAGCAGCACACGCAGCCGGCACTTTGCCAGCCGCGTGTGCTGCCCGATCGCCGCCGCTCTGCGGCGATCCGCCGCGAGCAGCGGCGAAAGAGGGTCCCCCCAGCCGCCTGAGCCCAGCGTAGCCGGAACAAAAAGTTCCGGCCAGCGCTAAGGGCCCATTCAGACTACAAAATGCGGACCGCAACGCATGCGGACCGCAACGCGTACGAACGCATGCGGACCGCAACGCGTACGAACGCACGCATGTCCGCGTTCGTATGCGTTGCGTGGCTGATCCCATCACTGAAAAGTGAATGGGACAGCCGCGCGTTTTTGTAAAATCTGCGTGCAGCATGCGTTCCCGGACCGCACAGGTCCGGAACGCATGCTGTGTGAACATCAGACATTGCACTCTATGCAATGTCTGATGTCGTGCGTTTTGGCCACCTGCACGCGTTTCCAAAACGCGGCTGGAAACGCGTGCAGTGTGAACGGGCCCTAAGGGCTGGATCGGAGGCGGCAGACGTCAGGACGTCGGCTGACGTCCATGACGTCACTCCGCTCGTCGCTATGGCGACGATGTAAGCAAAACAAGGAAGGCCGCTCATTGCGGCCTTCCTTGTTTATTCTGGGCGCCGGAGGCGATCGGAAGAACGCCTCCGGAGCGCCCTCTAGTGGGCTTTCATGCAGCCAACTTTCAGTTGGCTGCATGAAATAGTTTTTTTTTTATTTAAAAAAAACCCTCCCGCAGCCACCCTGGCGATTTAATCAGAACGCCAGGGTGGTTAAGTGTTGTTCAGAACAGTTGTTTTAACAGCATTTCTTACATCAGGAGGGCAGCTAACCCGCACCAACCCTTTGCATGACATCAGTCTGTCAGCACAGCTCATACAAGAGCAGAGTAAAACATTTGTCACTGCACTGCATCATGGTTCAGTTCTGCTGGGAAGGTGAGCCAGCCTGGTAACTAGCCCATTTATCTTGCAGCAGTCAGACAGATTGATATCTCAGTCGGTACACTATCTGCATGGAGTTTGTATGTTCTTCCCAGGTATATGTGTTAACTGTGGATATTCTAGTTACTTCATCCTAACATGAGGGGGAGGTAATGCAGTATGAACTAATTCCCGCAGGGCAACCGCTTTGCAGTATTGGTTTTAACCCTGCAAACTTTGGCATGCGAAAGCAAATGCATATTTGCATGAGCTATGCCTGGTGAATAGCCAATTAGGCCAAATTTGCAAAGCCAGATTTGTCAGGGTTTGATGCACACATCAATTCTCTATAAAGTGTAGTGTTTCATTTCCATCCCCCTTTGGAGGCGGGTGGTGGATGGCTTGTTCTAGGAGGTGAGAGCCCTGGAGCGAGCTGTCTGCGCCTGCCCTCCCCCCTTTGGAGTGTTGTGTGAAAGCCAGCTCTGAGCGCCATAGCTTGGAGTGGCCCATGCTACACTCCTTTCTCATGTGTTCGCTCCCAGGTCGTGCTCATGTAGCAGAACGCAATGGACGTTAAAGTGAACCGAGCACCTTTATCATTCAGGATATTTCTATAGCACATGAAAAATGCATGCCGACAATCTGTTTCATTATTAAAATAAACTTTCATTTTACCTTGTATTTTACATTCAAAGTAGATTAATTATCCTGTTTCAGCAGGGCTGCCCGGGCCGCAGAGCTTTCAGGTCCCTAATTGTTTTATTGGGCTAATTACCAAGAGGTAAACAATGCTATTAGACAACAAAGGGGGTTCGTAATTAGGACTGTTTCTTCAAAGACCTAGTTTGTGTCAATGTGTCAAGATAGCATCTCTGACTTCTGTAAATAAGGAATGTGAGGAGGGGGGGGGGGAACATGGCAGCTTCTATGCCAGGAGAGATTCCATTGAAAGAGAATGTGCTCAGTTCCCTTTAAGGTAAGCGCCGGTTTTTAAATTTTGGGAGGCAGGTGCGGGCGGCTTATCCCGGCGCTGGCCACGCTTGGGGGGAGGGGGGGGGGGGGGTTCGCCTGCGCCTCCCCCTCCGGGATGCCGCTGTGGTTTCCAGGCAGTGAAAATGTATTAAAAAAGATTCATTTTTAACATAATTATGTATAAATGTTTAAGGGCCACTGCACACCAGATCCACAAACCGCTAGAGGTTTTTGAAGCAGATTTTCAGAGCGATTCCAGGCATGTTTAGAGAGGTTTTCTGAACATGCCTAGCATTTTTTGGAGCATTTTGGTGTAGATTTCATGTATTGTTACAGTAAAGCTGTTACTGAACAGCTACTGTAACAAAAATGCCTGGAAAACTGCTCTGATCTAGCGTTTTTCAGAGAGGTTTTTCACTTTACTATACTTTAACATTGAGGCAGAAATGCCTCAAAAATCAAAAAAATGCTGCAGCCCCCGAGTTTGTGGAAAAAACAAACCGCTCTCTGCTGTGCATCATCCCATTGAAATACATTAGCCAAGTGTTTTTCTATCCCCAAGCGTTTTTAAAAACGCTACAGAACTGTCGTGGTGTGCACCAGCACTTAGTGTTTGTCCGTTGTAAAATCTTTCTTCTCCCCGATTTACATTCTGACATTTATCACATGGTGACATTTTTACTGCTGGCAGGTGATGTAGCTGCTGCATGCTTTTTTTGGCAGTTGGAAACACCTGTAAACAGCTATTTCCCACAATGCAACAAGGTTCACAGACAGGAAACTGCCAGGAGTACCACGGTCCTCAAAGTTTCTTGTGGGAGAGGCTTCACCAAAATATCAGTCATACAGCGCCCCCTGATGGTCTGTTTGTGAAAAGGAATAGATTTCTCATGTAAAAGGTGGTATCAGCTACTGATAGGGATGACGTTCAATTCTTGGTCACAGTTTCTATTTAACATGTTTTGACTGAAATCTTTTTCACAATGCACTGCTATGGAAAAAACGCTTACTAATGCCTTAAGTGTAAATGGGGCCTAAATGTATTCAGTAAGATGCTGTGGGAAACCACCAGCCCTATATAATACATTGGACAGATAGCCACACATGGCCATAGCTTAGCAGAAGACAGATTCTACCTATTTGTGTCACACTGTAATACCACATATCACCATCCCATGATATTAGAGGTGAAAGTTGTATCCACAAATAAACCCAGCTACTGCACTACAGCTTCCAGCAGGGCCTCTACAGATAAAGGGAACCTGTTATGACACAAATCTTGTATAGTTAGGCACCACTGGGAGCAGCTATTCTCAAGAACAAGCATGTAGGTGATAGACCGGCGACCTCCATCAGTGCCTTGTCACTTAACTGTTAAATGTTAAAGGGAACCTAAACTGAGAGGGATATGGATGTTTCCTATTAAATAATACCAGTTGCCTGGCAGTCCTGCTGATTTCTTTGGCTGCAGTAGTGGCTGAATCACACACCTGAAACAAGCATGCAGCTAATCCAGTCTGACTTCAGTCAGAGCACCTGATCTGCATGCTTGTTCAGGGGCTGTGGCTAAAAGTATTAGAGACACAGGATCAGCAGGGGAGTCAGGCAACTGGTATTATTTTAAAAGGAAAAATCCATATACTTCTCAGTTTAGGTTCCCTTTAAAGCAATGCATTATTCTGCATTCCCTCAAGATCAGAGTCTTTTGGTTAAAGGACCATTATAGCGAAAAAAGTAAGCAGTTAAAATCTGACAGAATCAACAGATTTTGGACTAGTCCATATCCTCATGGAGATTCGCAGGGTGTTCCTGGTTTTCCAAAGCATTCCCTGAACAGCAGTTGGTAAGTCTAACTGTCAAAATAGTAAAGATACCAGCCAGCCTCCCTATTTGCTTGCATGCTATTTTGGCAGTTAGAGTTACTAACTGCCATTCAGGGAATCATTTTGAAAACTAAGAAAACCCTGAGAATCCCTCATTAGGAGATGGATTAGTATCTAGTCCCCCCCCCCCCCTCCCTTGACTGACAGATGCATGTCAGCATGGGGGGGAATATTCCTCCTGCACTGTAAGGCCTGGTGCACACCAAAACCCACTAGCAGATCTGCAAAATGCTAGCAGATTTTGAAACGCCTTTTCTTCTTTTTCTGTAGCGTTTCAGCTAGCGTTTTGCGGTTTTGTGTAGCGGTTTTGGTGTAGTAGATTTCATATATTGTTACAGTAAAGCTGTTACTGAACAGCTTCTGTAACAAAAACGCCTGGCAAACCGCTCTGAACAGGCGTTTTTCCGAGCGGTTTGCGTTTTTCCTATACTTAACATTGAGGCAGAAACGCATCCGCAATCCAAAAAATGCCTCACCCGGGAGGATTCATTTCTGTAAAACGCCTCCCGCTCTGGTGTGAACCACCCCATTGAGATACATTGACCAAGCGTATCCGCAGCCAACGCTGAAAAAGCCGCTCGGTGTGCACCAGCCCTAAGATGATGTTTGCAGAGGCCCTTGCTCTGGGAAATAAACATGGATGTTCCCCATCACAGCTGCTGGTAAACCCCCTACAAGGTGAGCTGCTGGTATTGTGCCCTCAGCTGGGACATTCCACAGAACATTGTTTATCTTCCTGCTTCATTCTTCTCCTGTTTTACCAAGCACCAGAAAGTCTGCAGCAACCAAACAGGTTCTGGCTGTTTTGTCCTGTGCAAGCGCTGTATTCTTACAAATTAATGATAACTCACTTGTGCCACCTGGTCATATGGAATTTATGATGCTAGGAGCACAATAGGCAGTGTAGAATACCATGAGTTTGCTGCATTGTGCGGTTTTTAATTTTTCAGTGCGTTTTTGTATGCGTTTGTGATTTTTATGCATTTTTGGTGCTTTTTTTTTTCATTATTATCACTTTTTTTCAATGGAGTAAAATATGAAAAAACAAAAACTATTGCATGTATAAACCAGGGCTGTGGTGTCGGTTCAAAAATCACCAGACTTCTCCGTTTATGAAACCACAAACTGAGTACCCAAAATTGCTGCAACTCCTCGAATCCACAGCCCCCGTAAAAACCCTGCGTCTCCATTGAAAAACATTGTGTGTATTTTACATGCATTTTTGAGAAATATGCAGCAAGTTGTGTTTTGCAGAACGCACTTATATGCAATTGTTCATGCGGCTCATAGACTTTCATTATGGTTATAAATGTTAGTGATTCTGCCTCGTGTGCTCCTAGCCTGAGATATCCCCTCATTTCCTCTTCATTTGCCCTGTCATTAGTCGTGTGACCTGCACTGCAGCCACATGGAGAACTCTAGAGCTAAATATAGATGATAAGATAATGCTGGGAAAACATGATGCGGTTTTTCAGACGATTTACCATTCGATCAATTTTCGATTTGTTCCTCTGCTCAATTTTCTTGTCAATTTCCATTCACTTCTATCAGAAATCGAGCGCTAGAATGATTGAAAGTAAGATCGGACATGTCGGAAAATTATCTATCCAACCATCTATCTGCCTAAAAAAAAAGTAGGGTGTATTCCCAGCATGAGGGCCTGTACACACTGGCTGATTTGCGTTGTGTTTTTAATCGCAAAGCCTTTTAAAAATAATTAAAATTGTGATTAAAAAAATCGCATACAAAAATGTGATTTCAATTTTTTCTCAAGGTCAAATCCCAGGATACCTTGCAATTTCTTGTTGAATGAATTTAAGGCAATCACCCACCACAAGAAAAAATGCAAATGCATGGCAAAAATGCAAGTATGCGATTTTCAAGTTATATTGTTTGCACTTGGCGATTTTCAGTATGTACAGGCCCTAAAGATAGAGGAAAATGCGTCCCTGTGATCTCACCACTGGGAGACTAGGGGGCGCAGGATACAGCCAATATATGGCTTATCCTGCTGCAGTACAAGTTCCCAGCCACATTAAAGTGGATCCGAGATCAACTTTTACTCATTGCATAATTGTGTTCCTTTCCTATTGTTTTTATATGGCATTCCTCAAGCCAAATACTTTTTTGTTTTTTTAATACGCTAATTACCTATAAACTAAACAAGCCACGCCCACAGGTTTTCAGAGAGCCAAGGCACTTTCAGACAGTAGCAAGGGCTCATGGGAGCTCAGTCTGGGCAGGACGAGGGGGAGGTATTACTAGGCAGAGATTTCAGAGGCAGAGGGGAGGAGGGAGGAGGAGAGGGGATTAGGCTGAGTGCTCAAGATGCAGATAAGCCTGGCTCTGTGTAATGTTTACAAACAACATGGCTGCTGTCATTGTATCACAGGAAGAAATAATCATATTCTATTAAAGCTGTTTGCAGCGATTTGCTGTGTAAACTATATAAACTTTAAATAAGATATATAGACAAGTAAAGTTATAGTTAGTTTTTCAATTCAGATCCACTTTAATTACAAATCCCCCTCTAGATCCACAAGGATAGTGGGGGAATGATGCAATTGGCTGCCAACTATTGCTGGAGACCGAATTACAGTGTTTTAAAAGTAACTTCTGCTCTGTCTTCTGACGGCACTGAAGTTACTCCCTGTGTGCTACTATAGCCGTAATTCCTATTACAGCCTATGGTGGCGCCAGCTGCGCCCAAATCTCCTGCCCTGTTATTACAGAGCTCGAGGAAAATGCAGACTGAGGTCCGAGAGCTATAGGAGATGTGGAATCTGCATATAATCGGTTAGTAAGCATGGCAGTTCACCATCGAAGAACTTCCATCCGACACTGCCCTGCATGGCCGCTTACTGGAGGTCAGCGAATCATTAGCCATTCTGAACTCACATTCACAAACGTGGTCATTTCAGCCCTTGGTATGCTAACTTTGGTGAGCGGTCATACTGGGCATTATGGGATGGCCGTTTACCGCCGACTGTTACCAAACACAATATAAACTACCACTGTTGGGAGAACAAAAAAAGGAAGTCTTTATAGGTACTGCTTGCAGGTGGAGGAGGCACATATTTCCATATCAATCAGCTACCCCGACATCTCACATACCTGCTTTCCTGCCTTCAATACTAACAATCAGGCTGTATGGAATTGGATGAATACTGTAAAGGCAGCTCTACATGGCAGAATGCTAGAAAATATAAGCGTTATACATGTCAGAATCTTAGCACGGCTGCATCAGATTTATAATGTGCCTTATCTGGATACATAAGGTATTGGTGGGAAATGTGTGGGCTGCCTCAGCCCAGTCACATATCTCCTGGTGAAATATTACAAGGCTCTCTGCAGAAGATACGATATCATGGTTAGCCAACAGAAGGCTGGCCATCAGTCCCCGTATGGGCAGGTTTCCACTGAGCCTTGCAGGACGCACGCAGGAACTTCCAGTGATGCAGAATCGCAATGGCATGCGATTAGGACACTGTTGTCCATATAGGCAGCATTTCCGTGTGACTTGCTGTAGTGAAAACAGGCCCTTTTGCATGAGCTCTGCAGTTTCGATTCTGCATGCCAAACAAAGCAGAGCCTTTAAATTTGTGGTGGGGCCAGGGGGGTGTTAGCTCAGCCTTGTTGCTGCCTAAAGCTGATGTGTTCTACGACGTGTTTAGTCACTTCGACTCCTTCTGGGTTTGGAGGAGGAAGGATTGGAGAGAGGCAATAGGCTGTGGAGCGCAACAGCTATAGGCCGCGACAAGGATGAGTTAACCACCCCCCTACCACAAGTTTAAAGGCTCCATTTAGTTTGTAACGTAGAATCTGAACTGTGGAGCTCAACCCTAGTCCCTTTCACAAGGCTGTCTGCAGAAGGCTGGCCTTCAGTCCCTGTATTACATGGTTGTCATCAGAAGACTGGATCTCATGGCTGGCTATCAGTCCCTGCGTCACCTGGCTGGATCTCATGGCTGGCCATCAGTCCCTGCGTCACCTGGCTGGATCTCATGGCTGGCCATCAGTCCCTGTGTCACCTGGCTGGATCTCATGGCTGGCCATCAGTCCCTGCATCGCTTGGCTGGATCTCATGGCATGGCTATCAGTCCCTGTGTCACCTGGCTGGATCACGGCTGGCCATCAGTCCCCACGTCACCTGGCTGGATCTCATGGCTGGCCATCAGTCCCCGCGTCACCCGGCTGGATCTCATGGTTGGCCATCAGTCCCCGTGTCACCTGGCTGGATCTCATGGCTGGCCATCAGTCCCTGCAGCACCTGGCTGGCCATCAGTCCCTGCGTAACCTGGCTGGATCTCATGGCTGGCCATCAGTCCCTGCGTCACCTGGCTGGATCTCATGGCTGGCCATCAGTCCCGGTGTCACCTGGCTGGATCTCATGGCTGGCCATCAGTCCCTGCATCACCTGGCTGGATCTCATTGCTGGTCATCAGTCCCTGCGCCACCTGGATGAATTTCACGGCTGGCCATCAGTCCCTGCGTCAGCTGGCTGGATCTCACGGCTGGCCATCAGTCCCTGCATCACCTGGCTGGCTATCAGTCCCTAACAGTTATGTTATCTCGCACACACAAAAAGATCAAATCCATTATCCCTAGGGGGAATGCATCAGCTGGAAAGAGGGATGACACCCTCTGTACAATGTTCAATCAAAAAGAGTTGGCACATCCAAGGTGAATCGTTATTAGTTCATATAAAACATATAACCAATGTTTCAAAACCACGTAGGGCCCCTTTGTCAAGGCACAATTTGCACGAGGGAAAGGAAAAAAAATCTGTCTGCTGCTGTAATCAAGCTCCTGTAAGGTTAAAGGCTTGTACACGCGCACTACGGCCGCACAACGACGGGTCCGTCAGACCCAGCGGGAGGATCTGACGGACCAGTCGTTGCCACATGTAGTGCGTGTGTACAAGCCTTTCATATACTTTCGATGAAGGAGTCCACACACAGACTTTCAGGGACAATCAATGTGAAGTTTATTGCCCCATCACATACATGCACAACAAATGTCTGACCTGCTTAGGCCAACAATCGTTTCAGGGCCACTAATGGTCCCCTTTGTCAAGGTAATAGCAGAAAAACAAATACAATCTTTAAGAGAACCCAAGGTGGGTTCCAAGTATCATATTAGCACACAGAGGCTTGGTCTGCATACAATGCCCAGCCTCTGTTGCTATACTGTCTTAACCCCACACTCTGCTATCCCCCATAGATCAAACCACCGTGCTAGCGACATCGCTAGCCGGCTGTTTACATCCCCACTGTCACTCTCACCGCTCCCCAGCCTCCTCTGTCGCCGCTCCCTGCCTGCGGCCCTTCCCTCCCCGCTGATTGGAGGGAAGGGACCCAGGCAGGGATATAGAGGAGGCTGGGGAGCGGAGAGAGAGTGACAGTGGAGATGTAAACGGCCTGCTATCGACACGCAGCCACGAGACACGGGTTGATGGCCAGCCATAAGATCCAGCCTTCTGCAGACAGCCATGAGACACAGGGACTGATGGCCAGCCATGAGATCCAGCCTTCTGCAGACAACCTGGTGGCACAGGGACTGATGGCCAGCCATGAGATCCAGCCTTTTGCAGACAGGCATGTGACAGGGACTGATGGCCAGCCATGAGATCCAGCCTTCTGCAGACAACCTGGTGACACAGGGACTGATGGCCAGCCATGAGATCCAGCCTTCTGCAGACAGGCATGTGACAGGGACTGATGGTGTCAGAATTTTAGCAGTTTTATTTATGCAGGAAAAGCCGTCATATGTATGTTTTAAAGTTCTATGCAAAATGTAATTGTAAACTGTAATGTTAGAGTACTGTTTTTAAAATATTGCTCTGAGACATCTCCGCATATTCCAGGCTATGAAGCTTACAAGATTATTCTAGTTACAAGAAGCCAAAACATTGTTTATGTTACAAGAATCTTTAAAAACAGAAAAGCAAGTCACATTACTGTAGCAGAATATTATATATTATATATATATATATATATATATTCTAAATAATGATCAATACAGTCCTTATAAGGAAATAATGGTTATTGTTAAACTACATAATTACAGATAATATAATTGAATACTTTGAAATACAGTTAAATGCTGGATTCTGCCAGTGATGCTTTGGGCCAGTGAAACATTTTCGTGGGATTGTTTTGGTTCTGGTGGATTGTTGACGTGTTCTTATTACAAGGCCATCGCAGCTAGCTGATAACATATGCTATGATTTGGGAACAGGCCTCATAAAATATAAAACAAAAAGAAGGGGTTTTCCCAATTAGGTAAAGACGTTAATATGGTGACATCTGGCGGTTGAAAATATTATATTTATATCTTCTTAAGAAAGGCAAATATATAGAAAATGATTTTTTATTACATTTTAATATGCAATTAATCTTAAATGATTGTTTTAAGAAGAATTATATAATAAGCTTTATATTTAAATAAGTTTATTAGAAGCCCTGTAATGTTTCAATAAGCCTTAAATTGCTGAAGACTATTACTGGTCTGTGTTAGTGTCAACCTGACCAATCTTATTTCTGGGAAAGAAGAGACACAAACTAATTAGCAGAAGGACATATCAGAAATGCGTCATAAATGATATTGTTTACTGTTTGGAAGTTCAATGTCTGGGGCAAAAAGTCAACCAGCAAACAAGATAGCTGGTGACGTCCATTTTTAATTAACTGCGTCTGAAACAAGCCTACCAATCTCCTAAGAAGACACACGAGGCAGAAGCTACCTTCCTACACGTGGTTCTAGATGCTGAAGAGATGACAGAGAAGGGGGTACTATGCTTAATATTCTGGTGATTTACTTTATTAATTTTTCAGCATTAAGTACTGTTAAGATGTTAGCAAGAAGTTTTTTTTAGAAGCAATTTTTTATGCTATTTCTTTAAGAAGATTACTAGAAGTTTTACACAGCTACTAGATACACAGCTATCGATACAGATGAGACTACTTTTGATCTTATTCTACATAACACAACTGTTCTATTCTTTTTTGAATGTACTTAGAAGATTGATGATCGTTTGGCTATAAAGCCTTGATAAGATGGAATACTGTTAGAAGGAAACACTACTTGGAACTGTTCATATTTTGTATATATGCTGTATGATAAGCAAATACAATGTTTTACATAAAATAATATACTGAGTGCTCGGATTCATTTCAAGGTATACCGTCATTCTATAATTACTGTTATAGAGGGTTCAGACCCTGCTATGCCGAATTTATACGATAGCAACGCTTTAAGGGCTGGTCCTTTACTGAGTTAGCAATCATGAAAAAGGCAAGAACCGCTCAGGTTTTTGACAATGGCAAGGCACAATGCTTGGTGGCAAAAATCTTCCACTGTAAACAAGCTCCTGTACGGCTAATTGGAGAAGACTCCTCTATAACACTCACAGCGATCTGCACTCAGCGGGTGGCAGCAGGTGTGCTGCTGCCACCTGCTGAGTACACATCACTGCGCGAGTGTCTAGAGGAGTCTTCTCCCATTAGCCGTACAGGAGCTTGATTACAGCAGCAGATTTTTTCCGCTTAAGCAAATTGTGCCTTGACAAAGGGGCCCTACGTGGTTCCGAAACATTGGCTATATGTTTTATATGAACTAATAACGATTCACCTTGGATTTGCCAGCTCTTTTGGATTGAACATTGTACAGAGGGTGTCATCCCTCTTTCCAGCTGATGCATTCCCCTTAGAGATAATGGGTTTGATCTTTTAGTGTGTGCGAGACAACATGATCTCATGGCTGGCCATCAGTCCGTGTCACCTGGCTGGATTTCATGGCTGGATATCAGTCCCTGTGTCACATTGCTGGCCATCAGTCCCTGTGTCACCTGGCTGAATATCAGTCCCCATGTCACATGGCTGGATCTTATGGCTGGTCATCAGTCCCTGTGTCACCTGGCTGAATATCAGTCCCCATGTCACATGGCTGGAGCTCATGGCTGGCCATCAGTTCTTGTGTCTCATGGCTGGCCATCAGTTCTTGTGTCTCATGGCTGGCCATCAGTTCTTGTGTCTCATGGCTGGCCATCAGTTCTTGTGTCTCATGGCTGGCCATCAGTTCTTGTGTCTCATGGCTGGCCATCAGTTCTTGTGTCTCATGGCTGGCCATCAGTTCTTGTGTCTCATGGCTTGCCATCAGTTCTTGTGTCTCATGGCTGGCCATCAGTTCTTGTGTCTCATGGCAGTCTGCAGAAGGCTAGATCTCATGGCTGGTCTTCAGTCCCCACGATTAGTATACACCATATTATCTCACTCAGGCAACAGAGGTAGCTAGCTTTTTATTCAAAACCTCCTTTAATTTCCCAGAACAAACAAATTGTGTGATACATTAAAAATCTGAGCCAGCGATAAAAGCATTAAAAACAATGACATTCAAAAAGGATCTGTAGAAAATACTGTTTACAAAACTGTACAATCTGATTGTGCTGGCTACGCAATATACAGTGCAGTGCAGAGACTTATTACGCACAAACATCACTCCCATCATGTAGGAGATGGACTGAGGAAGATGACCGAGTTAACCAAGTTAACCAGAGAAAGACAACCCACTGAATCAATTAAATAGAGTAGACCGGGATCGTCAAATAGGAAGAAACTGCCGGATCGCCTAAGGAGTAAGGAGAACACTTAAAGGGTTAAAGGGGAGAAAGGGTCAAACAAGGGATTCATTGGAGGAGAGAAAGCCCAACATAAGGTTAACTGGAGATGACCTGCAGCAGGGCATCAACAAAGAATGAATGGGGGACGGGTGGGGGGGAAGGAAAAGGGTTACTACAAGAGAGCTAAAGAAGAGAGGGACTGACAAATGGTTTTCTAGAAGAACGGATGGTGGTGGGGGTGGCTATAGGATTAGCTGGAGGCGAAAAGTACCTGGAGAAATACAGGGTTAATTAGTCAGAAGGGACAACAAAATTTGACTGAAGACATGGACTGGGGTCTGACAAAATAAAATAAGGTTAACTGGATGACAGGGCCATCTGGGTTTGCAAAGGGTGAACTGGAGGACAGTGGCACCAGCCATAGGTTGACTAGAGGGTATGCCAACTGACATCCAGTAGGGATTGTGGACAGGCAATGGGTTAACTGGAAGAACGATAAAGGATTACCAGGAAGAGAAAAGGGGACAGGCACAGGTTTACATGAAGGTAGAGTTAACTGGAGGAGAGAAAGACCTCGGGAAGATAGGAGTACATCATTAATAGAAAGACGAGAGTACACCAAGACCTGAGGAAACTAATGACTGACTATGGAAAACCCTGTGCTCCACAGAACAGCTTCAGTCATGCTCTAATTCACACATCTGGGGGTTTACTGGCTGCTGCTGGAAACATGGTTCTATTAAATGTAGTCAGACAGGTTTATCTTGTAGTTAATGTGAAGAATAGTGTTGTATTTGGCTCCTGTGTGCTTTGCCATGGAGTACTCCACATTCTTCCAGTCACCCCAGGGCTGTGTAGAGATGTGTGTTTGCCATACACTTTCCCAGCCATATTCCTTCATTCCTCTTCCAGTCACCCCAGGACTGAATATAGGAAGAGTTGTGCGTATATTCCATACACCTCACAGTCATGTTCCTTGTCCTTTCTTCTTCCAGTCATCCCAGGACTGGATACGGGATGAGCTGTGCGTATTCCATACACTTCACAATCATATTATTCATAATACCATAGTCAGCGGGGAATAAATTAATAGCACACCAGTTATCAGTAAAACGTCTTGAGCTCCTCACAGGAAGTACATACAATGTAGCTGGGCATTATGGGAAATCTCCTGCCAAGTCAGTCACCGTTTCTTTTCGAAGCTCAAGATGGATTCCCTCTAAATAATGGAGAAACCTGTGAAGACAACACAGTAAAGTCAGTTTTGGTCATCACTACCCTGTTCAACCTCTCCCTATCCACAGGCACCTTCCCCTCAGACTTCAAGCAGGCCACTGTACTACCCCTGCTTAAGAAACCCTCCCTCGACCCTTCGCTACCCTCCAACTACTGTCCTATCTCCCTCCTCCCCTTTGCCTCAAAACTCCTTGAGCGTCTGGTTCACAAACGCCTGACCCAGTTCCTCAATGCCAACTCACTGCTAGACCCACTGCAATCTGGATTTCGGCCAGCCCACTCAACCGAAACTGCTCTCACCAAAGTGGTCAATGACCTTGCCTTAGCTAAAGCTGAAGGTAAATACTCCATTCTCCTCCTCCTTAACCTTTCAGCAGCGTTTGACACAGTAGATCATCCCCTACACCTCCAGTCCATGGGCATTCACGATCTTGCCCTGTCCTGGCTTTCATCCTACCTCTCCAACCGCTCCTTCACGACAGCCTTCAATGAGTCCTCGTCCAACCACCTCTCGGTGGGAATCCCCCAAGGTTCAGTCCTTGGCCCCCTACCGTTCACCCTATACACATCCTACATTGGCAAGGTTATCTCCTCCATGGGTTTTAACTATCATCTGAATGAACTCAGAAAAAAGGGGGTGTATGGTGTGGCACTTCCCACAGAATTGCTTTGTGAGCTAAAGGGTATACACAGGTAAATTCCCTTATGCAGTCCTGCTATATCCACTGTTTGTACCAGAATGTGCCTTCAGACGTGTGCTCCGCACCATATAAAGGAAACTAACAATTGTATTTAGAAACAAAGAAAAAAAGTAAAGAATGTCCGTGCACCTTCCGTCTTGCAAAACAATTTGTATTGGTAAAAATGGTGACAAAAAACGCTGGGTGTAGCTTACGTGTCCCTCGGCATGAGGCAGGTTGTGCAGTTGGGAGGTGGGTGTCAGGCACTAGGTGGGAGAGCGACGGCCGTTTCGCGTCTGGATGACGCTTGGTCACGCTGCGTACCACTGCAGTGCGGGGCCGCCATGACTTCGTATAAGAGTAGGGCAAAGTCCCGCCTCTTCCTGTCATGACGTCCCCCTTTGGGCATAGGCTGTCAGTAGTAGAGGCGGAAGTGCGCGGCATGCGTTCCAATAGGCGGAAGTATTTGTTCCAGCCTATGGGTACCTATGCGGACCAAAGTCCGCCTGGACGCGTCTCCAGGGGGAGGGGTATTATCCCATCCTATAGGAGTTAATGCGGGTACCAATCCGCATAACGCGTGTGGGAAGCAGGACATATGCACAGGGCCAATAAAATAAATGGCCTGCAGTGCATAATATCAACATTAATCCTGTATCCCACTTGCCCCATGGAACTTCTTGACCCACTTACATCGCCTATACAAACTGACGGCTATGTGAATAAAGTGACAGTGTATAAAAGTGTAATTAAAATCTTGCTGGGAGGCATTCACATAGCCGTCAGTTTGTATAGGCGATGTAAGTGGGTCAAGAAGTTCCATGGGTCAAGTGGGATACAGGATTAAAGGGATACTGTAGGGGGGTCGGAGGAAAATGAGCTGAACTTACCCGGGGCTTCTAATGGTCCCCCGCAGACATCCTGTGCCCGCGCAGCCGCTCACCGATGCTCCGGCCCCGCCTCCGGTTCACTTCTGGAATTTCTGAATTTAAAGTCAGAAAATCACTGCGCCTGCATTGCCGTGTCCTCGATCCCGCTGATGTCATCAAGAGCGCACAGCGCAGGCCCAGTATGGTCTGTGTCTGCGCAGTACACTCCTGGTGACATCAGCGGGAGCGAGGACACGGCAACGCAGGCGCAGTGGTTTTCTGACTTTAAAGTCAGAAATTCCAGAAGTGAACCGGAGGAGGGGCCGGAGCATTGGGAGTGGCTGCGCCAACACAGGATGTCTGCGGGGGACCATTAGAAGCCCCGGGTAAGTTCAGCTCATTTTCCTCCGACCCCCTTACAGTATCCCTTCAATGTTGATATTATGCACTGCAGGCCATTTATTTTATTGGCCCTATGCATATGTCCTGCTTCCCACACGCGTTATGCGGATTGGTACCCGCATTAACTCCTATAGGATGGGATAATACCCCTCCCCCTGGAGACGCGTCCAGGCGGACTTTGGTCCGCATAGGTACCCATAGGCTGGAACAAATACTTCCGCCTATTGGAACGCATGCCGCGCACTTCCGCCTCTACTACTGACAGCCTATGCCCAAAGGGGGACGTCATGACAGGAAGAGGCGGGACTTTGCCCTACTCTTATACGAAGTCATGGCGGCCCCGCACTGCAGTGGTACGCAGCGTGACCAAGCGTCATCCAGACGCGAAACGGCCGTCGCTTTCCCACCTAGTGCCCGACACCCACCTCCCAACTGCACAACCTGCCTCACGCCGAGGGACACGTAAGCTACACCCAGCGTTTTTTCCATAAGTATGATTGATTGAATATATCAAGAAAAGTTTGTACTGCAAATGTGAATTGTCACCATTTTTACCAATACAAATTGTTTTGCAAGACGGAAGGTGCACGGACATTCTTTACTTTTTTCTTTGTTTCTAAATTTAACTATCATCTGTATGCAGATGAAACCCAGATCTACCTCCACACCCCTGACATATCCACCACTACCATGGACAAGGTCTCCTCCTGTCTATCCGCTAGGTTCCTGAAACTAAACCTACACAAAACAGAATTTATGATCTTCCCACCCCGGACATCCATAAACCTCCCAGATGTGCATGTCACTGTTAACTACACTACCATTCACCCTACCTTTCAAGCCCGCTGTCTGGGTGTCACCCTGGACTCCGCACTCTCCTTCACTCCCCACATCCAAAACCTCACAAAGTCCTGCAACTTCCACCTTCGTAACATCTGTAAGATTCGCCCTTTCCTGACCTCTGCCACCACCAAACTCTTCATCCATGCCCTTATAATTTCCCGCCTTGACTACTGCAATGCCCTGCTGTCTGGTCTCCCTATGACCCGAACAGCCCCACTGCAGTCCATCATGAATGCGGCAGCCAGAATTATCCACTGCTCCCATCGCTCCACCACGGCGGATCCCCTCCTTGAATCCCTCCACTGGCTTCCTATCCAGTCCAGAATCAGATTCAAGATACTGTGTCTGACCTACAAATCTGTCCACAAAACCTGTCCAATCTACATTTCCGATCTTACTCAGAGGTACACACCTAGCCACTCACTCCGCTCTTCCAATGAACTTCGCCTAACCGCCCCCCGCATCACCCAGTCCCATGCCCGCATCCAGGACTTCTCAAGAGCTGCTCCAACACTATGGAACTCCCTACCTCCACCCATTAGGGCAGCCCCCTCCTTCCACATCTTCAAGAAAGCCCTCAAAACTCACCTTTTCACTCTGGCCTACTACCCCTCACAAGTGCTCTAAACCCACAGCTGAACTCTGGTCTCCTACCTCTCGTGTCCTTACCTCTCCCTCTAGATTGTAAGCCTTTGGGCAGGGTCCCCCACCTTTTGTGTCCTACCTGATCATGCACCTACATTACTGTGAACCCATGCTATGCATCTGAGGGAACCTAACTTGCCTAATCTCCATGCTCCCCTCCAGTGACTAAGCATTACCTGGTACTCATACTGTGCTGTGTGATCTGGTCTTTCTTGTATTCAGGTATTGTCATTTTTCTGTATGTCACCCCTAAATATTGTCTGTAACCTAAACTAATGTACAGCACTGCGTAATATGTTGGAGCTTTATAAATACAATAAATAAATAAATGTGATGTGTTGGATCTGCCCCTGGAGCCTCAGGAACATATCACAGTCACTGAGTTGCAGTAAGGATCCACACTAGCTAAAAAATAATTTAAATCTTAAAATTTTGTGCACACTTCTACAACTTGAAATGCTCCAATGAAAAGGAGCAGTGGAATTTGATTGGCTCATTTTCAAGCTACATAAATGTATACACACTCAGAATTATTATTAGCATCCACTGACCAACATAGGGAGCAGCAGGCCACCCCTTTAGGAAGTACAGATAGTATTACAGTACTGTGCCCAAGGGTAGTGAGGCAAAAAAACTTCATCATAAATTAGGATTTTTATGGCAGCCCGCAGAATGGAGGAAAGATGACCCCACCTCCAGTACTATCCCCTATGTGGTCCGCATATACACCAGCAGAGGGCGCTCCGCAAACCATGCTTCTCATGCAAAACTTACTAGATAAACCATACACAAAAAACGCCCACCACTTAAAAGAGAGTCTGAAGCGAGAATAGATCTCGCTTCAGACCTCATATATAGCAGGGGCGCGTGTGCCCCTGCTAAAACGCCGCTATCCCGCGGCTTAACGGGGGTCCCTGTCCCCCCAAATCCCCTCCGTAATGCGGGGGACCGCTTCCGCATTGGGGCAGGGCTAACCGCCGCAGCCCTGCCCCACGCGCGTCTGTCAGCGCGTCTCTCCGCCTCTCCCCCGCCCCTCTCAGTCTTCCTTCACTGAGAGGGGCGGGGGAGAGGGGGAAAGGCGGTGATGCGCGTCTGATAGACGCGCTGGGAGGCAGGGCTGCAGCCGTTAGCCCTTGCCTCCAGGAAGCAAAAATCTACGACCAACTTGCGACCAAGGTTTGCGGGGGGTGGGTTGGGGGGGGGTCAGGGACCCTCGTTTAGCTGCGGGATAGCGGCGTTTTAGCAGGGGCACACGTGCCCCTGCTATATATGAGAGCTGAAGCGAGATTTAGTCTCGCTTCAGTGTCTCTTTAAAAGAAAACCTGCAGCATAGTGAGTGTGTGTGTGTGTGTGTGTGTGTGTGTGTGTGTGTGTGTGTGTGTGTGTACTGGTGTGTGTGTGTTTTTCCAAATCTTTCCTACCGCCCACCATCTGGCACATCTGGACTGAGCATGGGCAAGTAAAACGTAGCCAGTGGAATGAAGCGCTCATGCATGAAGGAGAACACCATGCACGCGTAGCTTCATTCTACTGAGCAAGCATGGACCTCACTTCTGCATCGGCAGACCAGATGTGCTCGTCCACGGTCAGGGGATGAAGAGCAAACGGGCGCTGGAAGGGTGGGCTCTACAAGGTTCTGGGAAGCCTCTGGTTCATCCAGAGGCTGAGGTAAGTACCTCCAACCCCCCCCCCCCCAGGTTTGTTAAAGGCAACATACAACTGATAATTTGAATTATAAAAAAGTGCTCTGCACTGGTTATGGTGTCAAGTTATACCAGATCATGAGGGTGCTCAGACTTAGTGGATGGTACCACTATTAAAAAGGCACACATACACACAAAGTGTAAATTAGATGAAAGAAAAGGCCAGGGTCTCCCTTTGGGCACTACAGTAAATGACAGGCATAGTCAAAGAATGCACTTGTCAGTGTTGAATAGCTAAACTTTATTCAAATTAAATGGCAGATTCATACAAATATTAAGCAAACCCGTAAAATAAAACAACCTCGCTTAGCTTATCCCAGATGCTTTACTTCTTAAATAGATTTGGAACCAACTTAAAAATGTGGAAGAATTGGCTGTGGTGTTAGTAAACACACTAGTGAAAACGGTGATGCAGCTGTGCAACAGACTATACTCTAGCACCCCCTACAGGAGGACAGCATAAACACAATACATTGGGATATACAGTATTAATGGCCTCCTCTCTTGGCCCAGCAACCTCAGCAAAGGAGGCAGCAGAGTATAACAAGTCAGGGTATCAGACAAGGCAAAGAAGTAACAGGAGAGCCAAGAATAGGAATAGATCTCACCTCCGCTTTGTCTTCCCAGCCTCCTTTTCCTTCTCTAGGCGACAAATGCTGCGCAGGGCAGGCAGGTACTCCGTCACATTCACCTGTCTGTTCCCCAGGCCAGAGAAACCTCTGCTAGAGAACACTTTCCTCACCAGGGACCGACGCCTCTCCACAGTGCTGCAATGTGACAATATTACAACCATTAGATAGAGAAGGCTTGTAAGCCACAAAATTTCCAGCCAATCGCACTTATCGTTTTGTGTAGAAGCTGTGATGCAATTTTCCATTCTGCATTGTGTGCTATCCAAGTGTGACGTCATCTCCCATGCGGATCAATACAACTGCAATGTACAGCTGGGAGCTGCCCGATATCACCATCACATACTGCTCACTATCATCAGGTTTATAAGGCTCCGATATGTTGCTCTCACACACCGTGCCACTTCTGTGTGCTATGTAGGCTTTAGCAGAAAGTGATCACAGCAAATCAAAGCCTTACAAAACTATCAAACTGAACATATGCCTCAAACTGAATATCTACACATGACATGCTCAGCATCAATACCACTTTAAAGGACACCCGAGGTGAAAATATACTGATGAGAAACAATTGTATCTACCCTCCTCCTCCTAAAAAAATGACTTTTTTTTAGATATCCCAGTTTCATTTTATTTTTAAATCTACTATTTAAGTTTTTACTGCTACATGGTCTCTGCTCAATGACACATTCATTGAAGTATGCCAGAACTAAAATCTATGAGTGATTGACTATCTCTTTCCTGCTTTCTGATGCAATTTCCTGCTGGGAAAGTGCTTTATGGCTGATTTTTAACTCTTTCAGGCAGAGGGGGAAAAAAAAAAAAAAAAAGGAACACAGCCTAGTTATTAGTGTGCATGGCACTGTACATACACATGTCTATCTCATGTCACCTCCTGTATCCTTTAAGGTGGCTATTCAGAATTCAACCATAACGGGCAATTTTCTAGTTTCTGTTTTATTGAAAAAAATTGATTGTATAGAATTTTTTTTTTAAAGCGGTTTAAAACTGACAAAATATTCAACAAAAATGTGTTTTCCTACTTTTTATAACCCATACAATTATATTTGCTTTTGTGCACAAGTATTATAATTCATTTATAAATTATAACTTTCCAAAGTTCAGTTTATTTACTTTGAAAGCTGCTGGTGCATTTTATTCATAACTGTTGTAATTCTGTTGTAAATGCAGCAGCAGGGATTTCTGACCGGTCTTTCACTCCAGGACTCATTAGCATAAGTTTCTGCACAGCCAGAGAATGTTTACTTAATTGTATCAAGTAAAGAATATATACAGAAGATAAGCTAATCATCAGTTCAGATGCAGCAGCCCCTGCAGAAGAAAAAAGTCAATCCTGTGATGTAACCCTTTAAATGCTGTTTTACTAAAAAAAAAAAACATTGCGCTAGTATATCATATGCTATAAATAATCTTTTAGAGCAAAGAAGAAATACTGGGTTATATTCCACTTTAAATAGAGAACTATTCATATATTTTCCCAAAATTCAGATCCTTTGACTGTGGTGGAACATTTTGATTTAGAAAAGATAGAATAGAGTATGGTGGGTTGGTTTAACTTTTCAAACAATATCAATTAAGGAAATTGATTGGATTTAAAAAAGATATAAAAAGAATACATGGTGTATGGCCACCTTCACTGTTTTCTGTGGACAGGTAAGGTTTCCCCCCTTGCACTCCTCCCATACCGATCCGATTTGTATAGACTTGTATATTTTAACATACAGTAAGTAACCCGGAGGTCGTGAGATAACATTGTGAGAGAGAGGACTATGGAGGCTGCCATCTTCATTAAAGGGAGGCTTAAAGAGAACCCGAGGTGTGTTTAAAGAATGTTATCTGCATACAGAGGCTGGATCTGCCTATACAGCCCAGCCTCTGTTGCTATCCCAAACCCCACTAAGGTCCCCCTGCACTCTGCAATCCCTCATAAATCACAGCCGTGCTGTGAGGCTGTGTTTACATCTGTAGTGTCAGTCTCGGCTGCTCCCCCGCCTCCTGCATAGCTCCGGTCCCTGCCCCATCCCTTCCCTCCAATCAGCAGGGAGGGAAGGGATGCAGGCGGGGACCGGAGTTCTGCAGGAGGCGGGGAGAGCAGCAGACTGACACTATAGAGATAAACACAGCCAGCTCTGACAAGCTGTTTGTCAGCAGCGTGGCTGTGATTTATGAGGGATTGCAGAGTGCAGGGGGACCTTAGGGGGGTTTGGGATAGCAACAGAGGCTGGGCTGTATAGGCAGATCCAGCCTCTGTATGCAGATAACATTCTTCAAACCCACCTCGGGTTCTCTTTAAAGGACTTACGAGGCCAACAGAGGAAAAAAAGTTAATTACCTGCATCGTCGTTTCAGGCACGGAGGACGCCGTCCGCGCCCTCCGTGCCGATCCGCCGGGTCCCCCCGCTCATTATTCCCCCGGGCCGGCTCCCGACCCCACGGCCCGGGCTCTCCTGCCTCTCCAAAGATGGCTGCCTCCTCTGGCCGCGACTGCGCAGTCCGCCTGGCCGCGACTGCGCAGCCCTAGGGCCAACCCCCCCCAATCCACGCTACGTAGCGTGGATCAGGGGGTTGGCCCTAGAGCTGCGCAGCCGCACTCGCGGCCAGGCGGACTGCGCAGCCGCGGCCAGAGGAAGCAGCCATCTTTGCAAAGTGCTTGCTGCGTGTTTTAAAAAAAATAAATATTCAAATCGGCCCAGCGGGGCCTGAGCGGCGACCTCCGGCGTCTATGGACGAGCCTAGCTTGTCCAGAACGCCAGGGAGGTTAAGTAAAATGGAAAAAAAGATATTCACTTACCTGGGGCCTCTTCCATTCCCCTGGACTCTTACTGTGCCCACGACGTCCTCCTGCTCCCCTCTGTCCAGCAGTGTAGTCCCCATGCAAAGCTGGCTTGGTTACTGCACATGCGCAGCCTCACGCACCCAGGTCCCAGTAGCAATTTCCACATACTGCTCATAACGCACCCAGCAGTGGGAGTGTGTCCAGGGTGCGTGTAGCTTGGGACTGCACATGCATGCCAGGACAGCTTTGCATGTGGTCACCGCTGCTGGCTGGAGGGGAGCAGGACGTGGTTGTGGGCACAGTACGAGTCCAGGGAGCTGGAAGAAGCCCCAGGTAAGTTAAAGTATTTTTAAATGTCACTGAAGATTCCCTTTAATGCCAGTTGCCTGGCCATCATGCTGGGCTTTAGTCTTTTTTTCTTCAGTTTAGAGATCTGCAAAAAAGCATGCAGCCAGCGGAGTTAGACCAGAGCCACAGCATCTGATTTTCTGCTCATTCTGGGCCAGTTACTTAAAGCGGACCCAAACCAAACATTTTTTTAATTAAAAATATTTAGTTGCACCACTCTGACACATACAAAGATAAATAAACACTCCTTCAAAACTATGATCATTTCAGTGCATGCTTTTTACCCTCCTCTTTTCATAGCTAGGATTATACTGGGGCAGCTATTAGCAATTCCTCCATTGCCGGACACCACCTACTCCACCAGTCTGCCGGATTCTGTCCCAGTAATATGAAAGGAAGGGAGGGGTTCCTCCAATAAGTGTAAAATATTTTATATTTGTCATCATGCAGCTGAAAAAAAGGCTGCGATTTATTATTATAATTTAGAAAATAGATTTTATTTTTGAAATCTTGTATTTTTAATTTGGGTCCACTTTAATATTACAGATAAAGCATCAGCACAGAAGTCAGGCGAATGGCACTGTTTACTGGAAAGTGAAGATGGCCGCCTCTGTATTCCTCTCATTGTACACACATACGTGGAATGTCGCCCGGGAAGGATCAGGACTCGTCTCAGGCCTCTGTGCTCTGCCTTCCACATCACAACTTCCTCATCCAAGAGAAAGCATGTGAGAGCTGGAAGGTGACATGGAGAGGCAGATGTGATGCGCGGTGTGCATGCACGAAGGTCCAGATCAGCAGAATTCAGAACATGCTTCCAAACTTACCAACACTATTATAGAATAGTGCAGGGAAGCAGGGATGTGCTCACGATGAGTGAGCTAATCAAATTAGTCATTAAAATGAGGCTTAATTGCCTCAGGTGTGCGGCTGGAAGACGAGTGGTTACATTCCCAGAATTCCGCCGGCTTCTATGCGTATCACGTCTCGCACGCGGCCTATGAGACGCGTTGCAAGACTCACTAGCACGCACTTCCTCCTTCTGGCTTGACGGAGGAAGTGCGCGCTAATGAGTTTTGCAACGCGAGACGTGATACGCATAGAAGCAGGCAGAATTCTGGGAAAGTAACCCCTCGTCTCCCAGCCGCACACCTAAAGCAATTAGGCCCCATTTTAATGAGGAATTCGAGTAGCTCACTACTCGTGAGCACATCCCTGCAGGTAAGTGTAAATAATTAACTTTTATTACCTTGCAGACGTGAAGGGCTGCCCGAAGTACACCTCTTCCCGGGCCTTCGGTACATGCAGGGTGATCTGTTCCGATGGATCATGCCCAGAACTTTTACAGAGTTCCAGTGAGGACTGCAGAGTTTTTGTGAGGTTGGAGGAGCACCTGTGGAAGGCCAAGCCTTCTATATGGGCCCTGATTTCCCCAATGCTGTTGGCCACACCGGGGACTCCTGTCTCTATCCTCAGACCATCACATAAGCCGTGCCTCATGCGGCTTTCAGTCCAGTTTAGATTACAGGCATCAGCATGGTCAGACACGTTGCAAGTACAGCAATCCATGTAAGACATGTTATCTGCAAATGTGGCCAGAGAATCCAGGCAGCTGCAGACCAGCGAAGAGGATTTCAATTCTCCAGCAGTGAGCTTCTTCCTCAAAGGAGCGCTCTGCCGGACCTGCGACAAAGAAATGTCACTGTTCTGTGCATCATCACCAATCATCGTACGAGGTACCGGCAGGATTTCCTCCACAGAATTTGAATCACTTTCAAACAAGTCGCTGTCATCAAGCAGCACCATCTTCTTTTTGCGCTTCACCTGCACCCTGGACATGTCTTCCTCAGAGGGACAGACCTTTGTGGTGGGTGGAGCCAGCTCAGCAGTATCATGGGGGACGGAAAGATGAGACTCCTTAATAAGCACTGGTAACGGAAGCAGGAATTCAAGATTGCTGGATATAAAGTCCTCCTTTCTGCATTGGAACTCGACTAGCAGCTGCAGAATCTTACTCCGGCCCTCAGTATGGGAGAGGTTACCCTGAAACATATTACAGAACAGACAGAATTACTGTCTGTTTCCAAAGCTTGCAGTACACAAGGAAGGACAGTCTCCTACTTCCATCCACCATAAATTAAAGAGGATCTGTAACATGAAAAGATCCCCTGGGGGGTACTCACCTCGGGTGGGGGAAGCCTCCGGATCCTAATGAGGCTTCCCACGCCGTCCTCCGTCCCTCGGGGGTCTCGCTGCAGCCCTCCGTGGAGTCCGTACAGGATGACGTCAATATTTACCTTCCTGGCTCCTGCGCAGGCGCTCTGACGGCTGTCGGCTCCGAACTGCACGGAAATACCCGATCGCCGTCGGATCTGCTCTACTGCGCAGGCGCAAGTTTCCTGCGCCTGCGCAGTAGAGCGGACCCGAATGAGATCGGGTATTTCCGTGTAGTTCGGAACGGAAAGCCGCCACAGCGCCCCCGCTGGAGCCAGCAAAGGTAAATATTGAACTGACAGTCGGCACAGTCGCCGGCTGTTCGGAGGGCTGCGGCGAGACCCCCGTGGGACGGAGGACGGCGTGGGAAGCCTCATTAGGATCCGGAGGCTTCCCCCACCCGAGGTGAGTACCCCCCAGGGGATCTTTTTAATGTTACAGAGTCTCTTTAAGGCTATGATCGCTGCCTACAGATGTCTACATAAACCATACAGCTGCATGCTCTGCATAAAGATAAATATTAGTAACCATTTATCACTGCTTAGGAGCGTTTAGTCACCAAGCAGCAGAGGCGACTGCCACTCATTAACTGTATACAGTGCAGTATATGTAGTAGCTCCTCTCCATAGTACAGTACATGCTGCTACTTTATCCTCCCCATAGTATACCACATGCTGCTCCTCTCCCTCGTAGTGTATTCAGCTCCTCCCAATAGTAAATGCAGCTACTCTATATAGTAAAATACATGCTAGAGCTCTTTATTATTACACTAAACACTGCTCCTCTCTCTACAGTACATGCTGTGCCTTCCCCAATTTCCAAAAGTATAGTACACGCTGCGCCTTATGGCTTATACGCTTATGGCTGTTCCCAATCTCTATCACTCTCTAGAAATGTGCACAGGTCACATGATGTACACAGCTCTCTGTACTTACTGAACCTAAAACACGCAGACCTCACAGCATGAGCCCAGGTTTTGGCTGTTCTACTCTAGCAATGGGCACAGGTCCCATGATGCACACAGAGTTCCTGTTCTTTATACACACCAAACTCAAAGCCTACTGAAAAACACAGGGACACAGAGAGCCCAATATGGTGTAGTATGTATCAGGGAGAAAAATAATGTCCAGCGCTGCGTAATATGTTGGCGCTTTATAAATACAATAAATAAATAAGAAGTGGAGAGCAAGTAACTTATACTCACAAACCAGGGTTACCGCCAAGGCAACCACTGTAAATGCAGGTGGGAAGATTAGACCTGTTCCCACTCGGGGTTAAGAAGTCCCTCTGTAGTAGGAAGAAAGGGGGTGGACTGGTACAATATGTAGAAGAACAGAGGCGCCAAGAGAATAAAATGCAATACAAGTGCAATAAAAAAACTTTTAAAATATGGAGTGGCAGAGGTGGACTTACCTACTCCAGAGGACAAAAATCAACAAACGTGTTAACGTTTAGCAATACAATTTATTAAACAAACAAAGCGCCAGAGCTGCAGCCACTAGGACGCGGTCTATAGGCAGTAGCAGTGTTAGGGAGACTTGCCCAAGGTCTCCTACTGAATTAGTGCTGGCTTACTGAACAGGCAGAGCCGAGATTTGAACCCTGGTCTCCTGTGTCAGAGGCAGAGCCCTTAACCATTACACCATCCAGCCCCCATACTCCTGTGTTTATTTGTAACGCGTTTCGCAGGTGTGACCCCCGCTTCATCAGACAGTCAGGTTGGAGCATACAAACTAATAGCTGTCCAGGTCTGTTCCAGGCACCTCTGGTCTCATGATGCACACAGAGTTCCTGCTCTTTATACACCCCGAACTTAATGCATACTGACCCCAGCTTCTCTTTACACTCTCCAACAAGTGATAAAAAAAAGAAAGTAAGGAAATATAGAAAAAAGGAGAGGAGGGGGAGAAAGAGAGGAACATGACACAACATGGACTGTATACCCCTTATAGCATTCCCCATCCCTATGGACTATATACCCCTTATACTGTCACTTATGCCCTTCCCCATGCCTATAATCTCACAACCAACCCTATGTTAACAGTAATGTTTTGGAGAGAGAAGAGTGTGGGGGGGGGGGGGGGGGAGAGGAGGAGAGTAGAGGAGGAGAGTGAGAGAGAGTGAGAGGAGAGAGAGGGGGAGGGAGAGAGAGAGGGAGAGAGCGCACGCACAAGCGGTCATTGTCCACCACCTCAGCACACCTTTACAAATGGCGTGATGCCCTCTGCTGGAGGAATTATATTACTGAGACCCAGTAAGTTTTCTGTACAGCCATAGTTGCATCTTGGAAGCTCCTCTGCAGCGACACTGATGTCTTTCACAGCATCCTCCTCTGCAGCTGATGTACCAACACTTGGTGTAACTAGAAAACAAAAGAGATTAACTGTAACAAAATATCCCAGCACATTTCTACAAACTAAGCAGTGAAATGGCTGTCCAGGTATCTGGGGAAGACAACAGAAATACCCACCAGAAAGTAATGGCAGCTCCTTCTGCCGCAGTCCTCCCCCTCCACTACAAGCCCAGAACTGCAGCTGCAGAACGCTCTGTCTGATGTCACACTTATTGGATGTCAATAATGTGATGAAGTCCTTGGTGTCTGTTCTGAGATTCTCAACCAGACAGAGAACCTGCAGGTAGCTGGCGACATTCACCTGAAATGTACAGTGAGAACCCTGAGCCTGTGTTTGGAGGTTATGTGGGTGGGCGTGTATGCGATTCTACTACTTACCACTGTGGGCACATGGAAAGTGATCTCTTCAAATGCCCCATCAAATATCTGAGTGAACATGGGATCTGAAATCATATGTAATAATGAAAGAGGAGTTAATTTTTTTGCAGCAGAAGAGAAGAGGAAGGAGTGATTTTGGATGTGCAGCTGAGTAGATCAGGGCTATCTAAATACTAACTCACACTATGTGATGCAGGTGGCTTTGCAGCTTATCACACAGAATTTACATTTGTGGGGACGGCGGCCGGAGGCCCTTTGCGTTATTGCACGCTATTACTGTCGCACACGCGATCACATTGGACTGAGATTTTCCAGTTTGCTTGATCGCTACATTTGATCAATTTGGGCCCAGAATTGATAGAATCGTTGATCAGGCATGTATGCTGCAGCACCAATTGGGCCACAAAAATCGCTGGATGTGTAGCAAACTTAAAGCGGACCAAAACTCTTGCACAGTAACAAGGGAAATGCATATAATTCACTTTATGGCCTCGGTCACACTCTGGCGCTTTGCTGATAGTCCGGGATCAGCAAAGAACTGCTGCACAAGTAATCCTATGGGATAACTCGCACTGCGGCGATTGCAGACATGCTACATGTAGCAATTTCCCGGTGATTGCATTGTCACTCTCATTCACTGGAAGGAGAATCTAACACGCAATCACCGAAAAATAGCAAAACACAGCAATACAAAATTGTGATCGCAATCGCTAAGCAACTGATATCGCAATTTGCAGTTCCGAGTGTGATTGGGGCCTATGTGTGTTTAGAGAGATTAGCCTGTCTAACTAGGCCTTATCAGCAAGTAATCAGACCTATAAAGCAGGATGGTTCATAGTTCTAGGTTGCCATGATAACCCATCAGTGCTTGATAGAGGAGTGATGCAGCTTTATGCTGGGGATACACAGTACGTTTCTGTACCATGTATCGAGCAGCTGATCCGGCCAGCTAATATTCAGCTGGTCCGATCACGCTGCTTGACCCCCGCCCGTTCGATCCCCGCCAGCGGACATTGGCAGGGAATCGAGCAGCTGATAAGGAGCGCCGGCGGGGACGAGCGGTAATCGATCCGCTTGCACGCGGCGGGAGTCGATCCGGCGGCTAATCGGCCGCCGGATCGACCCGTGTTTTCCCAGCATTAGACAATTTATTGCTTTCAAAAGTATTTACTAGTAATGATGAGCACACTAACAAGCTCTTTGCTGAACCAGGTAACAAACTACATTTAACAACAGTGGTAGAAAGAAAAGCGGGTTGGCACCACTATGAGAGCAGGTGTCTTGCGGCGGTCCGTCAAATATCCCACTTCCAGCCAAGCGTGCTCTGGTGTAAAGATATGCAAAGTGGCAGAGGAGGCAGAAAACAAAGGAAACCGGCAGTGCTGAAAGCTGTGTTTAATACAAATTAGTTGATTGTAGTGCATACATGAACATGCAACATGTTGCATGTTCATTTATGCACTACAATCAACTAATTTGTATTAAAGACAGCTTTCAGCACTGCCGGTTTCCTTTGTTTTCTGCCACAAACTACATTTAGTCAAGGCACCCTTTTGTTTATGTAAAATGTATTCTGAAAGTAAAGAAGAGCTTTGTTAGTGGTTAGGTTATCTACAGATAAATTATCTAATTTGACTGGATCAAGCAACAACCTCCTCTATAGATAATAAAGGCTTGCGGTAAGGATGGTATCAGCTTTAGTTAAAGTGGATCCGAGATAAACTTTTTCTCATTGCATAATTGTGTTCCTTTCATATAGTTTATAGGGCATTCCTCTATCCAAATACTTTTTTGTTTTTGTTTTAATACTCTAATTCCCTATAAACTAAACAAGCCTCGCCCACAGCTTTTCAGAGTACCTTGGCATTTTCAGACAGTAGCAAGGGCTCATGGGAGCTCAGTCTGGGCAGGAGGAGGGGGAGGTATTACTAGCCAGATTTCAGAGGCAGAGGGGGAATTAGGTTTTCACAGGGCTGGAGATGCAGATCAGCTTGCCTGTGTGTAATGTTTACAAACAGAACATGGCTGCTGTCATTGTATCGCAGGAAGAAATAATCATATTCTGTTGAAGCTGTTTGCAGCTACATTTGCTGTGTAAACTATCTAAACCTTAGATAAGATATATAGACAAGTAACTTGTTCTAGTTAGTTTTTCATCTCGGATCCGCTTTAAAGTTTACACAGATAGATACAGCTTGTCCTCCATGCGTCTCTTGTGAAGCCCATTCCCACTTCTTCCAGATAAGTTGTATTGGATTCTTTTTTTTTTTTTTTTTTTTTTAATAAGGACAATACCTTATAGAACCAAACTGGGTCAATGAGCAGCTAATATATATTAATATGGGGTAGTGACCTAGCACTATTCTAACACAGTGAGGCTTCCATTTGAGCTCTGGGGGAATAGGCGACACACTCACCAGAGAATTTCAGCTGCCAAGGCAGTCATAGTCTGGGCTCCACAGGGACAGTGCTAGTATGGTAGGATACTTGTAGAACCATTACCAGAAAACTCTGCCATTGAGATTATTCTTAGAGAGGTAATCTGCTATGTAAAAAGTTTATCTGCATAAAGTAAACACGTTTTTGCTTCCATTTATCTTTTGCAGCTCTTGTATGGATTTTTGAATACACAGCACCATCTATCCTTGTTAATTAACTACCTCATGCCCTAAATACCCATACACCTGTTAGATTGAAGTCAGTTTAAATGGTTGATAATGACTCATTCATTAACCTTCCTGGCGGTAAGCCCGAACTGAGCTCAGGCTATGCTAGCTGCGTGTGCAATCTGATCGCTGCCGCTACCCACCGATCCGCAGCTGTCGGTCGGTGATGTCATCCTGCCCGTCACCATGGCGACGGGGGAAGCCCTCCAGGAGATCCCGTTCACTCCGATCGCCTCCGGCGATCGGCGGGGGGCATGCCGCTGAGCAGCATGAAAAAAATAATAAAAATAAATAAATAAAAACCAGCTTTGCTGCCCCCTGGCGGATTTTAATAAACCGCCAGGAGGGTTAAAAGGTATCCTATAAACAACTTTTGTTGTTATGTCTTTGGATTCTCTCCATGACTAATACTGGACCCCAGACAACTGAAATAACACACTCACCGCTGGTTGTCATGATGACTGGCCTCTTTGTTGTGCTCATGAATGTCTTTATTGCACTCAAAAATCCAGAATCCTCATCAAATATCACGTCAACCTGGAAGAGGAAGCAGAAGGTCACAGGCGAACACCGAGGTCACAGGGGAACACCGAGGTCACAGGCGAACACCGAGGTCACAAGGGAACACCGAGGTCACAGGAGAACACCGAGGTCACAGCACAGAGAGCCACCAGTGACTTACCTCTTCAAAGAGAATGAGGGAGGTGGCACTCTTCCGCTGAGTCTCCTCCGTTCCTTTATCTGAGACGAGGGGGAGAGGATTCAAAACCTTAGAGTTCCCTGCAGTGAAAAAGACATCCACTGAGAATTCTTCTCAACTCTCAATACAATAGGACAGTCAATCATAACCGTTAAACATTTGTGTCATCCTACTAGAAAAATTAAAAATGTATTAAAAACAACATCTACAGCAACACTCCAGGTTTGAGGTCGTTTGAGAATAACAATCCCAATATTCAGTTTTTAATTTGTTCATGTCCGCTTGTGAAGAGGATTGAGAGCACTGCACCGAAAATACATATAAACTGCTAAAAGGGACTCTAAACTGTAAATACAAAAATATGACCAGTTACTTACCTGGGGCTTTATTTAGCCCCCTAAAGTCTTCCTGCTACCTCGCCGTGATTCCACGCTGCTTGCTTTTCCCAGTGTCCCCCTCTGCAGGCTGGGCGATTCGGTGGACACTGCATAAGCACAGTGTTGGCCGCGCGCCTCCTTGAACCTGCTCCCGTAAACATTCTGCAAATGCATAGTAGCAATAACTATCCCGTCCGTGGGAGCATATTAGAGGAGGCACGCGACCATGCATGCAGGGTATGGAGAGCGACACCAGAAGAAGCAAGCAACACGGGATGGCAAGGGACCAGGAAGACTTGCGATATGTTTTTAGTTAAAGTTTCTTTTAATGCCAACTAGAGTTAGACAGTCGTTTTGTGTTTTGCATTATGTTGAGCTATAAGTAACTTTCTCTTTTAGTTTTAATCATGCAAGAGATTCCTACATAGATCAGCTCACATCTAACCACACAGGGATGTATCATCCTACAAGAGATTCAACATAGATCAGCTCACATCTAACCACACAGGACTGTATCATCCTACAATAGAATCCTGCAGAGACCAGCTCACATCTAATCACACAGGACTGTATCATCCTACAAGAGATTCCTGCAGGGACCAGCTCACATCTAACCACACAGGACTATATCATCCTACACGAGATTCCTGCAGAGACCAGCTCACATCTAACCACACAGGACTGTGTCATCCTACAAGAGATTTCTGCAGAGATCAGCTCACATCTAACCACACAGGACTGTATCATCCTACAAGAGATTCCTACATAGATCAGCTCACATCTAACCACACAGGACTGTCATCCTGCAAGAGATTCCTGCAGAGACCAGCTCACATCTAACCACACAGGGATGTATCATCTACAAGAGATTCCTGCAGAGATCAGCTCACATCTAACCACACAGGACTGTGTCATCCTACAAGAGAATAATAATAATAATAACCACACAACACTGTATCATCCTACAAGAGATTCCAACATAGATCAGCTCACATCTAACCACACAGAACTGTATCATCCTACAAGAGATTCCTGCAGAGATCAGCTCACATCTAACCACACATGACTAGATCATCCTACAAGAGATTCCTGCAGAGACCAGCTCACATCTAACCACACAGGACTGTATCATCCTACAAGAGATTCCTACATAGATCAGCTCACATCTAACCACACAGGACTGTCATCCTGCAAGAGATTCCTGCAGAGACCAGCTCACATCTAACCACACAGGGATGTATCATCCTACAAGAGATTCCAACATAGATCAGCTCACATCTAACCACACAGGACTGTGTCATCCTACAAGAGAATAATAATAATAATAATAACCACACAACACTGTATCATCCTACAAGAGATTCCAACATAGATCAGCTCACATCTAACCACACAGAACTGTATCATCCTACAAGAGATTCCTGCAGAGACCAACTCACATCTAACCACACAGGGATGTATCATCCTACAAGAGATTTCTGCAGAGATCAGCTCACATCTAGCCACACAGGACTATATCATCCTACAAGAGATTCCTGCAGAGACCAGCTCACATCTAACCACACAGGGATGTGTCATCCTACAAGAGATTCCTGCAGAGACCAGCTCACATCTAACCACACAGGACTGTATCATCCTACAAGAGATTCCTGCAGAGACCAGCTCACATCTAACCACACAGGGACGTATCATCCTACAAGAGATTCCAACATAGATCAGCTCACATCTAACCACACAGGACTGTATCATCCTACAAGAGATTCCTGCAGAGATCAGCTCACATCTAACCACACAGGGATGTATCATCCTACAAGAGATTCCAACATAGACCAGCTCACATCTAACCACACAGGGATGTGTCATCCTACAAGAGATTCCTGCAGAGACCAGCTCACATCTAACCACACAGGACTGTGTCATCCTACAAGAGATTCCTGCAGAGACCCGCTCACATCTAACCACACAGGGATGTGTCATCCTACAAGAGATTCCTGCAGAGACCAGCTCACATCTAACCACACAGGACTGTGTCATCCTACAAGAGATTCCTGCAGAGACCAGCTCACATCTAACCACACAGGACTGTATCATCCTACAAGAGATTTCTGCAGAGACCAGCTCACATCTAACCACACAGGACTATATCATCCTACAAGAGATTCCTGCAGAGACCAGCTCACATCTAACCACACAGGACTGTATCATCCTACAAGAGATTTCTGCAGAGATCAGCTCACATCTAACCACACAGGACTATATCATCCTACAAGAGATTCCTACATAGATCAGCTCACATCTAACCACACAGGACTGTCATCCTGCAAGAGATTCCTGCAGAGACCAGCTCACATCTAACCACACAGGGATGTATCATCTACAAGAGATTCCTGCAGAGATCAGCTCACATCTAACCACACAGGACTGTGTCATCCTACAAGAGAATAATAATAATAATAACCACACAACACTGTATCATCCTACAAGAGATTCCAACATAGATCAGCTCACATCTAACCACACAGGACTGTATCATCCTACAAGAGATTCCTGCAGAGATCAGCTCACATCTAACCACACATGACTAGATCATCCTACAAGAGATTCCTGCAGAGACCAGCTCACATCTAACCACACAGGACTGTATCATCCTACAAGAGATTCCTACATAGATCAGCTCACATCTAACCACACAGGACTGTCATCCTGCAAGAGATTCCTGCAGAGACCAGCTCACATCTAACCACACAGGGATGTATCATCCTACAAGAGATTCCAACATAGATCAGCTCACATCTAACCACACAGGACTGTGTCATCCTACAAGAGAATAATAATAATAATAATAACCACACAACACTGTATCATCCTACAAGAGATTCCAACATAGATCAGCTCACATCTAACCACACAGAACTGTATCATCCTACAAGAGATTCCTGCAGAGACCAACTCACATCTAACCACACAGGGATGTATCATCCTACAAGAGATTTCTGCAGAGATCAGCTCACATCTAGCCACACAGGACTATATCATCCTACAAGAGATTCCTGCAGAGACCAGCTCACATCTAACCACACAGGGATGTGTCATCCTACAAGAGATTCCTGCAGAGACCAGCTCACATCTAACCACACAGGACTGTATCATCCTACAAGAGATTCCTGCAGAGACCAGCTCACATCTAACCACACAGGGACATATCATCCTACAAGAGATTCCAACATAGATCAGCTCACATCTAACCACACAGGACTGTATCATCCTACAAGAGATTCCTGCAGAGATCAGCTCACATCTAACCACACAGGGATGTATCATCCTACAAGAGATTCCAACATAGACCAGCTCACATCTAACCACACAGGGATGTGTCATCCTACAAGAGATTCCTGCAGAGACCAGCTCACATCTAACCACACAGGACTGTGTCATCCTACAAGAGATTCCTGCAGAGACCCGCTCACATCTAACCACACAGGGATGTGTCATCCTACAAGAGATTCCTGCAGAGACCAGCTCACATCTAACCACACAGGACTGTGTCATCCTACAAGAGATTCCTGCAGAGACCAGCTCACATCTAACCACACAGGACTGTATCATCCTACAAGAGATTTCTGCAGAGATCAGCTCACATCTAACCACACAGGACTATATCATCCTACAAGAGATTCCTGCAGAGATCAGCTCACATCTAACCACACAGGACTGTGTCATCCTACACGAGATTCCTGCAGAGACCAGCTCACATCTAACCACACAGGACTGTGTCATCCTACACGAGATTCCTGCAGAGACCAGCTCACATCTAACCACACAGGACTGTGTCATCCTAAAAGAGATTCCTGCAGAGACCAGCTCACATCTAACCACACAGGACTATATCATCCTACACGAGATTCCTGCAGAGACCAGCTCACATCTAACCACACAGGACTGTATCATCCTACAAGAGATTCCTGCAGAGATCAGCTCACATTTAGAGGGATGGAAGTTCTCACTTACCAAGAAACATTGGACAAACTGGGTTTATTTAGCTTGGAAAAAAGGCTAACATGTATAATAGACCTGACTAACATGTATAAATACATCAGAGGGCAATTCAAAAGCTTAGCAGATTAAGGGCTGGTTCACACGGGCGTCTGCTGAGCTTTTGCTTGGCATTGCGTTCAAACGCCAGCGTTTAAACGCCAGCGTTTAAAAGCTAGCTTTTGAAAGCTTTTGAAAAGCGTTCAAGGCTAGAAGTTCTGGTCTCTGCTATTGTTTCCTCGCGTTTACCGCCTCTGAAAGCAGCATGTTGCTTTTGAGACTAGACGCAACGCTGGGATCTACTGCCAGGCTTTCATGAAAGTCTGCAAAAGCCAGCTCTAAACGCTCCCATTCACTTGCATGGGATGGCAGTAGATCCCTAAAAACGCTGCGTCTGAAACGCTGCGTTAAACGCCACAAAACGCCCGTCTGAACCAGCCCTAACTTTTCTGTCCATAGGGTTGTACACGGATAAGGGGACATGATCTGCCCATGGAGGAAAAACGTTTTTGCCATTTAGAAAGGTGTCTTTTACAGTGAGAGTAACTAAAATCTGGAATATCTTACCTCAGAAAGTAGTTATGGCAAACTCTATATCTGCGTTTAAAGAGGACTTTAATGCTTTTCTTGCATTGAAGGGCATCCACGGCTGTAATTACTAGGTAAATCCCAGGAGAGTTGATCCAGGGATTTATTCGACTGCAGTGTTCTCCCCAGAGCCTATTAGCTGGGCGGAGCGCCCACCTGATCTCTGTTCCCGCACGGCTACTGTGATTGGCCGCTGTCTGCATCATAAATTCTTTCCTCTGAACTGTAGACATTACGGCTTGGAACGCAAGCATCTCCGCCCTCCTCCTCAGCTCCTTCCTTCCTATCAGCAGCGTGGAAGGGCGGGGAAATATCATAGCAGAGAGAGGAACAGGCAGACCGCGGGAACTTTCAGCTGGAGTCCGCACTGAAAAGAAAGTGCGGTTTGATTTGTTATCTTTGGTGAGTCACTCCCGCTGGCTACTACAGTGGACAGACGCTCAGGTCCTTCGGGTCACAAGAATGTCCAGAGACATCAAAGAAGTGTGGCAGCCGCATATTAACATATCAACATGTTTCTTTAGTCCGAGCATTTAGCGAGAGAGATAAGTGGTTTTACAGAGACTGTAAAAGAACCAGGTACAGCCTTCACTCTGCCTCCTGTGTCTCTGCACTTTATCACAAACTGACATGTGGTTTGCGTGCTATTAACCCCAAATTGTTCAGTTCCATCACTGTGCTATCCAGCTTTCAGTATGGGCAAATTAATGGCAAAAAGTTTAGTTCAGCGTTTTACATCAAGTTTAGCCTTTTTTTTTTTGTCTCAGCAGTCCGTTATTTAGGTTGAGAAAGACATACATCCATTGAGTTCAGACAGAATACTTGTATGTTCACAAATCACTGTGATTTAAAGAACAACTGTAGTGAGAGGTATAAGGAGGCTGCCATCTTTATTTCACTTTAAGAAATACCAGATACCTGGCAGCCTCGCTGATCCTCTGCCTATAATACTTTTAGCCACAGCCCCTGAACAAGCATGCAGCAGATCAGGTGTTTGACATTTTTGTCAGATCTGACAAGATTAGCTGCATGCCTGTTTCTTGTCTGATTCAGACACTACTGCAGCCAAATAGATCAGCAGGGCTGCCATGCATGTGTATTGTTTAAAAGGAAATAAATATGGCAGCCTCCATCTTCTCACTTCAGTTCCCCTTTAAACTAGCATGGCTTTTGCGAAGTCTTCGCTGGAGTTCTCACCACTCATGTCGCCTGCCCGTGTGATCAGCTTTAAGTCAGCACTCCTCTGCAACTAGTGTATGTGCAGCAGCAGGAATAACATACATTGCATGCAGGGATGGTGAATGGTGTCAGGTCATATATGTGATAATGGGACTATGGCACTAAGGCCCCACTCACACTGAGTTGCTTTTCAGGGAATTCTTAGAGCTTTGCTGAATGCCAGCGAACAGAGAATCGCTATGACAAAGTTGCCCTATGGTGGCATTCACACTACAGTTGCGATTTGTATGAAAATCACAAATGCACTGCATACAGCATTTTAGGAGCATTCGCAATGCGATTTTTGTTTCTTGAACAAGTTATCGTCCCACCCAGTAACACTCAGTGTGATGCTGACCTCTCCCCAGTCAGTGTGATTCCCCACCCAGTGTGACCCTCACTCTCCTTTCAGCGTTTCCTTACTTTCTGACCCAGCAGCACCCAGCGTAACCTTACTTCCCCACCCGGCTACTTTTTCATGCCACCAGGTTGGAAAATATTTCTGGGGAGAACACTGGGCTGCCATCTTAAGGAATTTTTTACCCTTTTAAGGCTAATTGGTCCAGGCCGTGTAAGGTTTTTCACCTTCTCCTAGATCAACTGGAATATGTGCGGGGTTAAGATTTCCCCCCATCCCTTATAGTTGAACTTGATGGTCGGATTTCTTTTTTCAACCAAACTATATAACAGAGATCATCTCACATCTAACCACATTAAACCATACAGGGATGTGTGTTCTAATCATACCTGCCTCTGTAAAACCTGCACAGACAATTACCTTTGGCTGCATTCGCTACGTTTTTCTTGTCCTCTGTTTTCGGCTTTGGTGTTGCTTTGAAAAAGTTAGCTAAGGACTTGGGGGCCAGACCTTTCTTCCCTCCAGATCCTCGAGGGGACAGAGGGGGTTTCCTTGGCGAGGATACAACCTTTTTTGGAGAGCTGAACTTCCCTGAAATGAAGGAATGAAGCTTGAACTGAAAAGGAATGACCATGTTGCCATCACCCCCCCCCCCCTTCCACACACACACAGGCAAACCTACTGGGAGACTTGCTGTAACTGTTGAAGAAGCAGGGCTTATGCGCACTGACACTCTGTTGGTCCACCTGATGGGACTGCGTTGCTTCTTTAAGTTGAGCCAGGATCTGACGACCACTGCGCTGACATGAGGCGTTCACTTCAAACACCTGGAAAGATGGCATCACATGTCACATACAGTCTATGATACAGAGTGCCCTAGACAGAGGGACACAACACACTAACCTTGAAGCCTAGCTCCTGTGCACAGGCATACACAGCAGCAGTTTTTCCCACACCAGGAGGTCCGGTAATGAGCACAGTATTGCACAAAAACTCTTCATCACTATCCTCACCATCACGGAAGTCATCCATGTCCCGAGTGTCTGACCAACAGGAAATCACAATGCATGAATGCATCAACAGTGCCACACTATGCATGTAAACATACCATGTACTACCATTCCCACTGTGTGTTTGTAGACACTGCTGCTCTTCCCAGTGCCTTTCTGTGTGCACGGCTTTATTAGGGATTACGATTCTCATACGGTTTGTGACGGCACCAGATAATAATCTGAACAATAAGTCGAACATTTGTATAGCGCTTTTCTCCTGTTGGACTCAAAGCGCTCAAGAGCTGCAGCCACTGGGACGCGCTCAGGAGGCCACCCTGCAGAGTTAGGCAGTCTTGCCTTGAACTCCTTACTGAATAGGTACTGACCCTAGCCAGGATTTGAACCATCCCTAATCTCCCATGTCAAAGGCGGTGCACTTAACCAGTACACTTTCCAGCCACTATTCCCGGTGCCATTCTGTGTGTGAAACTGCATCAGATATTACCATTCTGTGTATGCATGGCTGCATTTGTTATTACTACTTCCATTGTCACTCTGAATGTGTCCAGGGGTGTTCCGTGCAGTTTACTGTATGCCAGAGCTGCTTTTGGCAGAGCTTTCCTGCAGTCTATTGACAGCTGCTGATAAGAGCTTATTAGACATATTGATCTAATCTTGGAAATACAGAGGTGAATCCTTCAGAAACTGTATGAAGAATAAAGGCTTATTTTTATTGTATGCTGTGCAAGAGTTCGGGTCTGCTTTAAAGAGTAACTGTTAGCCCCAAAACTGAAAATTAAATCTCTCTTGCAATGTTTTATTTACTATTTAAATGAGCCAAAAAGGCATTGTAGAAGTTAAAAATCAATATAATTTTTTTACTATGCATCCTTTTACCCAAGCTCCGGACGCAAAGCCGCATATCAGATACTGCTGAGCATGCATAGCATGCCTAGCTCTGCCCGACCCCCCTCTCCCCCCCAGGACCAGGTGCCGATATATGCTCACCCCAAACAGCTGACCGCTCTGATACGGAGAGAGAGCGGGAGCACTTCCAGCGCCGCCACCGCAGAGCAGCCGCCGCCGAGTCACATGTGAGAGATGCACGTGTCAGAGCGGTCAGCTGTTTGGGGTGAGCATATATCGGCACCTGGTCCTGGGGGGGAGAGGGGGGTCGGGCAGAGCTAGGCATGCTATGCATGCTCAGCAGTATCTGATATGCGGCTTTGCGTCCGGAGCTTGGGTAAAAGGATACATAGTAAAAAAATTATATTGATTTTTAACTTTTACAATGCCTTTTTGGCTCATTTAAATAGTAAATAAAACATTGCAAGAGAGATTTAATTTTCAGTTTTGGGGCTACTCTTTAACCATTTCAGCCCGCAGGGATTTTTCACCTTATGCATCAGAGCAATTCTCACCTCCCATTCATTCGCTAATAACTTTATCACAATTTATTGATCTATATCTTGTTTTTTCCGCCACTAATTAGGCTTTCTTTGGGTGGTACATTTTGCTGAGAATTATTTTTTTTTAGAAATGCATTTTAACACGATTAATAAGAAAAAAAAATCATGATTTCTCAGTTTTTGGCCATTATAGCTTTAAAATAAGCCACGCTACCATAATTAAAACCTATGTATTTTATTTGCCAGTTTGTCTCGGTTATGACACCATTTAAATTTTGTCCCTATCGCAATGTATGGCGCCAATATTTTATTTGGAAATAAAGGTGCATTTTTTCCGTTTTGCGTCCATCACTATTTACAAGCTTATAATTTAAAAAATGTTCGTAGTATACCCCCTTCAAATGCATATTTAAAAAGTTCAGACCATTAGGTAACTATTTATGTCAGGCTGCAAAAGCTCATTTAAACCTCTATTCTCCTGTGTTAAACAGTTTAGAAGGAAGCCAAAAAGGCAATACTGAAGTTAAAAATCTCTCTTACTATGATGTGTGCTGAACAGCAAGGCTGTTATTCCCAAGCTCTGAAGGAGGCCGGCAGAACGCATAACAGATACTGCAAAGCATTCTGGGGCTGCCTCTTCTCCCCACTGCAGTACCTTAGGTCATCCCCTTCATTTCCCTATCACGCCCTAAGGCTGCTTTACAGTGAGAAGTTACAGGCTCATGTTACAGCAGCTTCTAACAGCAGCCTAACTCACAGCACTGAAAATTCACAGGGCACATGTTCTGTATATACTGCAGGAGTCCGCTATTGTTCCTAGACACATGGCCAATTAATATTCACTGCACAGTGGTGTTGTCGATTAGGATCTTTTTTGTGAGTCGAATCATCAGGACGCAGGGAGGATATGACATCACAATTGGCTTCATAGGAGACAGACAAACATGGAACCTGCCAGGAGCATCATTCTCTGCAAATCCTATATAAAAATTCTGTGAAATCCAAATGTGGACAGTGAAATGCATATGTAATGTAAGTAGAGCCAATATTTAGCTACTGATATATGTGTTTTTTTTTCTCTGAGACCCTATACCTAACAGCTCCTCTTTAATTGTAATTTTTTTTTCCATTAAAAAATTTTTATTTGAGTAGTATTTTTGTTTGGGAAATAAACAGTTAATTTTTAAAGTTATATGTGTAAATTGTAATGTAAAAAATATGTAGATGTAGTTTTACTATTTGGCCACAAGATGGCCACATTGAATTTTTTTTCCCCTCCTTGTGCTTCCCGCTAAGCGGAAGCACAAGGGGATGCGGAAATTTTTCCGGGCAGAAAGACTGAAGCCTCTAGTTAGAGCGCTTCGGTTTTTCTGCTGGGGAGACGGATCAGTGATCGGGAACCATGTTCCCGTTCACTGATCCCAGGGCTACCGGGGGACGGCACGGGAGTGCGCCGAAGCGCAGCAGAGCAGCCGCCCGAACGTGATCTTCACGTCTGGGCTGCAGAAATAGTTAAACTGTATCAGGAATTACCATTTCTAGTGTCACTCTGCGACCTAGATGAGAACATTCCCACCGTCACTGTGTGTGACTTCATCACCCATTACTATTCCCAGTGTCATTTGGTGTGCGACAGCATCAGGCATTACCATTCTTATCTTTCCCTGTCTTCTGCACCTGAGTGCTCTTTTCCTCCTTCTCTGCTCGTATTTTCCAGTCTTGCAGCCAGCTACAAAATTAAAATGCCCATGTTAAGCAAGAATGCAAAGAACAAACATCACCTCTGTTCACACTCTCCCCCACTATGAGGGGCCTGCAAATCACCTGTGCAGCCGTTTGATTGCAGAAGAATTTCCTATCAGTTCACCGGAGCTCTGCGGTTGGTACTTCTCAGTCCACAGAACATCTTCCCACGCTTTACCTAATGCGAATAGAAATCAAGCATAAAAGTGTAGAAATAGCCAGTGGTATATAGTCTGCACTGGGTGCCGAAAAGCTCTGTACATACACAAGAACTTGGCCGATAACATCCAGCATGTGTATGGCGGCCGTGGATAACAGTGCATCAAACGGAGCAGCTTCCAGAAGGGTAAAGAGAAAAACGGCCTCAGTAAATTTCATCTTGCCACCACATGTAGACTGGCTACAGTCCCGTGGACTTTAAAGAGAACCCGAGGTGTGTTTAAAAAAATGTTATCTGCATACAGAGGCTGGATCTGCCTATACAGCCCAGCCTCTGTTGCTATCCTAAACCCCACTAAGGTCCCCCTGCACTCTGCAATCCCTCATAAATCACAGCCGTGCTGTGAGGCTGTGTTTACATCTGTAGTGTCAGTCTCAGCTGCTCCCCCGCCTCCTGCATAGCTCCGGTCCCTGCCCCCGTCCCTTCCCTCCAATCAGCAGGGAGGGAAGGGATGCAGGCGGGGACTGGAGTTCTGCAGGAGGCGGGGAGAGCAGCAGACTGACACTATAGAGATAAACACAGCCAGCTCTGACAAGCTGTTTGTCAGCAGCGTGGCTGTGATTTATGAGGGATTGCATAGTGCAGGGGGACCTTAGGGGGGTTTGGGATAGCAACATAGGCTGGGCTGTATAGGCAGATCCAGCCTCTGTATGCAGATAACATTCTTCAAACCCACCTCGGGTTCTCTTTAACAGTTGCAAATCTTAAGTACTTAGAGTAACTTCCACCTGTTTGTAGATGATCTTGTGGGCTTGGCCTTTACCATGCTAGTCTATTATTTTTTTCTTTGTTTTCTCAGGTCAGTGTGAGACACGACCATACCAAACAGTAAAAATTAATAAGTTTGTTCATTTAAAAGGAACCAGAGGTGTGAGGCCTATGGGGGCTGTCATATTGATTTCCTTTTAAACAATACAAATTGCCTGGCTGTCCTGCTGATCTTTCTGGCATCAGCAGTGTCTGAATAACATGCCTGAAACAAGCATGCAGCTTCTCTTGTCAGATTTGTCATATCTGCATGATTGTTCAGGGTCTATGGCTTAAAATATTAGAGGCAGAGGGTAAGCAGGACAGCCAGGCAATGTGCACGATTTAAAAGGAAATAAACATGTCGGACTCCATATTTCTCTCACCTTGGGTTCCCTTTAAAGGCTGCATGACTGCATGATTGGAGACATGTGGCAGTAACTGAAGACAATAGCTTTAAAGGGACTCCGAGCAGTGCAGAAACTATGGAAAGATGCATATCATTTTAAAGCTCTCTTTCTCCTCTTTCCAATGATATATAAACCCCCGCCCTACGCCTTTTAGTTTTCGCTATTTTCGTGATTGAAATTGCCGCAGCCGAGATTTCGATCGCGAAAATAGAGAAAACTAAAAGGCATAGGGCGGTGATTTAGGGGTCATCAGAAAGAGGAGTAAGAGAGCTTTAAAATGATATCCATCTTTCCATAGTTTCTGCACTGCTCGGAGTCCCTTTAAAATCATTTCAATCCAATATTTATAATCGTTTTAGGGCTACCAACAAATGTGGCCAGTACATTTCAGAATATATCTTCAGTATAAGCTATTCATTACCCATTTTCATGTGATTTGCTTTACCTGACATATCAACACACCAGACATCACTATATTCTCTAGGTCCAAGCTTTTAAGATGTACTGAGACAAACTGTTTTGTAGCCGAATGAATCAAAGTTTGAAGCTAATTTTGGAAATGGAGGCACAAACACTCTGGGTTAAAGAGGTCAGGGAAGGCATTTCTTATTTTGAGTACACAGTAGGTAGGGTAGTTGCTGGGTTTGAGCTACAAAAACTAGGAGATCAACATATCTATGGAGACCGTGTGATTTGTATCAGCACAAGATGTTTAATTTCAGGGGATAAACAGACTGGTCAGGTGGTATCTTACCAGCCAATTAAAACCTTCCCTTGAGCTTACATTGGTATTGTCTGCATAGTAAATGTAAACCTGGCCAGTGCCATCATTCTCTTGCTGTTCTTGTCTCCTATGTTACATCTACAGGATTACAAAACAAGATGAAAACACCATGAATGAGCAGTTTGAAATACTACCTACCTGTGTCTGGCGGAGTTTTTTTCTCCTCTTCTATAATCAAGACGTCTGGTTCTGGAGAAGGTGGATGCTCTTTCACAGATGCTCTGGATAGACGGCCCCTGCTGGCACGTGTAGATGGAGCACTGGTAGCTGGCTCTTCACCTGGATTGGTGGTAGCTCTTCTCCTCTTCCTGTTCAAGCCTGGAGAAGCTTTCCTCTTCCGCTTCGGCCCACCTCCTTCCTCTTGCAAAGGCTCCTCTGCAGACCCAACCTCTGGATTGAGGCTAATGCCCAGCATCTGCCCACCTAAGCAGCAAGAAGCATGGGAAAATGACTGTGGCTCTCAGCAGAGGAATGACACTTAGAAGCAGTGGCGTAGCAATGGGGGATGCAGAGGATGTGACCGCATTGGGGTCCTTGGACCAGAGGGGCCCTTCCACAACCGCAGTTCAATGGTGCTATGCTGGTAATCATCATTACTATATAGGCTTTGAATAGCGGTAATCATTAAACTGTTCCCCTCCTCTGCTTACACCTCTCATACTGTGGATGTCCTTGGCAAGATTTGTTATGTACAAAATGCTTGGGGGGGGGGGGGGGGGGGAGCCCAATACAAAACTTGCACTAGGGCCCAAACTCCTTAGCGATGCCACTGCTTAGAAGAGCATGCTACACTACATACCAGGCTTAGTGGAGTCCTGAAGTGCTAGATAGTCCTTCTGCTTCTTTAGTAATTGGGTGAAGAAACGTCTCACTGGGAATTTGGGGTTATGCCACCGAATCTCCTCCAGAAGGCAGCTTTTAACAACCTCTGAAAACACATCCCTCCCGGGCAACTGGAAGAGAGCAGAAATTATTAATGTTTAACCTCCCTAGTGGTACTGACGGTTATACACGTCAATACAAAACATGCTGTGAGCAGTATTGGCGTACATACACGTCTCCTATGTTAGACCCTTGCTTGACACATTTTGGCAAGTTACAGGGAAAAAAAAAAAAAAACAAGGGTTATGAAAATTAATCGGAACACTTTTTGCACAGAAATTCTGGGGACATTGAATGCCAGGGAGGTTAAAATAATGCCAACAACTTCTGCTAAAAAGTAGCTACTTTAGCAACAAGTAATGTGAGCAAAAAACAAGGGCAGTACAGTCCCTAGATTTGTACAGCAATACTTGTATTAAGTGTATATATAAGTGGGACTGTGGGCAATACAGTCCCACTGTCTTCTGTTATATCAGATTACAGTGCAAAAGGATATTGAGAGGACATGAGCTAAAGTGTATCTGCAGCAAAAAAAAAAAAAAAAGAAGTGCCCCTGGGGGTGTATACCTTATTATAGCCCCGATTATATTCTCATCTGAGGAGGATCATTTTTAGCTTATGTGTACAGATTTCAAAGGCTAGTGACTGTCACACAAACTTAGAGAGGGAGTTACAGAAGAGAGTAAAAGCGCATGAGAAATTCTGTATTCGGAAGTGGAAACTGATCATTAGACAGTATGACTAAAGTGGGAGAAGAAAATTTGGGGAATTCAGGTTGTGTGTAGATAGGATGCATGGGAATAGTTTAGTAACCTATGGTGGAATACGTTAACAGAGAGCTTTGTAGGTCAGTGATAAGAGCATAAACTAGGCTGACTGACTTTTCCAAAAGGAATTTCTCTGGAACAGCTGCGTCAAAGATGGAAAGTTGGTAATAATAGCATGGTTTCTATTCAGTTCTATTAACTATGAAACTTTGGGACGGTGAACAAAGAATTTAAAGGGGCACTATGGCAAAACATTGTAACATTTAACCACTTTACCCCCCGCGGTGCGGATTTCTCGGTCCCTTTTTCCACCGTTAACACCAAGGGACGGAGAAATCCGCACCTGACGTCGCTCCCGCCGCTGTCCGCGCGCCGCCGGCCGGAGATCAATGAACGGGAAAGACGTTCCCGTTCGTTGATCCAAGCCCCCGCAATGATCAGCTGCTTCTACGAGAAGCAGCGCGATCATTGTGAGAAAAAATAAAAAGTTTTCCAACCTCATAACACTTCGCTTGCAGGACGCATAACCAAAAAGTTACTGTGGCCATCTTGTGGCCAAATAGTAAAACTACACCCTAAAGCATTTTTCATATACAAATACATTAGCTATCCACAAAAAAGTAACTCATTACCGCCCACACTCCAATTTTTATTATTTTTTTTGTAATTAAAAAAAAAAATTACAATTAAAATAAAATACATAATTAGTTTCCTTAGGGACTGAACTTTTTAAATATTTATGTCAAGAGGGTATAACACTGTTACTTTATAAACTACGGGCTTGTAATTAGGGATGGACGCAAAACTAAAAAAAAATAAAAAAATAATGCACCTTTATTTCCCAAAAAAATATTGCCGCTAAACATTGTGATAGGGACATCATTTAAACGGTTTTATAACCGGGACAAATACATTTCATGGGTTTTAATTACAGTAGCATGCATTATTTAAAAACTATTAAGGCCGAAAACTGCAAAATAAATTTTTTCCAACTTTCCCATTAAAACACATTTAGAATAAAATAATTCTTGGCATAATGTCCCACTTAAAGAAAGCCTAATTGGTGGCGAAAAAATATAAGATATAGTTCATTTCATTGTGATAAGTAATGATAAAGTTATAGACGAAAGAATGGAAGGAGCGCTGAAAGGTGAAAATTGCTCTGGTGCTCAAGGGGTAAAACCCCTCAGTTGTGAAGTGGTTAAAATATGCGCAAACAGACAAATAAGTATTTTTTTTTCCAGAGTAAAATGAGCCATAAATGACTTTTCTCCTATGTTGCTGTCACTTACAGTAGGTAGTAGTAAGAGACAGGTTTTGGACTAGTCCATCTCTTCATAGGGGATTATCGGCAAGGCTTGTATTCTTTATAAAGATATTCCCTAAAAAAGATTTATATAATGATGCTGGCCAGCTTCCCTGCTCCCTACACAGTTTTTTGGCAGCTACGTGCTTTTGAAAATAATCTCTGAGAATCCCTATGAAGAGATGGACTAGTCCAAAACCTGTCGTTTCTGTAAGATTTCTACTACCTACTGTAAGTGACAGCAACATAGGAGAAAAGTCATTTGCGGCTCATTTTACTCTGGAAAAAAACACATTTCTTATTTGTATATGTTTGCACAAATTTTAAAATGTTTCGCCGTAGTGCCCCTTTAAGGAAAACCCCACCAGAGAAGGAACCAATAGCACAGAATCACTATAGAATATTTATATAGTGTTAAAGGGAACCAGAGGTGAGAGGGATAAGCAGGCTGACAGGTTTATTTACTTTTATATAATACAGATTACATGGCTGTCCTGCTGATCGTCTGCCTCTAATACTTTTAGCTATAGACCCTGAACAAGCATGTAAATCAGATGTCTATGACAAAATCAGACAAAATTAGCTGCATGTTTGTTTCAGGTGTGTAATTCAGACATTACTGATGTCAGAAAGATCAACAGGACAGCCAAACAACTGGTATGGTTTAAAAGGAAATCTAAATGGCAGCCTACATTCTCACCTCAGGTTCCTTTTAAACAAAAATTTAAAAAGGATCCTGCCAATCTACCAGGTGGTCCTATGTAGCCTTACATACTCAGGAAAGCAGGCCGCAATTATCAGTGGCACTGGCAGTCCCTGTAATTAATCTATCAACTATATAAAGCATAGCTCCAATTTTTCTTCTACTGTCTTTTCCACTGCTCTCTCCTCTGGTCTGCTCTCTATATATCTATATATATTTGGGAAAGCTGTTTTGCATGGCTGCCAGCTGTTACTAGAAAGGGAGTGATTACGCCCAACTTCTACGTATGCACAGGCAGCATCTTTATGGATGCAAGGCTCCTTTCTCCCTGTGAAATGAATGTGACATGATAGTAAACACGACAAAGTTTCAGGAGGGCGGAGGGAGGAATTTCCTGCATTGTGCAGACTTGTAAACCAATGAGGAATACAGATGGAGAATAATTTCTGATGAGATCTGGCTCCATAGCATGTCCTATGCAGCTGTACCACTGACATTTTAAGAACACGGTAATGTATTGAGGCGTATCTGTCCAATATATGAGCCACAAGACATTGGAATCCATATTTCAGGCTCCAAGGATACCTCCAGCCCTCATCTACCAACTAAAACAAACACACTCACCGAAACCGGAAGCTGAAGGTAAGACCGAGACTTGGAGCAGCTGGTAAAATCTCCAATGGACAGAGAGGATTGAGTAGCATGTGAAGCATCCAGGGACACAGCTGCGACTTCTCTCAGCAGAGGGCAGAGTGGCATGGCCAGATTCCACTGCACACATCCTGCAGGGTCAGATAAGAATTGTCAGTATGAAATAAACCAAAACAGAAGTTAAAAAACGGGTGCATAAGGGCCAGTTCACACAGGCGACCGCCGGCGGCTCATTTCGCGATATCAAACGCTTTTCTGGTACCACGCAGAAAAGTGTCTGGCAATGTATCCCGTTGGATCACGGCAAAACCCACAGACACTAGGCGCTACATTAGGCGTCTTGGAAAATTATGTAGACCGCAGTGCTTGCGCATTTAATGGTAAATGCAATGGGATGAACGCTACCATTCATCTCAATGCAACATACGGCACATCCTGGCGGTAAACGACGTGCACGGACGCCGGCAGCTGTCCGTCTGAACTAAGCCTTAAATAGGCAGGAGAGAGAAGCTCGGCGACTCACCGTCTCTCTGCTGCACGTGGACGACAGTCTGGAAGGAGGAGCTGGACAGAAAATATGCTTCTCTTAGTGCAGTAGTTTTGGCTATGTGTCTCCTTAAAGAATCTGGCAAGCCGCTCATAAGAAATTCTCTCTTAGCTTTGAACTGCTCGTCATCCTGAGAATTTTCTGATGCTTCAGAACTGAAAAAAAAATCACCAGTTGTAAAAGGTTGTCCATTACAACACTAGAAAAATGCACTCCATCAGCTCTCCAGGTGAAGGGGAAGAAAGGGCAGGAGACAGAGGTGTGGTATGGAGCAGTGCGGGCTGGAGACAGAGGCGTGGTATGGAGCAGTGCGGGCTGGAGACAGAGGCGTGGTATGGAGCAGTGCGGGCTGGAGACAGAGGCGTGGTATGGAGCAGTGCGGGCTGGAGACAGAGGCGTGGTATGGAGCAGTGCGGGCTGGAGACAGAGGCGTGGTATGGAGCAGTGTGGGCTGGAGACAGAGGCGTGGTATGGAGCAGTGCAGGCTGGAGACAGAGGCGTGGTATGGAGCAGTGCGGGCTGGAGACAGAGGCGTGGTATGGAGCAGTGCGGGCTGGAGACAGAGGCGTGGTATGGAGCAGTGCGGGCTGGAGACAGAGGCGTGGTATGGAGCAGTGCGGGCTGGAGACAGAGGCGTGATTTGGAGCAGTGTGGGCTGGAGACAGAGGCATGATGTGGAGCAGTGTGGGCTGGAGACAGAGGCATGATGTGGAGCAGTGCGGGCTGGAGACAGAGGCATGATGTGGAGCAGTGCGGGCTGGAGACAGAGGCGTGGTATGGAGCAGTGCGGGCTGGAGACAGAGGCGTGGTATGGAGCAGTGCGGGCTGGAGACAGAGGCGTGGTATGGAGCAGTGCGGGCTGGAGACAGAGGCATGATGTGGAGCAGTGTGGGCTGGAGACAGAGGCGTGGTATGGAGCAGTGTGGGCTGGAGACAGAGGTGTGGTATGGAGCAGTGCGGGCTGGAGACAGAGGCGTGGTATGGAGCAGTGCGGGCTGGAGACAGAGGCGTGGTATGGAGCAGTGCGGGCTGGAGACAGAGGCGTGGTATGGAGCAGTGCGGGCTGGAGACAGAGGCGTGGTATGGAGCAGTGCGGGCTGGAGACAGAGGCGTGGTATGGAGCAGTGCGGGCTGGAGACAGAGGCGTGGTATGGAGCAGTGCGGGCTGGAGACAGAGGCGTGGTATGGAGCAGTGCGGGCTGGAGACAGAGGCGTGGTATGGAGCAGTGCGGGCTGGAGACAGAGGCGTGGTATGGAGCAGTGCGGGCTGGAGACAGAGGCGTGGTATGGAGCAGTGCGGGCTGGAGACAGAGGCGTGGTATGGAGCAGTGCGGGCTGGAGACAGAGGCGTGGTATGGAGCAGTGCGGGCTGGAGACAGAGGCGTGGTATGGAGCAGTGTGGGATGGAGACAGAGGCATGATGTGGAGCAGTGTGGGCTGGAGAGAGAGAGGCGTGGTATGGAGCAGAGCGGGCTGGAGACAGAGGCATGATGTGGAGCAGTGCGGGCTGGAGACAGAGGCATGATGTGGAGCAGTGTGGGCTGGAGACAGAGGCGTGGTATGGAGCAGTGCGGGCTGGAGACAGAGGCGTGGTATGGAGCAGTGCGGGCTGGAGACAGAGGCGTGGTATGGAGCAGTGCGGGCTGGAGACAGAGGCGTGGTATGGAGCAGTGCGGGCTGGAGACAGAGGCGTGGTATGGAGCAGTGCGGGCTGGAGACAGAGGCGTGGTATGGAGCAGTGCGGGCTGGAGACAGAGGCGTGGTATGGAGCAGTGTGGGCTGGAGACAGAGGCATGATGTGGAGCAGTGTGGGCTGGAGACAGACGTGGTATGGAGCAGTGTGGGCTGGAGACAGACGTGGTATGGAGCAGTGTGGGCTGGAGACAGACGTGGTATGGAGCAGAGTGGGCTGGAGACAGAGGCATGATGTGGAGCAGTGCGGGCTGGAGACAGAGGCGTGGTATGGAGCAGTGCGGGCTGGAGACAGAGGCGTGGTATGGAGCAGTGTGGGCTGGAGACAGAGGCGTGGTATGGAGCAGTGCAGGCTGGAGACAGAGGCGTGGTATGGAGCAGTGCGGGCTGGAGACAGAGGCGTGGTATGGAGCAGTGCGGGCTGGAGACAGAGGCGTGGTATGGAGCAGTGCGGGCTGGAGACAGAGGCGTGGTATGGAGCAGTGCGGGCTGGAGACAGAGGCGTGATTTGGAGCAGTGTGGGCTGGAGACAGAGGCATGATGTGGAGCAGTGTGGGCTGGAGACAGAGGCATGATGTGGAGCAGTGCGGGCTGGAGACAGAGGCATGATGTGGAGCAGTGCGGGCTGGAGACAGAGGCATGATGTGGAGCAGTGCGGGCTGGAGACAGAGGCGTGGTATGGAGCAGTGCGGGCTGGAGACAGAGGCGTGGTATGGAGCAGTGCGGGCTGGAGACAGAGGCATGATGTGGAGCAGTGTGGGCTGGAGACAGAGGCGTGGTATGGAGCAGTGTGGGCTGGAGACAGAGGTGTGGTATGGAGCAGTGCGGGCTGGAGACAGAGGCGTGGTATGGAGCAGTGCGGGCTGGAGACAGAGGCGTGGTATGGAGCAGTGCGGGCTGGAGACAGAGGCGTGGTATGGAGCAGTGCGGGCTGGAGACAGAGGCGTGGTATGGAGCAGTGCGGGCTGGAGACAGAGGCGTGGTATGGAGCAGTGCGGGCTGGAGACAGAGGCGTGGTATGGAGCAGTGCGGGCTGGAGACAGAGGCGTGGTATGGAGCAGTGCGGGCTGGAGACAGAGGCGTGGTATGGAGCAGTGCGGGCTGGAGACAGAGGCGTGGTATGGAGCAGTGCGGGCTGGAGACAGAGGCGTGGTATGGAGCAGTGCGGGCTGGAGACAGAGGCGTGGTATGGAGCAGTGCGGGCTGGAGACAGAGGCGTGGTATGGAGCAGTGTGGGATGGAGACAGAGGCATGATGTGGAGCAGTGTGGGCTGGAGAGAGAGAGGCGTGGTATGGAGCAGAGCGGGCTGGAGACAGAGGCATGATGTGGAGCAGTGCGGGCTGGAGACAGAGGCATGATGTGGAGCAGTGTGGGCTGGAGACAGAGGCGTGGTATGGAGCAGTGCGGGCTGGAGACAGAGGCGTGGTATGGAGCAGTGCGGGCTGGAGACAGAGGCGTGGTATGGAGCAGTGCGGGCTGGAGACAGAGGCGTGGTATGGAGCAGTGCGGGCTGGAGACAGAGGCGTGGTATGGAGCAGTGCGGGCTGGAGACAGAGGCGTGGTATGGAGCAGTGTGGGCTGGAGACAGAGGCATGATGTGGAGCAGTGTGGGCTGGAGACAGACGTGGTATGGAGCAGTGTGGGCTGGAGACAGACGTGGTATGGAGCAGTGTGGGCTGGAGACAGACGTGGTATGGAGCAGTGTGGGCTGGAGACAGACGTGGTATGGAGCAGAGTGGGCTGGAGACAGAGGCATGATGTGGAGCAGTGTGGGCTGGAGACAGAGGTGTGGTATGGAGCAGTGCGGGCTGGAGACAGAGGCGTGGTATGGAGCAGTGCGGGCTGGAGACAGAGGCGTGGTATGGAGCAGTGCGGGCTGGAGACAGAGGCGTGGTATGGAGCAGTGCGGGCTGGAGACAGAGGCGTGGTATGGAGCAGTGCGGGCTGGAGACAGAGGCGTGGTATGGAGCAGTGCGGGCTGGAGACAGAGGCGTGGTATGGAGCAGTGCGGGCTGGAGACAGAGGCGTGGTATGGAGCAGTGCGGGCTGGAGACAGAGGCGTGGTATGGAGCAGTGCGGGCTGGAGACAGAGGCGTGATTTGGAGCAGTGTGGGCTGGAGACAGAGGCATGATGTGGAGCAGTGTGGGCTGGAGACAGAGGCATGATGTGGAGCAGTGTGGGCTGGAGACAGAGGCATGATGTGGAGCAGTGCAGGCTGGAGACAGAGGCGTGGTATGGAGCAGTGCGGGCTGGAGACAGAGGCGTGGTATGGAGCAGTGCGGGCTGGAGACAGAGGCGTGGTATGGAGCAGTGCGGGCTGGAGACAGAGGCGTGGTATGGAGCAGTGCGGGCTGGAGACAGAGGCGTGGTATGGAGCAGTGCGGGCTGGAGACAGAGGCGTGGTATGGAGCAGTGCGGGCTGGAGACAGAGGCGTGGTATGGAGCAGTGTAGGATGGAGACAGAGGCATGATGTGGAGCAGTGTGGGCTGGAGAGAGAGAGGCGTGGTATGGAGCAGAGCGGGCTGGAGACAGAGGCGTGGTATGGAGCAGTGTAGGATGGAGACAGAGGCATGATGTGGAGCAGTGCGGGCTGGAGACAGAGACGTGATTTGGAGCAGTGGAGGCAGAAGACAGGCGTGGTATGGAGCAGTGTGGGCTGGGGACAGGCGTGGTATGGAGCAATGCGGGCTGGAGAGAGAGAGGCGTGGTATGGAGCAGAGCGGGCTGGAGACAGAGGCGTGGTATGGAGCAGTGTGGGCTGGAGACAGAGGCATGATGTGGAGCAGTGTGGGCTGGAGACAGAGGCATGGTATGGAGCAGTGCGGGCTGGAGACAGAGGCGTGGTATGGAGCAGTGTGCGCTGGAGACAGGCGTGGTATGGAGCAGTGCGGGCTGGAGAGAGAGGCGTAGTATGGAGCAATGCGGGCTGGAGACAGGCGTGGTATGGAGCAGCGCGGGCTGGAGACAGAGGCGTGGTATGGAGCAGTGTGGGCTGGAGACAGACGTGGTATGGAGCAGTGTGGGCTGGAGACAGACGTGGTATGGAGCAGTGTGGGCTGGAAAAAACGTGGTATGGAGCAGAGTGGGCTGGAGACAGAGGCATGATGTGGAGCAGTGCGGGCTGGAGACAGAGGCGTGGTATGGAGCAGTGCGGGCTGGAGACAGAGGCGTGGTATGGAGCAGTGTGGGCTGGAGACAGACGTGGTATGGAGCAGTGTGGGCTGGAGACAGACGTGGTATGGAGCAGTGTGGGCTGGAGACAGACGTGGTATGGAGCAGTGTGGGCTGGAGACAGACGTGGTATGGAGCAGTGTGGGCTGGAGACAGACGTGGTATGGAGCAGAGTGGGCTGGAGACAGAGGCATGATGTGGAGCAGTGCGGGCTGGAGACAGAGGCGTGGTATGGAGCAGTGCGGGCTGGAGACAGAGGCGTGGTATGGAGCAGTGCGGGCTGGAGACAGAGGCGTGGTATGGAGCAGTGCGGGCTGGAGACAGAGGCGTGGTATGGAGCAGTGTGGGATGGAGACAGAGGCATGATGTGGAGCAGTGTGGGCTGGAGAGAGAGAGGCGTGGTATGGAGCAGAGCGGGCTGGAGACAGAGGCATGATGTGGAGCAGTGCGGGCTGGAGACAGAGGCATGATGTGGAGCAGTGCGGGCTGGAGACAGAGACGTGATTTGGAGCAGTGGAGGCAGAAGACAGGCGTGGTATGGAGCAGTGTGGGCTGGGGACAGGCGTGGTATGGAGCAATGCGAGCTGGAGAGAGAGAGGCGTGGTATGGAGCAGAGCGGGCTGGAGACCGAGGCGTGGTATGGAGCAGTGTGGGCTGGAGACAGAGGCATGATGTGGAGCAGTGTGGGCTGGAGACAGACGTGGTATGGAGCAGTGTGGGCTGGAGACAGACGTGGTATGGAGCAGTGTGGGCTGGAGACAGACGTGGTATGGAGCAGTGTGGGCTGGAGACAGACGTGGTATGGAGCAGTGTGGGCTGGAGACAGAGGCGTACTATGGAGCAGTGTGGGCTGGAGACAGAGGCGTGCTATGGAGCAGTGTGGGCTGGAGACAGACGTGGTATGGAGCAGAGTGGGCTGGAGACAGAGGCATGATGTGGAGCAGTGCGGGCTGGAGACAGAGGCATGGTATGGAGCAGTGCGGGCTGGAGACAGGCGTGGTATGGAGCAGTGCGGGCTGGAGAGAGAGGCGTAGTATGGAGCAATGCGGGCTGGAGACAGGCGTGGTATGGAGCAGCGCGGGCTGGAGACAGAGGCGTGGTATGGAGCAGTGTGGGCTGGAGACAGAGGTATGATGTGGAGCAGTGCGGGCTGGAGACAGAGGCGTGGTATAAAGCAGTGCGGGCTGGAGACAGAGGCGTGGTATGGAGCAGTGCGGGCTGGAGACAGAGGCGTGGTATGGAGCAGTGCGGGCTGGAGACAGAGGCGTGGTATGGAGCAGTGCGGGCTGGAGACAGAGGCGTGGTATGGAGCAGTGCGGGCTGGAGACAGAGGCGTGGTATGGAGCAGTGTGGGCTGGAGACAGAGGCGTGGTATGGAGCAGTGCGGGCTGGAGACAGAGGCGTGGTATGGAGCAGTGCGGGCTGGAGACAGAGGCGTGGTATGGAGCAGTGCGGGCTGGAGACAGAGGCGTGGTATGGAGCAGTGCGGGCTGGAGACAGAGGCGTGGTATGGAGCAGTGCGGGCTGGAGACAGAGGCGTGGTATGGAGCAGTGCGGGCTGGAGACAGTGGCATGATGTGGAGCAGTGCGGGCTGGAGACAGAGGCATGATTTGGAGCAGTGTGGGCTGGAGACAGAGGCGTGGTATGGAGCAGTGGAGGCAGAAGACAGGCGTGGTATGGAGCAGTGCGGGCTGGGGACAGGCGTGGTATGGAGCAGAGCGGGCTGGAGACAGAGGCATGATGTGGAGCAGTGTGGGCTGGAGACAGAGGCGTGGTATGGAGCAGTGTGGGCTGGAGCCAGAGGCATGATGTGGAGCAGTGTGGGCTGGAGACAAAGGCATGATGTGGAGCAGTGTGGGCTGGAGACAGAGGCATGATGTGGAGCAGTGTGGGCTGGAGACAAAGGCATGATGTGGAGCAGTGTGGGCTGGAGACAGAGGCGTGCTATGGAGCAGTGTGGGCTGGAGACAGACGTGGTATGGAGCAGTGTGGGCTGGAGACAGAGGCATGATGTGGAGCAGTGTGGGCTGGAGACAGAGGCATGAGGTGGAGCAGTGTGGGCTGGAGACAGAGGCATGATGTGGAGCAGTGTGGGCTGGAGACAGAGGCATGATGTGGAGCAGTGTGGGCAGATGACAGAGGCGTGGTATGGAGCAGTGCGGGCTGGAGACAGAGGCGTGGTATGGAGCAGTGCAGGCTGGAGACAGTGGCATGATGTGGAGCAGTGCGGGCTGGAGACAGAGGCATGATTTGGAGCAGTGTGGGCTGGAGACAGAGGCGTGGTATGGAGCAGTGGAGGCAGAAGACAGGCGTGGTATGGAGCAGTGCGGGCTGGGGACAGGCGTGGTATGGAGCAGAGCGGGCTGGAGACAGAGGCATGATGTGGAGCAGTGTGGGCTGGAGACAGAGGCGTGGTATGGAGCAGTGTGGGCTGGAGCCAGAGGCATGATGTGGAGCAGTGTGGGCTGGAGACAAAGGCGTGGTATGGAGCAGTGTGGGCTGGAGACAAAGGCATGATGTGGAGCAGTGTGGGCTGGAGACAAAGGCATGATGTGGAGCAGTGTGGGCTGGAGATAGAGGCATGATGTGGAGCAGTGTGGGCTGGAGACAAAGGCATGATGTGGAGCAGTGTGGGCTGGAGACAGAGGCGTGCTATGGAGCAGTGTGGGCTGGAGACAGACGTGGTATGGAGCAGTGTGGGCTGGAGACAGAGGCATGATGTGGAGCAGTGTGGGCTGGAGACAGAGGCATGAGGTGGAGCAGTGTGGGCTGGAGACAGAGGCATGATGTGGAGCAGTGTGGGCTGGAGACAGAGGCATGATGTGGAGCAGTGTGGGCAGATGACAGAGGCGTGGTATGGAGCAGTGTGGGCTGGGGACAGGCGTGGTATGGAGCAGGGCTGTGGAGTCGGTCCAAAAATCCTCTGACTCCTCAGTTTAGGATTCCTCCTCTAATTTGCATATTACAATTTTGTTGATTAACAATATATAACGTGAAATTCGTCTCTTAACTGTCAACGCTTAGAAATTTTACAAGACAACTGAAATGAGAAGGATATGTAGACTACTATATTTATTCCCTTTAGACTAAAACTAGTCCTTGGTAAGAGTACTTGCAAAAGGTACAGACCGGAACAAAGAACATCTATCAGGCAATGTTACTGTGGGTACATGTAAGAATGATGTGCAGGTACTCTGCAGGGGAATGAGGAGATTCTTCCTCTATTACACATTCTTCATGCACAATCTGAACAAGGTTTATGGGTGATAGACAACACCTCTGTGTTCAATGTGCACAACATTCTCAGTGGATTCCCTGCAGCTCTGTGGGGAGAGCATATGTAGAGCATAGTACTACTGTGTAACAAAGTAAACCCGAGACAGATGAAATTAAAGTTTTATACATACCTGGGGCTTCCTCCAGCCCCCTTCAGGCTAATCAGTCCCTCGCTGTCCTCCTCCGCCACCTGGATCTTCTGCTATGAGTTCAGGTACTTGAGCCAGTCTGGTGTAGTGCGCATGCACACACTCCGCCGCCGGGAGCATACTACACCTGCGCAGCACTATTGTGCAGGTGCAGAACGCACCTGGCTGTGGAAGCGGCACGTAGCCAGACTGCTCTGACTGGCTGAATTACCGGGACTCATAGCAGAAGATGCAGGTGGCGGAGGAGGACAGCGAGGGACCGAATGGCCTGAAGGGAGCTGGAGGAAGCCCCAGGTATGTATAAAGCTTTTCTTTTCATCCTTCTCAGGTACCATTTAATTCGTAGTCACCAAACCAAATTTTAACAAAATATCAATTTATTTGATTTCATGAGCAAAGAGAGTGCATACATTTGCATAAACCAGCATCAATGCAGAATTATTTCCATCTCATTGACCATCTCTATTAGTGACACGGCTACACATTAGGCTTTATACTTACAGCATAGATGTTATTTCGTATACAGTGGAGGAAATAATTATTTGACCCCTCACTGATTTTGTAAGTTTGTCCAATGACAAAGAAATGAAGTCTCAGAACAGTATCATTTCAATGGTAGGTTTATTTTAACAGTGGCAGATAGCACATCAAAAGGAAAATCGAAAAAATAACCTTAAATAAAAGATAGCAACTGATTTGCATTTCATTGAGTGAAATAAGTTTTTGAACCCCTACCAACCATTAAGAGTTCTGGCTCCCACAGAGTGGTTAGACACTTCTACTCAATTAGTCACCCTGTCTTAACTAGTCACCTGTATAAAAGACACCTGTCCACAGAATCAATCAATCAAGCAGACTCCAAACTCTCCAACATGGGAAAGACCAAAGAGCTGTCCAAGGATGTCAGAGACAAAATTGTAGACCTGCACAAGGCTGGAATGGGCTACAAAACCATTAGCAAGAAGCTGGGAGAGAAGGTGACAACTGTTGGTGCGATTGTTCGAAAATGGAAGGAGCACAAAATGACCATCAATCGACCTCGCTCTGGGGCTCCACGCAAGATCTCACCTCGTGGGGTGTCAATGGTTCTGAGAAAGGTGAAAAAGCATCCTAGAACACCACGGGAGGAGTTAGTGAATGACCTCAAATTAGCAGGGACCACAGTCACCAAGAAAACCATTGGAAACACATTACACCGCAATGGATTAAAATCCTGCAGGGCTCGCAAGGTCCCCCTGCTTAAAGAGACTCCGTAACAAAAATTGCATCCTGTTTTTTATCATCCTACAAGTTCCAAAAGCTATTCTAATGTGTTCTGGCTTACTGCAGCACTTTATACTATCACTGTCTCTGTAATAAATCAACTTATCTCTCTTGTCAGACTTGTCAGCCTGTGTCTGGAAGGCTGCCAAGTTCTTCAGTGTTGTGGTTCTGTGATGCATCCCCCCCCTCCAGGCCCCTCTCTGCACACTGCCTGTGTATTATTTAGATTAGGGCAGCTTCTCTCTTATGTTTTACAAGCTGGTTAAATCCTCCTCTGAGCTGGCTGGGCTTTCACATACTGAGGAATTACATACAGGCAGAGCTGTCTGCACTCTGCAGGAAGAAACAGCCTGACACTTCAGTGGAAGATAGCTGCAGGGGGAAAGAAACACACAAATGATCTCTTGAGATTCAAAAGGAAGGCTGTATACAGCCTGCTTGTGTATGGATGTATTTTCTATGTGTGGACATACTGTACATCAACCTACTTCCTGTTTTGGTGGCCATTTTATTTGTTTATAAACAAACTTTTTAAAACTGTTTTTAACCACTTTTAATGCGGCGAGGAGCGGCGAAATTGTGTCAGAGGGTAATAGGAGATGTCCCCTAACGCACTGGTATGTTTACTTTTGTGCGATTTTAACAATACAGATTCTCTTTAAGAAGGCACATGTGCAGGCCCGTCTGAAGTTTGCCAATGAACACCTGAATGATTCTGTGAGTGACTGGGAGAAGTTGCTATGGTCTGATGAGACCAAAATAGAGCTCTTTGGCATTAACTCAACTCGCTGTGTTTGGAGGAAGAAAAATGCTGCCTATGACCCCCAAAACACCATCCCCACCGTCAAGCATGGGGGTGGAAACATTTTGCTTTGGGGGTGTTTTTCTGCTAAGGGCACAGGACAACTTAATCGCATTAACGGGAAAATGGACGGAGCCATGTATCGTGAAATCCTGAACGACAACCTCCTTCCCTCTGCCAGGAAACTGAAAATGGGTCGTGGATGGGTGTTCCAGCACGACAATGACCCAAAACATACAGCAAAGGCAACAAAGGAGTGGCTCAAGAAGAAGCACATTAAGGTCATGGAGTGGCCTAGTCAGTCTCCGGACCTTAATCCAATAGAAAACCTATGGAGGGAGCTCAAGCTCAGAGTTGCACAGAGACAGCCTCGAAACCTTAGGGATTTAGAGATGATCTGCAAAGAGGAGTGGACCAACATTCCTCCTAAAATGTGTGCAAACTTGGTCATCAATTACAAGAAACGTTTGACCTCTGTGCTTGCAAACAAGGGTTTTTCCACTAAGTATTAAGTCTTTTATTGTTAGAGGGTTCAAAAACTTATTTCACTCAATGAAATGCAAATCAGTTGCTATCTTTTATTTAACCACTTGAGGACCCACACTTTACCCCCCCTTAAGGACCAGCATTGAAGTATGTGATCTGTGCTGGGTGGGCTCTACAGCCCCCAGCACAGATCAGGGTGCAGGCAGAGAGATCAGATCACCCCCCTTTTTTCCCCACTAGGGGGATGATGTGCTGGGGGGGTCCGATCTCTCCTGCCTGCGTGTGGCTGGCGGGGGGGGGGCACCTCAAAGCCCCCCTCTGCGGCGACATTCACCCCCCTCCCTCTCCTACCTGTCCCCCCGGTGATCGGGGCTGCACAGGACGCTATCCGTCCTGTGCAGCCTGTGACAGGACGTCCCCTGTCACATGGCGGCAATCCCCGGCCGCTGATTGGCCGGGGATCGCCGATCTGCCTTACGGCGCTGCTGCGCAGCAGCGCCGTACAATGTAAACAAAGCGGATTATTTCCGCTTGTGTTTACATTTAGCCTGCGAGCCGCCATCGGCGGCCTGCAGGCTATTCACGGAGCCCCCCGCCGTGATTTGACAGGAAGCAGCCGCTCGCGCGAGCGGCTGCTTCCTGATTAATCATCCTGCAGCTGGCGACGCAGTACTGCGTCGCTGGTCCTGCAGCCTCCACTTTTCCGACGCACGGTATAAGCGTGCGGTCGGCAAGTGGTTAAGGTTATTTTTTCGATTTTCCTTTTGATGTGCTATCTGCCACTGTTAAAATAAACCTACCATTGAAATTATACTGTTCTGAGACTTTTCATTTCTTTGTCATTGGACAAACTTACAAAATCAGTGAGGGGTCAAATAATTATTTCCTCCTCTGTATATAAGAGATTCCTGTGCACACATCATATATACTGTACAGTCACAATCAGTGGTATATCTGACTTTAAAAATACGGGGACTGCTTTATTGAAGCAGCACAAGTAACTAATTTTGATTGGTTTATTTCATTTTTGTGGACTGAACACAGCTATTACTGTAAATATACATTATTTTTAATGACTATTATCTGAGAAATAGAAAATGTTATCATATTTTCTATTTTAATTACAGTTACAAATTCATTAGGAGTCGGAGCATTTTTTTCCCGACTCCAGGCACCCAAAATTGCTCCGACTCAGACTCCACAGCCCTGGTATGGAGCAGTGGGGCCAGGAGACAGGCATGGTATGGAGCAGTGGGGGCTGGAGACAGAGGCGTGATGTGGAGCAGTGTGGGCAGGAACCAGAAGTGTGATATAGAGCAGTGGGGCAAGGAGACCGAGGCACAATGTGGAGCAGAGTGGCGTGATACGTAGCAGTGTAAATAGGTGCAATTTGGGGCAGTGTTCGGCCAGCGGGCCTTAGTTTGAAAACCACTGGTGTTGGGCAACATGGCCAGGAGACAGAAGCATGGTTTGGAGTAGTGTGGTCAGAAGACAGAGGTGTGATGTAGAGAGGTGTGACCAGGTGACAGAGGCATAGTGTGGAGCCACACGGTCATGAGACAGAGGCACGAGTAGAGTGGCCAGGAGACAGAGCAGTGGTGTGGCGCAGAGTGGCCAGGAGAAAGAGCAGTGGTGTGGCGCAGAGTGGCCAGGAGACAGAGGAATGCTGTGGAGCAGCATGGCTAGGAGGGCTGGAAACAGATGCGTGGCATGGAACAGTGTGGGCTGGAGACAGGAGGCGTGGTGTGGAGCCGCATGGTCAGTAGACACAGGTGAGTAGAGTGGCCAGGAGACAGAGGCGTGGTGAGTAGAGTGGCCAGGAGACAGAGGGATGGTGTAGAGCAGCATGGCCAGGAGACAGAGGCGTGAGGCAGGGTAGGCAAGAGACAGAAGTATAATAATAAATAGTGTGGGTAAAAAATACACGGGCATTAAGAGGGGCAGTGCTGAGCAGGAGACAGAGGTGGGATATAGGACAGTCAAGAACATAAAACTCACCCATCATCAAGGGTAATAATGCCAGATTTTGCAGCTTTATTCAGAAATTCTTTTTGACCTTTTTAAAAAAAAATATGCATAATATTAGAGGGCGATTGAACTTGCATACAGCAAACTGACAGTTAAGACTGGCCACATCACAGACAAACACACACCCCTGTTACAGTCACAGGGAAGCCAGTGTTAGTTACACACACTAAGGGCTGGTGCACACCAAAACCCGCTAGCAGATCCGCAAAATGCTAGCAGATTTTTAAACGCTTTTTTTTTATTTTTATGAGGCGTTTTGCGGATTGCTGCTGCGGTTTTCAGTATAGTAGATTTCATATATTGTTACAGTAAAGCTGTTACTGAACAGCTTCTGTAACAAAAACGCCTGCAAAACCGCTCTGAAGTGCCGTTTTTCAGAGCGGTTTGCGTTTTTCCTATACTTAACATTGAGGCAGAAACGCATCCGAAATCCAAAAAATGCCTCACCCAGGCATTTTTCGTTTCTGCAAAACGCCTGCCGCTCTGGTGTGCACCACCCCATTGAGATACATTGACCAAGCAGATCCGCAGCCGCAAGCGGATCTGAAAACGCCCAAAAAGCCGCTCGGTGTGCACCAGCCCTAAAATTCCCATAGCTATGCACAGACAGAACTGTATCCATGGACAGAAGATAGTACCGGCAGGTGTGCTCTTCACCTTCTTCCCCAAGACATCATTTAAGCTTCGAAGATTGGACTTCTTCTCTTCCTTAGGATAAATAATGGGGGTGTTACTGATGTCATCAACCATGATGGGATCCTAAAAAGAAAGAAACCATATGAGGATAGATTGCTGGAGCCAAAAGCGCAACCTCCAAAGCAGAAGAGACCAGGAAGGGTTTTGATACCTGAGATTTCCGCTTTTGCTGGCGGACGGACCTCCTCTGTGGAGTCTCTGCCTTTGTGATGCTCTGCTGCAAGGCCTTAGCCTTCTCTAATAGCTGCTTAGCTTTCTTGATCTTTTTGGAGTTGGCAGAAAGCTGCAAGAAGAAGACAGAACTGAGGATCCGAAGATGTTGCTGTACAGAAATAACTAGAAAGCATGATATGACTGCACATCTACAAAATAATGCATTACATGAACACTCCTCACCCTTTTTCGTGCCGGAGTAAATGCGTCGTCAGAGATAGAATTGAACTGTCTGCCGCCACTCCTCCTAGGAAGCCGTGTAAATCTCATCCTAAGTCCAGAAAAAGAGATAACTTAATTGAGGACCGCGGTATTAAACTCCCCTAGTGACCAGCAGGGCTGTGGAGTCGGAGTAATTTTGGGCACCCGGAGTCGGAGTCGTGGTTTCATAAACGGAGGAGTCGGATGATTTTTGTACAAAATCCACAGCCCTGTTAAATATTAGACTAAAGAGTCGGAGTCGAGGAGGCGGGGCCATTTTGGGCACCCGGAGTCGGAGTCGTGGTTTCATAAACGGAGGAGTCGGAGTTGGAGTCAGAAGATTTTTGTACCGACTCCACAGCCCTGGTGACCAGGCCATTTTTTGTTAATAGTGCCACTGCAGCTTTAAGGCCTCGCTGCAGGGCACAGCACACAAGTGATCCACCCCCCCCCCCTTCCCCCCACCAACAGAGCTTCCTGTTGGTGGGGTCTGATCATCCTCTCCAGTGTTTATTTTTTTTATAAATATTTTTTAAATAAAAGTGTATTTTCATTTCTTTTTAAATAATTCCGCCCACCCACACCCCGCTGGTCAATCATTGTGATCGGCTGTCATAGGCTTCAGCCTATGACAGCGGATCACCGCCGACACTCTGGAGGGGACAGCCGTGTCACATGGCTGTCCCCAGTACAGCGCTGCCTTAGATCGCAGCGCTGTACTGCCCTAATAGACGGCGAACAGTCTCCGAGCGGCGATCGTCGCATGGAGACTGAAGGCGGGGTGGAGCTCCCCTCCTCCCCCCCCCCCCCCCGAGTAGGAGATGTGCGCACGATCTCCTGCTAGCCACATAGAAGACTGTTCACGCCAATGGCCGTGGAGTGGTCCTGGGGCTGCCGCACTGCTCACGCCAATTGGTGTGAAGCAGCCAGCAAATTGGACAAAATCTTCTTTACTCACCTGGGGGCTTTCTCCAGCCACTTGCAGCCGACTGCCCCACACTGTTACCTCCTCTCTCCCCGCACGAAGCAGAGGACGACCTCGAGGTTGTCCTTACTGCTCCTACGTCAATCCCGTAAGCCTGTAAGTAAGCCGTGGACAACGCGGCCGTGATTGACAGCGGTGCTTGACGTGGGCGCAGTAAGGGCGACCTCGTGTGGTGACAATGGCGGAGTGCTGAGGTGACAGCGTGGGACAGTCGGCTGCAAGTGGCTGGAGAAAGCCCCCAGGTGAGTAAAGCAGATTTTGTCCAATTTGCCTGATGATTCCTTTAAGGAGAGAAGATATACAAGAGCTGACCCCCCCACCCCTTCACCACCATAAAATGCTGTGCTCCCGCTGTCCCCCTCCACACAGTTCCGCTGTCCCTTAGACGCGTGCTGTTGCTTTTGCGCTGTCCATTCCTCAAACTGAGCTGGACAGTCCAATCAAGTAATCAGAAATGTCACCTGACAATGAGCGCAGCAGGGGAAAAAAAAAGGGTCCCAAACACTTTTGCATGGAGGTGTTGCAGATCTACCACCAAAGTTCACAATACTACTACAGTACATAGCAAGCATTGGAGGCGCACAAAAAGAAGCAGGAGCAGAGAGATAAGTGCTAGACTCCGGAGCTAAACTAGTTAACAACCCTGTAATTTGGCTCTGCAAAATCTGATCATCTTGTGACAGAAGATAAGTTAAAGCGGACCTGAACTTCCTCTGTGCTCTAAAAAATACACAACAGCATAATGACCTTTAAAGAAAAACGTTTGTTACAGCTGACAAATCCTGAAATAAACCTGCACGGTTTCTGCTTCATGCACCTCCTGTGCTTTCAAATAAGCTTATCTGCCATCTCTGCCATGGCAGTCATGTGACACTGGAGAGAGATCAAATTACAACTTGTGAGTTGACACAAATGAGTGCGAATTAAACAGGATAACCTCTCTAAATACATACAGCAGTATTCTCCCCAGCCTCTTTTAGCCGGGTGCTCTACCCAGCTAATTTTCGTGAGCACCCGGCTGTCATCGGTTTGCCTACTCATCCTCCTCCTATGCTGTAAGCAGAGTTGTTCCAGCTCTGCTCCCCCCCCCCCCCCCCCCCATCGTGCCCCACCCCGCTACTTTTTCATGCCACCCGGCTGGAAAACATTCTTGGGGCGAACACTGTACAGGGCGCATTTCTCTGCGTTTTCCTTCTGTCCTGTGTAGGTCCACTTTAACATAAAAGTTACCTGATTGGTGACTCTGTTTCAGAGGGTGAAGTTAACATCTCAGCTCTGTAAACTCCACTTTTTCCACTGGTTACTTTTGCTTTTGGCGTGGACATTGATACAGGGTCGTCATTCACAGCCTGAGATGGTGATCCGATGTCAGCTTCACATTTCTGTCTTCTGAGACTTCTCCTTAGTCCGGGACTTGTGGTGTCCTGTGAAGTCTCAGTCACCTCGTCTGACTGAAGCTTGGACTGAGCTGTCCTCTCACTAGTGGTCGTTCTAAGTCTAGACTTTTTATCATCCTGTGGAGCCTCTGTCACTTTTTTTGCCTGAAGCTTGGGCTTTGCTTTTCGCTCACTGGTAGTTCTCCTTAGTCCAGGACTTGTACTGTCCTGTGGAGACTCCATCACCTGAGGTCTGGACTTTGGTTTTCTTTTAATGGGGGATCTTGAAAATTGCGGACTTGAACTGTCCATTGGTGATTCTGTCGCTTCATGTGTTTGAGGTTTAGGCTTTGCTTTCCTCTCACTAGTGGATGGTTTGTCGGATTTGCTTCCCTTAGGTTTCTTCACATCTCCCTTTGAAATTGTGCCCTTTCCCAGTTCCTTTGTTTTATTTTTGACCTGGCATTCCTCATTTTCATGTTGGGTCGGTGTCTTTCCTCCACATTCCTGGTTGTGTTCATCAGACCCCTCAGTATTTGGCTCTTTTTTCTTTGCATTGCTCTTCCGTCCAGTGGTTTTTGTGGCATCTCCTGCTTGCCTGAAGGCTTTCATGAACTGCTGTCTTTCCGCCACTGTAGACTTTGGCTTGGCATTTTCAGTTGCCTCAACATCAATAACGGCTAATTCTAAGTCTTCTTCCTCTACCACCACGTTGGACTTTCTCTTCTGGATCACAGGATCAGCACCTCCTGAAACTGGTTGATCACCTTTCTTCTTAGCCTCGGCTCCTTTCTTCTTCTGAAAAATGGAAGCGATCTTTGCTGGAGCCCTCGTAGGTGAACATGAATTGGGAAGCGGAGGAGACAAATGGACCTGTGCTTGAACAGTCATGGTTTTAGGAGATGGTTGCTGAACACCAGAGTCTGTGTCATAGGGGTTATTAGTTTCTGGTATACCTGGACTGTCCACAATGTCAACTTGCGACTTGGTTGTTGAAGGAGTTTGATCACTCTCTTTCTGACTCTTTAAGAACTCATCAAATGATATTGTTAAAACACTGCCAGAAGAACTGTCAACTTGTACCTCAAGGCTAGAATCTTCCATAGTGCTCTTACTATGTGATATAACATTAGTATGTGTTAATGGTGGCATTGGATCCACAGGTTCACTTGTTGGTCCACTCAGTACATTATTCTTCCTTGATAGGCTTCTCTCTTTCTGTTGTGTTTTGGCTGCCGATGAAGCAGGCCTTGTTGATTTAGGCACAGCATCTTCATCCAAATCTTCTGACTTACTACATATTTCTGCAAGTAAAGCAGCTGTATCGCTACCCATAATCCCCATACTTCCACATATCTGTGTTGCAGGGGGACTGTTATCACCATCGTCTGCATCATTAGGGTCTAGCTCAATGAGTCTCTTACTTAATCGAGTTCTTTTAGCTTGTTTTCTAAGCCTTCCAGCAGCTCTGGTGGATCCGGTGAGCGGGGTTGGGGGAGTGTGGCTGTTCTTAGCTAGGTCATCATGAGGTGTGTGGTCAGGGCTGGTGCTCTTATAGCTTGGGGTGCACTCCTTGCCCACAACTGGCGAGTTCCTGATAAAATAGTCAGCAATATTGCTGGATCGAGGTGAAGACAGTACTTTCTCTACAGGTTTGGAGACAGGTGAGAAGTAATTAGTGATGGTTTTGCTAGGAGGGTCATCATCTTTCCGAGCTTTCTTGCATGTCTGTAAGAGAACACAGTGTCAAAACACAGGTCCACAATACATTGATAATAAAACAAAAACAAGGGAAAAGGGGACTTTACTGATAATACTGTAAAATAGAAATAAAAAAAAGACTACTGAAGAGACTACTTGTAGAGGAATTCTATAACTCAACTGGCGCTTAGTAGCTACTAGAATGTCAGCTGCGCGTTACAAAGGAGATCCCTTCAACACTCAAACCATAGTAGCAAACAAATAAAATAAAATAGTAACTCGCGCTAAAATTGAACCTTTTATTGTTCAAAGGAATTCCTAATCAAAGATTCCCAACATACTTTATTCACATAAAAACACACTGCATCACCATACATTCCCAACACTCATATCCTTCACAGAAGGGCCCTTCAGAAAAAACAAAAATCAGACAGAAGAATGCATAAAGCTTGAAATGGCTGTAGTGTTCCTAGATTTCATCAAAACCAGTACAACCGTTAAAATCACTCCAAAAACGGTCCAAAAAACATGTGCAAAGAAAGGCAGAGTTCGTACTATTTACACAACTGATGGTCCCAACCCCATTTATAAGGCAAGAAATCTCAATTATTAAACCTGACAGGGCACACCTGTGAAGTGAAAACCATTAATCAAAGCAAAAGGTGGCTACTTTGAAGAACCTGGGGGGAGGGGGGCAATGAGAGGGTGTGTCCAAACTTTGAGAGAGGTAGGTGGTGTGTGTGTGTGTGCGTGTGTTTAAAAAAAACAGGTGCTGCTTTATTGAAGCAGCACAAGTTACTATTTTTGATTGGTTTATTTCATTTTTGTGGACTAAGCACACTCCAGGTACCCACAAATTGCCCCGACTACGACTCCTCAGCCATGGACAATACTACCACTGCAATTTTGCAGCATTTAAAAAGAGACACTGAAGCGAAAAAAATATATGATATAATGAATTGGTTGTGTACTATGAATAATTACTAGACGATTAGCAGCAAAGTAAATATTCTCATATTTTTATTTTCAGGTATATAGTGTTTTTTTCTAACATTGCATCATTCTCTAATATGTGCAGATTACACAACACTCAGCATTCAAAATGATTCTTTCAGAGCAGTCTGTGAACTAATGACCTCTCCTCTGGCAGAGGAAAAGTAAACTATACATACAAATCATAATATCATAATTTTTTTTCGCTTCAGTGTCTCTTTAAAGTGGACCCAAATTAACAATACAAGATTTCAGAAATAAAATCTATTTTCTAACTTATAATAATAAATAGCAGCCTTTTTTCAGCTGCAAGATGACAAATATAAAATATTTTACATTTACTGGAGGAACCCCTCCCTTCCTTTCATATTGCTGGGACAGAATCCGGCAGACTGGTGGAGGAGAAAAACAAAAACAAAGGCTGCTACTGATGATGTCACAGGGGAGGTGATTTCAGCTTGTGTGAGATCTCACATAGACGATGCCCCTGTGAGGGAGGGTAGCTGATGACAAACACACCCACGATCTAAAACCTCCTATTAAGCTCAGAAGTAATGGCTGCCACCTGTATAACCCTAGTTATGAATAAAGAAGGGTGAAAAGCATGCACTGAAATGCTTAAAGGCTTGAAGGAGGGTGTATTTAACTTTGTATGTGTCAGAGTGGTGCAACTAAATATTTAGAATAAAAAAAAAAAAATGTTTGGGTCCGCTTTAAATTGCACCTGAATTGCACTGGCTCGGCAGGTGTGCAATTCAACCTCCTGTCTGAAAGAGGACTAAGAGCGAGGTGCAAGCAACTCTGCAGGAGAAGGGATTCTTCCTCTATTACATATTCTTCATACAGGATCTGAATCAGGTTTATGGGTGATAGACAACACCTCTGTTCAATGTGCACAACATTCTCAGTGAATTCACTACAGCTCTGTGGGGAGTGCACATGTAGAGTATAGTACTACTGCGTAACTTAATTTGTTGTCACCAACCCATAACTAACAACATATCAAATTAATTGATTTGATGAGCAAAAGAAAGTGCATGCATTTGCATACAAACATTTGCATAAACCTGCACCAACGCAGAATTATTTGCATCTTATTGACCATCCGCATTAGTGATGCAACTACACATCGGGCTTTATTCTTACAGCAGAGATGTTATTATATATAATAATAAACTTGTTGTATTGTGGGAACTCCAAATGCCAAGAAAGCCATATCTCCCTCTGTGGAATGTTCGTTGACTGACAGTTCTATGCACAGAGATCACCTGGCAGGACTAAAGATGTCCCCACCTGGTTTCAATTTCAGAATGTATATCGCTTCTCGGCCTTTTGGCTAAGATCAAGTGTAGTATCTGTTCTTGAGGTTTTTGGGGGGACCTGGAGGGATGGCACTGTGGCAGGGTGTCCCTTCTTGTCGTAACTCCCCAGAGGCTGATTGAATGGATCTATACAATGGTCGAAGCTGAATGGCTGAGGGCTTTGCTTAGGCGTACTGCCCCTGGAAGTAGCGCTCCAGATGCACCTGAAAAAACCTGGGATGTGGCAGATCCCAGGCGGAAGTAGGGTGCTTTGGTCTGTACTGCCCATATGCATCGCCAACTAACGCAGCTCCCCGGCCTTTTGGCTAGGGAGAGTGCGGCATTTTTATCACTCCGGCCGCAAGGTCGGGGCCAGCTTGCTGGCACCGGGGACTTGTCCCCTGGGGACTTCGGTTCCCACCTGGCTCCCTCTCGGGGGAGCCACGGACCATGTGGATGGCCACATGGCCCAGGTCCTATGGGCAACCACAGGGCAGTCCAGGGTCCTCCAGCCCTTCGGGTGTTGGAGGATGCCGCCAGTGTCCTCCAACCCTCGGGTTGGAGGACGCTTAGTACCCCCTGCGCCGATGGCAAAGGGGGATAAGTTCCCTTCGGGGAACACCGGAAGGGCCCTGCTGTATTGTGGGCCTGTGGCTACTCATGCACGTTTTGTGGGGGTGCTTTAGGGCACTCACGCTGTTTCCGTGCATGGGGCTAATAGCCTTGCTTACCCGGGAGCCAAGAAAGCTTTACAAAAAAAAAATAAAAAAATCGGGGCAAGGAAATATTTTAGAATGGAAAAACACTAAATACGTTATAAACAAATATTGAAAAAAAAAACCGACAATTTTATGGATTACATTATTTTTACTACAGGTCCTTGGTATATATCACAGTCGTAGTTCACCTGTGCAGGCGCATAAGGGGCCGGGCTACGGTAGCACGACAGAGGCACGCGCTGGGGCATGCACAGTGAACCACAACTGGCCGCAAATGGGATATAAGGCCTCATTCACATCATACGCACTTTCATGCATATTTGGAAGCACGTATGACATGGTGACACGCAAGAACGGCAGAAGGGTATAGACAGCCCTTCTGCCGTTCACATCAAAGGCGCTGCGCAGCAGTACGATCACGATGCGCTAGCATACTGCTGCCTGCATTTTGCCCGCAAGCGCAGAGCTGATCCATCACGGCCAACTGATAGGATCAGCAGCGCAGATGGCGTGCGATCATACGTGTTGCGTTCTGATTGCATGGCCATCTGCGTTAGCTAGATGTGAATGAGGCCTAAACTGGAGTACATAACAGAGGAGCCCAAGAGGACAGGGATCACAGAGCCGGCCTTTGGGGGTGGCAAGTGGGGCACTCGCCCCAGGCCCTGCACTCTCTGCGGCGGTGGGGAGACCGGAAATAGTAATTAACCTCCTTGGCGGTTCATTTTTTCCGCCAAGGAGGCTGCATTGCACTTTTTTTGTAATTTGTTTTTTGTTTTGTTTCATGTAGCTACATGAAACACCACTAGAGGGCGCATGTGCCCCTCTAGTCCGATCGCCGCCGGCAACAACAGCAAACAGGAGATTGCATATAGACTGCGATCTCCTGTTTGGCTTCTCCTGTCGCCATGGCTACGATCGGAATGACGTCATGGACATCAGACGCATCCGATCCAGCCCTTTGCGCTGCCCGGGAGTGATTGGTCCGGGCTGCGCAGGGCTCTGGCGGGGGGGGCCTCTTCCGCCGCTGCGTGCGGCTGATCGGCGCGCCGATCAAGCTGTACGTGCGGCTAGCAAAGTGCTAGCTGCGCGTACAGCACTTTACAGAATACAAATCGCCCCACCAGCGGCTGAGATATCCTCCGCTAAGGAGGTTAAAACTCACCTGTCTTCCGCCGATACTCACAGCTTCCATCTCTTTCCTGTCCCGGCATCTGACGTAATGGTAACAGCGCCCCCTGTGATGACGTGACCGCATGTCACCACAGGGGGCGCTGTTATCAATACACAGATGCCGGGACAGGAAGGAGATGGAAGCTGTGAGCATTAGCGGAAAAAAGGTGAGTTTTAATTACTATGCCCGCTCTCCGCACCACTGCAGCCACCTACCTATCTAACCTGTACTGCAGGTGTAGTGAAAATTTTTGCTACCCATCATATTTTGCAACTTGCCATAGAGGACAGTGTAGGACTGTGTAGGCGTGGCTCCTCTCTGTTAACACACCTGTAATTTTTTGCAACCACAGATCCCATTGAGCTAGAAGGGGGATTGTTCCCTCCAGGGGGAGTTATTAGTTGAGCAAGAGGGGGGGGATTGTTCCCTGGGGCGGGGGTTATTGTTCCCTCCAGGGGGGGTTATTAGTTGAGCAAGAGGGGGGATTGTTCCCTCCAGGGGGGGTTATTAGTTGAGCAAGAGGGGGGGATTGTCCCCTGGGGGGGGGGTGTTATTAGTTGAGCAAGAGAGGGGATTGTTCCCTCCAGGGGGGGGGGTTATTAGTTGAGCAAGAGAGGAGGGTTCTGTGTGAGAATAGGGTTTGGTTGGGTTGCATTTTCTGATACAGATAGGTTAAAGTCAATGGTTAGGTTGCACTTTCTGATAGCTATACCTATAAATAAATGCAACCGGTTGCAAAATCTGATAAAGTTGCAAAAAATTTCACCACACAGGCACCTACCTATCTAAACTATACTGGGGCCACATACTTATCTAAACTATACTGCAGGCACCTACGTATCTAACCTATACAGAGTGTGTGTGTGTGTGTGTTTCCACAGTGTGTGCGTGTGTTTCCACAGCATATGTCTCTAGGCCCCACATATGACACTCGACCCAGGCCCCGCGTACTCTAAGGCCACCTCTGACAGTGATGGAGCCCACGGCCGACATGAAGTAAGTATAAAAGCTGCTTATTCAAACATCTCTGGTTCACTTTAACTTATCTGTATGTTTTTTTTAGGAAAGCAAACTTTTGTTTTTCTTAACATCTTAGTAAGGGGGCTTTTAGGACCATTGTAGTCCCGTACACACTCCAATGAGTTCTGGGTCACCATGAGCTTGCTGGTTAGTCTGTACCTCTCGGTTTACAAGCCCTACTCCATAGAGCCAAATTAATCCATGCCATGCACTGATGAGGATCAAACAATCCGAAACAGTCTGAATGCATGTTGGATTATTATGGCTCTGTACAAATTAACAAGCTGACACATCATTGCATTCCAGCGGTTCTGGAGGTGTGTTTAGCTTCTAAGGGCAACAATGGTTAATTTGCATATATTCAGCAGTGATGCACTGGGAGACATCTCAAGCTCACTCCAACCTGAATTATTGCAAATTCTTTCTGTTTTAGGAAAGCAAACTTTTGGTTTTTTTTGGATGTGGGAGGTAAACAGAGTGCCCAGAAGAAACCCACGCAAAGAACATACAAACTCAGTGCATATAGTGGGTTTTGAACTGGGGTCCCTGGCGCTGCAAGGCAGGAGGGCTATCCAGTAACTTCACCACCATGCTGTCTAAATATGATGTTCCCTTGAAATTGTACCATTGATGGCACCTTTACAGAGACAAACAGGGAATGAGGGGTTTGGTACCAACATAGAGAAGGGAACAGCTGGCAGGAGCAGAATGGGGGAAGGGGATATAGGGGGCTCGCTAAATACAGGGATATGAACGGGCACACAGGGCTGGAGGAGAAACAGAGGTGATGATGATAGGTGGGTGACAGGTACGCGCGGTCTCTGTCACCCGGGTGGGAGTTACCTGCAGCCGGAAGTCCCCGGGCGGCCCAGACACGGCGGTGGCTCCAGACATGCCGGGGGAGGGGTATTCGGTTCCTCCCGCCGCTTCAACCGGCACCAAAACTCCCGCCGAGGACGCATCACGTGACCTGCCCGACTCACCTCCCCATTGGCTGCCGCCTTCCACGGCCCCGCTTCCATTGGCCAAGTTGCAGCCCGTCTACAGCCCCGCCTCCGGTCTGTGTGTGACTAGAAATGGCGCCAAACTGTCACCTCAGTCCCGCTTCTTCGCTGCCCTGTCCGGTGCGGGTCACCTGACATCCATGACACTCCCCAGTGACCTCCCAATAATCCTCTACATTCCGGGGTATCTCTCCCCCCTGTGTCCCGACAAGTTTCCCCTCCCCTTTCCCGGTCTGCGTTTCCTCTCTACGCTACCCTTCCGGGTCACCTGTCCCGATACTAGCCTCCTCCCCACCTCGGGTTATTGCTCCCCCAATACTGTCACCTCTCCCTGCTGTTACCCTAGTTCTGACTGTCCCTTCAGCCCCTCATTCTGGTTGCTACCTCTGTCTTATTATTATTATTTATATAGCGCCAACATCTTCTGCAGCGCTGTACAGAGAATATATTGTCACTAACTGTCCCTCAGAGGCGCTCACATTCTAATCCCTACCACAGTCCTATGTCTATGTATGTATGTGTAGCGTATTTATTGTAGTTTAGGGGAAGCCAATTAACTTATCTGTATGTTTTTGGGATATGGGAGGAAACCGGAGTGCCCGGAGGAAACCTACGCAGACACGGAGAGAACATACAAACTCCTTGCAGATGTTAACCTGGCTGGGATTCAAACCAGGGAGCCAACGCTGCAAGGCGAGAGCGCTAACAACTACGCTACCGTTATTACCCTCCACCTCCCAAGCCGCTTCTCCTAGGTCAGGGCTTCTTTATTGAAATGAGGCACAAATCTCGTTTGAAATAAGGGTGTATACATAGGCTGTAATGTAAGTTATGGCTATAGTGGCGCTCAGTTAGTAATTTGGGCACCGCCAAAAGATGAAGCCCAAATTATTTTAAAACAACGTAATTCACAAGTGTTCGGATTGGAAATAATTCAGCCGCCAGCATTAGCTGGAACCCGAATTTCATGTTACCACAGAGTCCATGGTAACCTAGTAGGGGAATGGTGATTAATGTCCCTGGGACTTTTGCAGGACAGGTTTACAGCTTTATCCTATGACCACATTTCTGTGCACCTTAATTACATGTATTCTTCTTTACTACCCTGCAGTATGCACCCCACTGTCATTTCTCATCCCTCTCCTCCCCTCACTAGTCACCTATTCCTCTCATCCCTATCTGGTCTATTTTCCAATGACCCACCCTTCTGGACTATCTCTCCTCCTCATGTTACCCTCTACCGCTACCTTCCCAGGTCATCTTCCCACTGACCTCATCTCTCCCCTCTAGGGGGGGGGGGGTCACTTCACTTTATTCACTATATTCCTCCTGGACCAGTACTTATGTCATCTTCTACACCTGGACCTCTGAATCCTGAGCCTTATTCTAGGAAACATTCATTCAGAAGACCTCATATGCTCACTCCAACCTAAATAATCACGAATTATCAGGGCTGTGGAGTCGGAGTCGGGGCAATTTTGGGCACCTGGAGTCGGAGTCGTGGTTTCAGAAACTGAGGAGTCGGAGTCGCATGATTTTTGTACAAAATCCACAGCCCTGTTCAGTATTAAACTAAGGAGTCGGAGTCGAGGAGTCGGAGTCTGAGCAATTGTGGGTACCCGGAGTCGTGGTTTCAGAAACTGAGGAGTTGGAGTCGGAAGATTTTTGTACCGACTCCACAGCCCTGACGAATATAACTTCTGTTTAAAGAAGGCAGATTTCTGTGTTCACTCAGAAATTTTATTAATAGGGTTTTTTTGTATTTTTAGCCCCTTACACACTCATAAGAGTTCTGGTTCACCATGAGCTTGCTGGCAAACTGTAACACTGGGGGCTCTATTCATAAAAAATTTGTGGCGAAAATACTCGTGGAGGGAAAATATCGCATCGGTATTTTAGACTTCTGGGTGGGCATTCATAAAAATGTTGGCAGCTGCGATAGCAGAGCGGAGATCTCCCGCTGAAGGCTGTCGGTAAGCTGTCGGAAGGCATGCGGAAACACTGAAGTCGGCAGAGTCCCTCCGTGCACTGCTCTCTAAGGGAGGTCTGTCTTATTCACTTTCATGTAATCCAAACACTTCTCGCTACATCCGAGGAAGCGGTATTTCCCGCCCACATACCGCTTCCTCTAATCTTTATGAATGGCCATTTTGTTACATTTTCTCGAATGATCTAGAAAAACACAGCACAAGGCGGAAATTTCTTGCTCTGCTGGGGAATTGTAGCTTATCATGCGGAGACAGCTTTTATGAATGCCCACTTTGATAAATGGACAGGAAAGTCCGCTGTTTTGAGCGGAAAACTTGCGGAACAGTTTTATGGGGTGTTTCAAGTCTCATGACAGAGTCAACCAGTATGGGACGGTCTGTATGCATGTTGGATTATTGTGGCTCTGTAATATTAACAAGCTGACACATCATTGCATGCCATTGGTGCTGGAGGTGTGTTTAGCTATCAGGAACAACAAAGGAATGATTTGCATATTTAGCAGTGATGCATTGTGGGAGACATATGCTCACTCCAACCTTGCAAACACCTTAGCAAATTTCTGTTTTGCATAGTACTTTTAGTAAGAGGGTTTTTTTTTTTTTTTGGTCCTTTTTAACTACTTAGGATTTCTGGTTCACCATGAGCTTGCTGGGCAATCTGTGGCTCCTCTTTCTGAGCCGCATTCTAGGAAACATTCCGGCCCAGTGCACACCAAAAACCTCTAGCAGATCTGCAAAAGGCTAGAGGTTTCTGAAGCAGATTTCCGAGCGATTCTAGGCGTGTTTTCTAAACATACCTAGCGTTTTTGTGAAGCAGATTACAAATATTGTAACAGTAAAGGTGGCCATACACTGGTCAATTTGCCATCAGATCGACCAACAGATAGATCCCTCTCTTCTGATCGAATCTGATCAAAGAGAGATCGTATGGCTGCCTTAACTGCAAACAGATTGTAAATCGATTTCAGCATGAAACCGATCACAATCTGTGGAGCTGTGCCCCCCCCCCCCCCCCGCATACATTACCTGCTCCGCCGGCGCAACTCCCCCGGTCTACGCTGTCTTCTCCGCGCTGGGCTCCGGGTTCCAACTGGCTTCACAGAACTTCCTGTCCAGGGGAAGTTTAAACAGTAGAGAGTGCTCTACTGATTAAACTTTCTGCCGGGACAGGAAGTTCAGTGAAGCTGCAGCCCGGAGCAGAGAAGAAGCAGCGGTGACAGTGGGGACTCGCGCAAACCGGATCAGGTAATGTATTGCTGCTGTATTGCGTCGGGCATTTCTGACGGAAATCGATCGTTCTGTCAGCGTTTGCGCGACGATTTCACAGCAGATTCGATCACAGTGATCGAATCTGCTGTATATCGGCGGGAAAATCGTTAGGTGTATGGGCCCCTTAAAGGGAAGGTTCAGGGAAACGCTTAAAAAAATAAAAATCCATATCCACTTACCTGGGGCTTCCTCCAGCCCGTGGCAGGCAGGAGGTGCCCTCGCCGCCGCTCCAGAGGCTTCCGGTCGTCTTCGGTGGCCGACCCGACCTGGCCAGGCCGGCTGCCAGGTCGGGCTCTTCTGCGCTCCAAGGACGGGCTCTTCTGCGTCCCACGGGGGCGCGCTGACGTCATCGGACGTCCTCCGGGCTTTACTGCGCAGGCGCAGAACTACTGCGCCTGCGCAGTACAGCCCGGAGGACGTCCGATGACGTCAGCACGCCCGCGTGGGACGCAGAAGAGCCCGTCCTTGGAGCGCAGCCGGCCTGGCCAGGTCGGGTCGGCCACCGAAGACGACCGGAAGCCTCTGGAGCGGCGGCGAGGGCACCTCCTGCCTGCCACGGGCTGGAGGAAGCCCCAGGTAAGTGGATATGGATTTTTATTTTTTTAAACGTTTCCCTGAACCTTCCCTTTAAAGCTGTTACTGAACAGCTTTTGTAACAAAAACACCTGGAAAACCGCTCTGATCTAGCGTTTTTCAGAGAGGTTTTCCACTTTCCTATACTTTACCATTGAGGCAGAAATGCCTCAGAAATCTCAAAAATGCAGCAGCCCCTGAGTTTGCGTTTGTGAAAAAAAAAACGACCCGCTCTGGTGTGCACCATCCCATTCACTTTCATTAGCCAAGCGGTTTCCGCCCTGCAAGTGTATTAAAAAATGCTTCAGAACCGCTCTGGTGTGCACCAGCCCTCCTTCAGGATCTATCACAGTCCCTGTGTGCTCTTTTGCTTCCAAAATATATACTTGTTTCGTAGGTCCCCTTCCCCAAAGTATATTCCAGTTTTTCAGTGACGTTCAAATTTTGTAATCTTTCTTTCTAGTGTTTCTGAACTGTTTTAGCCTCCCAGTACCACTTGCAACGTGCCCTTTCCTTCCTCATAGGGCTTCACTGTAGTGTGTCTCCAGAGAGATCAAAGTGGAGAAAAGTAAAAAAAAAACATAAAAATACCAAAGTGAAGGAGAGAGCTACATAGACCAAAATTATGCAGTGAGAACGAAGAGCAGAAATAACAAAGCGGTGCAGAGAAAGGGAAAGAGAACTAAGTGGAGCAGAGAGACTTGAGCTACGTACACACATGTGACAACGATCGTTCGTTATGAACGACGAACGAACTTTTAATTGACCAAAGAACGACCTAAGTAAAGTTAGTTTTCAAAGGTGTGTAACGATCTGATCGTTAGAACGAACGTTACATCACGTAAAGCAACTATTGTGCTTGCGCATAAAAATGAAACGTTCCATGGAGAAATAGCGAAATGCGCATGTCAAGCCTAGTACGAACGACCGTTTCCAACGATGTACTACTTTTGCAAACGATCGTCGTTGGAAAAAATCCGCCAAGCTAGATCGTTCGTTTTTAACGATCTAGCTCGTCCGTCGTTAGACTTAATGGTCGTTAGCTGCTTTTTTTTAAACGATCGTCGTTTGAAACGATCGGGGAACGATCGTTTCAAAGGACTATAGTCGCATGTGTGTACGCACCTTTGGACATAGTGGAGAAGAGACACGGAGACCAAAGTAGAGCATAGAGAAAGTTAAAAGAGAGTCTGGATTTTGCTTAGTCCACTCCCCAGTCATTTAGTCACTCTCAATTGTAATCTCTTCCTATGTTGTAACTCCCTTTTTTCATATCACCTTTCCCCAATGCCTTCCATCCTGCTTACAGCACCTCTTCCCACTCAAAACATTGCTCGTATCAGTGCCCTCATTGTCTCACAACCTTGTGCCCCCATTCCTGCTCGCTCCACCCTCCAAAGGCCCCCCTCCCAGTCTATGTGCCCCTTCTCTTACCTCTATAATTGTTCAGGTTCCTGCATTAGTGCTGATAATTATTGATACAAAGACTGGAATCCAGTCCTGGTAAATAATAAGTAAACAGTTGTGATTGAATTTGCCTAAAATTATAGTTTGTGGTCGCCTTGGCTGGAATTCTAAATTGTGTTCCCCAGCATCAATGCTTTATGGGTTGCCTCACCCCTACCACCAAAGTTCCTTGTCTCTATTTCTCAATCCTTACATTACCCAAAACTTAGCCATAGCTTTACTCATCCACTTCTTTGTTCTGATTCTTCCTCTTCTGGGTTTCATTCTCTAATTTTTCCCTCCCTATCCACTGTCATCCCAGATAACTCATTCCTTGGCGTTAGTGTGGGTTAGGAGGTGGCCTAGCGACAAAGTCCATAGGGAACAGTTGTCCAATCACAGCACCCACTACAACTTTTAAGCATTGCAATTGGCTGTATAACGTGGGTGTAGTTATTATTTAACCTATCTGAAACCTACAATTTCCAGAGGGTACTCCTTACCCAATCATGTTAGTGGAATTTCCCTATGAGTTTTCTCACTGGGTTACCTTAACCATACTAGCCTCCCACATTTCCCTCCTTCTGAATCACTCATTCTCCCCTCTGCTATACATCCGCTTTCTCTCTCTTGGGTCACTCATTCTTACCCTCCTACTTATGGGGCACCTTTTTCCCCTACTACCTTTCTCTTCATGGGTCAACTTTATTTCTTTTTCCCTTGTTATTCTACCTCTCCCGATCACCTGTCCATCGCCTGTCACCCCCCCCCCCCCCATGTTGCCATAAAAAGTGTTTGATCACATCATCCAGGGGATGGCGAGTATCTAGTGTGATCCTCTAGGGTGTGACAATGCCTCCCTCAGCTACATTCTGCACGTGGATTTTCCAGTGTTGAGGACACTCTTAGTCTTCGCAAGCTACGAAGGGTGCCACAGGTAGCGTAATCTATACAAACACAAATATTTGCCATCTAGGTTTTTGTTTTGTTTTTATTAGAAACATGACCCACACACAGCTCAGCAATACCCCTGTGCTTCTAAAGGTGCCTATTAACTGTACATTTTTTTTCTATCAGATGCAATTTAATTGAAAAGGTAATAAACGATTGTTCCCGTAAACAGGTCAATTAGGGCATTTTCCCTCTTGCAATTCGATCATAGAATCCAACATTAGGATTTATTACATTTTCTGATCTAATTGACCATAAAATAGTTTTACATTGATTTCTGCCTCGTATTGCAAAAAAAAAAAAAAAGTAATGTGAAAGATTGCATGTGATGAAAAAATTGTACTGTTAATGGGCTCATTAATCCTCTTACTAAGTGAGGTTTGTGACACTTACTGGCCTTCTTCTGACAGAATGACACATAAGCTTCATATGGTAGCATTTCAGACCTTTCTTATCTGCACACAGTGCAGGGAAAATACTGAAATGATTCTAAAACATTAAAGGGGCACTATGGCGAAAATTATGCTGTTACATTATCCCCACCATCAGTTATTTAAACCTTCCTGGCGGTAAGCCGCGCAGGAGGTTTTCACCGCCCCTGCTCGGCCGATTTTCTTAATTTTTTTTTTGCTGGACGCAGCTAGCACTTTGCTAGCTGCGCCAGCACACTGATCGCCGCCGCCCCGCGCCTGATCACCGCTATCCGTTGCGGCGCGCCCCCGACCCCGTGCGCTGCCTGGCCAATCAGTGCCAGGCAGCGCCGAGGGGTGGATCGGGACTCCCAATGATGTCGGTGACGTCATCCCGCCCCGTCGCCATGGCGACGGGGAAAGCCCTCCAAGAAATCTCGTTCTTTGAACGGGATTTCCTGATCGGAGATCGCCAAAGGCGATCGAAGCGGGCGGGGGGATGCCACTGAGCAGCGGCTATCATGTAGCGAGCCCTGGGCTCGCTACATGATTTAAAAAAAAAAAAAAACTGCAGCGCTGCCTCCTGGCAGAATTTTTCATACCGCCAGGAGGGTTAATATGGACAGCATACATTTCACCATAGTTTGTGTTAAAAAAAAAAAAATAGCTCTAAACACCAATTCTGTTCTTCCACACAGTGTGTGTGGTATCTGCCAAAAGGATCTGTGGGTGAGACTTTTTAAAATCCTTGCTCGTACTATCAGCTTGTGCTCCTTAACCTCCTCAGCGGTATGGACGAATATACACGTCCATCACCGCCGGAGGTCGCCGCTCAGGCCCTGCTGGGCCGATTTTAATGAAATAAAAAGCAGCACACGCAGCCGGCACTTTGCCAGCCGCGTGTGCTGCCTGATCGCCGCCGCTCTGCGGCGATCCGCCGCGAGCAGCGGCGAAAGAGGGTTCCCCCAGCCGCCCGAGCCCTGCGCAGCCGGAACAAGAGTTCCGGCCAGCGCTAAGGGCTGGATCGGAGGCGGCTGACGTCAGGACGTCGGCTGACGTCCATGACGTCACTCCGCTCGTCGCTATGGCTACGATGTAAGCAAAACAAGGAAGGCTGCTCATTGCGGCCTTCCTTGTTTATTCTGGTCGCCGGAGGCGATCAGAATGACGCTTCCGGAGCGCCCTCTAGTGGGCTTTCATGCAGCCAACTTTCAGTTGGCTGCATGAAACAGTTTTTTTTTTTTTTATTTAAAAAAAAACCCTCCCGCAGCCTCCCTGGCGATCTTAATAGAACGCCAGGGAGGTTAAGGTGGCCATACATTAGAACGATTATGGGCAGATTCGACCAAGAGACAAATTTATCTCTAATCGAATCTGATTAGAGATAAATTTCTCTAGTCGATTCTGCCCATACACAACAGGCCAATTCCCGTTTTATTTCAGCATGAAATCATCAGGGAATCGTCCGAGTCCGCCCCGCCGCTGCCCCCAAAATGTATAAATGTATGTAGTGTAGTGCAGTTATACATTACCTGTCCTGTAGCAGCTTCCGCACGGTGTCCATCCATCTCCGGGTAAGCCGCATACACGCTAGCGGCGCATAGCGTCTGACGTCATCCGTCAGACATAGCGCCGCCGACGTGTATGCAGAACCCGGCGAGATGGATAGAAACCGCGTGGAGGCTGACACCGAACAGGTAATGTATAAATGCACTACACTACATACATCTATACATTGCAGTGGGGGTTTTGTCGTCCCGTCGCTCGTTCGCTATTCGGCCACCGTACCGTCGCACACCCGACCAACCAACTTCGGCCCGAAATTTTCCAACATGCGCGATCGACCATCCGGCCAATTTCTGTCCCGATATTTGTCAGTCGAGCATGCACTTGGCAGCACCAATTTTCATCCGATTCGATTATAATAATCAAATTGGATGGTCAATTGGTTGGTCGGCGCCCCCTTTATGCTGGACTGTGTCTGCTTTGGTTGCTTTGCATGGCAACTGCTGTTTGTCCATGCTTGAAGTTGATACAAGGACTGTGACCATTTCAAATTTCACAACTGACATCTTGGCCTCAATTCACTAAGCTTTATCAAACATTTTATCAAACGTTTGATAATTTACCTCATGAGTAAAATCTAATTTTGAATTCACTAAGGGTTTATAAATGTATCTAATGTTTTATCGATATAAATTTATTGAACGTTTTAAAACCTTAGTGAATTCAAAATTAGATTTTACTCATGAGGTAAATTATCAAACGTTTAAAAGGGTTTGATAAAGCTTAGTGAATTGAGGTCCTTGTGTTGGACTAGTCCAGGCATGGGCAAACTTGGCTTTCCAGCTGTTAAAGGGAAGGTTCAAGCAAAAAAAAAAAAATGAGTTTTACTTACCTGGGGCTTCTACCAGCCCCATGTAGCCATCCTGTGCCCTCGTAGTCACTCACTGCTGCTCCAGTCCCCCGCTGGCAGCTTTCTGACCTCGGAGGTCAGGGCCACATTGCGTACATTTTTACGCATTCCAGCTAGTGCAGGAACAAAAATGTACGCGTTGCACCACTAACGCGTAAAAATGTATGCGTTAATGTTCCTGCACTAGCGGGAATGTGTAAAAATGTACGCAATTCGGCCTTGACCTCCGAGGTCAGAAAGCTGCCAGCGGGGGACTGGAGCAGCAGTGAGTGACTACGAGGGCACAGGATGGCTGCATGGGGCTGGTAGAAGCCCCAGGTAAGTAAAACTCTTTTTTTTTTTTTTTTGCTTGGACCTTCCCTTTAAGGAACTACAAATCCGACAATGCATTTACCTTTATGAGTCATGACTGTGGCTGTCAGACTCCTGCAATGCATTGTGGGATTTGTAGTTCCTCAACAGCTGGAGGGCCAAGTTTGCCCATGCCTGGGCTAGTCAATGCCGGAAGTTACTGATCTAAATGAATTATGCTGTCAATCTAGTTGAAACCTTTATGGTCAATCTATGATGACATTTATGCTGCCCATATTGCAGTGCATGGAAAGCCTATAAAAATCAAACAGATACTTGCCTAAGGAGAGGCAAGGCTCTGGGTCTTATAGAGCTTTACCGCTTCTCTCACGGTCCCAGCGTTTCAGGGCTGGCTCCCCCGGTAGCAGTTCGAATGCTGCTCTCTGCCGCCGCAGGAGGTCTTCGGGAGCCCGAGTCCTCCCGAAGTCAAGCAGCTCCATACTGTGCCTGCGCACCCACAAATGCGCAGTACTGAGCACTTGGGCTCCCGAAGCCTCCTGCAGCGGGGGATTCAAACGGAGGAGCCTACAGGAGAACAAGTGGACTGTGAGAGGAATGGGAAGGCTTTATAGGACCCAGAGTCTTCCCTCTTGGGTAAATATCTGTTTGTTTTTTTTTAGCTTCCCACTAAGTTTAAATAACTGAAAGTGGGGATAATGGAACAGCATAATTTTCACCATAGTACCCCTTTAATATTAAGAAGGTTCATCGGTGTTACAGAAAAATGAAACTGCTAGCAAAGAAACTAATCATTATTTCGAAATGAAATACAAAAAATAATGCTTAAGGCTGTTTACCACAGAGATGCGCAATTGCGCTGTTTGATTCAATCGTGTTTCTTCCATTACACTCTAGGCATTCTGCAGTGATTCTTGTCCAATCCAACAGGTATATTGCGTAATTAAGGTGCATCTGTATTTTCCAGCAGGAGAAAAAAAATTGCACAGTGGTACGATTTGCTCTGCAATTTCCTGCACTTTGTATAGGAACTCCGTTTGAGTGCATCAGTGTAGCAGGCATGACATCTGCAATCGGGAAAAATCACACATCTTGCAGTTTGCATCAGTTGAGTACTGAGTAGAGGTGTTTGGATTACCTGCGGTGTGCTGCCAATCTCACTGCATTTGTGGGGAAATGTGCTGCCAATCTCACTGCATTTGTGGGGAAATGTGCTGCCAATCTCATAGTATTTGTGGGGAAATGTGCTGCCAATCTCATAGTATTTGTGGGAAAATCTGCTGCCAATCTCATAGTATTTGTGGGGAAATCTGCTGCCAATCTCATAGCATTTGTGGGAAAATCTGCTGCCAATCTCATAGCATTTGTGAGGAAATCTCCTGCCAATCTCATTGCATTTGTAGAGAAATATGCTGTCAATCTGATTCCATTTGTGGGGAAATCTGTTGCCAATCTCATTGCATTTTGTGGGGAAATCTGCGAATCTGATTGCATTTTGTGGCCGGCCCTCCACCATGTGGTCTGGAAAAAAAACAAACTGCCCTCCGTGCCCGCAAAGCTGGACAGCACACTGCTAAGGTCTTGTATATTTGGCCCCACCCATGACCACGTCCACATGCTGTTGTGATCGTCCTCTTTTCTGGAAATCAAAATATGGTCACCCTACTCTATGACCCGGCACGTGTTTTCATGTGATGCGCCGGGTCATAGAGTAGGAGGGAGTGCAGGCGCTGCCCGTCCGCTCACCTGGCGGGACTAATAGGTAATTATGGCTGCTATTTTACTTGCAGGGCCCTGGGGGAGAAGTGTGAGCCCTGGAACATGCAGAATATAGTCGGGTCGGCACTGCAGGGGCCTCAGCAGAGGTCGGGGCCCCGGGGAAGCTGCCCCCTTTGCCTCTATGGTAGCGCCGGCCCTGCATCTATCTGCCTAGCAATTGGGCATTGCTCTATTCAGCAGGAGATAACCAGAAGACAATGCATCAGAGATAATGACCTGTCTCTGCCAGTACTTTACAGAAAATAATCTAATTACAGAAAATCTAACAAAAAAATCTAACAGAAAATTGTATGGTGTGTACTAGGCATGACACAATAACGTATGCAGAAAGATGACATGCTGGTAAAAGTGGTTCTCGCTATGGGGTCTCCTACCGTATGTGATCTGAGGACTATTAATCAGTGAAGGCTCTGGTGGTGTGTAATGTATTGAGATAGAACATGGGCGCACACCGTCCTGCAGACATTAAAGGGAACCTGAACTGAGTAAAATTATTTAAAATAAACATATGATGTAGCTGCAAATGAATATTATATACTAACCTCACCATCAGTTCCTCTCAGAGGCTCACCATTTTCTTCTACAGTGATCCCTGACAGTTCTGACAAGATTTTGTCAGAACTGAAATATACCAGTTGCTGTCAGTTATATATTAGCATAATGTCCATGTTTCCCTATGGCTCAAGTGGGCGATATAACAGTTTAACAATGTGCTGACCAGGAAGCTGTTATGGGGTAATGGCCGTTTTCAAACTGGAGGACAGAGAACTCCATTGATCACAGTGGACAAACAAGACGCAGGAGAGGAGAAAGATTGATGAGCAGACTACATGGGAGGTAAGTATATGACCTGTGTATGTTTAGTTTGACTTTTTATTTTCAGTTCAGGTTCTCTTTTAAGTCCGCAGATCACCTTATGCATGCAGTTTTTTTGTTGTGTCAGGACGGGGGCGCGCCTCAGCCGTGATAGTCTGCGCTGCGCTGTTCAGGGTGAATAAGGCTGGGCAAGGGGCGTGGCGCGGGGATGCCGGGACTTGTAGTCGGGTTGGGCTCTTCCGCAGTAGAAGCAACAGGAGGGTGTCGGGGAGCTCCGGGGGAGGATGGAGGAGGCCGATGTTGATGAACTTTTGCTGGAGGCTGAAGAAAGTATTGAGGCCGCCAGGAACTACCGTTCCGAGCTGCAGCTCCGCCTCCGGGGCCTGGGATTGGCTAGAGAGCAGGTGAGAACCCTAACACACTGTACCCCAATATACTATACTGCGCCCCCTAGCCTCGTTCTTGGGATTGGGGAGAGAACTGATCAGGATGGCTCTACTGTAAAGTACCCCAGCATCTCAGGCATTTAACGCAGAAGAGTTGAGGACCCCCAATATACTGTACCCCAATTTGAATCCCCCCCAACTTTGCACTGCCTTAAAATCATATACTAGATAGATTTAATCCCTTAAATATTCTGCATGCCGGTTTACACAAGAGACTGGTCTGGACACAGAAGAAGAGTACCAAAACTATATACATGCCCCAGTATTATACAGTACACTACTTATGCCAAGGAGGCTCTAGTGGCAGCAGCATACTATAGTATCTCAGGGTCAGCAAAATCAGGTCAGATATCCATCAATATCAGGCCTTGGCTTGGTCAGGATAAGGTGGGATTTCCAGCATCCAGTAATATGTCAATATTGTACAGATTTATCCATCCCATTTATACAGGACCTGTTGAATGTATAACTACTAGGAGCTAACCTCAATATCCTCTACTGTACTGGAGTAGCTCTATCCTAATGTCAGGACTGAGCCAACCCAGGACACAGGTGATATGATATGAGGGTGTGCCTTAGTGATGGGAATTCCGGCTCTTCTCGGAGAATCGGCTCCCATTAAAGAGCCGGCTCTTACGGCTCTGAATCGGCTCTTCATTAAATATCACTGTACACCACTCAGAATCGGAGTAAAAGCCCCGCCCCCGTCTCCATGACAACTCCAGACTGCTTCTCTGACTGGGGCAATCCCTCCTGCTACTGCTCTGCTCCGCCCCATACACTCCTACAAGCTGCAAGAAGAAGACTACATCTCCCAGCATGCCTCAGCGCCCTTTATTACACAGCAAATCAGAGCTGTGTGGGGCGGCTGAGGCATCGGCTCTTTCAAAACTGAGAACCGGCTCGTTCGCGAACGACCCATCACTAGTGTGCCTATTCAGCTGGGAGACAGACAGCTATGGAGATGGTGGTGTACCTCCTCTGATACTTTCTATGAGAGCTGGGAGACTGTCACAGCCTTGGAGATGAAGGTGTACCTCCTATAATACCTAGGAGATTGCCTAGTCATGGAGACTCCTATGAGAGCTGAGAGACTGGCTCAGCCATGGAGATTAAGATGTACTTCCTGTGAGAGCTGGGAGACTGGCTCAGCCATGGAGGTTAAGATGTACTTCCTGTGAGAGCTGGGAGACTGGCTCAGCCATGGAGGTTATGATGTACTTCCTGTGAGAGCTGGGAGACTGGCTCAGCCATGGAGGTTAAGATGTACTTCCTGTGAGAGCTGGGAGACTGGCTCAGCCATGGAGGTTAAGATGTACTTCCTGTGAGAGCTGGGAGACTGGCTCAGCCATGGAGGTTAAGATGTACTTCCTATGAGAGCTGGGAGACTGGCTCAGCCATGGAGGTTAAGATGTACTTCCTATGAGAGCTGGGAGACTGGCTCAGCCATGGAGGTTAAGATGTACTTCCTGTGAGAGCTGGGAGACTGGCTCAGCCATGGAGGTTAAGATGTACTTCCTGTGAGAGCTGGGAGACTGGCTCAGCCATGGAGGTTAAGATGTACTTCCTGTGAGAGCTGGGAGACTGGCTCAGCCATGGAGATTAAGATGTACTTCCTGTGAGAGCTGGGAGACTGGCTCAGCCAGGGAGGTTAAGATGTACCTGCTATGAGAGCTGGGAGACTGGCTCAGCCATGGAGATTAAGATGTACTTCCTGTGAGAGCTGGGAGACTGGCTCAGCCATGGAGGTTAAGATGTACTTCCTGTGAGAGCTGGGAGACTGGCTCAGCCATGGAGGTTAAGATGTACTTCCTATGAGAGCTGGGAGACTGGCTCAGCCATGGAGGTTAAGATGTACCTGCTATGAGAGCTGAGAGACTGGCTCAGCCATGGAGATTAAGATGTACTTCCTGTGAGAGCTGGGAGACTGGCTCAGCCATGGAGGTTAAGATGTACTTCCTGTGAGAGCTGGGAGACTGGCTCAGTCATGGAGGTTAAGATGTACTTCCTGTGAGAGCTGGGAGACTGGCTCAGCCATGGAGGTTAAGATGTACTTCCTGTGAGAGCTGGGAGACTGGCTCAGCCATGGAGGTTAAGATGTACTTCCTATGAGAGCTGGGAGACTGGCTCAGCCATGGAGGTTAAGATGTACTTCCTATGAGAGCTGGGAGACTGGCTCAGCCATGGAGGTTAAGATGTACTTCCTGTGAGAGCTGGGAGACTGGCTCAGCCATGGAGGTTAAGATGTACTTCCTATGAGAGCTGGGAGACTGGCTCAGCCATGGAGGTTAAGATGTACTTCCTGTGAGAGCTGGGAGACTGGCTCAGCCATGGAGGTTAAGATGTACTTCCTGTGAGAGCTGGGAGACTGGCTCAGCCAGGGAGGTTAAGATGTACCTGCTATGAGAGCTGGGAGACTGGCTCAGCCATGGAGATTAAGATGTACTTCCTGTGAGAGCTGGGAGACTGGCTCAGCCATGGAGGTTAAGATGTACTTCCTATGAGAGCTGGGAGACTGGCTCAGCCATGGAGGTTAAGATGTACTTCCTGTGAGAGCTGGGAGACTGGCTCAGCCATGGATGTTAAGATGTACTTCCTATGAGAGCTGGGAGACTGGCTCAGCCATGGAGGTTAAGATGTACCTGCTATGAGAGCTGAGAGACTAGCTCAGCCATGGAGATTAAGATGTACTTCCTGTGAGAGCTGGGAGACTGGCTCAGCCATGGAGGTTAAGATGTACTTCCTGTGAGAGCTGGGAGACTGGCTCAGCCATGGAGGTTAAGATGTACTTCCTATGAGAGCTGGGAGACTGGCTCAGCCATGGAGATTAAGATGTACTTACTATGAGAGCTGGGAGACTGGCTCAGCCATGGAGATTAAGATGTACCTCCTGTGATTGCTAGGAGACTGCAGTAGCCATGGAGATGGTGTATCTCCTATTATAGCTGGGAGACTGCAGTAATCATGGAGATGGAGCATGTCCTATGATAGCTGGGAGACTGCAGAAACCATAGAGAGGATGTATCTACTATTATAGGTGAGATACTGCCTTAGCAAATAAGATGGCGTACCTCTTAAGATAACTGGAAGACTGCCTTAGAAATGGAGATGAAGGTGTACCTCCTATGATAGCTGGGAGACTGCAGTAGCCATGGAGTTGAAGGTGTACCTCCTATCATGATTGGGAGATATGCACACCCTTGGAGGTGACGGCGTGCCTTCTATGAGAGCTGGGAGACTTCCTTCGCCATAGAGATGAAGGTTTACCTACTATGAGAGCTGGGAGAATGGGACAGCCATGGAGATGAAGGTGTACCTTCTATGATAGCCTGGAGACGGGTACAACCTTGGAGATGAAGATCTACCTTCTTTTATAGCTGAGAGACTACCACAGCCATGGTGGTGAAGGTTTACCTCCTATGATACCTAGGATACTGGCACAGCCTCTGAGATGAAGTTGTACTGCTTATGATAGCTGGAAGACAGACACAGCATGGAAGAAGATAACGGAAAATTTAAATACTTACCTAACGGTAATTTTCCTTTCCTGATGCTTCAATGGCAGCACTAATGGGTAGTAGCTCCGCCCCTACTACCTCACAGGATCATAACTTATAAATCCCTGCCTCTCCCATCATCCCATGTCTTGTGTCTAGATACTCACCGAATGGTTTGTGGTGGGTACCCTGTGCTGCCATTGAAGCATCAGGAAAGGAAAATTACCGTTAGGTAAGTATTTAAATTTTCCGTTTTCCTTATGCTTCAATGGCAGCACTAATGGGAACTACGTATAAAAAAGGGAGGGAGAAGCACTTGCAGGTGAAAGAAAACAAAATTTATTACAATTCAGAATTCTGTAGACATGAGGTAATTACTGCTCTACCAAAATCTACTGAAGTAGAGTATGAGGTGTCTACTAAATAGTGTGAAACAAAAGTATTGACAGAAGTCCAATTAGCTGCTTGGCAAATCTTTTCTGGTGTCACTCTGGCATAGGCTGCCCATGATGTCGCTAGGCTCCTAGTAGAGTGTGCCCGGATTTCCTCCGGAGGGTCTCTGTTGATAGCCCTATATGCCTCTCGGATGGTGCGGACCAACCAACCAGATATAATTCTGGATGAAGCCGCTTGGCCTTTCCTATATCCGGAGGGTGACACGAATAACCTATCCGATTTACGAATAGCCTCGGTTCTTTGTACATAGAGCTTTAATGTTCTAGCCACATCTAAAGGATGAAGAGTTGTCGAGTCGACTTCTGTAAATGCAGGTAATGACCACTCCTGACTAAGGTGTAACTCCGATGGAACTTTAGGTATAAAAGACTGGACCGGCCGGATTCGTACCCTATCCCTAAAAAAGGTGAGATATGGTTCCCGACAGCTGAGTGCCTGGAGCTCGGAAACCCTTCTGGCAGAGCATATTGCTGTTAGAAAAACCGCTTTTAGGGTAAGATTAAGGAGGAGTCTTGCAGAGGTTCAAAAGGCGATCTTGACAAAGCGTCCAGAACTAAAGGTAAGTCCCATGCCGGAAAGATTATCTTCCTTGGGGGTCTCATTCGGAAGATAGCCTTGGTAAATTGTCTAACCAACGGGTGCAAAGCCCATCTATAGTCTGTCAGGGCGGAAAGTGCCGAAACTTGAACTTTAATTGTATGGTATGCTAATCCCTTATCCAAACCAGTCTGGAGGAAGGCTAAGATGTGCTGCGGCTGTGGTCTCAGCGGATCAAATTCCTCCGTGGATGCAAATGAAATGAACTTGTTCCATATTCTGTAGTAAGTAGAACTTGTATTGACCTTCCTAGCCTGTAGTAGTGTGTCAATCACGGCTTCTGAGCATCCTCTATCTTTTAGTTTCCTCCTCTCAATCTCCATACTGTGAGATTTAGACATGATGGGTCGGGATGAAATACTGGACCCTGATGGAGCAGCCGTGGGGTGGGCCTGAGAGTCATCGGAACCCCCACTGACATCTGTTGAAGTATAGGGAACCACGGCCTTTTGGGCCAGAACGGTATTACCGCCAGTACTGTTACGTTCTCTTCCCTGACCCTGAGCAGCAGGCGGTGAATTAACGGTATAGGCGGAAAGACATATGCCCTCGTGAATCTCCAAGGTGCAGTTAAAGCATCTATTCCTTCCGATTCCTGACAGGGGTAACGGCTGAGGAAACGTCTGCATTTCCTGTTGTTTCTGGTCGCCATAAGGTCTACTTGTGGCTTCCCCCATTTGTGGCAGATCCTTCTGAATTCCTCTACTGCGAGTCCCACCTTGATTTTGTATATAGCATACTGCCGTTTTGTTGTCCATTTTTATCTGAACTTCTCTGCTGTATATCTGGTTCCTGAAGTGGCATAAGGCTAGGAAAGCTGCCCTCAGCTCCAGTATATTCGCCTGCAGCAAAGATTCCTGGGTTGTCCATGTCCCCTGGATCACTGAATTTTGAAGGGTCGCTCCCCAGCCGTGCTTGCTGGCATCCGTGGATATTACTAGAAATGGACCCTTTTTCAGAGGCAGATGAGACGTTAAATTCTCCTGCTGAAGCCACCAAACCAGACTGTCTTTCATTACCGATGAGAGATTGATGGTTTGTGTCAGATTTTTCCTGTCCCACTGTTTTAGGAAGTACCACTGAAAGATTCTGAGATGCCAATGTGCCCAAGGCAACATTGGTATTGTCGAAGACATAGTCCCTATTAATCTCATACAGCTCCTTGCCGATGCTTGCTGCTTTTTCATGAACTTTGCCACTCTGGACCGGATTACTGGGATCTTCTCCAGAGGAAGAGATATCATGTTCTTTGCAGTCTGAAACCGAGCTCCCAGATATATGAGATCCTGGGTTGGCTGTAACTGACTTTTCGCCTTGTTTATCTTCCACCCGAAACGAGTTAACGTGTCCAAGAGAATCGTTCTGTGTTCTAAGATCTCCTCCAGACTGTTTGCGAGTAGTAGCACATCGTCTAGATAATGATAAACGCGTAGCTTCTGGATTCTCAGCAACGCTATCACCTCTATCAATACCTTGGTGAAGGTCCTTGGCGCTGTAGAAATTCCGAATGGAAGGGACGTAAACTGAAGATGCAAGTCTCCTATCATGAACCTCAAGTATTTCTGCAGATTTTCCTGAATCGGTATGTGAAGATATGCATCTTCTAGATCCACGGAGATCAGCCAATCGTTCGGTCTTATGCATGTAGTTATAGTGTAAAGTGACTCCATCTTGAATTTTCTCTGTATTATGTAGGAATTTAACTTCTTCAAATCCATCACTGGTCTTAGGTCCCCAGTCTTTTTCTTGACGAAAAACAGTTGCGAATAAAAGCCTTGATTCACCTGAGACATTGGCACTTGTATCACCGCCTTTTTTATCACCAAGTCTGATAAATACTTTCTGAGTATCTCTCTCTTGGTTGAAGACGTTGGAATCTTTGTTTTGATAAGCCGGCATCTTGAAGTCTTCGATAGCCGAAAGTATTGCTTCTTTGTCTACATCTGCTTTTATCGCCTGTTCCAGGTTCTCAGCCCAGGCTCTCAAGGCTTTTCCCACCGATGTTAAGGCTATCGCCGGTTTGCATGCTCCTCCGCACACTGAGTAGACTTTCTTCAGATCTTGATCTATTTTCTTTTCCATTCCATCCTTGAAAGCAACTGAGTCATCTAATGGCAATGTGACATGCTTCGCTAGCCTTACCACAGCGGCGTCCACTACCGGAGGAGTGTCAAGCGGGGATGTTTCCTTTTGCTTAAGAGGATACAATTTCGATAGCCGGTTATTGAACGGTGTCTTTCTTTCCACTTTCTGCCACTCCTCCTGAATTACGTCCTCGATTTCCTTCATTAAAGGAAACGTGATAACTGTTTTCTTTAAATGTGTATAATAAGTTTTGGGGGCTCTTTCTCCCTCAGTGGATTCTTCTATATCTTCCCATTCAATAGCTTCTCTGACTGACTTCACAAACGCTGGTACTAGATTGAAGTCGAAACCTACATTTAAATCTTCCTCCTCCTGATCAAATTGTGCCGAGGTCGATGGCTGGTTGAATTGTTGTGCATCTTCCTGCTGCGAGAACGCGGCTGCGTATTCTGCCATAGACTCTTGAACCACCTTTTTAATTACATCCGTAACATCTACTGGATCTGGCTCTGCCTGTTTAGCCATTTCTTTGAAGCATGCTTCACATACTACTTTTTCTGGCATAACTGGTTTAGTACAGGCCCAACATTGTTTGGGGTCTGGGCGAAATGGTGGTGGTTTTGAGGTCTCCCCCCGGGGGGATTTGTCTCTATGATGATGCGAGGATTCTTCTTTAGAGGATTTCTTTCGCTTCTTCCTTGGGCTGAGAAAGAGAGAAAAGAAAAAATAGACCGATATAAAACCTCCTTTTGTGCCAATAAATAGTGCACATGTAGCTTTAAGAACCTACCTACCACCCCTTACCTATCAACAGATTGTTGGTCTCTTGGGGGCATCTGGGTGTCCATTATAGATGGCTGCTGAAAACCAGCTGCACGAGTTTCAGGTCTGAAAATAGTAGCAAAAGTATAAACACTAGCGTCTCAACATAAAGCATAAATAGGTGGCTAGCAATCTCTTTTATAGCTACCCTTATGCTCTATCTCTATCAGCTTGTCCTGCTGCCTCCACGCTGCGCGATCTGGCACTGACAGCCGCCCGACAGAGGATAGGCAGTTTAAATGTATCTGGGACCGCTCACGCCCCATGACGTAGCCGAGTACGTCCCTCGCTTGCCACATGCCGCTTCTGCGCGAATCAGCGCGCGGCTTCTCCGGAAACCCCGCCCCTTCGCCGTGACGCGAGAGGAAGCGACCCGGAAAAGCTCTGGAGCGCATATGGAACGCACGCTAGCTCCACACTGCAGCCCTATGCGCAGGGACATCTTGCTTGGAAGCGCTACGGCCTAGATGCCACGAGGAGGACAGCAGCATAGGATGAAAAAGAAAGGACACCCGCCCATATCGCCCATTTAGAGCGAAGTAAGTGCGTGCTATCAGGGAACATCTGACTGCATTTAGCGGTCAATCAATCGTCCCCTGAACTGTAGTACTGACCCCAAAGACCAACAGAGTGGGGTCACATATTTTAGACTTATTTAAAGTCTCTGTATATCTTCACCCAGCGAGGCAACTGGGTGGTATGACTGTAAATACAGTCAGGTAAGGGGAAAATAAAAATAGGGAATCCAAAGAAAAAAATCCCTACCAGCTACCTTGATCCCATGAGGTGAGGATAGGAAAAAAGACATGGGATGATGGGAGAGGCAGGGATTTATAAGTTATGATCCTGTGAGGTAGTAGGGGCGGAGCTACTACCCATTAGTGCTGCCATTGAAGCATAAGGAAAAAGGTTTACGTCATATGATACATTGGAGCCTGGAACAGCCATGGAGATGAAGATTTATTTCCTATGATATCTGTGAGAATGCAGATGAATGTGTACCTTCTATGATAGCTGGGAAACTGAATTAGTCATGGAGATGAAAGTTTACCTCCTTTGATATCTAGTATCCGTGTAGCTCCTATGAGAGTTGGGAGACTGCATTAGTCATGGAGATGAAGGTGTACCTCTTATGAGAACTTGGAGAATGGGCTCAGCCATGGAGCTGGTAGACTGCATTAGCCATGGAGATGGTGTATCTCCTATGAGAATTGGGAGACAGGCACTGCCATAGACATGAAGGTGTACCCACTATAATTGGCACAAATCCAAACTGAGTGCTTTGAGATCATTTCAAGAAGAAATCCTCTAAAATTTTCGCTGTTGTAGGGTGAAGGAACTCCACTATACCCTATGTTTTTGATCACAACGGTTCAGATGTTGGACCCTTTACTGAGTTAGTGATCCTACAAAGGTAGATACCAATATGTATTCTAACAGTACTCAGGACCTTCTACATGCACAGGCTTGATGATGAAGTTGTACCTCCTATGTCGATAACTGGAAAACTGGTTAAGCCAATAGAGATGGAGGTGTACCTCCTGTGGTAGCTAGGAGACTGGCACAACCTTGCAGGTGAAGGCTTTCTCCTATAATAGCTGGGAAACTTGCACAACCTTGGAGATGAAGGTGTACCTCCTGTGATAGCTAGAAGACTAGCACAACCTTGCAGGTGAAGGCTTTCTCCTATAATAGCTGGGAAACTTGCACAACCTTGGAGATGAAGGTGTACCTCCTGTGGTAGCTAGGAGACTAGCACAACCTTGCAGGTGAAGGCTTTCTCCTATAATAGCTGGGAAACTTGCACAACCTTGGAGATGAAGGTGTACCTCCTTGATAGCTGGCAGACAAGCACCACCTAATAGACCAAACTAGTATTGATAGGACTTTTACCATTATAACAGTATTAAGGCACATGGTCACAAGACTGAGTTCCATACATATGACAGCTTTGATAATTTATCCCCACATCTCTTGCAAAGTACATGTGTTGTGTCAACCTGGTGTCACTCAGAATCCAATCTGCCATGCAAGCTTAGGCCTGCTTTGGTAGTTGCTTGATAGTGTACTGGTTAAGGGCTCTGCTTCTGACACCGGAAGACCTGAGTTCAAATCTCGGCTCTTCCTGTTCAGGAAGCCTGCACCTATTCAGTAAGGAGACATTGGGCAAGATTCCCTAGCACTGCTACTGCCTATTGAGCGCGTCCTAGCGGCTGAAGCTCTGGTGTTTTGATTCCGCCAGGAGAAATCCACACTATAAATGTTCTGTGGCTTGTGTTGCATCAGGTCTTTTATAACTTGTCGTTGCCTATGATGCCCACAGTCCATTGAGAGAATGCAGTAGTGATTTGTGGAGGGCAGGATGTATTGGAGTGGCCAGGTAAGTGTATGACTGCGGCTGCATGGTGTCTAGGTGGAGCAGAAGTGACCTTGGAGTGTAACATATTTTAAGTAATGTTGTGGCAGTGACCTGCTTTGCCGCAGTGTCAGTTTATTAGTATGACAAACTGACAGGTTCCCTTTAGTGTGTATATACTTGTGACAGGAGCAGTGCAGGGTGTGATGACACACATGGCGTCCTATCGCTCACCACCTTCCTGTCTCTGCTCTCACTATGAATGCTTTGTGTAAACTTCTTTCTTCATCTTCCCGTCAGTCGCGTCTGTGACTCGTGTGTGGGAAGCCAGTGACAATGGCTGTTCTGAGAGTGTGTGTGCTGCAGAGAGCACACACGTGTCTTATCTGTGATCTGCATCAACATGTCTGCGGGGAAAGCATATGATCATTCTCTATACTGAATGCTAATCTTACAGATCGTTCCACAGTGAAAGCTTGGACTGCAAGGTTTGCATGTACTTTGCAAGGCAAGAATTTTTTTAATGAAATTTAGACTGTATGAGCAAGTAACATCTTGATCTACATGCATAGTACATGTAGTGAATGTTCAGTGTCCTGTTTCAGTGAAATCCTCAAAAGGAGGCAAAAACAACTGTCATTGGATAAGTTCACACAAAAAGAAAAAGATTCCAGTGAGCCAATGGCAATGATTCGGTTATAGTGAATGTCTTCCTAAACAATAACCCTCATCCACAATTTTAATTTGCTCTCACTTGAGTTTTCCTTTAAAGGACAACTGAACCGAGAAGAATATGGAGGCTGCCATATGTATTTCCTTTTAAACATTACCAGTTGCCTGGCAGCCCTGCTGATCGATTTGGCTGCAGTAGTGTCTGATTCAACCACTTGAAACAAGAATGCAGCTAATCTTGTCAGATCTGACAATAATGTCAGAAATGCCTGTTCTGCTGCATGCTAGTTTAGGGTCTATGGTTAAAAGTATTAGAGGCAGAAGATCTGCATGATAGCCAGGCAACTGGTATTGCATAATAGGAAATAAATATGGCAGCCTCCATAGCGTTCTCCTTTTTATTTGTCCTTTAAGTTGATTCATGAACCTGAACCGAGTTAAATTATGTAAAATAAACACATGGTGTACCTGCAAGTGAATATTACATACTTACCTCACCGTCGGTTCCTCTCAAAAGCTCACGATTTTCTTCGGATGATTCCTTCCAGTTCTGACTAGATCTAGTCAGGCTTGTCTTTCCAGAAGCTGGAAGCCATAGGGCCCTTATCCACTATATCAGTTGCTGTAAGTTTTATAACTGAAAGGACAACTGATGTCCATGTTTCCCTATGGCGAAATTACTGGTTAATGGAGTGCTGACCCAAAAGCTGTTATGGGAGTCATTGCCATTTTTACATTGCAGTGTTCTCCCCAGACTCTTTTAGCCGGGTGCTCCACCCGGCTAGATTTGGTGACCACCCGGCTGTCATCGGCTCACCGCCTCACCTCCTCCTATGCTGTAAGCATAGTTGCCCCGCATTTTCATCTCTCCCCACCCGGCTAATTTTTCATGCCACCCGGCTACTACTTCATGCCACCCGGCTGGAAAAAAATTCTGGGGAGAACACTGCATTGTATAAGGGGTTCTATGCTGCATATAATTATTCTTATCCTCCTTATCTGTCAGGTTTTTCGTATCTGTACAGTGCCACAAAAGATATTTGAGCTGTATAGACAAATAGCAGTTCTAATAAGCCTTCCTGTTTAGAAGAGGTAATATCCTGCTGCTTTGACTGTTGTGATGTTGATCTTTCTCTTGAGGGAACAAGAGAACTTTGCAGACATCTCAAGCTCACTCCAACCTGAATTATCGCAAATTCTTTCTGTTTTAGGAAAGCAAACTTTTGTTTTTCTTGAGGGAACAGAATGGAAAGCTGTTACTAAACTTGTTCAGCTTCAGTTACAACTGATCATCTGTCAGATGGAACGGGTGTATTGCCCTGTGTGTGATCCCTGATAAGGAACACTAAAAAGCAGAACACACAGGAGGCCACTGACAGACCATATATTGAGAATGCATTTGTAGGGCATGTACAGGAGCAGCTGCAGTGTTGTGTCTGCGACCTGGGCAGCCAGGATGTAGGCTACTTTCCTGATACCTTTTAGTGTGGACTGTGCCATGATGACACACCTGTTGTATCTGCTTTCCCCTGTGCAGCTTCACCTACCCCCCTCCCCCCTGCAGCGGAACACAGGAAGTCTGACTTCCTCTGCCCCTTACACCATTTCCTGTGTGCTTCTGCGATGGGAGACCTCTGCTCTCATGGTACCACGGCTACCTGTGTAATGCTGCATTCACCATCCTATAGTGCTTTTTGTCTGTATCAGCCTCTTTTGTAGTCATAACTATTGTACTATACAGTATTTATTTATTTATTTATTTGTTGTATTTATAAAGCGCCAACATATTACGCAGCGCTGGACATTAATTTAGGTTACAGACAATATTTAGGGGTGACAAACAGCAATATGACAATACAGGAATACAAGAAAACCATATCACACAGCACAGTATGAGTACAAGGTAATGCTTAGTCAGTCACTGGATGGGAGCATGGAGTTAGGCAAGTTAGGTTCACTCAAATGCATAGCATGGGTGCACAGTAATAGAGGTGCATGATCAGGTAGGACACAAAAGGAGTGAGGACCCTGCCCAAAGGCTTACAATCTAGAGGGAGAGGTAGGGACACGAGAGGTAGGGGACCAGAGTTCGGCTGTGGGTTTAGAGCAATTGTGAGGGGTGGTAGGCAAGAGTGAAAAGGTGAGTTTTGAGGGCCTTCTTGAAGGTGTTGAAGGAGGGGGCTGCCCTAATGGGTGGAGGTAGGGAGTTCCATAGTGTCGGAGCGGCTCTTGAGAAGTCTTGGAGGCGTGCATGGGACTGGGTGATGCGGGGGACGGTCAGGCGAAGTTCATTGGAGGAGCGGAGTGAGCGGCTTGGTGTGTATCTCTGAGTAAGATCAGAAATGTAGGTTGGACAGGTTTTGTGGATGGATTTGTAGGTCAGACACAATATCTTGAATCTGATTCTGGGCTGGATAGGAAGCCAGTGGAGGGATTCACGGAGGGGAGCCGCCCTGGTGGAGCGATGGGAGGAGTGGATAATTCTGGCAGCCGCATTCATGATGGACTGCAGTGGGGCTATTCGGGTCTTAGGGAGTCCAGACAGAAGGGCATTGCAGTAGTCGAGGCGGGAAATTATGAGGGCATGGATGAGGAGTTTGGTGGTGGCAGGGGTCAGGAAAGGGCGAATCTTACAAATGTTACGAAGGTGGAAGTTGCAGGACTTTGTGAGGTTTTGGATGTGGGGAGTGAAGGAGAGTGCGGAGTCCAGGGTGACACCCAGACAGCGGGCTTGAGAGGTAGGGTGAATAGTAGTGTGGTTAACAGTGACCTGCACATCTGGGAGGTCCAGGGATGACCGGGGTGGGAAGATCATAAATTCCGTTTTGTCTAGATTTAGTTTTAGGAACCTAGCGGACATCCAGGAGGAGATGGCAGATAGGCAGGAGGAGACCTTGTCCATGGTAGTGGTGGATATGTCAGGGGTGTGGAGATAGATTTGGGTGTCATCTGCATACAGATGATAGTTAAAACCCATGAAGGAGATAACCTTGCCAATGGAGGATGTGTATAGGGAGAACAGTAGGGGGCCAAGGACCGAGCCTTGGGGGACTCCCACTGAGAGGTGGTTGGGGGTGGACGAGGACTCATTGAAGGAGGTCGTGAAGGAGCGGTTGGAGAGGTAGGATGAAAGCCAGGTCAGGGCGAGATCGTGAATGCCCATGGATTGGAGGGACTGGAGGAGTAGGGGATGATCTACTGTATCAAAAGCTGCTGAAAGGTCAAGGAGGAGGAGAATGGTGTATTTACCTTCAGCTTTAGCTAAGGCAAGGTCATTGACCACTTTGGTGAGAGCCGTTTCGGTTGAGTGGGCAGGCCGAAATCCAGATTGCAGTGGGTCTAGTAGTGAGTTGGCATTGAGGTACTGGGTCAGGCGTTTGTGAACCAGACGCTCAAGGAGTTTTGAGGCGAAGGGGAGGAGGGAGATCGGGCGGTAGTTGGAGGGTAGCGAGGGGTCGAGGGAGGGTTTCTTGAGCAGAGGCAGTACAGTGGCCTGCTTGAAGTCTGAGGGGAAGGTGCCTGTGGATAGGGAGAGGTTAAACATGGTAGTGAGGACTGGGGCCAGATCCGTGAAGTGAGGCTGAAGTAGATCAGAAGGGATAGGGTCAAGGGGGGAGGTAGTGGTATGGGAAGTCTGCAGTAGGTGGTTGACCTCCTCAGTGGTAGTAGGAGTGAAGGAAGTGAGGGGAGGATAGGGTGGAGAAGGAGTAGGTTGTGAGCAGGTGGGAGGTGAAGATTGAAGATTGGATATTTCCTGACGGATGGAGACTATTTTGTTGGTGAAGTGGGTGGCTAAATCTGTGGCAGAGAGGGAGGAAACAGAAGGTGGGGGGGTGGGTTTAAGCAGGGAGTTGAAGGTGCTAAAAAGACGCCGGGGATTGGAAGCTTGTGCTCCGATGAGCTTGGTAAAGTATTCCTGCTTCGCATGAGCAAGGGCAGTGTGGAACTGCTGCAGGTTAGTCTTGTACTGTAGGAAATCCTGGTTTAGTCGAGTTTTCCGCCATTTTCGTTCAGTGGCGCGTGTTTCCCTCTGGAGGTTGCGAGTATGGGTAGTGCGCCAGGGCTGGGGGTTAGGGGGTCGGTTGCGGCGGAATATTGGTGGAGCAACTTTCTCTAGGGCTGATGAGAGAATTTGGTGATACTGAGCTGCAGCAAGATTAGGACAGGTTAGGGTGGGGAGAGTGGAGGATAGGCCATGGAGGGAGTCAGCAAGGATGCCAGGGTTGAGCTTGCGTAGGTCTCGCTGCCATCGACCAGGTGGGTGGGCTGGTAGTTTGGAGGTGCCTTCCGTGAGGAGGTTGAAGGCGAGAAGGTAATGGTCTGAGGGTGGAAATGGTGCGATGTCGAGGTCTGCAATGGTGGTGGATTTAGTGAATATAAGGTCAAGAGTGTGACGTGCAGTGTGAGTGGGGGCGTTGGTGTGTTGTACTAGGCCATGTGAGTTGGCTATGGTGAGTAGCCGGGTCGCAACAGAGTTCTTGGGTTCATTGATGGGTATATTGAAATCCCCGAGGATGATGGTGGGGAGGTCAGAGGAGAGGATGTGTGGGAGCCAGGAGGCAAGGTTGTCGAGAAATTGTCGTGTGGAGCCCGGAGGGCGGTATAAGACTGCAACAATGGCTGGGAGGGGATTGTAGAGGCGGATAGTGTGGGCCTCAAATGATGTGAATTGTAGGGAGGAAGGTGGAGTGAGGACACGGAATGTGCAGGATGGGGAGAGGAGCAGACCCACCCCTCCCCCGGTCCTGTTGTCTGGACTGGGGGTGTGACTGAGGTGAAGCCCCCCGTATGAGAGGGCAGCCTCTGCGGCAGAGTCAGAGGGGGTGAGCCATGTCTCAGTGAGTGCGAGGATGGTGAGGGATTTGGAGAGGAAGAGGTTGTGGACCTCTGTAAGTTTATTGCGGACGGATCTGGCATTCCAGAGACTGCAGGGTAGGGGGAGCATGTGCTTGTGAGTGGGATGGATGGAAATGAGGTTGGGGCGAGGATGGGTGTTGAAGTTGTTTGTGGACAGAGAGCTGTGAAGTGGGTCAGCAGGGGATGCTTGTCTGGCAGCAGGCTGTGGCCCAGGGTTAGGCGATATATCACCAGCAGCAAGTAAGAGTAGGAGGGAGAGCGTAAGCAAATGTGAATGGGATTTAAATGTTTGTGAGGTTTTTGAGCTGCTGGAGGGAGAGAGAGATTTCAGGAGAGCTAACAGTTCATGAGAAGCTGAGTAAGGTGAGCAAAGCAGAGCAGATGAAATGAATATGGAGTGAGGTACACTGGGAGGATGCATATTGCAATGCAACTTGTAGATGTTTGCAGACAGGCAGAACATAAGAAAAAGTGCAGTAAACATGGTAAGTGTCAATGTTACATAACTTTGCATAACAATTAAGTATATAACATAACTTTGCAGTCATTGGCCCAGCATTCTGTGTTTATCACTGTGTCTGCATCAGACTCTTCTATAGTAATATACAGCATGGTGGTGTAGTGGTTAGCACTCTCACCTTGCAGTGATGGTTCCCTGGTTTGAATTCCAGGCAGGGCTCTATCTGCACAGAGTTTGTATGTTCTCCCTGTGCCTGCATGGGTTTCCTCCCACATCCCCAAAACACACAGCTAAGTTTAGTAGACTTCCCCAAAATTTGACTCTGGACTACGATGGATTAGTGATTAGAGTAGGGATTAGATTGTGAGCTCCTCTGAGGGACCGTTCTACCTCAAGACTATATTACTCTGTGCTGCAGAAAATGTCAGCTCTATACAAGTATTTAAAGAATCTGCAATCGCTACAGCATGCCGTATCTGTATTGTGTACACCATTCCCTGTAGTTATATGCTGTATGTACAATTCTAGTAGTCATCAGCCCTACATGTTGTTGCTGTCCAATCACTATAATAAGAAAAACCCAGGGCTGTGGAGTCAGTACAAAAATCTTCCGACTCAGTTTATGAAACCTCCGACTCCGGGTACTCAAAATGACTCCGACTCCTCGACTCCGACTCCTTAGTCTAGTACTTACCAGGGCTGTGGATTTTGTACAAAAATCACCCGACTCCAACTTCTCAGTTAATGAAATCTCCAACTCTGACTCCGGGTACCCAAAATTGCTCCGACTCCTCGATTCCGACTCCACAGCCCTGGAAAAACCAGCGGGCACTCAGTTGTGAATCAGTGGCAGCTCTGTAATACAGTTACTGATAACTGTGGTGAAGGCACCCTGTATATCTATAGTGGACCTAAAGCTATATGCAGTATATGCCCATAGTATGTAAAAAGAGGCGCTCACTGCTATTACCGATACATGCACAACTCTTTGAATTGACCTGAGGAAGTAGGCAAGTACCTGTGAAACGCGTTGTCATACCGTTTTTGTTGAATAAAATCTTTTTCCATTATCCTGGAGTCATATCATCTAGAGAGGTAAGCGATTGCCTCTTTTTACCTACTATGGGCAGATACAGTATATAGCTTTAGGTCAGGCGTGGGCAAACTCGGCCCTCCAGCTGTTACGGAACTACAAGTCCCACAATGCATTTGCCTTTGGGTCATGACTGTGGCTATCAAACTCCTGCAATGCATTGTGGGACTTGTAGTTCCTTAACAGCTGGAGGGCCACGTTTGCCCATGCCTGCTTTAGGTCCACCATAGATATACTGGATGCCTCCACCACAGTTATCAGTATAGCCCTAGACTTCCAGAGGAGGTTTTTATAACTTTACAGGGTTTTTTCAACTCTGGAGAGCAACCACTCAGCATCCAGCTTCACCTGGTTAACCGAGCGGGGGCAGTTATTTCTCCCACAAGCGCATATGGTGGTTGCAAGGATTGCAACTTACCTTTGTGAGGTATCGGCTTACATTACACCTTGCTCCTATTCATAGTGGTACTGCACCATTGGGCTCTCGGTCTCTCATATCTTCTCTAGGGGGCACTATACCCATCGTAGAGACCTTCAATACCTCTATAATACAGATGGGGTTGACAGTGCTATACTCCCAGATCGGCTAGTGTGCTCCAGACCAAAGATACAGGAATGAACACAGCCTGGAGAAAAGGAAAAGGTCTGGCATTACTTGCTGTTGATTGCTGAAGTACAGTCCTGATTGAATATATCAAACATAGATGCAGGTTGCAAAATACAGTGTAGTTATCGGATTAATTTCTCTGGACTATGTTGTAGCTGTATATGACTGTCTATATGTACAGTATATAGCACACAGCACTGCAGTCACTGGCCAAGCATATGGCAACTGTAACACTATACAGTATTTGAATGCATCAACCTTTTCTGCAGTAATGTATATACTGTATAACAAAGAACACTGCAGTCATCGGCCCAGCATGCTTTATGTGTGTCACTGTACTGTCTAGTGTTTCTCAACATATTTATTGGTATGTACCCCTTTTAAAACCCTCTACTCACCAAGTACCCCCTAGCATAGTAAACATTATCACAAGTACCCCTTGACAAATATATATTTAATCGTAGTACATGATAATTGGTTCTAAACAATGTCCAAGCATTTACTATTGCTTTCAATTAGCTAAAATACTAATTTGGTGTTAAATAAGTTTTATCATTTTCTAAAACGCTAAAGCCCCATCTACACGATACGATTCTTTGTACGATTCTATTACGATTCTATTTACGATCCGATTAAATCTGACATGTCCTAATGGGATTCGATTCGATTCACTTCGATTTGCCATTGTTTTGCAAAAGTAAATCGAATCGAATCCTGATCGGACATGTCGGATTTAATCGGATCGTAAATAGAATCGTAATTGAATCGTACAAAGAATCGTATCGTGTAGATGGGGCTTTAATTTGTTATTCTTGGTAAAGTATATCAAGCTTCAGTACCCCCTGGAACCATCAGAAGTACCCCTTGGGGTATGCGTACCACATGTTGAGAACCTAGGCTATATAGCACACAGCACTGCTGTCACCAGTTCAGCATGCTGTATGTGTGTTACACCGTCCCGTAATAGCCTCTTCTGTAGTCATATACAGTGTATTGTGCTCCTTGCTGCAGTCAGTGGCACAACATGCAGTATCTGTTAATCAAATACTGTGCAGTATATAGCACACAGTGCGGCAGTCACTGGTCCAGTATATGGCGTCTGTAACATTATGGAGTAGCTGAAATATGTAGCACACCACTGCAGGGCCAGTAGTTGCAAGTATCCATTGCTTATGCAGTAATTATACTAACAAGCCAGGAATTGATGTCCTAATCAGTGGATTGCATCAGTTTTATGTAATAGGGCTCACAGCACCAGTGGTGAGGGTCCTCACTCCTGGGGAATCTTGCCCCCACTGAATCCATATGATGTTTCTGCGCTCGATGATGCTTACATACTCTATGCATTCCCATCCACTGTATTTCAGACACTACTGCAGCCAGATCAGCAAGGCTGCCAGGTAACTGGTATTGTTTAAAACGAAATAAATATGGCAGCCTCCACATCCCTCTCATCTGGTGCATGTTTTGCAGGCAGCCTCACCTATGCACAGGTGGGGTATAATTAGTCCCTCCGCTACATGAAATCCACCTAGCTGAGACATTAACCACTTAAGGACCAGGGGATATTCCAGTGATCGGTGCTGCGTGGGCTCTACAGCCCGCAGCACCGATCAGGTATGTGCCAGGGCGATCAGACTTCCCCCCCCCCCCTTTTTTTCCCCACTAGCGGGATGTCCTGCTGGGGGGGTCTGATCGCCGCCGGCTATTATTGATTTGCGGGGGGGGCTCCTCAAAGCCCCCCTCCGCAGCGTTTTCTGGCCTCACCTCAGATCCCTCCCTCTCTCTTCCCCTCTGAGCGGCGCAGGACGGATATCCGTCCTGCGCCTGATAGGATGGGCTTCTGCCTATCAGATGCCGGCGATCCCCGGCCAATCAGAGGCCGGGGATCGCCGATCTACGTCATGGCGCTGCTGCGCACCAGCGCCGTATGATGTAAACAGCGGGGATTTCTTCCCCGCCTGTTTACATTATGCGTGCGAGCCGCAATCGGCGGCTCGCACACTGTTCACGGAGACAGTCTCCGTGAACTGGCATGGAAAGGCCGCTCGATCGAGTGTCCGTTTCCATGCTATACCACTAACGACCCGCCGACGGTCGTTAAGTGGTTAATTACCCCACCTGCGCATAGGCGAGTTTGCCTGCAAACAAATGCATCACTGGGAATTTGTGATTTTTACATGCTATTCTGATTATTGATACAATTGAAAAGTGTCCCGCATGCTGCATTTTTTTCTGCGTTTTTCTTCTTGTGTTGCCTTCTTAGAACAGAAGGTGTTTGCGATAATTCAGATTGGAGTGAGCATATGATGTCTCCCACGACGCTTCACTGCTGAATATGCAAATCATGCTTTGTTGTCCCTATAGGCTGGACATCATATGCCCATTCCAATCCGAATAATCGCAAATACTTTCTGTTCTAAGAAGGCAAACTTTTGTTTCATATAACCTTTTAGTAAGAGGGCTTTTTGGTCCTTTGTAGCCCCTTATGCACTCCTAGGAGTTCTGTTCACCACTAGCTTGCTGGGTAATCTATATTTTGAACTCCATGTCAGCTTTGTAATGCTGGAAAGTGGTGCTTACGAGATGTGAAACCATGGTACTTGCATGAGCTAATCCCCTTGCCATGGTCACACTTCATACAGAGGTGGAGCATTGGGATGATCCTGTTATCTCTTCTCTTCTTCTAGATAAAGGAGAGTGCGGCGCACACACGGGACTCTCTCCGCCAACATTTCCAAGACATGAAGAACGCTGTGGGTAAAATGCTGGACGAGAGGCTGGCTGTCCTCCTTCAACAAGTGGACTCCATTGAGCATGAGAACATTAAACCTCTGGACGATTGTCAGAAGCTACTGGAACATGGGGTCAGCACGGCTGAGAATCTCCTCCGAGAAGGTGGCTGATATTATGGTAGTCTGAGTACTGTGCACTGTTATGGACATAGGTGTGAAGGGAGCAGAATAGCTTAAAGAAAACCTTTAACGTGGAAAAGTTCCTCTGGGGGGGGTACTCATCTCGGGTGGGGGAAGCCTCTGGATCCTATCAAGGCTTCCCCCATCCTCCTGTGTCCCACGGCGGTCTCGCTGTGTCCCTCTGAACAGCAGGGATGTAAATATTTACCTTCCCGGCTCCAGCGCATGCGCAGTATCGGTTCTCCGCTCGGAGATAGGCGGAAATAGCCGATCGCTGTCTGGTCGCTCTACTGCGCAGGTGCAAGTCTCCTGCGCCTGCATAGTAGAGCGGACCCGACAGAGATCGGCTATTTCCGTGCTGAGAGCCGTAACAGCGCACCCCTCTGGAGCCAGGGAAGATAAATAAATCTAGCTTGTCAGGCTTGTCGAGCCAGGATTGTGGGAGACTTCAGGGGAGCCAGTGCTGGATTGCCTACAGCTACAGGGATGAGGGAAGCCTCATTGGGACCCTGAGGCTTCCCCCTACCGAGGTGAGTACCCCCCAGGGGATGTTTTTTCAGTACAGAGTCTCTTTAAGGTAGCCATGCCTCACTCCATGTATGGGCTGATCCCTCTCTGATCAAATCTGACACACCACAGACCGGTTTCTCAAATTGTCTTAGCTCTGCTGCCTTCCTGCCTGCAAGGGTCAAAGTGAACCCCAGGTCCCCTTACTTAGTAAAGTCTCAGCTGTCCACCGGTGCGATCCCATCCTTCTCCAGCATTAGGCGTCACCACAAGCCCCTGTACCATGTGGCACCAGGTGTGTGTAGTGACAGCACACATGCCTGGTGCCACGTGGTTCAGGTGTTAAGTGACTGCGGACAACGGAGGAGGTCAGGGTCAGAGGTGAGACTTTACATCAGGGGTCCATCAGGGAATCATAGTATCGAACTCCGTTACCCCTGTGCAGCCGATTGGGCAGACATTAATTAATCAAGTGCCCACGCAGCGTCACAAATTCTCTTCCGATTTGAGAAAATTATCAAATCGTGTCGATTAGGCCGCAATATTGTGTTGTGTATGGGCAGCTTTAGTGTGTTGTATGAACAGCATACTACATGCTTTTAGCGACATGCCAGTGTGTCATTGCCTCGTGTTACGGATTGAGACATTTCTGAAGTCCTGCTGTTATGCTGCTTGTGTGTGCCCGCCTGCACAATGGTACTCGTACTTATGGTGTAATGCCTGTTCTCTACAGGTGAGGTCGCTGTGTCCTGCAGTACTGGGAAAGAACGTGAGAGTTTGTGTAACTTCACCAACAAAGCTCTCCACATCCAGCTGGACAGGTGAGATTACTTCAAAATCATAGAGGACCAAACTAGTGGAGTGTGACGCCATTGTTCTCATGGGGGAAGACAGTTCTGATGCAATGACAGCGCTCGTGTACGGCAGACAGATGGTGTGGGGAAGATGGCATCTGGTGATCAGTGAGGATATATGTGGTGTTTAGAGGTGGTCAATGCAGAGGCGTATCTAGGGAAAATGGCGCCTGTGGCAAACACTGAAAATGCGCCCCCCACCACAAATTAGTGTACTGGACTGCCTCTCGAAAGTCCCCCCCCCCCCAAAAACACACACAAATTTGATCACTTACTGTCTCTCCAACCGCCGCCACGGTGAAAAGTGGGGGGGACTGAGGAGCGCGCAGTGACGAAAACTAAGGGCGGGTGGTTGCGCCGCGGTGAAAAATGGGCATGGCCATGACATTGTATGGGCGGAGCTAATGAAATGATGTAACAGCGAGGCATAAGAAAGCAGTGTTTACGCCATGATGTGGACAAACGAGACTTTGCATCATGGGTGTGCAGAAACTGTGTGATGCTAATAGTATACCGTAACCACAAAGCAGCAAACATAGCCATCTATGACCATTAAATAATAAATGCAGTAACAGTTATCCCGGACACCAGAAAATAAACGCAATGGGCAACATGTTAGTACAAAATAAACGCAATGCGGGCAAACATGTCGGTAGAAAATAAATGCAATGCGGGCAAACATGTCAGTACAAAATAAACGCAATGCGGGCAAACATGTCAGTACAAAATAAACGCAATGCGGGCAACATGTCAGTACAAAATAAACAATGCGGGCAAACATGTCAGTACAAAATAAACGCAATGCGAGCAACATGTCGGTAGAAAATAAATGCAATGCGGGCAAACATGTCAGTACAAAATAAACGCAATGCAGGCAAACATGTCAGTACAAAATAAACGCAATGCGGGAAACATGTCAGTACAAAATAAACGCAATGCGGGCAAACATGTCGGTAGAAAATAAATGCAATGCGGGCAAACATGTCGGTAGAAAATAAACGCAATGCGGGCAACATGTCAGTCGAAAATAAACGCAATGCAGGCAAACATGTCAGTACAAAATAAACGCAATGCGGGCAAACATGTCAGTACAAAATAAACGCAATGCGGGAAACATGTCAGTACAAAATAAACGCAATGCGGGCAAACATGTCAGTACAAAATAAACGCAATGCGGGAAACATGTGAGTACAAAATAAACGCAATGCGGGCAAACATTTCTCCAGAAAATAAACGCAATGCGGGCAAACATTACACCAGAAAATAAACGCAATGCGGGCAAACATTTCACCAGAAAATAAACGCAATGCGGGCAAACATTTCACCAGAAAATAAACGCGATGCGGGGAAACATTTCACCAGAAAATAAACGCAATGCGGGCAAACATTTCACCAGAAAATAAACTTAATGGGAGCACATTTCACCTGAAAAAGAAAGCATTTACTTACCTGGCAGAAGTCTCCGGCCTCTGGCGCGCTGCTCCCGGGACCACATTCCTCCTGCTCTTGTCTTCCGCGCTGACAGGGCTACGGCAAGATGGCGCCCGAAGCCCTGTACTGGAGACACAAATAGTCTTCAGTACAGGGCTTCGGCAGCCATCTTGCCGTAGCCCTGCTCGCCTGCCGGTGTCAAAACACCGGAAGAGTAAGGAGGCTGGAGCGGGGCTGCGGGCAATGAACTGGCACGGCGTCTATAGACGCCGCTGCCAGTTCATGAAGATAGAGTGGCCAGAGTCCCAATGCTGGGATGTCCCGCTGCTGAAAGCAGGACGTTTCCCGGGACCTCATGCAGCCTGGGACAGCGGACCCCGAATCCGGCACGTGTCCTGGGCAATCTGGGACGTCTGGTCACTCTAGCTAATGGGCATGCATCCACACGCCTCTCTCAATCACATTCCCATGGCCAGGATCACTCTGTGGTTGTGCCATTCACAAAGACTTAAACTGCACAACTGCAGAATGCTCTCGGACACAGGAACACAACCAAAAGAGTTTTGCAGACGCATGCGCAAGTAGCCAATCCTATGTAGTGGACAGCAGCACTTTGGAGGGCAGCAGAACTAAAGTGAGGGACGTAAAAGTCCTATAGGGCTGACTGAAGCCCCAGGTTGGTAGATTGAATCCCTCTCACACAAACCTTTAATCAACACGCACACACACATGCGCACACTGACTGCACTTATACACACACACCTTTAATCAACACACACCTTGCACATACATACATATACTGTATACTACATGCACACACCCACTGCATTTATATGTATAATGTATATACACACACATTCGCTGGGCTCTCCTGCCTGACCTACCTTACTAACCAACACACACAAGCATATATTATACTGTACGTATTATATATAAAATGCCCTTACCCAATTTTAATGTAGCTGAGCTCTGTCCAGCGTCAGAGCTCTCTCCATTCAACTGCCCCCACCTTCCCATATGCAGGGAACCAGCTCCAGTAACCAGCGCTGTCTCTCTCCTCCCCATAGATCGGTGGGTCACTCGACTCCTTTAGATAAACTTTTGCTGCTGCTGCCGTTCCGCTTCCTGAGGACTGAGGACTCCTGATTGGATAGTCAGCAGCCCAGCACGGCATCCGCTCTGACCATTCAGTCACGCTGGCGTTTGTGGATGTTTATGTTCCCATCAGCCCCAGGAGCATGCTGACGTCGCGCAGCCAATCACAGAAGAGCGGATGCAGTGCTGGGCTGCTGGCTACCCAATCAGGAGTTCTTAGGAAGCGGAACGGCAACAGTAAAAGTTTATCCAAGGGATTCGGGTGACCCACCGATCTGTGGGGAGGAGAGAGACAGCGTGGATGGATCACCAGAGCTGGTGCCCTGTATATGGGGAGGTGGGGGCGGTTGCATGGAGCACTTCTGGCGAGCCTATAGTGGCAGAAGCGACAGGGCAATTTGCGCCCATTGGGAGGTTAGAGGCAGGGGCGCCCATGGCAGGTGCCATATCTGCACCCCATTAGATACGCCTCTGGGTCAATGACATACTTATAATATTGTCTTGCTCTGGGGGTGGAACAGATGTGGTGTGGTGATCAGGGTGGGGTAGAAAAGATCCACACTTTGCCCAGAAATGAATATCCAAAACGACAATTTTTTATTGTGGACCTTTTCAATAAAAAGCAGCAAACAGCACTCACCAACAGCTTACTTGTTTGAGACTGTCATGTCCTTAGTCCTAAAGACCATATGGGTCTGAAACATGTGGTAATCAGTATGGGGTGGAACAAATGGGTGTGGCAATCAGTGTGGGGGTGAAACAAATGGGTGTGGTAATCAGTGTGGAGGTGGAACAGATGGGTGTGGCAATCAGTGTGGAGGTGGAACAGATGGGTGTGGCAATAAGTGTGTGGGTGGAACAGGTGTGTGGTAATCAGTGTGTTGTGGGGTGGGGCATATAGTGATTAGCAGGACAGATGCAATTAGATGTGTGTATTTTGTGCTTTCAGCTTGCCAGAGATCCCATCATTAGTGGATGTCCCCTGCCTATCAGCTCAGCTGGATGATTCTCTCCTCTCTGTCGCCAGAGATCACATCTCCAGTCATGGTACAGTGGCCTCTAGGCCTCCAGTACAGATAGAGGAGCTGATGGAGAGACCGGGAGGAATCCTTGTGAAATGGTGTAAGGTGAGCACAGCATGGCTGCTTGATTACGAAGTAAGAAGGTAAAACGACTATCCCGACATACTTGACACCCACATCCTGAAATAAGATTACAGCTGAAGGAACTCTCAAAACAGAGCTCATTCAGTACACTAAGTGGGTGGAGCAGACACCAATTACATTGTGAAAATCAAAACCAAGACGAAGCTTGTCTCAAGAACCAACTCATAAATGAAGAGTATTGTCATTTTATTAGGGAAACATATTCCAGTAAAATCAATCACAATGCTAAAAACACACATATCAAGGGGACAAGGCACATATCCTGAATACAATCTCCAAATAATAAAACAAGAGCATAGTGAAATAACTCATCCAGGGTGGATACGAAAGGGCTGAGACTGACCCTTGTGTTTGTAGCATTTAAATTGATTTTATCGAAATACGTTTCCCAAATAAAATTACAATAATCTTCATTTATGAGGTGCTTATGTACAGGTAGTCCCCGGGTTACGAACGTTCGACTTACGAACGACCCGCCGATATGAACAACGCGACCATAGCGCCTCCCCGTCGCATGACGTCACGCCCGCCGGGGACTACCTGTTCTGGCCCGCTGAAAATGAAGAATATGGGCAGCGGAAGGTAAATAGAGGCCTACTCACCTGATGCTCGACGGTAGAAGGTGCCCTCGTGGTGCCCGGAAGGTCCGCAGCCCGTCCTCTCACTTCCTCCACTGTTCCCCGGCGGCTCCTGGCACATGTGGCGCACAATGACGCAATTAGGAAGCGCCGCCACTAAGGGGCTCTTCCTGATTACGTCATTATGCGCCGCATGTGAAGCCAGGAGCCGCCAGGGAACAATGAAGGAAGCGAGAGGACGGGCTGCGGACCTTCCGGGCACCACGAGGCACATTTTACCGCCGAGGATCAGGTGAGATAACCTCTATTTACCTTCCGCTGCCCATACTCTGCATTTTCAACGGGCCACAACAGGTAGTCCCGACTTACACACAGATTCAGGTTAAGAACGAGTGGGCAGTCCCTATCTCGTTCGTTAACCGAAGACTACCTGGTATACTCTTTGAGCCCAAACATGAAAGCTTTGTCTATATTTTCATGGTGGCCATTTCTGTGGTTTATTTGCTCTGTTCATTGACACCAAATGCATTGCTGAAGCAGCACCACGCCGGGACAAATCAATCCTCCAGTCCCACGGCGCGGCTCACTTTTGCTTTTCTCTGCCGCACAGGCCAGGTTCATGCTCACGTTGAGGCCGGGAGCGTCTTGCACAAGTGCAGTAGAGATTTTCTCTTTCTGCACCTGCACAGGAAGCTCCCGGTGACGGGAGCGCGAACAAGGACACGCGCAGTCACAATGGAAGTCAACTTACAAGTCGGCGAAAGTGAAACTTAGCCACAACGGGGACCGGAGGATAGATTAGTGACGGCGTGAGCACTGAGTGGCTGAAGGGGGCCAGTAGAAGCTTCAGGAAACTTAAATTCTTTCTTTTTTATGGCATTAATGGTTTCCTTTAAATTGTTTCATGACCTGCACACAGCTGATTTGTAATCGCAACCAAGAGTTTCTGTAATAAAAATGCAGGTAAGTCCCAGATCTAACCGTTGTTGGGGTGTAGGTGGGGCTCACATGTAGGATGGTGCGATGCCACATCCTCTTGGACGTGTGCTGCTTAATTTCAGTAGAGTTTTGTGACATTGCGTCTAATCCTGCACTTGGCAGATGGAGGCTGAATCTCAACCATAGATAAGTCATATGCATCTTTCTTCCATCTTTCCTGTTAGGTAGATGATGACTTTGTGGTGCAGGATTACCGACTGCAGTACCGCAAGCATACCTCTGGCCATTTTGAAGATGCTTACGTGGGCCCTGAGTGCGAGTTCATCGTGCTGCATATTGACCCCAATGTGGACTACCAGTTCCGTGTTTGTGCCCGGGGAGATGGGCGCCAGGAGTGGAGTCCCTGGAGCGTCCCACAGCTGGGTCACACGTGTCTCATTCCACACGGTAAGTTTTCCATGTATTAGTCCCTGTGGATAGTGGTCCACTCTGCTATAAGACCATTTTCGGTATGGAGATGTAAGAGCTCCAATGGAGATATTGTTGAGATGTCACACTGTGTGGAGATGTCACACCTGTGTGTTTTTTCTATATCTCACCATTGTGTGTCCTTTTCTATGTGTATCCAACTTCATTCTCTATAGGCCTTTCTCATATTTCTATATGCTGCTTATTATTGGTGACCTAATAGACCCATATCTGTATGCTGCCTGGCATAGGTGGTCTTTTGGAGCCATCTTTGTATGTTGCCTGTCACTGATGGCCTTGAAGATCCATTTCTGCATGTTTCCTTTCACTGGTGGCCTTGTAGACTCTTCTCTGTATGCTGCATGTCTGTGGTGGCATTGTGGCTGGCACTAATCAGTTGTGGTTTTAATTCAGAGTGGAGTCCAGGATTGGAAGGATACAGCCTTAGCAGCCGGAGGAACATTGCCTTGAGGAACGACAGCCCGTGTCTCTCTGTTCTTTACTCCAAAACATCCACCTACTTCCCAGGACAGACTCTGACCTTCAGGTAAGGAGAAGCAACTGTAATGCAACCATTCAAATTGCGACGGAGTGGTGCAGTGGCCACACTGATCTCTACTTAAGGGAATATACCCGAATAGACAAGACACAGACAATTTATTTTGTGCTTTTCTTCTGGCGGACTCAAAGCGCCAGAGCTGCAGATTGGGGATGCCATGACACAATAGGTTTTCACTTTTCCATCTGTAATGGGTGTTGCAATTTCCTCCATATTCCTACACTTCTCTGTGTCACGGGTGTTGTGCCTTCTCCATATTCCTACACTTCTCTGTGTCACGGGTGTCGTGCCTTCTCCATATTCCTACACTTCTCTGTGTCACGGGTGTCGTGCCTTCTCCATATTCCTACACTTCTCTGTGTCACGGGTGTTGTGCCTTCTCCATATTCCTACACTTCTCTGTCACGGGTGTTGTGCCTTCTCCATATTCCTACACTTCTCTGTCACGGGTGTTGTGCCTTCTCCATATTCCTACACTTCTCTGTGTCACGGGTGTTGTGCCTTCTCCATATTCCTACACTTCTCTGTCACGGGTGTTGTGCCTTCTCCATATTCCTACACTTCTCTGTCACGGGTGTTGTGCCTTCTCCATATTCCTACACTTCTCTGTGTCACGGGTGTTGTGCATTCTCCATATTCCTACACTTCTCTGTGTCACGGGTGTTGTGCCTTTTCCATATTCCGCCACTTCTCTGTGTCACGGGTGTTGTGCATTCTCCATATTCCTACACTTCTCTGTTACGGGTGTTGTGCCTTCTCCATATTCCTACACTTCTCTGTGTCACGGGTGTTGTGCATTCTCCATATTCCTACACTTCTGTGTGTCACGGGTGTTGTGCCTTCTCCATATTCCTACACTTCTCTGTGTCACGGGTGTTGTGCATTCTCCATATTCCTACACTTCTCTGTGTCACGGGTGTTGTGCATTCTCCATATTCCTACACTTCTCTGTGTCACGGGTGTTGTGCCTTCTCCATATTCCTACACTTCTCTGTGTCACTGGTGTTGTGCCTTCTCCATATTCCTACACTTCTCTCTGTCACGGGTGTTGTGCCTTCTCCATATTCCTACACTTCTCTGTGTCACGGGTGTTGTGCATTCTCCATATTCCTACACTTCTCTGTGTCACGGGTGTTGTGCCTTCTCCATATTCCTACACTTCTCTGTGTCATTGGTGTTGTGCCTTCTCCATATTCCTACACTTCTCTGTGTCATTGGTGTTGTGCCTTCTCCATATTCCTACACTTCTCTGTGTCACGGGTGTTGTTCCTTCTCCATATTCCTACACTTCTCTGTGTCACGGGTGTTGTGCCTTCTCCATATTCCTACACTTCTCTCTGTCACGAGTGTTGTGCCTTCTCCATATTCCTACACTTCTCTGTGTCATGGGTGTTGTGCATTCTCCATATTCCTACACTTCTCTGTGTCACGGGTGTTGTGCCTTCTCCATATTCCTACACTTCTCTGTGTCATGGGTGTTGTGCATTCTCCATATTCCTACACTTCTCTGTGTCACGGGTGTTGTTCCTTTTCCATATTCCTACACTTCTCTGTGTCACGGGTGTTATGCATTCTCCATATTCCTACACTTCTCTGTGTCACGGGTGTTGTGCCTTCTCCATATTCCTACACTTCTCTGTGTCACGGGTGTTGTGCATTCTCCATATTCCTACACTTCTCTGTGTCACGGGTGTTGTGCATTCTCCATATTCCTACACTTCTCTGTGTCACGGGTGTTGTGCCTTCTCCATGTTCCTACAGTTCTCTGTGTCACGGGTGTTGTGCATTCTCCATGTTCCTACACTTCTCTGTGTCACGGGTGTTGTGCCTTCTCCATATTCCTACACTTCTCTGTGTCACGGGTGTTGTGCCTTCTCCATATTCCTACACTTCTCTGTCACGGGTGTTGTGCCTTCTCCATATTCCTACACTTCTCTGTGTCACGGGAGTTGTGCATTCTCCATATTCCTACACTTCTCTGTGTCATGGGTGTTGTGGATTCTCCATATTCCTACACTTCTCTGTGTCACGGGTGTTGTGCCTTCTCCATATTCCTACACTTCTCTGTGTCATGGGTGTTGTGGATTCTCCATATTCCTACACTTCTCTGTGTCACGGGTGTTGTGCCTTCTCCATATTCCTACACTTCTCTGTGTCATGGGTGTTGTGGATTCTCCATATTCCTACACTTCTCTGTGTCACGGGTGTTGTGCCTTCTCCATATTCCTACACTTCTCTGTGTCACGGGTGTTGTGCCTTCTCCATATTCCTACACTTCTCTGTGTCACGGGTGTTGTGCCTTCTCCATATTCCTACACTTCTCTGTGTCACGGGTGTTGTTTGTCCTTCAGATTCATACACTTCTCTGTGTTTGGCGGTTGTTGTCTTCTCAATGTTCCTTCACTCCTCTGTGTGAGGTCGGTGTTCTGTCCTCCTGGTTCCTTCACTTCTCGGTGTGCCAGGTGTTGTGTGTTCTCATTGTTCCTTCACGCCTCTGTGTGTGGTCGGTGTTGTGTGTCCTACATATTCCTACACTTCTCTGTGTGACGGGTGTTGTTTGTCCTTCAGATTCATACACTTCTCTGTGTTTGGCGGTTGTTGTCTTCTCAATGTTTCTTCACTCCTCTGTGTGAGGTCGGTGTTCTGTCCTCCTGGTTCCTTCACTTCTCGGTGTGCCAGGTGTTGTGTGTTCTCATTGTTCCTTCACTCCTCTGTGTGTGGTCGGTGTTGTGTGTCCTACATATTCCTACACTTCTCAGTGTTCCAGGTGTTGTGTTCTCATTGTTCCTTCACTCTTCTCTGGTCTTGTTGCATGTCCTACATAGTCTTCTGATTCTCCGTGTTACAAGTCTTGTGTCCTTCTTGGTTTGTGGGGAGTTCCTTCACGGCTGTGTGTGTTCACTGCAGGGTGGAGACTATCGGGCAGCCAGATAAAAGGGATAGCATTGGAGTTTGCGTGGAGAAGGGTGTTGGATACGACTCGCTACAGAGAGACAAGGCTGTGTGCATCCATCCCAGCGGTGAGTCTAGATAATCAACCTTTCTTTGTTCTGCCTGAGTACTCAATCAGGTTCATCATGCCCTCTAGTGGTGATTGTTACATACTATTTGTTGTGTTCCCCCAGGTGCTGTGTACGTGAATGGGAAAGAGATGACCAATCAGTTGCCTCCGGTCTCTCCTGGCTCCACCATTACATTTGATATGGAGATTGTCAGTTTGGGACCCACCAATAATAATGAGGGACCCCACCACAGACGCAGGGTGACCATAGGCTCCAGCAACCGGGAGGTGGTGTTTGATTGGCTGCTCGAGCAGTCATGTGACGCTCTCTATTTTGGATGTTCCTTTGCTCACTCTGGCTGGAAGGTTCTGGTGTTTTAGTTGTTTGTCATGCCTCAAGAGCAATTTCATCCTGTCCTGAGAATTCTGGCTTTGTTGTGGCAAAGCTGTGGTGAGAGGAGCCATATATCTCTCTGTGCAGGGACAACTGTATTACATAGAAACGGTTAGTGGCATAACCACCACCCCTCTTAATCCAGGTTGGATTCACAGTGTTACTTGCACAGAAATCGCTGTTGAAATCTGTTGCGGATGATGGGATTTCCCCCACTCTAGCTTCATAAACTATAACTGTATTCACAAACATAAATACAGTTATATGTTTGCCCCGCTTAGTGCATCAAAAAAAGTGGATCCGAGATAAACTTTGACACATTGCATAATTGCGTTCCTTTCATATAGTTTATAGGGCATTCCTCAACAGTGTTCTCCCCAGAATTTTTTTCCAGGCGGGTGGCATGAAAAAGTAGCCGGGTGGGGCCAGATGAAAATGCAGGGCAACTGTGCTTACAGCATAGGAGGAGGTGAGGGGGTGAGCCGATGACAGCCGGGTGGTCACCAAATCTAGCCGGGTGGAGCACCCGGCTAAAAGAGCCTGGGGAGAACACTGCTCAAGCCAAATACTTTTGTTTTGTTTTAATACTCTAATTCCCTATAAACTAGACAAGCCTCGCCCACAGCTTCTCCATAGTGCCTTGGCGCTCTCAGCCTTAGCAAGGGCTTATGGGAGCTCAGTCAGGGCAGGAGGAGGTTACTAGCCAAAGATTTCAGAGGCAGAAAGGAGGAGGAGAGGGAAGTGAAGTTTTTCACAGGCTGAGGGCTGGAGATGCTATCAGCTTGTGTAATGTGGCAAACAGAACATGGCTGCCCTCATATCACGGGAATAAATAATCATAAACTGTTGAAGCTGTTTGCAGCTAGATTTTCTGTGTAAACTAAACTTCAGATAAGCTATATAGACAAGTTACAAGTTATAGTTAGTTTTTCTTCTCGGATCCGCTTTAAACTGAACTTTCCCTAGAGATGGAGCCACTGTCGCCTTGCGCTCCTTCAAGAGAACCCGAGGTGGGTTTGAAGAATATTATCTGCATACAGAGGCTAGATCTGCCTATACAGCCCAGACTGTGTTGCTATCCCAAACCCTCCTAAGGTCCCCCTGCACTCTTCAATCCCTAATAAATCACAGCCACGCTGCTGACAAACAGCTTGTCAGAGCTGGCTGTGTTTATCTCTATAGTGTCAGTCTGCTGCTCTCCCCGCCCCTTGCAGAACTCCAGTCCCCGCCTGCATCCATTCTCTCCCTGCTTATTGGAGGGAAGAGACAGGGGCAGGGACCGGAGCTATGCAGGAGGCGGGGGAGCAGCTGAGACTGACTCTACAGGTGTAAACACAGCCTCACAGCACGGCTGTGATTTATGAGGGATTGCAGAGTGCAGGGGGACCTTAGTGGGTTTTGGGATAGCAACAGAGGCTGGGCTGTATAGGCCGATCCAGCCTCTGTATGCAGATAACATTCTTTAAACACACCTCAGGTTCTTTTTAAGTCTCCACTGGCATCTCTAAACAGCAGTGATGTCATCTTTGAGTCTGCCTACAGAAGCTAGGAGAGACCCAGGAGGCGAGTCTTCCAATGGCTGTAGGCATGCAAAAGAATTTAAAGGACAACTGAAGTGAGAAGAATATGGCGGGTGCCATTTTTATTTCCTTTTAAACAATACCAGTTGACCTATTTGGCTGCAGTAGTGTCTGCATCACACCAGAAATGAGCATGCAGCTAATCTTGTCAGATCTGACATTAATGTCAGAAACACCTGATCTGCTGCATGCTGGTTCAGGGTCTGTGGCTAAAAGTATTAGAGGCAGAAGATCAACAGGATAGCCAGGCAACTGGTACTGCTTAAAAGGAAATAAATATGGCAGCCTCCATGTACCTCTCACTCCAGTTTAGTTTCGAAAAATTTTCTTTAGAAATCACACCTCCTTGTCTACCTCCCAGCTGCCTTTGATAGACAGTAGATGACGTCACTATTTGTACACTTGCCAGTGTGGATTAGAGGGGCACTGGGCCGCAGTGGCCAGGTTCCTGAGCCCAAACGTGTTACATGGGGGGTCTGATTTAGTGGCCAGGTTCCTGAGCCCAAACGTCTTACATGAGGGGTCTGGTTCAGTGATTTGTTGCACTTTTGCAGGGAAAACCGTTAACTGGACTCCTATGGGTGCTCTTTTAAAGGGTAATACCGCTTAGCAGTGAAAATCCAGTGTTGGGTGGAATGTATTATTTCTTCTGAGACTAGAGTTTCCTAGAAGTGAAGCTCCCCCTCTGTAGATCATTCCAATGTAACCTATTGATTTCTGGGTGTGCGGGCACAGATGGATGGGCTGCAGCCTAGAGGACAGTAGATCATATCCATTCTGCTAACCCTTACTTAACCTGTTAACAATGAGTTTTCGGTACATTAAATTGTACTGTAGTTTAAATGTCGAGTGCAGTGAGTGGAATTATTGCCCTCTCTTTTTATCCCACTCGCTCTTTGCCGTGTTCTCAGTGATGGTGACCTGATAACACAAGTCATGGTCAGCCAGTGACCTCTGCGCATGGATAAAGTCAGTGCCAGCTGTGCTGCCTAGGCAGTATATGTGTCCTGTGTGTGTGTATGCTCAGAACACATGGGTGAATACTGTAGCTGAATCTTTATTGGCTCTTGCAGTGGCCACGTTTGGCCGAATGGGATTTGTGCCTTCACCACCGTGCTGAACCCTGCATAGAAGAATTGTTATAGTGACCTTGTCGGGAGTCAGATCATTTGTAACCCAACACTGCTCCTATTTTCTGAAGCTATAGTGCTGCTGATCCTCTACTGTGTGCCCAGACAGCCCCATCAGGTCTTCTGCTCACTGTAGGGCTTCAATAGGGGGCTTCCTAGATACACAATCTGGATCTGGACTCCAGCATTGGCAGTTGATCCTATCATGACTCCAACTCTTCTGCATCTTAGTGTCAGGTCACAAACACTGAGAGAAATTTGACAGGGCCTCTTAACACAACCTGTTACCTTACCGTAATGACTTACAACATGGCTGCAGCTTGTTAGCGCCAATTTTATAATCCTTCTCCTTGTATGGAAGTATTTATAGAGAAGTTGTCTCTTCCCAAATACTCCCTGGAATTTCCAGGGAGCGTAGTATTAGCTGGCCAAACCCACCAGCAGTAATATTGAACAACCACACTTAGCATACTGTTGTTTCATCCAGCCCAGCTAGAAATACTAATCCCAGTGGATAGAGTATTTTCTGGCCACATCCACCAGATGTACTGTTGGTTGACCACACCCAGCAGGCAGTGTTTGTTGGCCACGCCTAGTAGGTGTGGTATAGGCTGGCTGTGCCCACCAAGCATAAATAAAATACCTGCATTGTCAGATATCTAGCCCCTCCTCCAATCTGATGTAACCTATGAGAGAGAACCAATTGAGAGCATTTCACAGTTCACAAGCCACATACCCCCTCTGCAGGGTGACACTTACCTCTAGTATTACCAAGCCTTGGGGCTCCCCCTTCTGGCTTGATTCCACATTGCAGCTCAGGGCCTTTTCTACTTGTTACTAGAAAATGAACAAATCTATTTTTATAGCTCTTTTTATAGCAAAGTGATGGCTTTATTTTGCTACTAACCTACTCTGGATGTTGTCTAGATGTAACTCCGTAGCTTGTTTTTACATTGTTGTCTCGCCATTCGTTCCTGTGTGTCATGTGGGTTGTATTATTTATCATTGCTGATGATGTGAGTGGAGAATATCCCCCCTTCTATACATTGTGGCTCTTAGGGGCTGACACAGCATGGTCGCCTGCTGTCTGTAGTCCTGTAGCGCTATGGAAGAGGTACGTGTCCAGTGTATACAGGGTGACCCTTGACTGTGATATTCTGGTGCCTTATAGAGATAATATATTCTAGTGCCTTGTATAGATTATACTAGTCTCCATGTCCAGCTGCTGGGAGTATCGTTATTTCATCCATTGTGGGTAAATATCAGACCTGACGCCTTAACTGAAAAAACGTCTGAAGGAAGAACTGTTCTTATTTCTCATGTCCACCAATCAGCCTCTTCTCTACTTGCCCTCACTCCGCACTGTGATGAGTGGCAGAATGAGGTGACGATGGGCAGATTGTGGTTGCTATGGGTGATGATGGGCAGATTGTGGTTGCTATGGGTGATGATGGGCAAATTGTGGTTGCTATGGGTGGTGATGGGCAGGATGTATGCAAAGAAAAATACAGCCGCTTCAGCATCACTGTACGACAATTGTTGTTGTCCGGACACAAACCACAAAGAGAGCGTGCTAGGGGCAGATTATGGACCCCAACAAAGAACAAGAACCAGACCAGTATAAGCCCCACATGAACAGCACCGCTCGCCATTTAATGAAGATACCACACTTTATGAATACAAATATGCATTATGATCTCCATGTTAAAATAAAACCATAAAAAAGCTGTAAAACTTGTCACAGGAAAGCTCATATAAATCACCCTCCTGCTGAGCAGGAAGTACGTCACTGGGACCCCCTTCAGTCCGTGCATGTGCGTGTCGCACCGCGCTCCTTTGGTGCACACTGCCCGTGTCGCCCATTGACTCGCATTACTGCATAATCTGCGGCAGGCACGGATCATGCGGTAATGCGCTGCAGACTCTGCGTCAGATCAGATGCTTCGGGCGCATCACACCGCATTAACTCTGCACGCGCCATTGACCTACAGATAGCGAGCCGGCTACAAGAGGCTGCCAGCCTGCCCACTGACCACAGCTCATGGGTCTCCAACTGACATATGACGGATACACCTGCCCACTTTCCACTATATACATAATGCTGCAGCGGCCAAAAAAAGAAAAACGGGTCAAGAATAATAGTTCTATTAAATCTGTGTTTATTGTACCAGACATCACTCCCATATATTTATTATGATGCTTGGCCAGGTCCAGGAGGCTTAGTTTAATATACCCGAATGCTTACTATATCAGAATTTACTATAACAAGATTGAACTGTATTTTCAAAAGGTCCCAGCGCAGAAACGGAGGGGCTTAAAGTGTACCAGAGATGATGAAACAAGCAGCTTTTATACTTACCTGGTGCTTCCTCCAGCCCCATTGCTGCTCTTCTGGGCCCCATTGCTGCTCTTCTTGCTCTTCTGGGCCCCTCCGTTCCTCCGCTGTCCCCCCCGCTCCCAGTACTAGCTGCACAGGCGCATAGCGTTGCCGGTGACAGGAGTGCGTCACAGCCGCACGTGCGAGGTGAACCACGACTGGCTGCGACTGAGCTATATACTGGGGGACACAGCGGAGGAACGGAGGTGCCCAGGAGAATGGCAAAGTAACCCATGGCCAGCATGGGGCTGGAAGAAGCCCCAAGTAGGTATAAAAGCTGATTATTTCATCATCTCTGGTTTCCGTTAAGAAGTAGTATCTATTTTTATTTTTTTAAATCCGGTACGCTGGATTTTGTTTTGTTCGGCAGCTCAAGGTGTTTTTTAGGTTTCGCAAAAGATGTTCTGTAATGCTGGGAATGCACAATTAGATTTTTCAGCAGATTTACTGTCCGATCGATTTTCCTGTAGTTTTTCTGTTCGATTTCCATTCACTTCTATGAGAAATTGATCATAAAAACAATTAAAAAAACAGATTGGGCAAGTCGAAAATTATCTATCAAACCATCTATCTATTAGCCCAAAAAATCTCACCATGTATTCCCAGCATTAGAGGGATGAAAGAGATTATTACTCAAGTGTCCAGTTGAAGCCGCTTTATTTGTCTTTGGAGATATCTTAAAGGGATACTGTAGGGGGGGTCGGGGGAAAATGAGCTGAACCTACCCGGGGCTTCTAATGGTCCCCCGCAGACATTCTGTGTTGGCGCAGCCACTCCCCAATGCTCCAGCCCCGCCTCCGGTTCACTTCTGGAATTTCTGACTTTAAAGTCAGAAAACCACTGCGCCTGCGTTGCCGTGTCCTCGCTCCCGCTGATGTCACCAGGAGTGTACTGCGCAGACACAGACCATACTGGGACTGCGCTGTGCGCTCTTGATGACATCAGCAGGATCGAGGACACGGCAACGCAGGCGCAGTGGTTTTCTGACTTTAAAGTCAGAAATTCCAGAAGTAAACCGGAGGCGGGGCCGGAGCATCGGTGAGCGGCTGCGCGGGCACAGGATGTCTGCGGGGGACCATTAGAAGCCCCGGGTAAGTTCAGCTCATTTTCCCCCGACCCCCCTACAGTATCCCTTTAACCTGCATAAATGGATCCCTCACAGGAATCTCAATATGGTTGCTATGAGTGATGATGAGCAGAATCTGCTTGTGGTGGATGATGGATAGATTTACACATTCACATTCTAGCTGGTCATGCTGTGGTGGGTGTGTCCTGAGGACAGGGGGGCGTGGTTACAACTTGATGGTCTTGATTTGGGTGTACCTACACCTTTTCCTGGCTGATCTGGAAATAGTGTGTGGTGTGGTCTGACAGAGGTAAATGTGTCCTGTGGACAGTTGTGGGTGTGGTCTAGCAGCGGTAGATACTGTACATCCTGTGAACACTTATGGGTGTGGTCTGAAAGTGTTGGTGACAGTGGTGGGCGTATACTGTGGATAGTTGTGGGTGTGGTCTGGCAGAGATGGGTGTTTCCATGTGCCTGTGCACAGAGATGGTCAAAATATTACTAATTTTCCAGTTAGTAATTTAATGCAGCTTGAAACTGGGCCAATCCAAACAGGCAGGAAGTGCATTTGATTGGCCCAATTACAAGCTGCTTACAGCTTGCTTTCAATTTGAATGAAACGTGAAATTAGCATCCCATTAACCATCTCTAGTTTTGGGTGTGGTCTTTCTGTGATGAGCGTGTCCTGTGGAGATTGTGGGTGTGGTCTGATCATGGTGGGTGTGGTATTCAGGCTGTATACAGTCCTCTTCCTTCCACAATGTGAATCCAGATTCCTGGCTGTTCAGTGTTCACCATGAATTTTGTATTGCAAATTTCAATAAAGTGTTTTATATTTCAGAGCCGTCTGGGTGGTGTCTTGTGTTGTCTGCTAGAATATTCAGATATTGCCATGCTCAGAAGACATTTGTGGGGGTCATCTATATACCTGCTGGGACATGCAGCACATTTACACATGAGCCTCAGGTGTAGACACATCATTTCCAGCAGGGGGTGCTCTTCTCACATCATCCTATTTTATCAGGTTACAACTCAACCCCAAGTAGTTGGAGAGGGATCAGTGTTCTGCCATGCAGCTGCAGACATTGTAGAAAGGACAGTGTTTACCCAGCGAGATCCCTGGGATCTCTGTATGGCAGCCTTGTTTATATACAGGATGTCAGCATCATACCTCTTTGTATGGGGACAATTCCAGCTACTAACTCTGTGTGGAGTCTAGAGATTTTTACTTATAATATTGTTTATCCATTCTGTAATGGATAATTTGAAATATTTATTTTCTTAAATTATACTCTTATGCATAGTTGACCTGCTCTGCAGCTCTTTGTCATTCTAGGAATTTACCGTAGTGCAACCGCAAACAGTGGAAGGGGTTACTTCATAGCAAAGAATGGAGCTGGAATTTCCATCTGTATGAGTCCATGATGGAAATAAAGAAAACCGCATTCATGGTTAGAACTGTGGCCTTGACGCTCTGGAGTTCTGGGTACAATTCCCTAGATTCTGGGTGCTCCTATTTCCTCCCAGACCCAAACACATATTGGTAGTTTAATTGTTTTCCCTCCTAGAATTTGCTTAAAGAGATAATTTGCATATTCAGTACCAGTGCATTGTGAGTAACCACAGATGTTTAAAGAATATTATCTGCATACAGAGGCTGGATCTGCCTATACAGCCCAGCCTCTGTTGCTATCCCAAACCCCACTAAGGTCCCCCTGCACTCTGCAATCCCTCATAAATCACAGCCGTGCTGTGAGGCTGTGTTTACATCTGTAGTGTCAGTCTCGGCTGCTCCCCCGCCTCCTGCATAGCTCCGGTCCCTGCCCCCGTCCCTTCCCTCCAATCAGCAGGGAGGGAAGGGATGCAGGCGGGGACTGGAGTTCTGCAGGAGGTGGGGAGAGCAGCAGACTGACACTATAGAGATAAACACAGCCAGCTCTGACAAGCTGTTTGTCAGTAGAGATGGGCCGAACCTCCGATTTTAGGTTCGCGAACCGGGTTCGCGAACTTCCGCGGAAGGTTCGGTTCGCGTTAAAGTTCGCGAACCGCAATAGACTTCAATGGGGATGCGAACTTTGACAAAAAAAATAATTATGCTGGCCACGAAAGTGATGGAAAAGATGTTTCAAGGGGTCTAACACCTGGAGGGGGGCATGGCGGAGTGGGATACATGCCAAAAGTCCCCGGGAAAAATCTGGATTTGACGCAAAGCAGCGTTTTAAGGGCAGAAATCACATTGAATGCTAAATGACAGGCCTAAAGTGCTTTAAAACATCTTGCATGTGTATACATCAATCAGGTAGTGTAATTAAGGTACTGCTTCACACTGACACACCAAACTGTTCACTGAACAGAACAGGTATGCAGTGGCGGGTTCACTGAAGAGAACAGGTATACAGTAACGGGTTCACAGAACAGGTATGCAGTGGTGGGTTCACAGAACAGGTATGCAGTGGTGGGTTCACAGAACAGGTATGCAGTGGCAGGTTCACTGAACAGGTATGCAGTGGTGGGTTCACAGAACAGGTATGCAGTGGCGGGTTCACAGAACAGGTATGCAGTGGCGGGTTCACAGAACAGGTATGCAGTGGTGGGTTCACAGAACAGGTATGCAGTGGCAGGTTCACTGAACAGGTATGCAGTGGCGGGTTCACAGAACAGGTATGCAGTGGTGGGTTCACAATACAGGTATGCAATGGTGGGTTCACAGTACAGGTATGCAGTGGTGGGTTCACAGTACAGGTATGCAGTGGTGGGTTCACAGAACAGGTATGCAGTGGTGGGTTCACAGAACAGGTATGCAGTGGCAGGATCACTGAACAGGTATGCAGTGGTGGGTGGGTTCACAGAACAGGTATGCAGTGGCAGGATCACTGAACAGGTATGCAGTGGTGGGTGGGTTCACAGAACAGGTATGCAGTGGCAGGATCACTGAACAGGTATGCAGTGGTGGGTGGGTTCACAGAACAGGTATGCAGTGGCAGGATCACTGAACAGGTATGCAGTGGGCTCACTGAACAGAACAGGTATGCAGCCAGGAAAAGCTAAGCCTAACTAATCTTTCCCTATGAGAGACAGACAGCAGCTCGCCCTACTCTCTCTAATGCAGGCACACGAGTGGCCGTAATGGCCGCCGCTGCCTGCTTTATATAAGGGGGGGTGGGGCTCCAGGGGCTAGTGTAGCCTAATTGGCTACACTGGGCCTGCTGACTGTGATGTAGAGGGTCAAAGTTGACCCTCATAGTGCATTGTGGGGCGAACCGAACTTCCGGAAACGTTCGCCTGCGGGAGGCGAACGTGAACCACCGAAGTTCGCCGGGAACCGTTCGCCGGCGAACCGTTCGGCCCATCTCTATTTGTCAGCAGCGTGGCTGTGATTTATGAGGGATTGCAGAGTGCAGGGGGACCTTAGGGGGGTTTGGGATAGCAACTGAGGCTGGGCTGCATAGGCAGATCCAGCCTCTGTATGCAGATAATCTTCAAACCCACCTCGGGTTCTCTTTAAAGCTGAATTATTGTAAATTCTTTCTGTTTTAAGAAGGCAAACCACACTATAAGCATTGCTTTTAAGTAGAACGGCTTTTTGGGCTCTTTTAGTCCCTTATACTCTCCTTGGGGTTTTGGATGACCCCAAGCTGCTTGGTTACTGTGCTCTATACAGTGGCAAGACTTTAGATGGATAGATAGGTAAGATGAAGTTCAGTGTTCTCTGTAAAGTGTTACAGATAGTATAAACATTCTATAATATAAACCACTATGCATTCTACTGTAGATCAAGGATTGCTCTGTGCTAGTGCACATGGTTTTTCGGGAGTCCCAGCGCTGGAATAGGCTGGTGGGATCCATTGGCTTCCATCTCCTGAGGCGAGTACCCCATAGAGGCACTTTTTTTTCCCTACAGGTATACTTTAATTTGGTATCCTAAAGCCCATTGTTTAGAATCTATTTCAGCTATAGTTCTGCATTTAGACGTTTCCTAACAAAATAATGCTGCAGTTCAGAAGCAGTCATGGATCTTGGCCACTTGGAAACCACCTGTAATCAGAACTTGGCACATAGCTCAAATAGTTTTGACCAAACTCTCTTGGAGAGCATGAGAAACATAACTTTTCATAAATTGAAGTGAATTCCATCTGCATTCTCTCTGAATTGTAGGAAAAGTAAAACTGGTTTGTGAGCACCCTTACTGTCCATAAATCTTTCCCCCCCAAAATCGCTCTTACTTGTGAGTGGTCTTCTCTGTGACCTCCACGTTATGTGTGAGATGCTCTCCTGACATCTGTGCATCTCACACATAACGTGAGGAACCATCTTGGCATGCTACGCTTTTTCAGCATTTCTTTCCCACCCTCTGTAACAAATCAAGTGCATGGGATTTGGAGCTGAACTGCACTGTTGTTGGTAGAGGGGTTGAAGGCACCAGGAGACAAGACCCTGAACAGACAAAGTTCCATGGCAGTAAGAAGATGGGGGGGTGGAGCCTACAAGAAAAAAATATTTGGCAAGGTCACTTTGACGTTTTTAACATGATAAACACTTTCCAAACTTTAGCAATTCAGAAAGCAATTTCTGTCCATATTTTCTTTGCATAAGGGCTCATTGACATTGAAGCAGGCTAGCAGTGCGATCGGAATACATCGTGCAAGATCGCACGCTATCTGTGCCGCAGTGCGTTGCGGTGCTGATCCCATTCTTTACAGTGAATGAGTCAGCCCTATTCTTTGCCAAAAAATGCATGCAGCAGTGCTATAGCGCATCGCACGGCTTCGCAGTACAGCTCATATGATCTGAACACAAGTGCTGTCTAAGCACTTTGTTCTTTCTGTTGATCTTGCATGTCACACACCGTACATGCTGCCAAAATGCGCACAGAAGCGCGTATGATGTGAACGAGCCCTAAACTAGATCAAAATCACTCCTACATTAGCGATGGATACAAATTTGGTCCACACCAGACATGGCACGGTTGGTTTCTCTAATGCCTGGCACACATGATGCAATTTTGAATGATTGGTCAATCAATTTCCACCATGTCTGATCTGCTCATGATCGAAAAAGGGGATTGTGTCGTACCTGGGGAACGTGAATCCTCTGTGTGGTCGGATGGGCGCAGCCCTAGAGACCAGAGGGTTGCAGCCGAAGGCGATGAGTGCGGCTCAATAATCCGATGCGAGGTACAAGTACAACAGACAGTAGATGTAGTCGGGGATTAGCCAAGAGTTCGCTAACAGGAAATCAGTCCAAATCAGGTGAGGTACAGAAAAGTAGGACAAACGGATAGTCAAGGGATTGCCAAGGATCAAAGCCAGGATATCCGTTCATAAGGGAAAGTCTATCAGGAACACAAGGAACCTGACATGATGATCAGCCAATAGCATCAAACAAGGAAGTTCTTATATAACATAATGCAGGAAGTGAGCTCACCTGCTCATATGCAGACAGGGATGCATAGCACATTCCAGACACTAGATGGCGCGGGAACGTCTAAAGGTCCTAGAAGGGAAAACTGTTCTGTATTCAAAGTCCTGAGCTGGTGGGTTGCCATGGGCAACCACTTGCTGAGACGTGACGGATTGATTTTGGGAAGAACTGATCTCAAAATCATATATTTTTTTTTTTATTTATTTAAAGATTTTATTTTTCAAAAGAGATATACAAGGGGAAAAACAACATTTACAAATATAAAAAAAGCAGAGCACATCTTCTAGAGACAGTGGTAATCTAGTCATTGGGCCTGAATAAAACTGTGCCGCGAACCATATCGGCCCAGATCAGAGAACAAATAGGCCATGATAATAATAAAGTGCTCCTAAGGCTGTCCAGTCTACCAAACGGGGGACCAGTCCAGCTGTACAAGACAACACTATAGCACAGTATAGGTTAACAGGCTCCACTCAGCAGACCCATACCCAGGAGAAACGCCAGATCACTCAAATGACACCCTGAGCCCGGATCGGATCATACATAAGGGCGTCCAATTAATAAAACAGTAGGAAATGGGTGCCACATCAAAATTGATTTTAATCTGCCCATCGATCAGACAGGAAAATTGCATGCATCAGCTTTTGGAAATAAAATCCAGTCTCCTCAATCACCACATATCAGATCTTTTATCTGGAATGTTCCAAGTTTGTATAGCAACTTTCTGCGTTAATTTAACACAGAAAAAGACTCACAATAGTATTTGAATGGGAAAACAGCAGCAGTCAGAGCACTTCTTAGGGTAGGATGGACTTAGGCTTCAATTCATCAAAGGCGTTTGATTAAGGAAACAAAAAAAAAACAAGTCGGGAAAATACAGCATTTGGTATTTTAGACGTTTTTGCTAATTCATCAAGATTTTTACAGGTGCGGAACAAGTTCGGTAATTTATCGAAGAAATGGGCTTCAATTAACAAAAACCTGTTCAGTAACAGCAGAAGAGTGTGGAGTTGTCTGTTTTGTTACAAACTGTTCCGTGCAGTGACGACATTACAATAGTAAGAGGCATCCCTGACATCCCTTTAGAATGTGTATGTTTGTTATACTCTCTCTGCTCCCTCTGAATCTGTCCCATTAGTCTTTCTTAACACTTTATTTTATTGCCACAGTTTAGATGAACTTCCGAGAAACATCAAACATGCCATGTTTAGGTGATTTCCCCACTTGCTCCTCCTCCTCTTCCAACAGGAACTTAAAGGGTTAAATGTCTGAAGGGCTGCAGGGGAAATCTCCTTTGTGCTCTGGGGGTAGAGAAGCTTGACCCTTCCGAGGACATGTCGCAGTGTATCAGAGGGACTTGCAGGAGGGAGAGGCTGTCCCTATTGGTTCTCTGCTCCTGTCAGTCATGTCTTATCGCATTCTGAAGCTGGTTTTTGACCCTTCAGTACGGTAGGTAATCACCACACGTTTATGGGCTTTACCCCATGCTCTAATTTTCATGATGCACTTGAAACAAAAAGAAAAACCGAGAGCCCAATATAGTGCAGTAAGTCTAACAATTGTTGGCGAAATAATTAACAGATGTGGATATACTCACAAACACGGGTTACCACATAGGCAACCACTTGAAATGCAGGTAGGGAGCATTAGAACCTGACCCCACTCAGGTTTAAGAAGTCGCTCTCTGTAGATAGAAAGAAGGGGAAAGTCCCCTCCACCCAAGGTGGACTATATACTGTGCAAATTTGGACAGAGGCGCCAGGCAGGTTAAAATGATCTAAAAACAACTAAAAAGGAGGAGTACAGGTGGACTTACCTCCTGAAATGATGGACAATCGAGATTGTTCAAATCGCAAATAACTATTTATTTTGGCACTCCGCAACGCGTTTCGCAGGTATAACCCGCTTCATCAGGCAAGGAGTGCAAGCTCAAAAAGGTCCAATAGTGGCAATGCGCCTCTGCAACAGAGGCGCATTGCCACTATTGGACCTTTTTGAGCTTGCACTCCTTGCCCGATGAAGCGGGTTATACCTGCGAAACGCGTTGCGGAGTGCCAAAATAAATTATTTGCGATTTGAACAATCTCGATTGTCCATCATTTCAGGAGGTAAGTCCACCTGTACTCCTCCTTTTTAGTTGTTTTTAGATCATTTTAACCTGCCTAATTTTCATGAATTGATATTTGCTGACATTTTTGAGGCGTTAACTGTCGGTAATTTATCTCACTGCTCGTTAATTTCAGCTTTTCATGCGGTAACAGCCTTGGTGAATTGACATTTTACAAAATGCTCTGTAAAATCAGCTGTTTTCAGCATTACTGAATGCAATAAGGCTTAGTGAATTAAAGCCTTAATGATGTTAATCAGATGGATACTCCTGCTTCATAAAAATATCTTACAGTATAGTTGCTGTTTGTGAAAGAGAACTTTAATCCAGTTATATGGGCCGTAAAACAGCACATATAGTCAAGGCTGACAGTGCAATCCCCCAATGTGGCAGCTTTATGAGTTTTAGAAGTGGTACCGCTTCTTATTTCTAGGACAGATTAGCACTGGTTTTGCACTGTTTTACAAGTCTGACATTTTGTAGAAATTCATGCAAAAGTCTTCTTATTTTGTAACTATAGGATTTACTGTTAGAACAAATGCAGATGACAATACCGAACAAATAGGCAGGAAATAAGAAGAAAAGACTGTCGTAATTGCTTTGATAAATCTGGTCCAGTGAGCTCTCCTTCCTACCTGGATTGTCATTCAGAAAGGCAAACGGTATTCTCTGTAACAGCTGAACTAGACTACCCTAAAACCTACTAAAAGAACCTCATTAATCTGAACTATGACAAAATTATTTAGGCTTGAAATGTGCATCATTTTTCGATATTTCATTTTTATTTTCTTTGTATATTTTTTTTTTTTTTAAAGTGAGTCTGAAGCGAGTGCCTAAGGATAGGGAAGGCTCTGAGTCCTATGGGGCCTTCCCACTCCTCTTACGGTCCCCGCGTTCCAGCGCTGGACACCCCATTAGCAGTCTCTGACCGATGGGTCAGAGACTGCTCACTTCCACCGCTGCAGGAGGCTTCAGTAATCTTCGGGAGTTTTACTGAACAGGCAGAGCCGAGATTTGAACCCTGGTCTCCTGTGTCAGAGGCAGAGCCCTTAACCATTACACTATCCAGCCATAGCTGTTTATAAACAAACTTTTAAAAACTGTTTTTGACTACTTTTAATGCGGCAGGGAGCGGCGAAATTGTGACAGAGGGGAATAGGAGATGTCCCCTAACGCACTGGTATGTTTACTTTTGTGCGATTTTAACAATACAGATTCTCTTTAAGCTATTGGCAAATGAAAGGGATGAGCACTGAAAGGTGAAAATCGCTCTTGTCCGTTAGGGTGAAAACGCCTTTGGGGTGAAGTGGTTAATATACTCCGAGACCCTTTTAAATATTGGTGGGGCAGATCCATCCGTTTTTTTTCGTGGCCCATGGCGTCCTTATTTTCCTACCTTGTGTACAGTTCTGCTGTTTACTGTTTTGGAATGCTTCTAATCTAATTTGCTACGGCTGTATCTGTTCACACTTCTGTAATTTACCATTGTTTGTACATTCTTATGTTTTGTCAATAAACATTTCTAGTTAAAGGGGCACTATTGCAAAAAATGGTAACATTTAAAATATATGCAAACAAACAAATAAGAAGTATGTTTTTTTCCAGAGTAACAGCCATAAATTACTTTTCTCCTGTGTTGCTGTCACTTACAGTATTTGTAGAAATCTGACAGAAGTGACAGGTTTTGGACTAGTCCATCTCTTCATTGGGGGATTCTCAGGGATTTATTTATTTGCAAAAGCACTTTGTGAATGGCAGTTGCTCTGTCCAACTGCCAAAAAACTGTGTGGCGAGCAGGGAAGCTGGCCAGCATCGTTGTTTAAATCCTTTTTAGGGAATATCTTTATCAAGAATAAAAGCCTTGCTGAGAATCCCCTATGAAGAGATGGACTAGTCCAAAGTCTGTCACTTCTGTCAGATTTCTACCACCTACTGTAAGTGACTGCAACATAGGAGAAAAGTAATTTATGCTCATTTTTCTCTGGAAAAAAATTACTTCTTATTTGTATATGTTTGCACATATTTTAACAACTTTAGGATCCTTGTTACACATATCTACGCCCCTTTAAACTACACGTGCGGATCAGGGGGGTAGATATGCGTACTGCTGCCTTACCATCGCGTTCACGATCCCCGCGCTGTTTACCGTCGATCCATCGTCGCAGCCCCCTCCATCTGTGATCAGGATGTGCGAATCTTTTGATTCTCAATCCCGATCACCGTTCCCGTCTCTTCGGAGAGCTTGTAAATGCCGCTTAAGCTCTCAGACCCAACACTTGTTAGGCCGTGTTCTATTAATAGAAACATGGTCTCAGTAGCACCATCTTGTGGCCAAAAAGTAAAATACACCTATTTATGCCACTATACTGTTTTACATAGAAAGTTTATTATATTTTTATTTTATTACTTTTGACCCCTTACATCCCTGCCCCACAGTTATAGAAATAAAACACTTGTTAAAAAAATTACATCATTTAATTTTTTTTTTACATAAATAGTTACCTTAGGGACTTTTCTAATACGGATGTCATGAGACTATATCACTGTTTATTTTTTTCAAAAAAAGTTCTTGTAAGAAGTGAAGAAGTATTAAAAATCCCTACATGGAAAAATGCTCCTTTATTTCCAGATAAAATGTTATCACCATACATTGTACTAGGGACACAATTTAAACGTTGTAATAAACCGGACAAATGGGCAAATAAGATGTGTGGGTTTTATGTACCAAAGCACATTTTATTTTAAAACTATAATGGCTGAAAACTGAGCGATAATATTTTTTTTCTTTTTTTCCCTTATTATTCCCTTTACAATGCATATAAAATTAAAATAATTCAGAGCAAAAACTACCACCCAAAGAAAGCATAATTTGTGGCGAAAAAAACAATATATAGATCATTTCAGTGTGATAAGTAACAATTATCGCTGAATGAATGGGAGGAGCGCTGAAATGTGAAAGTTGTTTTGGTTTTTAAGGGAAAAAAACCTGTGATCCTGAAGTGGTTAAATTTTACAATTTTTCGCCATAGAGCCTCTTTAAAAAGAAAAAAAAAATACAAAAGAACAAATACATTGTCTGCACCTCACCCCACTTGCTACTCTGTAGATAATTTGTAACCTATGGTACCTCCAAGAATGTGACCATAGGTTAACAGAACTATAGGTGTGACAGGAAGTAATAAAACATTTCAGTGTAACTGCAGAAAGCCAAGGTTCAGATACTGGTATGATCCTGTTGCTGTGATGGCGTCTGATGATCCGAGGATAGAGCTACTTTGCTCTGTATGCCTGGAGATTTACACTGATCCCGTGACCCTACCTTGTGGACATAACTTTTGCCGGGTCTGTATCACACAGACATGGGACAATCAGGATGACCGGGAATCAACCTGCCCTGAATGCAGACGCAGATATATAAAGAGACCTGTTCTGGAAAAAAATACAAGATTACAGAATTTAGCAGAGAAATTTTGTTTTGCACAATCTGATAATAAATCGGGAATCTTCTGCAATAACTGTGTCTATTACTCGGTACCGGCTGAAAAGTCATGTCTGCTGTGTGAAGTTTCACTGTGTGTAGCTCATCTAAGAGTTCACAGCAGGACTCCAGAACATGTCTTATCTGAGCCCATGACTTCATTTGAGAACAGGAAATGCTCCATCCACAAAAGAATCCTAGAATATTACTGTACCGAGGATAATGCCTGCATTTGTGTGTCCTGCAGTTTGGTTGGAGAGCACCACGGTCACAAGAGCGAGACACTGGAGAAGGCTTCCACTGAGAAGAAAAACACACTCAAGCATCTTCTTCAGGTAATGACCTCGACACAAAGGGAGACTGAAAATAGGTTGCATAGTCTGGAGAAGCGCAAAAGAAAAGTACAAGAAAAAGCAGCTGGGCTAACAGACAATGTCCATGTCATGGTCAGAGACCTCAAGAAGCAGCTAGATGAACTGGAGGAGCAGGCTCGGAGTGAGGTCTCCACGCAAGAAGAGCAGATCATACTAGCGATATCTGATATGTCACAACAGCTAGAAAAACAGAGAGATGAGCTGTCTGAGAAAAAGAAGCACACAGAGAAGCTATGCAACATGAACGACCCACTAACTATCTTACAAGACAAAGAATCGAGGATCAGTGATGACAACCCATATGACTATTATGAGAAGCTCATACAGATTGGAGGTGTGGATTTAGCTCGGATCATGCAGACCTTAGACACAGGTTTATCTGATATCTTGTCTGCTACTGAAAAGAACCAGCTCTACATACAAGAGGCTTCAGATCTTTTGATAGATGCCCACTCAGCTGCCAAGGATGTGGATGTGTCCACTGACCTGAAAACTGCCAGCTGGTCAGTATTACAGAGTCAATACCCTGAAAACAAGCAAAGGTTTGAGTACAATCAGGTCTTGTGCACTGGGACATTTTCCTCTGGGAAACATCTCTGGAAAGTGGAGACCAGCAATGAGGGTGAATGGAAATTGGGGATTTGTTATGCCACTATGGACAGAAGAGGTTACCAGTCAGTAATTGGTAATAATGACAAGTCCTGGTGTCTGCACAGGTATAATGCTCAATACTCTGTGATACATGATAGCACCACGGTACGATTACCTCACCAGCCTTCCTGTAGTAAGCTAAGAATTGTGCTGGATTATGAAGCTGGACAACTCTCCTTCTCCGAGCTCTGCGAACCAGTCCGTCATCTCCACACCTTCACAGCCACCTTCACTGAGCCACTTTATCCCGTCTTCTACTTGTGGATTAATGCCTGGGTGAAAATCTTAGATTGATATGGAATTTCTTCAGCTGATTAATGCTCAAAGTGTTCGTAGAAAGAATTTTTTATCTTGCAAAGACCTTTGTGATGTGAAATGTGGACCCTGTGTTGGTGATGGGAAGTGGTGTGCGCTATGTAATTTTCTACCACTAGCTTTCTCCTTTCACCTTGACATACTCGTTTCTTGTCTGTGTTGCGCAATGGCCCATATGCAATTAACTTTTTCTCCTAGGAGATAACCTTTTACTTCTTTAAAGGACTTACGAGGCCAAAATCTGCCCCCAAAACATAAAAAAGTTAACTACCTGCATGACTTTGTAAGGCACGGAGGACGCCGTCCGCGCCCTCCGTGCCGTTCCGCCTGGTTCCCTCTGCTCAATAGCCCCCCGAAAGGCTGCGACCCCACGGTCCGGGTCGGTATCTGCAACCTGCATAAAGATGGCCGCCGGAGCTGGCCACGGCTGCGCAGTCCGCATAGTCGCTACTGCGGCTGCGCAGCTCTAGGGCCAACCCTCCGATCCACGTAACGCTGCCTGTTACGTGGATCGGGGGGGTTGGCCCTAGAGCAGCAGCACTCAGGAATTGAAAAAGTAAGTACTGTCCTAAATTGTTCTGAGTATTTTCTTGCTTGATGGTTTAAAAGGTATTTTATTGGCAAGGTGTAAAACATATCACTTAGGTGAAAAGACAGGAGAAAAGGTTAATATGGGCCAAAGCGTCAATCATCCATTTACCAGGTGTTTGCTCTCCTGAATTCTTCATTTGTATTACTGAGAATTGTGAACGGGGGTTGATAGTGTGGGAAGGGGGAGGGATCCCATTGCTGTAGTTCCCAAAAGAAAAGAGAAACCACTTGTGAATCCCCATTAGTGGCCCTTCAGTGCTATTACCTGTTGTTCTAAGTTCTGGTATAAACCAGTGATCTGCAAACTTGGCTCTCCAGCTGTTAAGGAACTACAAGTCCCACAATGCATTTGCCTTTATGAATGACTGTGGCTGTCGGACTACTGCAATGCATTGTGGGACTTGTTCCTTGACAGCTGGAGAGCCAAGTTTGCAGATCACTGGTATAAACCATTATGCTTCAATATTAGGGGTAACAATTCAAGATGTCCATTTTGTAAAAACAGGTTTTTTATTTTTTTTACTTTTGTATTTTTTTTTAATCACTTTTCTTCATCTTTAGCCCCTCCTCCTCTCTGAAGAACATCTTGTGGATAGATATGTTATATAGGTAGATTACTCACACTGGTTTTCACCTTATGTTTTATTGTATACTAGTAGACCCAAGCCCATTTTAAAACGGGCTCTAGGTCTATCTTTTAACAGTGCGCATGTGCGTGCACCCGCCGCTCGTGGCTCCGCCCTGTCTCAACTGCTGTCTGGGTCCGTGCTGCGCATTTATGCAGTAGCAAAAAGCACAGACTCAGCTACACAGAGACAGGCACACGCAGGGACACAAGGGTTTTATTATAGAGGATAACATTTTTTACACATAAGCCAGGTAAACATAGTACAGAGCTTTTTCCTTGTCTTCATTTTATGTTCTCAATTACATATATTTTAGTGTAGCCAGGTTATCATGTGATAAATTAGTAGTTCATTGCATGGGAGATTCAGCGATGTATGTGTAGCTCTACCAAGAGACAGATTTCTTTCTCCCCCTTCCGGTGCCCATGCATTGTAATCTCCCCTCCTCCAGCTGCTGCGACTGTCCAGCTACTCCCAGTCTCCTCTGCTGTCTCCCGTGAGTGCCGCCATCACATGCAGCCACCACATGGTGGCAGGTACAGCACGTGGTGCCTGGCGGCGCTTGCGGAAGCAGCAGAAAAGACCAGGAGCTGCTGGAGCAAGTTAGATTTCCATTGCACTGGGGGCACATTTGTACTTTCATTTTTTTGTATATCAAGGACAATACTTTAAGGCGGTATAAAACGTTGACATGATATTCAATAAAAACATGTTTTCCTTCTTTTTTATATCCCCTACTGTTATCATATTTGCTTTTGTGCATAAGTATTATTATTATTCATTTAGAAATTACAAGTTCCCAAAGTACAATTTTTTGCTCTGAGAGCTGACATTGCATTTTATTCATAACTGGTGTATTCATACTGTAATGTGTCCAGAAATGCTAGTATCTGTTTGTGTTCTGGAGTGTCTGAATCGCCAGAGAATGTTTACTTAATTGTATTGAAGCGGAATATAACCCTGCATTTCAACTTTGCTCTAAAACATTATTTACAGTATATTATATGCAACCAGCATTTTTTTTTTTTACTAGACCAGCATTGGAAGGGTTACACACAGAGCTTTAAAGTTCCTGGAGAGAAATGCAGACGCATCCGAAGCTTACATAGATACATTTTGTTTACATAAATGTATCTAAGTGTGGAATGTGACTCACTCTCTCTGACTGTGCAGGAGCTGGAGGAGAGCAAAAGAGTGTGTAACATTTCTCACTTGTTGCATTCTATTTAGTTAAATGTATCTATCTGAACTTCTGCATATCTCCAGTTGGGATGTGTCCAGCTTTCCCTGCAGGGAGCTTGCAAGTCCTGTGTTTAACTAGTTGAATGCTGTTCTGTAGATGGCTGGATGGTGTAATGGTTAAGGGCTCTGCCTCTGACACAGGAGACCTGGGTTCGAATCTCGGCTCTGCCTGTTCAGTAAGCCAGCACCTATTCAGTAAGGAGACATTGGGCTAGACTCCCTAACACTGCTACTGCCTATAGAGCGTGCCCTAGTGGCTGCAGCTCTGGCGCTTTGAGTCCGCCAGGAGAAAAGCGCAATATAAATGTTATTTGTCTTGTCTTGTCTAATAAAAAAAAAATGGTGGTAGTATATAATATGCTGTAAATAATCTTTTAGAGCAAAGAAGAAATGCTGAGTTTCATGCCACTTTAAAGGAAACCGGAGCTGACATAAAATAAATGTTTTCTACATATCTGCAATGCATGCTGGGAGCAGTAGTCTGTAGCTGTGCATGCATCTGCTGCCAGGGAAATGTACATATTACAGCTCCTACCACGCATTGTGGCATTCAGCTCCCAGTATGCATTGCAGCCAGGAGCAAGCTTAAAGTGTACCAGAGCTGACATAAAGTAAATGTTTTATACATACCTGGGGCTTCCTCCAGCCCCTTGTGCACAGATCACTCCCACGCCGCCATACTCAGCCTTCTCCCTCTTCGGTACCGTGTCCTGTAACTTCAGCCAGTCTGACACAAGTGAAATGAGCTATTTGCGTATCTCTCCAGCAGCCACCGAAGAGATACGTAGAGGGCGCACTTCTCCTGCGTAGACTAGCCCCAACTGGCTGAAGTTACAGGACCCGGGACCGAAGAGGGAGAAGACTGAGGATGGCGGTGTGGGAGCGATCCATGTGCATGGGGCTGGAGGAAACCCCAGGTATGCATAAAACATTTTCTTTGTCAGCTCTGGTACACTTTAAGCTTGCTCCTGTCTGCAATGCATACTGGGAGATGTATGCCATAATGAGTGGTGGGAGCTGTAGTACTTACATCTCCCTGGCAGCAGATGCACGCACATCTACAGACTACAGCTCCCAGCATGCATTGCGGCCAGGAGCAAGCTTCAGATGCTGGTCCTTTGAAGCCTGGCCGGGATGGCGGCCATCACAGGGACTGTACTAGCAGCCCACCGTGGTTAACCAATCGGACTTCCCCTAACCCTCCAACTGTGTTTAGTGTTACGAACTTCCTTAGGTTTAATGTAAAAGAAAAAAAAAATTAAAATTATGTGCTCAGTTGCCCTTAAAGGACCACCATCGTGAAAATAGTAACATTTAAAATACACGTAAACATATACAAATAAGAAGTACCTTTCCTCCTGAGTAAAATGAGCCATAAATTAATTTTCTGTTATGTTGCTGTCACTTAAAGTAGGTAGGGCTAGTCCATCTCTTTATGGTGGATTCTCGCTCCCTGCACACTTTTTTTTGGGCAGTTAGACAGAGCAACTGCCATTTGCTCAGTGCTTTTGAAACTAAACAAAACCATGAGAATCCCCTGTGAGGAGATGGGCTAATCCAAAACCTGTCGGTTCTGTCAGATTTCTACTACCTACTGTAAGTGACAGCAACATAAGAGAAAAGTAATTTACAGCTAATTTTACTTTGGAAGAAAAGTACTTCTTATTTGTATGTGCTTACATGCATTTTAAATGTTACAATCTCCACCATAGTGGTCCTTTAACTACTATACGGCCGCCCCACGCTGATGGGCGTGGCCGCAGCCCCAGGACAACCTAACGCCAATTGGAGTCAAGTCCTGGGGCTGCAGTTTGCAGAAGATTGCGCGCATCTCCTGCTCGGGTGGGCGGAGCCTCGCCCCACCTTCAGTCTCCGAGCGGCGATCGCGGCTCAGAAGACTGTTAGGCTTTTTTCTGTTAGTACAGAGCTGCGATCTGCAGCAGCGCTGTACTGGGGACAGCCGTTTGACACGGCTGTCCCCCTGGGGCACTTGAGAGCGATCAGCTCTCATAGGCAGAAGCCTATCGGACCCCACCAACAGAGAGCTCTGTTGGTAGGGGGAATCACTCGTGTGCTGTGTTGTGCGGCCCTGCAGCTTGGCCTTAAAGGGATACTGTAGGGGGGTCGGGGGAAAATGAGTTGAACTTACCCGGGGCTTCTAATGGTCCCCCGCAGACATCCTGTGCCCGCGCAGCCACTCACCGATGCTCTGGCCCCGCCTCCGGTTCACTTGTAGAATTTCAGACTTTAAAGTCTGAAAACCACTGCGCCTGCGTTGCAGTGTCCTCGATCCCGCTGATGTCACCAGGAGCTTACTGCGCAGGCCCAGTATGGTCTGTCTCTGCGCAGTACGCTCCTGGTGACGTCAGCAGGATCGTGGACACGGCAACGCAGGCGCAGTGGTTTTCAGACTTTAAAGTCTGAAATTCTACAAGTGAACCGGAGGCGGGGCCAGAGCATCGGTGAGTGGCTGCGCGGGCACAGGATGTCTGCGGGGGACCATTAGAAGCCCCAGGTAACTTCAACTCATTTTCCCCCGACCCCCCCCCCCCCCCCCCTTCCCCCTACAGTATCCCTGCTGCAGTGGCCAGTTAAAGTGAAAAACAGCCTGGTCTTTAGCACTGTGGTCCTGAAGAGGTTAAGGCAGGGTTTCTAAACTATGTCCTCAAGTACCCCTAATGCTGGGTACACACGATACGTTTTTCCTCTCCATAGATGGATCCGATAGATAATTCCCGACATTTCCGATATTCCGTCCGATCGATTCTGCACTTGATTTCTCATAGAAGTGAATAGAAAAAGGATAAGAAAAACAAGCGGAAGATAAGAGATTCGAGTGCAGAATAGAGCGGAAAAAACGATTGGGTGGAAAATCGAGCGGAAAGACGTATCGTATGTACCCAGTGTCACAGGGCCCCTAGTGGCCGGGACCGCACAATGCCTTCCAATCGGCTTCAGCACACAGACCATGCAATCTGTGGTCGCAATTGGTGCACAGTAAACGCTGGGATTTTGGCAGCAGACCGACTACAAGGGAGCCCGTGAGTTACGCTAATACAAATTACACACTATTACAGGGTATAACTGCCACCACCTCTGTTACCATGGGACAGAGGAACCCACTGACCGACTGACTCTAGACCTGCAAATAGAAACGGTTAAACACACTCTATTTTATCTAGCTATCAACAATAGTAGTGACTCTTTAGAAGTCAGGGTTCAGTTTGTGCGACTGAATAATAGGGTAGCTGAATAAATAAAGGATGTTGGCGTCTTTTATTAATTATGCAATATGAATGCTTTATACAGAAAATCGTTAAAAACAACAAAAAATAATTGCTCAGTATAGAAAATAAAAATGAGGGAAAAAATACTTATACTAAAGTTTGTGGAAATATGTCCTTTCTGAGAAACTCGTAAAGTTCCTTTGTTTCAGTTCAAGAGCAAAGTTCAGACAAGATGGCCGCTAACCACAGGGTCGTCTGGCTAGCAGCAGCATGCTCTCATGAAGATGAGATTTGGAGGACTGGGGGAGGAGTCTCTGGCAAACACTTTTGACTGATCCCCATCTTTGGGTGGAGTCTCAGGTCCAGCCTAGGGACTGGACAGGGTGCGGTTAATCCCCTGGGTGGATTCCTTGTGCCCACCAAATATGACGGTTTTCATAACTCGGCTTACACTTCCCGCACACACTTAACGGCCACAGATTCATGTTCCTCAGAATATGACAGTTCATAGGCCATCAAACTCGGGTGCTTTCGTATGCCCGGTTACGAAATAGCGGCATACCTCTGGTTCTGGGTATGTCAGTGGGCTCAATTTAATATAAAAATATTCACCGGACCAGCAGAATGAGATAATTTCCACCCCTCTCATATGAACGGTATTCCTTAAACAGGCAACAAATGATAAACTCCATGTATTTCTAAGCTGTCTCTACATGGCTCTGGAAAGTCTGTGGGACTGCAGTTTTGGAACAGACCTCCTGCTGTGGGTTTCCTGACTATCCCTGTGTATGCTGTAGTTCACAGGTAACTGTGATGAGGTTTAATTACCTGGTCAGCGTTGGGATGGGTACGTGTGAACTGTCTTCTTTTGGTCCAGTTAATTAAAACCAACATGCCTTCCCTGCTCAGCAAACATACTTCATGAAAGGAAAAATTGTCATTCAGCGATCAGAAAATCGACTGTGCGAATCTTCCCGATTCACCTGCGTTGCTCACGGCTGTTCCGTGACACCCAGCATTAGACTAGAGTGCACGTTTTTGTAGAAATCCACAGAGGTAGTTAATTAGTTCTCTGCTGAGACACTAATCACCTCACCTATAGTCAGGGCTGTGGAGTCTGAGTTGGAGTCGAGACAATTTTGGGCACCCGGAGTCTGAGTTGGAGTCGTTGATTTCATAAACGTCGGAGTCAGATGATTTTTGTACAAAATCCAGAGTCCTGGTAAGTATTAGACTAAGGAGTCTGAGTCAAGGAGTCGGAGCCATTTTGGGTACCCGGAGTCTGAGTTGGAGTCGTGGTTTCATAAACTGAGGAGTCGGAGTCAGAAGATTTTTGTACCGACTCCACAGCCCTGCCTGTAGTTAATGAGCTCTGCTGAGACACTAATCACGTGACCTGTGACTGTGGTTTACTGCGAAAGATGCACTGTTGCGGGTACTTGAGAAACTCTGACTGATTTGAGAAACTCTGCTTTAGGGCGTATAGAACATAATGCACTAAACTTCTATAGTGCCTTTAACTTCTTGCCGATTGGCGTGAACGTGGCGGCAGCTCCAGGACCTCTCCACACTGATTGGTGTGAATGGCCTGAAAAGGGGATTGCAGGAGAGCGCATCCCCGCTCTGATGACTGAGCTCTCCTTCGCCTTCAGCCCGCTTGGAGACTGTCTTATAAGTCTACAGCACTGCGATCTAAGGCGGTGTTGTACTGGGGACAGCCATGTGACATGGCTGTCCCCCTGGGGGAGACAGAAGTGATCCACGGTGATTGGCTATCAGCCGATCAGTGTGATAGGCAGATGGGGGAGGGAGGGGTATTAAAATAATTTTAAAAATAGGGAAATTAAATTAAAAAATTATTTATAAAAAATAAATACACACCTGGGGGCGATCTGACCGGGAATCACTTGTGTGCTGAGTTGTGCGGCCCTGCAGCGAGGCCTTGAAGCTGCAGTGGCCCATTTCTGTAAAAATGGCCTGGTCACTAGGGGGGTCCTCAAGTGGTTAACACCACACTTACATTTTTTTTAAGGAATTAACTGCATCATTGGAAAATTGTTGTGATGATTTTGTGCCTAATTATGTGCATAAAGAAATGTGCAAAATAACACACAAGTTATCTCTTTTATCATTGTGTGATTCTCGTGACAGCATTTCAGCTGCCTCTTATGTGTGACTTGCTATAGTGCAAAACGGTAACATTTAATATACACTACAGAGAGAATTGAATGTGTGCATTAAACACCAAGTGAACACCTGACAAAACTGGCTAAGCAAATTTGGCCTAATTGGCTATTCATGAGGCAATGCTCATGCAAATATGCTTTCGCATGCCAACTTATGCAGAGTCCAAAACCTATGCCGCAAAGCGGTTGCCCTGCGGGACTAAGTTCATGCTACAATAGCACTATCCAGGAGCGCCACGAGGAGGCTTCCCAATGCCCCCATACAACCGGGGGATTGCGGGGTCCCAGGCGCTCTCACTGCCTGGGAACCACAGCAGCACCCTGCATAAGTTGGCATGCGAAAGCGAATGCATATTTGCATGAGCATTGTCTCATGAATAGCCAATTAGGCCAAATTTGCTTAGCCAGTTTTGTCAGGTGTTTAATGCACATTCAATCCTCTCTGTAGACATTTAATATATACATGTTCAAAGGTACAAATATACATCTGATCCCAGAGTAAGTGTACTGTAAATGACCTGCTTACTCTGCATCTGTCACTTACAGTAGGAATTACACTCAGAAAACTCTGAATGTCTTACTGACAGGTTTGGGACTGGTACATTTTCTCATGGGGGATGTTCAAAGTTTTTTTATTTTCAAAAGGTCTCCGGAAAAAAGGAAGTTTTACTTCCAGAATATTGGCGTGCAAGTAAGCATATAAGTCCTTAGAGCTGGTCCACACTAGGTCCGGAAACGTATCCGTGGCTGCGTTTTTCAAACCTGATGAAAAACGGAGTCCCGGATACTAATGTTGAAAATAGCAGCCAGCCTCACCCAAGTAAAAAACGGATCCGTCTGCGTTTGCGGGGACCCGTTTTCAAAACCTGAACGGAAGGTCCGGATCTGCTGCATTTTCACGCAACGGATCAGGACCACGGATACACGCAGGGGTAGTGAAAGTCATGAGAAAACGCATCTCCAGCTCCACAGGCAAAAAACTGATGTTAAAACGGATAGCCTGAGCTTTATGATTGGCCCAAAAAATCCTCCCACTCCTTCCTAATGATAGATACCTTTTCTGTCAGGGAAAAACCTGAACGGAAACTGATGCAAAACTGATGCACTTTCATGAGTTTGCAGTACGGTGGGTACTTCCCCTAATCTTCCCCGGATCCGGACTGCAGTGTCCGTCCTGCAACTGTGTCTAGTGTGGACCTAGACCATGTGGTGCTTTTAAAAGATGTAGATAGTAGCAAAAAAGTTTCTGTACCGTGTTAGCCAAACAAATTATATAGGTAGAAAAAAATGTTTTGTAAAAAATAATACCTTTTAATGGCGGCGCTAGTCTACTTTAGGGGACCCACCGCAAATCCCCATAGACACTTTCAGCTGGGCTGCAAAACGGAACAAATGGCTTCCGTTTGCTTGATGAAAACCCCACAAGCCTTATATCCCCGGGTAGCTACGCATGTCCTCTAACGAATTTTGCGGGTTTCGGTAAAAAAAAAGTTTGAACTGACTGTGTAGGAGCCTCGGAACGACCGCAATTTCGGGTCCGTCGGCCATCTTGGTTTTGCTCTGCAGGTCGTTTCTTCCTCCTCATTGGAGGGATTGTTAGGTGGGGGCATGCCAGCTAACAAACCCTCCAATGAGGAGGAAGAAAGAGACCTGCACAGCAGAATTAAGATGGCCGACGGAACCGAGATTTAGGCCGTTCGGTGGCTCCTACACGGCCAATTTAAACTTTCTGTTACCGAAAACCTCCCAATTCGTTACAGGGCATGCTTACCTATCCATGGGTATATGGCTTGTGGGGGTTTCAACAAGCAAACGGAAGCCATTTGTTCCGTTTTGCAGCCCAGCTGAAAGTGTCTATGGGGATTTGCGGTGGGTCCCCTAAAGTAGACTAGCGCCTTAATGGCTAACTAGTAGAGTTAAATGATGCAAGCTTTCTGGGATTTAGTCCCCTTCTTCAGGCATATTTCCAGATGTAAGCTGAAGTAAAACACTGATGCAGATAAATGGTAAACACGAAGATGACAGTTGTGCTGGTTACTGTTTATCTGTTAGGCGTCAGGTGATCAGCAGGCTGGAGCCAGTGAGTTAGTGCAACCATACATTAAAAGATGTAGGAAACCTGGAAAATCTCCATGAGTTTAACTAATCCAAAACATGTTGTGAATACATTTTAGATCTGCTGTAAATTACAATTACATAGGAAAGAAGTCCTTTTCTGTGCAATATACTCACTAGTGATCCAGGTACAGGTGGTGCTGAAGTGTTTAACCAAACTCTAGTGGTGACAGTCCAGACACACATTGCGCAGCACACCAACATGGCAGTAAGCTTCTTTTAGTGTAAAATACAGTATTACCTTTAGGCTACTTACACACCAAGACGTTGCGTTTTAGGGGACGTTATGGTTGCATAACGTGCCCCTAACGCAACGCATGGTGGTGTTGAAGTTGGACGTCAGATTGAGCAGCTCTCAAAGCAGCCGCTCCAGGTTAGTGATAGGAAGTCCGGATCTTTTTAAGGATTCGGATCATTTGAATCGGATCATTGAAAAGATCCGGATCTTCAAACCGACTCATTTGAATCATTTTACTAGGGAAGCAGACTGGGTGAAATGAGTAGCAGGACAGGACTTTCCCTGCACTGTATATTCTGTATGTTCCTGTTATCAAATGAACGATTTGTTCATGATCCGGACAACACTACAGTCCCACCACGAGTCTCTGCAGTGCAGTGAATATTAATTAGCCATGTGGCTTGCTGCGGAGGAGGAGGAGGGGAGACCTCCTCCTCCAACATTACTGAGCATGTGCAAACAGTCTAACGCTGCTTAGCCCAGTATAGCGTACAGCATGCAGCACTTTGTTTAAACGTGCTCCGTTACTATATAACGCAACCTGTGCACTGTGAACAGCACAATTAATTTTACAGTGCTTTGAGTTAGGCTGCGTTACTGGCTGCTGTAACGTGGGTCTTTAACGTCCCACTGTGAAACCAGCCTTATAGTAAACTTCAAGGGACTGGGCAAAGTATTTCACTATATCAGAAGTTTACTATATCAGACATTGTCATACTCCAGCACCTACAGTATACTAGTACTGGATCTGAATTCGGTCAATAATTGGGAGTCATTTTGTCTTTTCAATGTGTGCAGATAGCCAGCAGGTTACAAGTGGCTGGCAGTCCGCCCTTCACCCACAGCTCATGTGCCTGACTGATGTATGACGGATGCACCCACCTACTTTCCACTTTAGCTGGATACAGAATACTGCAGGGGCCAAAAACCAGGTTTACTATAACAAGTTGTATTATATCAGTGTTTACTATACCAGGCGTTTCTCCCATATACTTATAATGGTGCTTGGCCAAGACCTGGACATTTAGTTTACTATACTCAAAGTTTGACTTTATCAGAGATTACTATAATGAGATTATACTGTACATGAAGGAGCATGCAGTACTTCAATCGGAATAAAAAATTGGTTCGTATAAAAAAAAATCAGAATCGCATGTAGTATGCAAGAGGCCTCATTGCCATTCTCATTCCTCTCCACTCACTATTTTGAGTAGCATTCCAATGCAGAAAGTGAACCAGAGACGAAGCACCCTCATGTATTTTACCATATAGATCAGTGGGAACAATAGAGAGAACACCTACCCTGCTTTCTGTTTCATTCTGCACTGCACAGCTTGTTTCTTATCCGACCTGATAAAATCCCCAACTGAGCTTTCAGTCTGGCTTTGCTATAATAACTCAGCTATAATGATTCCTGCGCAGAGCCAGCAGGGGGCAGGCTTGGACTTGAAAAGACATGAGAGAACACAGACTGAGCTATAAATATTTCTGAGCAGAGCCAGACTGAATGCTCAGTCGGGGATTTTATCAGGGCAAGCTGTGCAGTGCAGAATGAAACAGAAAGCAAGGTAGGTGTTTTCTCTAATGTTCCCACTGATATATATAGTAAAATACATGAGGGTGCTTCCTCTCTGGTTCCCTTTAAAGGGTACGGGAAGTGAGAAAAAGTTAGATACTTCAGTAAAGTGAAGGCTCTGGGTGGGCTAAAGGCTTCTCTGATCTTCTTATCCCCCTTGGTTCCCTTCGAGGGGACCTTCAGAAAACATTCAGCAATAATGTTGAATAAGGAGCTTGCAGCCTCTCTTCCCCCTGTGTTTGTGCGCCCTCCACACTGCGCAGGTGCAAAGTATGGCCTGTGCAGTAGCTGTCCATGCTATTTGCACAAGCGGCTCTGTGCTACTGTGCAGGTGTGAACCCCACCTGTGCAGGGAGCGGGGGCCGCAAAGAAGAAGATGGTCGGGGAAGTCTCTGGAGTATCTGGCTTCCCTCTACAGTGCTATCACTTTAATCCCACTTCCAATTTGCTTTACTCTGTGTCTAGGACCGGAGTACCACATTTCCATTTTGGCAAAAGACTATATGGTTACCCTTTGTTTTTTTGTCAGTGAAAAAGACATGCCCAGACTTCTAAATATGCTTTTATGTCCCCTGCTTTATTCCTAAATCGAAAGAAAAAGTAGTCTATAAACATGCCCCATAGTTGCAACCTATTACATTAAGTAGTAACAATAGGGTATTGTACCGTGTTAGCCATCAGAAAAAGCAAGACGTTTTGAATCAGGATGATAACATTTATTGACTAACTTAAAATAAGAAGTGTATGCAAGCTTTCGGCTGTATAGGCTTCGTCAGGCTTCAATCCTGTTTGCTTACAAACTGATGGACTAGGCATCTATATACAGTACATGCAACAGCAAAAGGGGATACATAGATTTTGTATTGAATTTGAATAGTACCGGTAAATATACACGTTAAACAAAACATTGGTTCTTAGATAGTCAAGCATTTGGAGTTGGAACCTAAAGAAAATATAAGATAACCTAAGAATACCTTCTCCAAAATGGAGAATTAAGGCCCATACACACGTCGGATTTTTCCAAACGACGGGTCGTTTGAACGTCCCGTCGTCCGCACGCTAAATTGGCCGTGTGTACAGACTGTCGTTCGGGTGATAAGACTGGTCTTGAGCGATCCGCCCGGCGGATCGCTCAAACTCAGTCTTATCACGCGAACGACAGTCTGTACACACGGCCAATTTGGCATGCGGACGACTGAACGACGGGACGTTCAAACAACCCGTCGTACGGAAAAATCCGACGTGTGTATGGGCCTGTAGAACAGGAACACAACCACTGTCTACACAATCATCTGCTATCTGGAGATGATGGATAAGGTGTTGGAACCCAGAAACGGAACATGACTATGCAGTTTAGCAGTTTTCCCAATTTACATGGCCTCACCGGCTTGGGAAGCTAGAATATGAAAAGCATTACGGTCAATATAACCAAAATTCTGTTATAGAGAGAGAGGGTGATCTATAATGCTCAGAAGCTGGGTGTGAAAGCTATAATTAACATATAATAACAGAAAGAGTGGTCCCTAATCTGTTTGAGGAGCTTTCAATCATATTTTTGAGCGTGAAAAGGCATAGGGTGACTAACTCTACCAGGATATGAAGCGTAATTTAGTATAGATTAAGTTTATGGCTGGGGATAGGGTCATGAGCTAGAGTCATAGTTTTCTTCTAACCAATTGTGGGGTAAAAAAAAAAAGTGGTTACACGGTAATAATGCTGCGTTTCTACTACTATATTCAAATGCCAGGTTAGATTTAACAGAGGATAGAATTTGGTTGAGATAGAGTGACCAGATTTTTGTGGGTCCAACCTGGGACGGGGAGGGGGGCGTGGGGGGGGGGGGGGGTGGGCGGTTGCGCGCAGCGTGGCCATGACATTGTATGGGCGGAGCTAACGTAATGATGTAACAGCGAGGCATAAGAAAGCAGTGTTTACGCCATGATGTGGACAAACGAGACTTTGCATCATGGGTGTGCAGAAACTGTGTGATGCTAATAGTATACCGTAACCACAAAGCAGCAAACATAGCCATCTATGACCATTAAATAATAAATGCAGTAACAGTTACCCCGGACACCAGAAAATAAACGCAATAGGCAACATGTCAGCACAAAATAACCGCAATGCGGGCAACATGTCAGTATAAAATAAATGCAATGCGGGCAAACATGTCAGTATAAAATAAATGCAATGCGGGCAAACATGTCAGTACAAAATAAACGCAATGCGGGCAAGCATGTCAGTACAAAATAAACGCAATGTGGGCAAACATGTCAGTACAAAATAAACGCAATGCGGGCAAACATTTCACCAGAAAAGAAACGCAATGCGGGCAAACATTTCACCAGGCAAGAAACGCACTGCGGGCAAACATTTCACCAGGCAAGAAACGCACTGCGGGCAAACATTTCACCAGGCAAGAAACGCACTGCGGGCAAACATTTCACCAGGCAAGAAACGCACTGCGGGCAAACATTTCACCAGGCAAGAAACGCAATGCGGGCAAACATTTCACCAGAAAGGAAACGCACTGCGGGCAAACATTTCACCAGGCAAGAAACGTAATGCGGGCAAACATTTCACCAGGCAAGAAACGCAATGCGGGCAAACATTTCACCAGAAAGGAAACGTACTGCGGGCAAACATTTCACCAGGCAAGAAACGCACTGCGGGCAAACATTTCACCAGGCAAGAAACGCACTGCGGGCAAACATTTCACCAGGCAAGAAACGCACTGCAGGCAAACATTTCACCAGGCAAGAAACGCACTGCGGGCAAACATTTCACCAGGCAAGAAACGCACTGCGGGCAAACATTTCACCAGGCAAGAAACGCACTGCGGGCAAACATTTCACCAGGCAAGAAACGCACTGCGGGCAAACATTTCACCAGGTAAGAAACGCACTGCGGGCAAACATTTCACCAGGCAAGAAACGCACTGCGGGCAAACATTTCACCAGGCAAGAAACGAAAGCATTTACTCACCTGGCAGAAGTCTCCTCTGGCGCGCTGCTCTGTCCCGGGACTGTCTTGTTCCTCCTGCTCTGGTCTCCCGCGCTGACAGGGCTACGGCAAGATGGCGCCCGAAGCCCTGTACTGGAGACACATAGTCTCCAGTACAGGGCTTCGGCAGCCATCTTGCCGTAGCCCTGCTCGCCTGCCGGTGTCGGAGCAGACACCGGAAGAGGAGGCTGGAGCGGGGCTGCAGGCAATGAACTGGCACGCTGCCAGTTCATGCGGAGAGAGTGGCCAGAGTCCCGAGGCCGGGACGTCCCGCTGCTGAAAGCGGGACGTTTCCCGGGACCTCATGCTGCCTGGGACAGCGGACCCCGAATCCGGGACGCGTCCCGGGCAATCCGGGACGTCTGGTCACTCTAGTTGAGAGGAAGGGCTTCTGGGGACTTCCAATGAGCTGTGATTAAGCTAAGGGATGACATTTTAGAGTATGTACTACTATAGGACGTAGACTTGGTTGAACTTTATTAATATGGCATAGTAGAAGTGTTAGTGCAGGGGAGAGAGTGAAGTTGGGTGAGACGATAGTTCTGAGGAAGTTTTCGATTTTGGTCCAAAAGTTACAAAGAGGTGGACACTCCCAAAGCATATGCAACAGTGTAACCGTGTAAGTTGCATCTCCAGTATATAGGGGATAGGTTAGGTGAGAATGAGGCAAGGTGTCTGGGAGTAATATACCATCTAGTTAATATTTTCTGGTGTAATTCCCAGAGAAAGTTTAAGACATGATCGGGTAGCTCAGAGTTCATAAGTTTGGCTACAAGGAGAGAGCATGCAATGTAGGCTGAGAAAAAGTTCTGGCATTAAATATCATCAGCCTCATACCAATATAAATTGTTTGTCCTTATTCAAGCCTTTGTCCACAGCTTTGAACAATTTAGAAATTTAGATTCTACTACTAATCTATCTTTTGACAATTAGAAGCCACCCTTCAGGGCAGTGACATGAAGATCATTCATGCTGTGTCCATTGGAACGAAAGCGTGTAGCAATACAGATTTTGGTATAGTTAATAGTGTGCCTGTGTCCGTTCATACGTTTGCACAGAGTTTGTCTAGTTTCTCCCACGTACATGCCTTTGGGACATTTAGCACACATGATCAGATTAAAAAAAAAAAAAAAAAAAAAAGATTGGCAGATTCACAGGAAAATGTGCCTTGTACTCTAAGCTGATTCACACTACAAAAGCGTTTTAAACACAAGTGGTTTTCAAAGCTCTTGCTAATGCTATGCCATTTGTAGCTAGTCGCTAGCGCACAGGGGACGTGCGTGCGACAGCTCGGCGATAGCTCCGCCCGTGCGACAGCTGTCTACACGTCTCTGCCCAAAGGCAGAGACGCGGCTGAAGCTGTCGCCGAAGGTTCCTCCCCCCCGCCGGAAGCTCCATACATTGTGTATGGAGTTGCTGTCGCTAGTCCGCATACACACGGCGGACTAGCGACAGTTGCGTCGAAGTTGCGGCGACCGCTCAGACTAGCGACGGTTCGTGGCGAGCGTGGCATACACACAGGGGATCTGTCTCTGCAACATGCGCGTACCACGCGGTTGCAGCGACAGTTGTAACCCGTGTGTATGTACCATTAGAAAAGCTCTTGTAGTGCGAATGAGCAATGGTATCATCCTGATTCAAAACATCTTGCAATTGCATTACATAGAAGAGATCATCATCTTAACAATTGTGACATCTAGGGGCAACAAGACTTATTGCCGTAAAAAAATACTGTTAAAAAAAGGGGGTAACATTTGAAGTAGTTTGCACTGTAAATTTATTTTATTATTTATTTATTGTATTTATAAAGTGCCAACATATTACGCAGCGCTGAATTTGTTATGTTGTATTTATAGCATCCGCGCATCTTCCATGACATTACGATGGAGAATGCACAGTATATATGGTTACAAAACAATAATAGGATACACATAATAAACAACTGAACAGGTCCGTTAATGTACTTCAGAGGTGGAAAATACATTCCACTGTGATAATAAACCGCTCTGCAGGAGATAGTAATGAATCCGTTGACATTCAGGGATATTAACATATTTACGTGTTTAGTACAGTCCACTGCTGTCTGTTTCTGGCAAGTTACCGGTATAAAATAGGAGTATTGCAATTCAAGCTATCGGGGTTCACATACCAGCGACCATTCCAACACTGCACAATGTGTTTTATACAGATGTAAATGTTTCAGCATATTGCGCTTATTGTGATAACTGAGATCTTGTAGTTCTCTGATGGCAAGATGATTTACTAGTAAAGCCTGGTACACATCTCCAATTTCAATTGGCCAGTCAGTGAGCAATTTTACCACCTCCATGTAGCATGAGGTTCAGTAGATTGAGTCGGTGAGCTCTCCTACTACATGGAAGTGGTAAAACTGGCCAATCAAAATTGGATGTCTCTTTGCACCCTTAAGCCTGGTACACACTTTCAGTTATGATTGACCAGTTACTGACCAATGTTATCACTTCCATGTCGTATGAGAGTTTACCTACGTAATCTTTTTATAGTATTTAACCACTTCACCACTGAGGGGTTTTACCCCCTGAGCACCAGAGCAATTTTCACCTTTCAGCGCTCCTTCCATTCATTCGTCTATAACTTTATTATTACTTATCGCAATGAAATGAACTATATCTTGTTTTTTTCGCCACCAATTAGGCTTTCTTTAGGTGGGACATTATGCCAAGAATTATTTTTTTCTAAATGTGTTTTAATGGGAAAATAGGAAAAATGTGGGGAAAAAAATAATTATTTTTCAGTTTTCGGCCATTATAGTTTTTAAATAATGCATGCTACTGTAATTAAAACCCATGAAACGTATTTGCCCTTTTGTCCCGGTTATAAAACCATTTAAATTATGTCCCTATCACAATGTTTGGCGCCAATATTTTATTTGGAAATAAAGGTGCATTTTTTTCAGTTTTGCGTCCATCCCTAATTACAAGCCCATAGTTTATAAAGTAACAGTGTTATACCCTCTTGACATAAATATTTAAAAAGTTCAGTCCCTAAGGTAACTATTTATGTATTTTTTTTTAATTGTAAATTTTTTAATTTTTTTTTAATTACAAAAAAAAAAAAAATGGGGAGTGTGGGAGGTAATGAGTTAATTTTATGTGTAAAAGTCATTTATTTGTATGTGAAAAATGTGTAGGGTGTAGTTTACTATTTGGCCACAAGATGGCCACAGTAACTTTTTGTTTTAATGCGACCTCCAAGCTTCCTTCCGGAAGCTTGGAGGAAGAATAAGGAGGCTGGACACGTGAGTTTTTTCTCACAATGATCGCGCTGCCCATAGGAGAGCAGCTGATCATTGCGGGGCTTAGATCAACGAACGGGAATGGATTTTCCCGTTCATTGATCTCTGGGCGAGCGGGCGGCGGCGTGTTTACTAGCGGCGGGCGGCGTGTTTACGAGCGGGAGCGCGGGCAGCGTCGGGAACGCGGAAAGTACGTGTTTCTCCGTCCCTGGTTTTTAAAGGATGGAAAAAGGGGCGGAGAAATACGTACGCGCGGGGGTAAAGTGGTTAAAATCTGTTGATTACGTGGAGGTGGTAAAATTGATCAATCAAAATTAAAGATGCGTACCTGGCTTAAAGTGTACCAGAGACCTGGAAAAGTAAAGATTTTATACTTATGCGGGGCTTTCTACGCCCCATAGACACGTCAGAGTCCCTCGTCATCCTCCTGCCGTTCAGCCGCGATCAGCCCCGGTAACAGGCTCAGTCGGGTCCAGTCAGGGTCTTCTGCACATGTGCAGTAGACTTGGACTGACGCGACTGAGCCTGATCGGGGCTGAACAGCAGACCGTGGGAAGACGAGGGACGTGTCTATGGGGTGGGAGGAAGCCCCGCATAAGTATCAAATCTTTACTTTTCCAGGTCTTTAGTTTACTTTAAGACAGTACACTACTTGTGTTAAGCCTGGTATACACTTTCAATTTTGATAGGCCATTTTACCATTCCCATGTAGTTTGAGATATTACCTACGTAGACAAATCTGTTCATAGTATTCAAAACCTGTTGACCCTCATACTCAGGGAAGTGGTAATATTTGCAATGATTGGACAATCAAAATTGGTTGTATATGCATCGCTATATTGCAGCTCTTGTCTCACATAAGTCTGTGGACTCACCTCTGACAATACACTTTCACTTAGGAAAATAACAATTCTGCCCACGTTACATACATCTCTAAGAAAATTCTACAGTTTCACTCACTGCTGGAAAATATTGTATCCCTGTTTAGCCAATCACATTCTCTGCTCTGTGATCCTGAAGCATGAATAATTCTCACCCAGCTGTCCTTATACCACCAGTCTCCCCAGACATAGAAGGCAGCATGGAGGGGCTCAGTGAAGGTGGTAGTGAAGGTGTGCAGATGTCGCATTGGTTTACACAGCTCATAGAAAGATATTTTCCCAGCCTCGTAATTCAGATAGATCCTGAATTTAGTACTGGTGATCCTGTGAGGGATCGGGATAATGTTGCCGTCATGTCTGGCAGAATACTGGTTACACCACCTCCACAAACATAATCTGCGTAAGCTCCAGGCTTTGTTACTCTCTCCAATGATGGACTCATCCCCTCTCTTGTCTATGCTGGGGTAACACACCCCAATTCCCCAGCCACCGGACTGACTGGTTTCCATGTCCCAGTAATGCTGCCCTGCAGAGAATCTTCCAGTACTCATTACCTGGTGTTTCTCAAATGTTTCTGGTATGTCTAGTTTAATCTGGTTTATCGGAGACCAGCGCACAATCTGCAACTCACGAGAAATGCTGACGTTGCTGGCAGCAGTGTTAATATCCAGAATTAAGTCATTCGGTGCTTGTGCATAAAACAAGATATTTGCACATTTCAGAATATTGGAAATACCAGTGTGTATGGTCTGTGAGAGATTCATTTTATCCATGTTAGGGGTCTTATTGCCATCCATGTCCTTATCTTTTTCCTTTTCTGTGTCAGGGAAGTCCCAACTCTCCAATTCCTGATGCTGCAAGACAGTCAGGTCATCGGTTGTGTTGCACAGCTTCTCAATGTGGTGCTTCTTCTTGGACAGCTCACCCTTCTCAATAACTAAATTCTGTAGGTGGTTACTGTAGGAAAGTGCCTCCTTCTCAGCCTGCCTGGAGATCTTTGTCAGGACTTTATTTTCCAGGTCGTCCAGCCGTCTCCTGAGGTCTCTGAACAAAGCAGCCACTATCTCGGTTTCCTTCTCGGCTGTTTCTTGTGCTTTTCTTACACCTTCCTGGAGACTCTGGAGTCGGTTCTCAGCTTCTTCTATCTTTGAGATTAGTTTCTCCAGATCACTTCTCAGCTTTTTCTTCTTCCTCCGGAAGGCATCCTCCAGCGTCTCCAGCTGGTGACCCTCATGTAATCCTTCCTGCCTGCAGGATGCACAAATACAAGCTAAATCCTCATTGCAATAATATTCCAGGATCTTTTTATGTATAGAGCATTTCCTGTTTGTTACAGACCTTATCGGTGGAATTAAAGTATGTTGCACGGAATTGTTGTGTTTTCTCAGGTGGTGGTCGCACATGGCGGTCTCACATTGCAGACAAGAACTAACAGCAGGAACAGAGAAGTCACAGTACGTACAGATGATTTGAACTGTCTCCTGACTTGGCTGAGGATGTGGAAGAGCTTTGGCTATATTATAGAGCTTATGGTTTCTTTTCAGCTCAGGTCTCTTCTTGTATCTGCGCATGCATTCAGGACATGTAGACTCTCCCTCATTCTGGTGGTCCCATGTCTGTGTGATGCAATACAGGCAGAAGCTGTGACCACATGGCAGGGTCACCGGATCTATAGAAATCTCCCTACAGACCGAACAGAAGAGCTCCAAACATAGATCAGAAGTTGCCATAGCTGAAGCTGAGAAACAAATGCTTTTCGATCCACAGCCGGAAAAGCTAGTTTTAGAGTATTGAGTGCTGAGAGGGAAACGCCCCAGAGTGTGCTGGGCTGTCTGGTCAGGATGAATCATTGAAGAAGGTATTGTAAGGCTCCTTGCACACTATAGTAGAATCCCTTTATAGTAAACTCAGAGGGACCTTCCAAGTAGTTTATAATACTGTACAGGTCCTTCTCAAAAAATTAGCATATTGTGATAAAGTTCATTATTTTCTGTAATGTACTGATAAACATTAGACTTTCATATATTTTAGATTCATTACACATAACTGAAGTAGTTCAAGCCTTTTATTGTTTTAATATATCGATGATTTTGGCATACAGTTCATGAAAACCCAAATTTCCTATCTCAAAAAATTAGCATATCATGAAAATGTTTTCTAAACGAGCTATTAACCTAATCATCTGAATCAACTAATTAACCTAATCATCTGAATCAACTAATTAACTCTAAACACCTGCAAAAGATTCCTGAGGCTTTTAAAAACTCCCAGCCTGGTTCATTACTCAAAACCCCAATCATGGGTAAGACTGCCGACCTGACTGCTGTCCAGAAGGCCATCATTGACACCCTCAAGCAAGAGAGTAAGACACAGAAATAAATTTCTGAACGAATATGCTATTCCCAGAGTGCTGTATCAAGGCACCTCTGTGGGAAGGAAAAAGTGTGGCAGAAAACGCTGCACAACGAGAAGAGGTGACCAGACCCTGAGGAAGATTGTGGAGAAGGACCGATTCCAGGTCCTTGGGGGACCTGCAGGAGCAGTGGACTGAGTCTGGAGTAGAAACATCCAGAGCCACCATGTACAGGCGTGTGCAGGAAATGGGCTACAGGTGCTGCATTCCCCAGGTCAAGCCACTTTTGAACTAGAAACAACAGCAGAAGCGCCTGACCTGGGCTACAAAGAAGCCGCACTGGACTGTTGCTTAGTGGTCCAAAGTACTTTTTTTCGGATGAAAGCAACTTTTGCATGTCATTCGGAAATCAAGGTTCCAGAGTCTGGAGGAAGACTGGGGAGAGGGAAATGCCAAAAGTCCAGTGTCAAGTACCCACAGTCAGTGTTGGTCTGGAGTGCCATGTCAGCTGCTGGTGTTGGTCCACTGTGCTTTATCAAGGGCAGGGTCAATGCAGCTAGCTATCAGGAGATTTTGGAGCACTTCATGCTTCCATCTGCTGAAAAGGTTTATGGAGATGAAGATTTCATTTTTTAGCACGACCTGGCACCTGCTCACAGTGCCAAAACCACTGGTAAATGGTTTACTGACCATGGTATTACTGTGCTCAATTGGCCTGCCAACTCTCCTGACCTGAACTCCATAGAGAATCTGTGGGATATTGTGAAGAGAAAGTTGAGAGACGCAAGACCCAACATTCTGGATGAGCTTAAGGCCGCTATCGAAACATCCTGGGCCTCCATAACACCTGAGCAGTGCCACGGGCTGATTGCCTCCATGCCACGCCGTATTGAAGCAGTCATTTCTGCAAAAGGATTCCCGACCAAGTATTGAGTGCATAACTGAACATAAATATTTGAAGGTTGACTTTTTTTTGTTTTAAAAACACTTTCTTCTTTTATTTGTCGGATAAAATATGCTAATTCTTTGAGATAGGAAATTTGGGTTTTCATGAGCTGTATGCCAAAATCATCAATATTAAAGAGAACCCGAGGGGTGTTTAAAGAATGTTATCTGCATACAGAGGCTGGATCTGCCTATACAGCCCAGCCTCTGTTGCTATCCCAAACCCCACTAAGGTCCCCCTGCACTCTGCAATCCCTCATAAATCACAGCTGTGCTGTGAGGCTGTGTTTACATCTGTAGTGTCAGTCTCAGCTGCTCCCCCGCCTCCTGCATAGCTCCGGTCCCTGCCCCCATCCTTTCCCTCCAATCAGCAGGGAGGGAAGGGATGCAGGCAGGGACCGGAGTTCTGCAGGAGGCGGGGAGAGCAGCAGACTGACACTATAGAGATAAACACAGCCAGCTCTGACAAGCTGTTTGTCAGCAGCGTGGCTGTGATTTATGAGGGATTGCAGAGTGCAGGGGGACCTTAGGGGGGTTTGGGATAGCAACAGAGGCTGGGCTGTATAGGCAGATCCAGCCTCTGTATGCAGATAACATTCTTCAAACCCACCTCGGGTTCTCTTTAAAACAATAAAAGGCTTGAACTACTTCAGTTGTGTGTAATGAATCTAAAATATATGGACGTCTAATGGTTATCAGTACATTACAGAAAGTAATTAACTTTATCACAATATGCTAATTCTTTGAGAAGAACCTGTATATTGTCGTTTTCAAGCACATAAAAGTACACTATAGTACTGGATCTTGACATATGGTGGACGGCTGGTTCTGGCCTCTTTAAGGACCAGAGCTTTTTTTTTTTCAATGCTTTACTTCCTGATCGCTGTGATCAGGAGCCAATGAAAACAACTCCTGACTGATGTATGGAATTCCGCTGTCTTTAGATAACTTGAGTTCTGTGACGGCAGGGACATGCAATCGCATCCCGTGTATGAGAGCTGCCTTTAAAACTATTCACCATCAGGCTTAGGCAGCCACCAGTGTAGCATGGTTTTACCACGCAGCGGTCCCCAAGGAGATAATTCAGTCAATAATTGGGAGTCTTTCTTTTTAACCCTCCTGGCGGTCTATTAAAATCCGCCAGGGGGCAGCGCAGCCTTTTTTTGTAATTTTTTTTTTTTTAAATCATGTAGCGAGCTCGCTACATGATAGCTGCCCTGCAGCGGCATCCCCCTACCCTCTTGAACGGGATTTCCTGGAGGTCTTCCCCCGTCGCCATGGCGGGATGACGTCACTGACGTCATGATGTCTAAGGGAGTCCCGATCCACCCCTCAGCACTGCCTGGTGCTGATAGGCCAAGCAGCGCACGGGGTCTAGGGGGGCTCTGCGGCGCGGTGAATCGGCATGGGGCGGCGGCGATCGGTGTGCTCACACTGCTAGCAAAGTGCTAGCTGCATGCAGCAAAAAAAAAATATTGCGCAGATCGGCCCAGCAGGGCCTGAGAAAACCTCGGGGTTACCGCCAGGAAGGTTAATGCTTCAGCAAGCAAGCACAACGTTTAACCACTTCAGCCTACAGTGTTGTTCACCTTATGCATCTGAGCAACTTTCACCTCCCATTCATTCACCAATAACTTTATCACTACTTATCACAATGAATTGATCTATATCTTGTTTTTTCCGCCACCAATTAGGCTTTCTTTGGGTGGTACATTTTGCTAAGAATTATTTTTTTCTAAATGCATTTTAATGGGAATAGTAAGAAATTTTTTTTTAAAATAACCATTTCTCAGGTTTTGGCCATTATAGCTTTAAAATAAAGCTTTTTTGGAGTGGAGAGGTAAACAGATAATTTTAAATGTAATTTATTGTTTATATTTAAAAAAATAAGTAGATGTAGTTTTTCAGTCATTTTTTTGTTTTCCATCCTGTAAGCGAGCACTCACAGGAACTGAAGGGAGGACGTGAAACTTAGAAAGATTGTGGCTTTTCAAGAAAGCCGTTGGTCTTTCATACAGGGACTTTTAGATCAATGAATGGGAACAGAGTTCCCATTCATTTATCTCTGGGGTAACGGAAGGCGGCTGGACCGCGCAGGGTCAGCAGCAGTTAGTGCAGCCTATCTGGACGAGTATATCTGTCCAGATAGGCTGAAGTGGTTAAGCTAAATCAAAATACACAGTGCTCAATATACTGTACAGGGATTTTTATGTAATAATCATGCAGCAGCTTGCACAGGAAGCATAGGTCTCACCAGTTAATACAAGTACACTTCTGATAGTGTGCTCCTCTGTCTACATTTTTGTGCAGCCTGGAGGATACTGTAGCGTTGCAGCCAGAGCCGGGACAAGGTCCTCCAGCACCCAAGGCTGACACCCCAAAGTGCGCCCCTCCATCCCTCCCACCCCAGCCGTCACACACTGATTGATATTAGAGTAAGAGGCGCCCCAGGGCCTCCAACACCTTAATCTCTAGTTATCTCGGTTGCATTCACTGCCATGTATACTCTTTTCTTATTTCTCTCTTCTTCAAACACAATAGGGGAATCATAGCTGAGTGAGTTGAGCACCCCCTCCTTCACTGCGCCCTGAGGCTGGAGCCTCTCTCGCCTCTGCCCAGCCCTGGTTGCAGCCATGCACAAGCAAATCACAGATGATAGGCAACTCCCTCAGTAATAAGGCAGCTGCTTACATAGGAAGCATAACACTCACCAGCTAGTGCTTTTGACGTAATCCACGCAGGCCCAGAGTAGTGTGCAGATATTGAGCAGACAAGTGGCTGTCAGCCCGCCCACCGACCATGGCTTGTGGGTCTCCAACTGACGTATGACACACAAGCCCACCCACTTTCCACTATGGGCAGATACAGAATACCGCAAGCCCCCCCCCCCACCCCCCCCCCCCCAAAAAAAAACAAAGCAGGTTTAGTATAATAGACGTTCTATTATACCCAGGTTTACTGTGCCAGAGGTTACTCCCATTAACTTATAATGGTGCTTGTCCGCCACCTGGACATTAAGTTTACTATACTCGAAGTTTTACCATCTGAGAGTTTACTATAAACAAGATTATACTGTACTAGTGACCTTGGCTTGTCACTGCGCATGCGCCCGCACATTTTCGCCGCGCCCGTCCACCCGTCGTCCCTTGCCGCGCGTCACTCGTGTCTCTGCGTCCCTGCACATGTGCAGAGCGCAAATGGGACACACACAGGGACATGGGACACAGACATTAGGGTTTTATTATAGAGGACGTCCATTGTGTTGTCGCAATGGACAAGATCATTGCATCATAACACAATGCAAGGATATTCGGGTTAATACATTGTTTGTGGTAGGATGTGCTGGTTTCCGTCAGGATAATGTGCTGCATGCAGTACATTTACATGGTAATGTATGCAATTACAGCGTCAGTAAACCAAAGTTTTAATGGTGCTATATGAACGATCCAGCGGGGGACGGCTGCCAGCATGCGTGGATACGTTGTGCCTGGCACCACCCCCAGCCATAATGTCACAGCCACGCCGCCTCTCTCCGCTCTTGCTCTCTTATTGGCTAGCGTCCGGCTGCAGAGTCTGATGGGAGCTGGCGGCAGCAAAATTTTGTGAGGCGCTTTCTACCAAATAGGCGTTCGCGATCAGCCTATTGGGCACACCTGCCTTACTGTATATATATCAACTTTTTCACGTGTTTTCAGCAGAGTTGGGATTCTATTGCAACGTACATAGTGGGCAAAGAGCCTAAGAAACTGGCGAGCAGGTCTGGCAGAACAAGACCTCACTTATTACAAAGCAGGGAGTCCATCCACTGCCCTTTTTGTTCTACCTCCATCTCATCACCCAATGTCTTTGCTTGCATACGATACTGTTGTAGAGGTTGTTACATTTTAGACACGCTTTCTGGCATAGTTTTACCTAAATGTCTCTATAGAGCCCTGGGAGGAAGATCCAGTGGCAGCCTCCATAGTCACAAACACATATGAGTGACTATTCTCAAGCTTAAAGAGAACCTGTACTGAGTAAAAATATTTAAAATAAACACGAGGTAACTTCAAATGAACATTACATAGTTACCTTGCCATCAGTTCCACTCAGAAGCTCACCATTTTCTTCTGACAATAATCCCTTCCAGTTCTGACAATATTTTGTCAGATCTCAAATATATATTAGTTGCTGTCAGTAAAATATCAGTTGCTGTCAGTTACAGCTGAGAGGAAAACTGATGTACCAGGTAATGTCCATGTTTCCCTATGGCTCAAGTGGGAGATGTTACAGTTTAACTGTGTGCTGACCAGAAAGCTGTTATGGGTAATGGCCATTTTCAAAATGAATGACGGAAAATTCCCTTGATCACAGTGAACAAACAGGACGCGGGACAGGAGAAAGACACTGAGGAGTAGACTTCATGAAAGGTAAGTATGACTTGTGTTTGCTTATTTTGACTTTTAATTTTCAGTTCAGGTTTTCATTAAACAGCTTTCAAAGATATTTGGCCCACCCACCGCATTACACATATTGCCAACAAAGTAAAAACACATACCCTACCGGTGATTTGCGCTCTCGCTGTGCGGCAGCTCATACCAGCCTCCATTGACAGCTGAACGCTGACATGCACGCTGATCTGGAGCACACGCAGGGCCAGGAACTACCTGCTTCCGATCATGTGAGGCGCCAGTCACGCGACCCGCAGGCGGGCCTTCCTGAAACACCGACCTTGCCGCTCAGTCACATCCTGGGGAGGCTACAGCACGCAGCATGACCCCATGCTAGAACAACAAGCCTGCGCAGACCATGGGGATCACACCAGCTGTGGCTCCTGCAACTAGCATGGGTGGCCAGCCCTACCCCTCACAAAGCGTCCTGCTGGACAGGAAAACAACTGATGGGGTAAGGAGGAAAAGCGTCCTGCTGGACAGGAAAACAACTGATGGGGTAAGGAGGAAGTGTGTTCTATATGTTACGGCCAGAACCCGAAGTGTGGCCACTTCACGTTCTGGCCGGTCAATGTGCGAAGTGGCTGCTGCGCTGCGCCCAATGTTAGAAATGGAATGATTCCTGTGAAGATTAATGTATTTTCCACAAGATCAGTCTCAGCTTCATGAGCAGCCTTGGTCAAAGTTTCACCAAAAATTATGTCGGGCCGCGAACTGGTCCTCACTCAATACTTTTGTTAATCATTAAAAGGTGGATCCAGGGGCCTTATCCACGGTGCAATTTAGGAGGGATGTGTTGTCTGCTGTTAAGATAAACACACAGTAATCTGTACCTACAGTTACGTTCCTGTTTTTGTTTCTTATGTACATAGCCAATAAATTTGTTTGGTAAAGCAATAAGATTGTCCCTCCCTTTGTGCAAATATAGTTAAATCCCCGTAGTATGCTGACATGGAAGGAAAACGGAAAATTGTATACTCACCTACGGTAATTTTCCTTTCAAGGTCCATGTCAGCATGGGAGGTCCTGCCTCTAGTACTTTTAGCTATAGACCTTGAACAAGCATTCATATCAGATGTTTTTGACTAGATTAGCTGCATGCTTGTTTCAGGTGTGTGATTTAGGTACAAATGATGCTGGAATGTTCAACAGGATGCTGGGCAACTGGTACAGTCAATTATCAGGACTAGCACAAAAAAAAAAAAGAAAAAAAAAAGCACTCTGAATGGGGGGGGGGGGGGGGGGGGGGTAGGGGGGGGGGGGTCTAAAATGTATACTAACAAGTCCTGGGAGGTGTTAAGGGGCGGTATTAACCCCATAGTATGCTGACATGGAGGAAAATTACCGTAGGCGAGTATGCAATTTTACATTTTCCTGCCATCTCTGGCCAAATGTAGCAAAAGTTAGTTAATTTAATGAAATGAAGCTGCCAGCTTCCGTTTTCTCTCCTCCCCCCTGCCTCCTCTCCTCCCCAATACTAGCAGCGGGGGACACATGCGTGTCTCGGCAGGCAATCCTGCCGTTCCTGCAGAGCGGGTGCTGGCAGAAGTGATGTCTGCAGCCCCCCCCCCCCCCCCCCCCCGCTCTGCTTCCCTGCAGCCAAGAACGACTCTGGGGTGACACGGGTGTCCCCGCCGGCTGCCAGTGAGAGAAGCAGGGGGAGGAGAGAGCTGAAGCCGCCATTTCATTAAATTAACTTTTGCTACATTTGGCCAGAAAATACATTAATCTTCACAGGAATCATTCCATTTCTAACATTGACCGGCCAGAACCCGAAGTGGCCACACTTCGGGTTCTGGCCGTAACATATATATCTAACTAATCCCTATCTAATCTATTATGCAAATCTCTTATCTAACTTCCTCTTTTCACAGGACAGAAGGAAAACCGAAATCCACACTGTATGTATTTAGAGAGTTTAGCCTGTCTACTTCCCCCTCATCTGTGAGTAATCACAACTGTAATTTGATCTCTCAGCTGTGTCAGCACAGGCATCTGGGTAGCGCTGCTAATTTGTAAACACAGGGTGTTTACCCTTTGTCTGCTTTCATGAAAGCAGGAAGTAGACGCTGCAGATTTATTGCAGGATCTGTATCAGCTGTAACAAAAATGGTTTTCTTTAAAGGTTATTATGCTGTTGCTTATCTTTTAGAGCAGAGAGGAAGTTCTAAGTACAGGTCCACTTTAATGCCTTTTCCACTGTTGATAAGCAGTGAAATGCTTCTCAAACTCCTCCTCGCTGCTGCCTGGAAACTGCCCACTGCTGCCTGGAAACTGCCCGCTGCTGCCTGGAAACTGCCCGCTGCTGCCTGGAAACTGCCCGCTGCTGCCTGGAAACTGCCCGCTGCTGCCTGGAAACTGCTCGCTGCTGCCTGGAAACTGCTCGCTGCTGCCTGGAAACTGCTCGCTGCTGCCTGGAAACTGCTCGCTGCTGCCTGGAAACTGCTCGCTGCTGCCTGGAAACTGCTCGCTGCTGCCTGGAAACTGCTCGCTGCTGCCTGGAAACTGCTCGCTGCTGCCTGGAAACTGCTCGCTGCTGCCTGGAAACTGCTCGCTGCTGCCTGGAAACTGCTCGCTGCTGCCTGGAAACTGCTCGCTGCTGCCTGGAAACTGCTCGCTGCTGCCTGGAAACTGCTCGCTGCTGCCTGGAAACTGCTCGCTGCTGCCTGGAAACTGCTTGCTGAGCACACAGCTCAACTGTGTGGAAGAGAGGCCTAAGGCAGACCTAGCTAAATGGGACTGAAGTTAATACTGGATGAAAAGCCTAGCATAGAGGTGTATGAAAGGAGGCACTGGGGACTAGGGATGATCAATAAGATGCAAATATTTCTGCAAACTTATGCAGCTTGAAAATGGACCAATTAATTTAAACCTGAGTGGGACTTCATTGGTCCAGTTTCAAGCTGTATAAATTTGCATACAAAGGTACATCAGTGTTCTCCCCAGGCTCTTTTAGCCGGGTGCTCCACCCGGCTAGATTTGGTGACCACCCGGCTGTCATCGGCTCACCTCCTCCTATGCTGTAAGCACAGTTGCCATGCATTTTCAACTTGCCCCACCCGGCTACTTTTTCATGCCACCCGGCTGGAAAAAAAAAGTCTGGGGAGAACACTGTACATAATCCTGCATGATCTCGGAAATACCTGCATTTCATTGACTATCACCTACTAGGAACTGCAAGGTGACTATGTGGTACATTCCAGCACTTCCCTTGCCAGGACACTAGATATTTAAGTTCCTCCGAAGAACAGGTAATTACATGAATTATTCAGTGTACCCTGTGTAATAACAGTGGAAAAAGTAAACACTGCAAATATGCTTCAAGATTGGCACACATCTCCCCCGTGTGTGGGATTGACTGCATCCTAAGTGGTACACATCCTTGAGTGTGCACAAAATCAGGCACATGCCCCAAGCAGCACTCGTCACCACAATGCAGAAGACATGAACCACACTAAGTTACACCCATCATCCCAGTGTGCAGAACAGTGGTCACACAGATGCACAAACAAACAATGGTCACATACTGAGCTGCACTCACATCCTTAAAGTGGATCCGAGATAAACTTTTACTCATTGCAGAATTGTGTTCCTTTCATATAGTTTATAGGGCATTCCTCAAGCCAAATTTTTTTTTTTTGTTTTAATACTCTAATTCCCTATAAACTAAACAAGCCTCGCCCACGGCTCCTTTTGTGCCTTGGCACTGTAGCAAGGGCTTATGGGAGCTCAGTCTGGGCAGGAGGAGGTTACTAGCCATCGATTTCAGAGGCAGAGGAGAGGAAGAGAGGGGACTGAATGTACACACAGGCAAGCTGATCGCATCTCCAGCCCTCAGCCTTTTACAATGTGACAAACAGAACATGGCTGCCCTCATTGTATCACAGGAATAAATAATCATAAAATGTTGAAGCTGTTTGCAGCTAGATAACGAACTAAACTTTAGATAAGATATATAGACAAGTTACTAGTTAGTTTTTCATCTCGGATCCGCTTTAACGCCCACAGTGGCAGGGCATATAGTTATATCCTGAATTGCCCAAATCACCCTGCTGCAGAATCAAACACCTCCTACAACTACACAGCAGCATCAATCCAATGTGCATGCATGCCTCCAGTATTCCCACAATGGCTATCATTCATAAAAGTGTTGTCGGTAAAGTAAATCCATGCGAGAAAATACAGCTGTCGGTATTTTAGACTTCTGGCTGCTCATTCATAAAAATGTATCCAGTTGCGGTAGCAGTGCGGAGATTCCCCGAACTAGGCTGGCGGTAGGCTTGCGGAAGCACAGGAAGCTGCGGAGTTGATACATTTCTCCGTGTTCCGCTCTGCTGCAGTTGCCTGGGAGGTCTGTGTGTCTCCATTCACTTACTATTGTTATCGCCACATGCAAGGGAGCGGTACTTCCCGACCTCACACCACTTGCGGTGATCTTTATGAATTAACTTTTTGTTACATTTTTTACGATAATCACCGCACAAGGCAGTGATTTATCGCTCTGCTCGGTAAAGTCAGCTTTTCATGCGGAAAGAGCCTTTATGAATGCAGAATTTGCTAAGTGTTCGGTAAAGTCAGCTGTTTTAAGCATTTCCGCATGCGGAAATGCTTTATGAATGATAGCCATAGCGTGGAACATAATTCACAGTAATGCGCCTGGCCTGTTATATATTTCCCACAAAGTGTGTGGAATATTGCTCACAGCCAGTTATACACACACCATCATAGTATGGGTCTTCATTTATAACCGGTTATAAACAACCCCCCAGTCTGTGAGAGAGGAGTCTCCCTCGCACATACACCTCCAGTCCACTGGGTGGTAGTCACATCATAGCTCCATTATGTGGGAATCTGTCTCCTCTATCCAGTGCAGTGGAAATGGCCACACTCCCAAGTTGCAAACAATACATTAGACATCAGCCACACATCACCTCAGTTTGTGAAACATCAGCCACACCCTGAGACACACACAGGACACAAGAGCCATTTGATAGTTTATTAGAAATTGACAAAAGTTAAGTGGACACAGGAATAGACTATGTAAAGGGAAGGCGGGGCCATCACCATACCTTGTGCAAACAATGCCATCTGAAAGCTTGCTAAACGTCTACCTACAGGAGCCTATGTCTTTACATATGTGCAGACGCTCGCCGGGGGACCGGGAGATGAGGGCTTAAAGCAAAATGTCAATGTTTTCTATAGAGAGGTGAAGCACAATCAGGAAAATGCCTCCAGAAGTCGGGAAAAACCTCCTTCCTATTTATTACACAGATATCAGGAGCAGGACATCCACAAGAGTCGATAAATAGCATCACAAGTAACATACATCTTCACCACCAGCTCGGTCGCTGTATATGTACACTCGTATAAACTTCTGGAGTCACAAGTACAAAGTTTCCAAAACAATATAAAAAGGTGGTGGGTGAAAATAATACCAGTACTTCAAGCAGCATCAATTCTGTATAAATAAAAGACTATGAAATGCAGTAATAAAAAGTATCCAAGATCATCTGACAACAATGCTTTCTGTGACAAGAAAAACAGTCCAGACAATTCAATTTCATGATCAGAGTGAATATGGGGTGATAACGTGGTCTTTTCCAGCACAGCTGCAGTCCACACCAGCCACACAGGCAGGATGCATCCCACGGCATAGCCAGAAAGCAGTCCAACGTCTCAACCGCCACGGTACAGTGCTTTCTGGTAATCAACCTTCATTTGATTAAGGTTTAAACACTCTCCTATCTTGCCGAAACGGAATACACAGAACAAGTGTGTTCTGAGCACCCAGAAATTCCTGTCGCTATCCACAATGACATAGCGAGGGGCCCAACTTCATTTCACTGGCCCAGGAATCTAATTCAATGCAGGTAAATTGAGGGGTTGCTTATGAATCCCAATCTCATTATAAAAGTCTAAAAATAACAGTCAGTTCTGGAAGCAACAACTGAAGTTGTTTTGGAGGAAAAAACAGGAAAAAAAAAAAGTAAAAACAAAAAAAAAAAAAGTTGCGTATCAAGTGAGATACTGCCAAGGCAGCGGTCGGGGAAGAGATCACGTCCAGAGTTTGGATGGAGACTGTGTACAAAGGTTCACAACGTATTGCTGTGCAGGGGCCCTCGCACAAGTCCGGGCTCCTGCGGTGGAAGCTCCGTTTAGCCACAGTTCAGGTCACGCTTGGAGTCGGCTCCCTACAAACGCTGTTTCTTGCTCTGCTTTGGAACCCCCGACGCGCTCTCATTCTCTAAAGCTTTCTCTCTGCCGTTTGTCTCGCTGAAACCATTGGCGGCTGTGTGCTGAGGTGGCTCCTCTGCAGGCTCCTCCATTACGGAGGGGGGAGACTCCCCTTTTTCCATCTTATACTGAATAGCTCGCAGTCTGCCCACAGCTTTGTCTATGGTGGTTATGTTGATCAGGTTAAAGTCATGCATACTGACCAGGTGGAGCATAAAGTTACGGCAGAGGTTTTTATCGATTATTCTGGGTCCAAAATTGTCCACGAAGAGCATACAAGCGTGATTCATCTGATTGTCAGCAATGAACCTGCGAGAAAAAAAAATGGAGTTAGTCCTGCAGGCTCGACTACTGGAATAGAATTAGGCAAGGTTTATCCACATGCCATACAGCTGCCACTCCCCCTCCCCCCAAAATAAAGAACTAGGGATGGCCCAGCCTTGGAGAACTCATGGAGAAGCACATGATCAGTTTGATCAGCTGATAAGATTTGTAAGGCTCTGATTTGCTGGTCATGATCAGGTGTTAAACCAGGAAGTCATCACAGCAAATCAGAGGCTTAGAAATGTATCAGCTGATCAAACTGATCATGTGCTTCTCCATGAGTTCTCCAGGATGGGCCATCTCTATAAAGAACTTGTCCATCAGGATGAGACATACAGAATATATGAAGACCCGAGACATATTAATGCTGGGACAGCATCCTTCCAAGTTCAGCTCACCCGTGTTTCATAACATGAAGGTTCCACATCTTCATCACCTCTTTTTCCCCTTCATTGACGTCAGAGAACTCTTCAATTTGCTGCAGAGGAGAGAGGAGAGGTGAAGCAATGGGCAAATGACCATGCAGGTTTACACACGCACGCACACAGTTTACCATACCGCACAGTTACACAGCTCACCAAGCCATGGGAACACAGCTCAGCGTCCGATTCCAAATGTATAACACAAAAGGGTGCCTACCGACTGATAACAAGCACCACTACACCTATCACTTGCCAGTCAGTGCTAGACAACCTATCACTTGCCAGTCAGTGCTAGACAGCCAAGATTACTGGTAATCTGTACTGGATTAGTCAGATTTTACACATGTAATAATTAGTTAAAATATTGTTTAAAAAAAAAAACAAAAAAAAAAAACCACTACATCTCACTTCAGAAGAATTTTTTTAAATAGGAAAACTTAATTTTTACTGTCTGGCCTCCCATTGAACCAAATCTCTCCCCCCCCCCCTACAATCTGTCATGAAAGCAGCAGCCACACATCCGTTCTTCCCATTGTTCCGCCCCCAGGTCTCCAATCTGCAAATCTCTGCTGGTTTCCTATCCGTTCTAGGATCAGCTACAACATTCGGTGCCTGGCCTATTAGTCCAGGAGACTTGCCTGACCTACAACTCTGAACTAGTCCACAGACACACCCAGCCACCCTCTATGATCCTCCAACGACCTGCATCTGACCACACTGGGCCTCTCCCATGCGAGACTGCTCGAGTACATTTAAAATCGGCGCCAGTAGACTTGGGCGCAGGATACAGCTGTTATTTGGCCGATCCTGCTTCTGCACAAGTCCCGACCGGTTTAATTACTATCCCCCCTCCAGGCCGCCATGGATAGCAGGGGAATGAAATAATTCGGCTTCCGGCCATTGCTGGAGACAGAATTATTGTGATTTTTAAGCAACCTCGGCCCTGTCCTCTGACAGCGCCAACGTTACTCACTGACTCCCATTATAGTCTATGGCGGCGCTGGCTGCGCCCAAATCTAGCAGCGCCTAAAAGCACTGCTCCGGACTGCACGGCTTCTGAAGAGCTGCTTCCACTCTTTGGAACACCCTTCCACCACCCATCAGGCTTGCCCCATGCTTCAACACCTTCAAACAAGCCCTCAAAACCAATGCCACAACCCGCTCTGCTGAGCATTTATGGAACCCATACCTACAGTGTCCCTGTCCACTCTTTATATTGTAAGCCTCTGGCAGGGTCCACCGCCCTAGTGTGTCAGGCTTGATCACGCACATCATCGGGTATCCTTTTTACAGATGGACTTGAATATGTAGTCTGGTCTTGTTGCCCTTCTCCCTTACCTATTTTTCAGTGCTGCATAATATGTTGGTGCTTTATAAATACAATATTATAATACAGGTCCAGGCATATTAACCACTTTACCCCCAGCGGTACGAATTTCTCCGCCCCTTTTTTCCCCCCTAAAAAACCAGGGACGGAGAAATCCGTACCTTCCGCGCTACCGCCGCTGTCCGCGCTCTCGCACCCACCGCTCGTGCACGCCGCCGCCCGCTCGCCCGGAGATCAATGAACGGGAAAATCCATTCCCGTTCGTTGATCTAGCCCCCGCAATGATCTGCTGCTTCTTTCAGAAACAGCGAGATCATTGTGAGTCTCCCAGCCTCCTACTGCTTCCTGTAAGCGTCCTTCCGGACACTTACAGGTCGCATGTAAACCAACACTCTGTGGCCATCTTGTGGCCAAATAGTAAACTACACCCTAAAAGCATTTTACATATTCAAACATTACATTTACACAATAAATTAACTCATTACCTCCCACACTCCCCAATTTTTATTTTTTTTTGTAATTAAAAAAAAATACAATAAAAAAAAAACAAAACAAATAGTTAGCTTAGGGACTGAACTTTTTAAATATTTATGTCAAGAGGGTATAACACTGTTACTTTATAAACTGCGGGCTTGTAATTAGGGATGGATGCAAAACTGAAAAAAATGCACCTTTATTTCCAAATAAAATATTGTCGCCAAACATTGTGATAGGGACATAATTTAAATGGTTTTATAACCGGGACAAATGGGTTAATACATTTCATGGGTTTTAATTACAGTAGCATGCTTTATTTAAAAACTATAATGGCCGAAAACTGAAAAATAATAATTTTTTCCCACATTTTTTCCTATTTCCCCATTAAAACACATTTAGAATAAAATAATTCTTGGCATAATGTCCTACCTAAAGAAAGCCTAATTGGTGGCGAAAAAAACAAGATATAGTTCATTTCATTGGGATAAGTAATAATAAAGTTATAGACGAATGAATGGAAGGAGCGCTGAAAGGTGAAAATTGCTCTGGTGGTCAGGGGGTAAAACCCCTCAGTGGTGAAGTGGTTAATCCATTCTTTCACAGGTGTCTCAATAACAAAACTGGGTGAAGATCAGCACTGAGTTACATAGAGAATTCTGTACAGCGCTGTGTTAGATGTCTGCTCTATATAAGTACCAAAAACAATAATAATGGACCTCATTGGTATGTATGGACAGAGATAGCCAAGCCAATGACTTCTGTGTTCATCAGGAGACAAATCTGTCACTCATCAAAGACATGGCAGAGTAAAAAACAGCTCTGTGCTAGCAACGCACAGCTGCTACCAGCTGACCAGACCCCTGACTTACTGTGATTGTTTTCTCTCTCAGCCATTCAGGGTCTTTCTCATCCTCACTGTCCACTTCCATCTCCTGGGGACGGAGAGGAAGGCATGAATCGCTGTGGAAGTACAGTCTGTTGTGGCCGCTGCTGTATGTCCTCTGCTGTTCCACCTCTCCATCTTCAGACTCGTAGAACTCCGACATGCTGGCTTTAGTGCGCTTCGGCCTGCAATGAGATCAGGTTTATGAAACATGGGCCAAATAAGGCAGTCATGCATAAAAAAGGACTCCGCATCTAGATATGGAAAGGGGTCACAAAGAATTTGTTGTCCAGGTTAACCTTCTACCTACCTACACACCAGGATGTGGGTTATAGGGGTCCTTTTCACAGGTCCATTCCGACTAAAGGCAAATCCGGGCTGTCGATGAATATCCTGAGGATTCCCGGCATAGGAGCCATCGTAACACTCATTGATGGACACATCAATGCGGGCTCCTTTGGGGTGATACTGTGTGAGGAAGACAAAGTACATCAGTCCTCCAAAGTATTAACAGAATAGGCCAGATTTGTCACATAACAGGTACTACGGTCACAGGAGTACACCAAGCAATAGGCTGTATTATCAGTCACATGATCTGGGCCCCAGACTATAGCATCTCTTCATATACACTGATATCAATGACTGGAGGGGAGGCTGATAATAGAGTAGGCTCCCAGGACAGATACGTGGGCCACAGGATTAGGCCCCGTTCACACTGCACGTGTTGCCGTCCGGATTTCGGCAACGTGTGCAGGAGGCAGACACGCACGACATCAGACAGTGCACTGTCTTAGGGCCCGTTCACACTGCACGCGTTTCCAGCCGCGTTTTGGAAACGCGTGCAGGTGGCCAAAACGCACGACATCAGACATTGCATAGAGTGCAATGTCTGATGTTCACACAGCATGCGTTCCGGACCAATGCGGTCCGGGAACGCATGCTGCACGCAGATTTTACAAAAACGCGCGGCTGTCCCATTCACTTTTCAGTGATGGGATCAGCCACGCAACGCATACGAACGCGGACATGCGTGCGTTCGTACGCGTTGCGGTCCGCATGCGTTGCGGTCCGCATTTTGTAGTCTGAACGGGCCCTAATGTTCACACTGCATGCGTTCCGGACCATTGCAGTCCGGGAACGCATGTTGCACGCATTTAATGGGATCAGCCACGCAACGTATAGGAACGCAGATGGCGTGCGTTCATACCCGTTGCGTTCCGAACGCACGGCCATCGGCGTCTCATGACGTGAACGTGGCCTTATGCAGGTTAATGAACAGCAGCAGTCAGTCACATGATCAAGGCCCCGGACTACGGCACCTCCTCATATACACTGATTTCTGAGAATGGTGGAGAGACTGCCGATATAAGAGGCAAGTGCTTTGGGTCACAGGATTATATAGGTTAATGAAATAGGAGCTGCCCTTCCTATAGGTTAGTAATCCTACATAATGTATAGGAGCTGGCATGAGGTGCTACTGCCTTGATCATGTGACTGATAATACTGCCTTTTAGCGTTACTACTGCTAAAGTTATAACCTGGGTTATAAACCACTGAAACCTTCTATATATGAATTTGCTTTCTGCATACCCAAGTTTGAAATGAATAGAACACGCAGATAAGGATGCATTAAATTTAGAGATCAGTCTCTTATAATAGACAAAGTATATACAAAAATTAAGTTATAAGAAGGATATGATCAGGATCCCAATTGCTAAAACACCTGTTACCAACTTCCTCTATCGACCACCAAAAATGATGCATACATACCCGTATCTAGAAGCTGTATAGCATAGCAGGGTACAGCATTCTGTCCTCTAGACCTCATCTTTATATTGCTAGGAAAGACTAACTCCACCTGCTGATTAACATACATGTGTTTTCTTCAGCTAAATCCCGCCTCCAGAATGGCATCTCCTGGGGTTGGAGTTTAGCTTTCCCTTTCACTTTGTATCTATGAATCCTACTAGGTGATCCGTATGAGGTAATATTCTTACTTGCCAAAATATTTCAGCTACGCTTCTGAGTCATTTGCAGCATGAGAACTTTTCAGAGTAGAGTAATTTCCCAGCTAATAAAATCAATTATACATAATTTCTATCATCATTTTATGACACCTTAACTAAAAAAAGAAAATCATAGGAGAGAAATGAATGAAAAAGAAAGAATGCAATGTTAAATATTTGACACTTAGACCCTCCTTTTTGGTCCACAGGCTCCTGCACTGGAAAGGGGGGGGGGGGGGGGAGATTGTCAATGCAAAGGAAACTCAGAATCAGGTCCCCAGGTCACTAAACGTACTGGCTAATAACTAGCAGCATGAAAAGACATTAATGAGAAAACGATTGGATATATTGAACTAATCTCAAACAGGCTATTCCTGCAATCCCATAGTCTTTGTTTTCCAGTATTAGAACTACAGGTCTAGAGATTACAACTGTCTCACTGGCATCCTTTGCTGTTTTAGCTCAATTCAGCCCCCATACAGAGAAACTCTGACCTAAAGTTAATATGCCCTAGCTGTCAGGAGTGTTTGCTACAACCACACACTTGTAGAATAGCACTCTCCAAGGTTCTTATTCAGGCTCTCATGTCTCCTCCCACATCCCAAAAACCATACTGATGAGTTCATTGGCTTGCCCCTAGACTTTAATGGACATATGACGATAGTAGGGATTAGATTGTGAGCTCCTCTGAGGGACTGGCTGTGAGGAGACTATATACTTTGTAAAGCCCTGCAGCTTTCGCTTCTCAGCGCTTTATAAATACTATTACTGCAGAGAATAGGATTTGCAGCACTGGGTTATTAACCATTACATCAGCAATAAGAAAAAGGGAACAGGTTTTCTCGCTCGTTTACATAACGCTGGTCTCATTACACACTTGTCTCATTAGGATACATGGCAGTTCAGGTCCTCTCTACAAGTTACATGATCTAGGCACCAATGTAGTACCACCTCGTATACTGGTATGCAGCCTCTGGGTAAAGCACCACCTCCTATACATCCTGTACTGGTATGTAGCCTCTGGATAAAGCACCTCCTCCTGTACAAGTATGCAGCCTCTGGATATAGCACCACCTCCTATACCTCCTGTACTGGTATGTAGCCTCTGGATATAGCACCACCTCCTATACCTCCTGTACCGGTATGTAGCACCACCTGTACATCCTGTACCGGTATGTAGCCTCTGGATATAGCACCACCTCCTATACCTCCTGTACTGGTATGCAGCCTCTGGGTAAAGCACCACCTCCTATACATCCTGTACCGGTATGTAGCCTCTGGATATAGCACCACCTCCTATACATCCTGTACCGGTATGTAGCCTCTGGATATAGCACCACCTCCTATACATCCTGTACCGGTATGTAGCCTCTGGATATAGCACCACCTCCTATAAATCCTGTACCGGTACGTAGCCTCTGGATATAGCACCACTTCCTATACATCCTGTACTGGTATGTAACATCTGGATATAGCACCACCTCCTATACATCCTGTACCAGTATGTAGCCTCTGGAGAAAGCACCACCTCCTATACATCCTGTACTGGTATGTAGCCTCTGGATATAGCACTACCCCCTATACATCCTGTACCAGTATGTAGCCTCTGGATATAGCACCACCTCCTATACATCCTGTACCGGTATGTAGCCTCTGGATATAGCACCACCTCCTATACATCCTGTACCGGTATGTAGCCTCTGGATATAGCACCACCTCCTATACATCCTGTACCGGTATGTAGCTTTTGGATATAGCACCACCTCCTATACATCCTGTACCGGTATGTAGCCTCTGGATATAGCACTACCCCCTATACATCCTGTACTGGTATGCAGCCTCTGGGTAAAGCACCACCTCCTATACATCCCGTACTGGTGTGTAACATCTGGATAAAGCACCACCTCCTATACCTCCTGTACTGGTGTGTAACATCTGGATATAGCACCACCTCCTATACATCCTGTACCGGTATGTAGCCTCTGGATAAAGCACCACCTCCTATACCTCCTGTACTGGTATGTAGCCTCTGGGTAAAGCACCACCTCCTATACATCCTGTACCGGTATGTAGCCTCTGGATATAGCACCACCTCCTGTACATCCTGTACCGGTATGTAGCCTCTGGATAACGCACCACCTTCTATACATCCTGTACCGGTATGTAGCCTCTGGATATAGCACCACCTCCTATACATCCTGTACCGGTATGTAGCCTCTGGATATAGCACCACCTCCTATACATCCTGTACCGGTATGTAGCCTCTGGAAAAAGCACCACCTCCTATACATCCTGTACCGGTATGTAGCCTCTGGATATAGCACCACCTCCTATACATCCTGTACCGGTATGTAGCCTCTGGATATAGCACCCCCTCTTATACATCCTGTACCGGTACGTAGCCTCAGGATATAGCACCCCCTCCTATACATCCTGTACCGGTATGTAGGCCCTGGATATAGCACCACCTCCTATACATCCTGTACCGGTACGTAGCCTCTGGATATAGCACCACCTCCGATACATCCTGTACCGGTATGTAGCCTCTGGATATAGCACCTCCTCCTGTACATCCTGTACTGGTATGTAGCCTCTGGATAAAGCACCACCTCCTATACATCCTGTACTGTATGTAGCCTCTGGATATAGCACCACCTCCTATACATCCTGTACTGGTATGTAGCCTCTGGAGAAAGCACCACCGCCTATACATCCTGTATCGGTATGTAGCCTCCGGATATAGCACCACCTCCTATACACATCCTGTACTGGTATGTAGCCTCTGGAGAAAGCACCACCTCCTATACATCCTGTACTGGTATGTAGCCTCTGGATAAAGCACCACCTCCTATACATCCTGTACTGGTATGTAACATCTGGATATAGCACCCCCTCCTATACATCCTGTACTGGTATGTAGCCTCTGGATATAGCACCACCTCCTATACATCCTGTACCGGTATGTAGCCTCTGGATATAGCACCTCCTCCTGTACATCCTGTACTGGTATGTAGCCTCTGGATAAAGCACCACCTCCTATACATCCTGTACTGTATGTAGCCTCTGGATATAGCACCACCTCCTATACATCCTGTACTGGTATGTAGCCTCTGGAGAAAGCACCACCGCCTATACATCCTGTATCGGTATGTAGCCTCCGGATATAGCACCACCTCCTATACACATCCTGTACTGGTATGTAGCCTCTGGAAAAAGCACCACCTCCTATACATCCTTTACATCCTGCACCGGTATGTAGCCTCTGGATTAAGCAGCACCTCCTATACATCCTGTACCGGTATGTAGCCTCTGGATATAGCACCACCTCCTATACATCCTGTACCGGTATGTAGCCTCTGGATATAGCACCACCTATACATCCTGTACCGGTATGTAGCCTCTGGATATAGCACCACTTCCTATACATCCTGTACTGGTATGTAGCCTCTGGATAAAGCACCACCTCCTATACCTCCTGTACTGGTATGTAGCCTCTGGATATAGCACCACTTCCTATACCTCCTGCACTGGTATGTAGCCTCTGGATATAGCACCACCTCCTATACATCCTGCACCGGTATGTAGCCTCTGGATATAGCACCACTTCCTATACATCCTGTACTGTATGTAGCCTCTGGATATAGCACCACCTCCTATACATCCTGTACCAGTATGTAGCCTCTGGATTAAGCACCACTTCCTATACATCCTGTACCGGTATTAGCCTCTGGATAAAGCACCACCTCCTATACCTCCTGTACTGGTATGTAGCCTCTGGATATAGCACCACTTCCTATACCTCCTGTACTGGTATGTAGCCTCTGGATATAGCACCACCTCCTATACATCCTGTACTGGTATGTAGCCTCTGGATATAGCACCACTTCCTATACATCCTGTACCGGTATGTAGCCTCTGGATATAGCACCACCTCCTATACATCCTGTACCAGTATGTAGCCTCTGGATTAAGCACCACTTCCTATACATCCTGTACTGTATGTAGCCTCTGGAGAAAGCACCACCTCCTATACATCCTGTACTGGTATGTAGCCTCTGGAGAAAGCACCACCTCCTATACATCCTGTACCAGTATGTAGCCTCTGGATATAGCACCACCTCCTATACATCCTGTACCGGTATGTAGCCTTTGGATAAAGCACCACCTCCTATACCTCCTGTACTGGTATGTAGCCTCTGGAGAAAGCACCACCTCCTATACATCCTGTACCAGTATGTAGCCTCTGGATATAGCACCACCTCCTATACATCCTGTACCGGTATGTAGCCTCTGGATAAAGCACCACCTCCTATACATCCTGTACCAGTATGTAGCCTCTGGAAAAAGCACCACCGCCTATACATCCTGTACTGGTATGTAGCCTCCAGATATAGCACCACCTCCTATACATCCTGTACTGGTATGTAGCCTCCGGATATAGCACCACTTCCTATACATCCTGTATCGGTATGTAGCCTCCGGATATAGCACCACCTCCTATACCTCCTGTACCGGTATGTAGCCTCTGGATAAAGCACCACTTCCTATACATCCTGTACTGGTATGTAGCATCTGGATATAGCACCACTTCCTATACATCCTGTACCGGTATGTAGCCTCCGGATATAGCACCACTTCCTATACATCCTGTACCGGTATGTAGCCTCTGGATATAGCACCACCTCCTATACATCCTGTACCGGTACGTAGCCTCTGGATATAGCACCCCCTCCTATACATCCTGTACCGGTACGTAGCCTCTGGATATAGCACCACCTCCTATACATCCTGTACCGGTATGTAGGCCCTGGATATAGCACCACCTCCTATACATCCTGTACCGGTATGTAGCCTCTGGATATAGCACCACCTCCTATACATCCTGTACCGGTATGTAGCCTCCGGATAAAGCGCCACCTCCTATACATCCTGTACTGGTATGTAGCCTCCAGATATAGCACCACTTCCTATACATCCTGTACTGGTATGTAGCCTCTGGATATAGCACCACCTCCTATACATCCTGTACTGGTATGTAGCCTCTGGATATAGCACCCCCTCCTATACATCCTGTACTGGTATGTAGCCTCTGGATAAAGCACCACCTCCTATACATCCTGTACCGGTACGTAGGCCCTGGATATAGCACCACCTCCTATACATCCTGTACCGGTACGTAGGCCCTGGATATAGCACCACCTCCTATACATCCTGTACCGGTATGTAGCCTCCGGATAAAGCGCCACCTCCTATACATCCTGTACTGGTATGTAGCCTCCAGATATAGCACCACTTCCTATACATCCTGTACTGGTATGTAGCCTCTGGATATAGCACCCCCTCCTATACATCCTGTACTGGTATGTAGCCTCTGGATATAGCACCCCCTCCTATACATCCTGTACCAGTATGTAGCCTCTGGATTAAGCACCACTTCCTATACATCCTGTACTGTATGTAGCCTCTGGAGAAAGCACCACCTCCTATACATCCTGTACTGGTATGTAGCCTCTGGAGAAAGCACCACCTCCTATACATCCTGTACCAGTATGTAGCCTCTGGATATAGCACCCCCTCCTATACATCCTGTACTGGTATGTAGCCTCTGGATATAGCACCCCCTCCTATACATCCTGTACTGGTATGTAGCCTCTGGATATAGCACCACTTCCTATACATCCTGTACTGGTATGTAGCCTCTGGATATAGCACTACCCCCTATACATCCTGTACCAGTATGTAGCCTCTGGATTAAGCACCACTTCCTATACATCCTGTACCGGTACGTAGCCTCTGGAGAAAGCACCACCTCCTATACATCCTGTACTGGTATGTAGCCTCTGGAGAAAGCACCACCTCCTATACATCCTGTACTGGTATGTAGCCTCTGGATATAGCACCCCCTCCTATACATCCTGTACTGGTATGTAGCCTCTGGAGAAAGCACCACCTCCTATACATCCTGTACTGGTATTAGCCTCTGGATATAGCACCACTTCCTATACATCCTGTACTGTATGTAGCCTCTGGATATAGCACCACCTCCTATACATCCTGCACCGGTATGTAGCCTCTGGATATAGCACCACTTCCTATACATCCTGTACTGTATGTAGCCTCTGGATATAGCACCACCTCCTATACATCCTGTACTGGTATGTAGCCTCTGGATATAGCACCACTTCCTATACATCCTGTACTGGTATGTAGCCTCTGGATATAGCACCACCTCCTATACATCCTGCACCGGTATGTAGCCTCTGGATATAGCACCACCTCCTATACATCCTGCACCGGTATGTAGCCTCTGGATATAGCACCACCTCCTATACATCCTGTACTGGTATGTAGCCTCCAGATATAGCACCACTTCCTATACATCCTGTACTGTATGTAGCCTCTGGATATAGCACCACTTCCTATACATCCTGTACTGTATGTAGCCTCTGGATAAAGCAGCACCTCCTATACATCCTGTACTGGTAATGTAGCCTCCAGATAAAGCACCACCTCATATCCTGTACTGGTAGTTTCTGGAAATGGAGAGGAAGTGAGCAGTAATCCTTACCACATAATTGAAGATGAATCGGCTGTGACACAGCTTAAGGTGCTTCAGTAAACTGTAGAGTTTGCGGCAGTTGAGCGTGCACCATGGACAGTGCAGGTCGTCTCTGGCCTCCGTCTGCTGCCGAGTGTTATTGTTGTACAAAAACTGGACGACACAAAAACAGAGCAAAAAACATTCAACGAGTTGCCGCAAGAGAGCAGAGAACACAGAAAGAGCAGACCAAGGACTCGATTCATCAAGACTTATCGAATTGGTTAACGACAGTTCGGTAAAATACCGAATTCGTTAAGTTGATTTCAGGATTCATCAAATTTATCTACAACTGTTAGTGAGCATTCGGTAATAATTCGGTAATCATTCGTTAGTGATGCGTTAAAACGGAAGAAAGGTGCAATTCATGAAAATGAAAGTGGGCGTGGTTTAGCGTTACATTTAGGATTAGTTATCTCCTTCACTGCTCTGTCGGTATTCCTGTCACATCATTGCTGACAGAGAAGATGGAGCCATTTGAAGTGGTCATGTATCAGCCTTAGAGTGATTCAAAGGCGCAGAAGGGCAAGAATAAGGTCTAGAACCATATCAATTTGCAAGAGAATAGATTTATTTGCTATAACAGGACATCTGCATTTCTCAAGAATCATCTTGTAAGAGAACACAGGCAGTGCCAGGGTTAACTAATTTGCTAGCTGCAATATATATATATATATATATATATATATATATATATATATATATATATATATATATATATATATATATATATATATATATATATATATATATATATATATATATATATATATATATATTTATTTATTTTTTTAGAAAAGGCTCCTATTAAGCCGCTGGTGAAATTGTGGGATTGTCTCAAGCCACTTCCAGAATCCTGGTGCAGGTGTTAAGCCCTATTCAAAATGTTGCTACGTAGTGTTCAAAGGACTGCCTTTTACCCACAATTCCATGGGAATCTTATGGCCTTGTGTTAAATTACCTCTGTAAAATGGAAATATCGACACATTACCGAATGGTTACCGAATTATCGATATTGTATCGGATTCACACCGAATGCGGAAAAACCTTGATGAATACAACTAGAAATTGATAAACTTCGAATTCGGAAATTTAACAAACTGGAAAAAGTTATCTCAAAGACAATGATGAATCGAGGCCCAAATACTAGCATGGCAAAAGGAATTGCTGGAGGTGGCCATAACTGATGAATCAGGCAGTGACTGGGCTGCAAAGCTTACCATCAACCTCATACAGCACTAGAAAAGCAAGAGCAATGCTGGGGGAAGCGGTCTCTGAAAACACAGGCAGTGACTAGACAACTGAGCTTACTATCCAGCCCATATAGCACTATGAGACTTGAAGGATTGTTGGAGGCAGCCCCACCCGATCACAGTGACTGGGCTGCAGAGCTTACTATGAAGCTAGTAGAATTAGAATAATAAGGACCACTATTGCGAAAAATTGTAAAATAAAAACTTTAAAAACAAATAAAAATACTTTTTCAGAATAAAATAAGCTATAAAATACTTTTCTCCTATGTTGCTGTCACTTACAGTAAGTAGTAGGAATCTAACAGAACTGACAGGTTTTGGACTAGTCCATCCCCCCCTCCCTCCCCATATGAGGGGATGGACTAGTCAAAAATCTGTTATTTTCTTCACTACTGCAAGTGACAGCATAATATGTTTATCGCTTTATAAATAAAATAAATAAGTGACAGCAACACAGGAGAAAAAGTTATTTATAGTTTGTATGAGTTTACATGTATTTTAACATTTTTTGTGCGATAGTGGTCCTTTAACCTCTTAACGACCAGCTAACGCCGATTGGCGTAAACTGGTCGTCTGCGGGTTTCCATGGAAACGGCCGCTCGAACGAGCGGCCTTTCCGGGTCCGTTCACGGAGGCTGTGTCCGTGAACAGCCGGAGAGCCGCCGATCGCGGCTCGCCGGCGAAATGTAAACACGCGGGGAAGAGATCCCCGCTGTTTACATCATACGGCGCAGCAGCGCCGTAAGGCAGATCGGCGATCCCCGGCCTCTGATTGGCCGGGGATCGCCGTAATTTGATAGGCTGAAGCCTATCCTACAATGCGCAGGACGGAAATCCGTCCTGCGCAGCTCAGAGAGGGAGGGAGGGGGACGGAGCGCCGAAAACGCTGCGGAGGGGGGCTTTGAAGAGCCCCCCCCCGCAAAGCGCAGAGAGCCGGCGGCGATCAGACCCCCCCAGCAGGACATCCCCCTAGTGGGGAAAAAAGGGGGTAAGTCTGATCGGCCTGGCTAAAACCTGATCTGTGCTGCGGGCTTGAGAGCCCACGCAGCACAGATCATTCAGAAATCCACTGGTCGGCAAGTGGTTAAGAAAACTGCCAGATAAGAAAAGCAGTGACTGGGCAGCAGGGCGACTATCCAACCTATACAGCAAAGTAAGATGAGAGCAATGCTGGAGGCAACCATACCTGATAGAATATGCGTAGCTTCTGGCGAGGCTCACCCGCGGAGACATCCTTGTCTTTCTTTGCTGGAAGATCGGAGGACATGGACTCCTTCACTGCTGGAAAGCACAGGGAAGATCTCAAACCGTTGTGTAATGATTCTAAACAGCAGCCACCGGCATTACCTAATCAACATCCATACTGCTTCAGTAACCACTTCATGGAAATCTGGCTGCCTCACTCGCTTCTCTGGCATTTCCCAACAATACAAACTCACAACTCAAACTCAAGACTCATAATAAAGAAGTTCAAAAATAGCACAAAAACAGCCTAAATGCAGGAATAAAAAGACCACATGCAGCGCAGATTCCAAGGAGCTGGTCACCATCCAGCCAATGACAGGTGACGGTGTCTTGGGCAGTGCTCCTGCTGGAGTCAATGCAGCCCTGAGAAAGAGAAGAAAACATCATCGCTGCTGTTATCTGAAGTCTCAGGTTTCTACGATGTTTTGTGAACTTACAGATGGAGGCAGCCTTGAACTTCTCCAGGAGTCCAAACAGACAGGTGAAAAGATGAATGCTGAGATCAGTCAGCACAGCAACAATGTCTTCTCTACTCCAAGGTGCTCTCAGGTTACTCTCTGCTATGTGTGTGTTCCAGTGCTGCTACTCACATACTTCAGCAACATATCCCATTTTATTCAAAAGCTGCATATACAGCTTGTCACATTCTGTGCAATAAAAAGGGAGGGGGGAGAGGAGCAGCACATAATGTGCAATAAAAAGGGAGGGGGGGGGGAGAGGAGAGGCACATACTGTGCAATAAAAAGGGAGGGGGGGGGAGAGGAGAAGCACATACTGTGCAATAAAAAGGGAGGGAGGGGGAGAGGAGAAGCACATACTGTGCAATAAAAAGGGAGGGGGGAGGAGAAGCACATACTGTGCAATAAAAAGGGAGGGGGGGAGGAGAGGCACATACTGTGCAATAAAAAGGGAGGGGGGAGAGGAGCAGCACATACTGTGCAATAAAAAGGGAGGGGAGCAGCACATGCTGTACAATAAAAAGGGAGGGGGGAGAGGAGAAGCACATACTGTGCAATAAAAAGGGAGGGGGGGGAGGAGCAGCACATACTGTGCAATAAAAAGGAAGGGGGGGGGAGAGGAGAAGCACATACTGTGCAATAAAAGGAGGGGGGGAGAGGCACATACTGTGCAATAAACGGAGGGGGGGGGGGAGAAAGGAGAAGCACATACTGTGCAATAAACAGGGAGGGGGGGGGGGGGAAGGAGAAGCACATACTGTGCAATAAAAAGGGGGGGGGGGGAGTAGAAGCACATACTGTGCAATAAAAAGGGAGGGGGGAGAGAGGAGAAGCACATACTGTGCAATAAAAAGGAGGGGGAGAGGAGAAGCACATACTGTGCAATAAAAGGGAGGGGGAGAGAGGAGAGGCACATACTGTGCAATAAAAAGGGAGGGGGGGGGGGAGAGGAGCAGCACATACTGTGCAATAAAAAGGGAGGGGGGGAGAGGAGCAGCACATACTGTGCAATAAAAAGGGAGGGGGAGAGGAGAAGCACATACTGTGCAATAAAAAGGGAGGGGGAGAGGAGAAGCAGATACTGTGCAATAAAAAGGGAGGGGGAGAGAGGAGAGGCACATACTGTGCAATAAAAAGGGAGGGGGAGAGAGGAGAGGCACATACTGTGCAATAAAAAGGGAGGGGGAGAGAAGCACATACTGTGCGATAAAAAGGGAGGGGGGGAAGGAGCAGCAAATACTGTGCGATAAAAAGGGAGGGGGAGAGGAGAGGCACATACTGTGCAATAAAAAGGGAGGGGGAAAGGAGAAGCACATACTGTGCAATAAAAAGGGAGGGGGAGAGGAGAAGCACATACTGTGCAATAAAAAGGGAGGGGGAGAGGAGAAGCACATACTGTGCAATAAAAAGGGAGGGGGAGAGAGGAGAGGCACATACTGTGCAATAAAAAGGGAGGGGGAGAGAGGAGAGGCACATACTGTGCAATAAAAAGGGAGGGGGAGAGAGGAGAGGCACATACTGTGCAATAAAAAGGGAGGGGGAGAGAAGCACATACTGTGCGATAAAAAGGGAGGGGGGGAAGGAGCAGCAAATACTGTGCGATAAAAAGGGAGGGGGAGAGGAGAGGCACATACTGTGCAATAAAAAGGGAGGGGGAAAGGAGAAGCACATACTGTGCAATAAAAAGGGAGGGGGAGAGGAGAAGCACATACTGTGCAATAAAAAGGGAGGGGGAGAGGAGAAGCACATACTGTGCAATAAAAAGGGAGGGGGAGAGAGGAGAGGCACATACTGTGCAATAAAAAGGGAGGAGGGAGAGGAGAAGCACATACTGTGCAATAAAAAGGGAGGGGGGAAAGGAGAAGCACATACTGTGCAATAAAAAAGGAAGGGGGAGAAAAGCAGCATTTACTATATCGAGGAGAGGGAGAAATGGGGAGTAGCAGCAGATACTGTAGTGCTGAGCAGCAGGTACTGTAGTGTGGGGAGGAGCAGCAGGTGCTGTACAGTGGAGGAGCAGCAGGTACTGTAGAGAAGAGCAGCAGCAGATACTGTACTGTGGAGAGGAGTTGGGGAGAAGGGCAGCATATGCTGTACTGTGGAAACAAGAGAAGCAGCATATACAATGGGAAGGGGGGGGGGGGGGGGGGAGGGAAGGAAAAAGCAGAATGTACTGTGGAATGTGTAGAGAAGCAGTATGAACTGTGCAATGAGGGGGGGGGGGGGGGGCAGCATAAAATGTACTATAAAGAGTGGAGAGGAGCAGCACACACTGTGTTATGAAGAGGAGAGGAGCAGCATGTACAGGAGAGAGGAGCAGCACGCACTGTGCTATGGAGAGAGTGGAGAGGAGCAGCACGCACTGTGCTATAAAGAGTGGAGAGGAGCAGCACGCACTGTGCTATGAAGAGTGGAGAGGAGCAGCACGCACTGTGCTATGAAGAGTGGAGAGGAGCAGCACGCACTGTGCTATGAAGAGTGGAGAGGAGCAGCACGCACTGTGCTATGAAGAGTGGAGAGGAGCAGCACGCACTGTGCTATGAAGAGTGGAGAGGAGCAGCACGCACTGTGCTATGAAGAGTGGAGAGGAGCAGCACGCACTGTGCTATGGAGAGTGGAGAGGAGCAGCACGCACTGTGCTATGGAGAGTGGAGAGGAGCAGCACGCACTGTGCTATGGAGAGTGGAGAGGAGCAGCACGCACTGTGCTATGGAGAGTGGAGAGGAGCAGCACGCACTGTGCTATGGAGAGTGGAGAGGAGCAGCACGCACTGTGCTATGGAGAGTGGAGAGGAGCAGCACGCACTGTGCTATGGAGAGTGGAGAGGAGCAGCACGCACTGTGCTATGGAGAGTGGAGAGGAGCAGCACGCACTGTGCTATGGAGAGTGGAGAGGAGCAGCACGCACTGTGCTATGGAGAGTGGAGAGGAGCAGCACGCACTGTGCTATGGAGAGTGGAGAGGAGCAGCACGCACTGTGCTATGGAAAGAGTGGAGAGGAGCAGCACGCACTGTGCTATGGAGAGTGGAGAGGAGCAGCACGCACTGTGCTATGGAGAGTGGAGAGGAGCAGCACGCACTGTGCTATGGAGAATGGAGAGGAGCAGCACGCACTGTGCTATGGAGAGTGGAGAGGAGCAGCACGCACTGTGCTATGGAGAGTGGAGAGGAGCAGCACGCACTGTGCTATGGAGAGTGGAGAGGAGCAGCACGCACTGTGCTATGGAGAGAGTGGAGAGGAGCAGCACGCACTGTGCTATGGAGAGAGTGGAGAGGAGCAGCACGCACTGTGCTATGTAGAGTGGAGAGGAGCAGCACACACTGCTATGGAGAGTGGAGAGGAGCAGCACACACTGTGCTATGGAGAGAGTGGAGAGGAGCAGCACGCACTGTGCTATGGAGAGAGTGGAGAGGAGCAGCACGCACTGTGCTATGAAGAGTGGAGAGGAGCAGCATGCACTGTGCTATGAAGAGTGGAGAGGAGCAGCACGCACTGTGCTATGAAGAGTGGAGAGGAGCAGCACGCACTGTGCTATGAAGAGTGGAGAGGAGCAGCACGCACTGTGCTATGAAGAGTGGAGAGGAGCAGCACACACTGTGCTATGAAGAGTGGAGAGGAGCAGCACACACTGTGCTATGAAGAGTGGAGAGGAGCAGCACACACTGTGCTATGAAGAGTGGAGAGGAGCAGCACACACTGTGCTATGAAGAGTGGAGAGGAGCAGCACGCACTGTGCTATGAAGAGTGGAGAGGAGCAGCACACACTGTGCTATGAAGAGTGGAGAGGAGCAGCACACACTGTGCTATGAAGAGTGGAGAGGAGCAGCACACACTGTGCTATGAAGAGTGGAGAGGAGCAGCACACACTGTGCTATGAGGAGTGGAGGAGAGGAGCAGCATGTACTGTACTATGGAGAGGGGAGAGAGGAGCAGCATGTACTGTACTATGGAGAGGGGAGCAGCATGTACTGTACTGTGGAGAAAGGAGAGGAGCAGCATGTACAGGAGAGAGGAGCAGCACACACTGTGCTATGAAGAGTGGAGAGGAGCAGCACACACTGTGCTATGGAGAGTGGAGAGGAGCAGCACGCACTGTGCTATGGAGAGTGGAGAGGAGCAGCACGCACTGTGCTATGGAGAGTGGAGAGGAGCAGCACGCACTGCTATGAAGAGTGGAGAGGAGCAGCACACACTGCGTGCTGCTCCTCTCCACTCTCCATAGCACAGTGCATGCTGCTCCTCTCCACTCTCCATAGCACACTGTGCTATGGAGAGTGGAGGGGAGCAGCACGCACTGTGCTATGGAGAGTGGAGAGGAGCAGCACGCACTGTGCTATGGAGAGTGGAGAGGAGCAGCACGCACTGTGCTATGAAGAGTGGAGAGGAGCAGCACGCACTGTGCTATGAAGAGTGGAGAGGAGCAGCACACACTGTGCCAGGAAGAGTGGAGGGAGCAGCACACTGTGCTACGAAGAGTGGAGGGAGCAGCATGCACTGTGCTATGAAGAGTGGAGGAGAGGAGCAGCATGTACTGTACTATGAAGAGTGGAGGAGAGGAGCAGCAGGTACTGTACTAGGGAGAGGAGGGAGGAGCAGCATTTACTGTACTATGGAGGGGAGGGAGGAGCAGCATTTACTGTACTATGGAGGGGAGGGAGGAGCAGCATTTACTGTACTATGGAGGGGGAGGAGCAGCAGGTACTGTACTATGGAGGGGAGGGAGGAGCAGCATTTACTGTACTATGGAGGGGAGGGAGGAGCAGCATGTACTGTACTATGGAGGGAGGAGAGGAGCAGCATGTACTGTACTATGGAGGGAGGAAAGGAGCAGCAGGTACTGTACTATGGAGGGGAGGGAGGAGCAGCATGTACTGTACTATGGAGGGGGAGGATCAGCAGGTACTGTACTATGGAGAGGGGAGGGAGGAGCAGCATTTACTGTACTATGGAGATGGGAGGAGAGAGAGGAGCAGCATGTACTGTACTATGGAGAGAGGAGATGAGCAGCATGTACTTTACTATGGAGAGAGGAGATGAGCAGCATGTACTTTACTATGGAGAGAGGAGATGAGCAGCATGTACAGGAGAGAGGAGCAGCACGCACTGTGCTATGGAGAGTGGAGAGGAGCAACACGCACTGTGCTATGGAGAGTGGCGAGGAGCAGCACGCACTGTGCTATGGAGAGGAGCAGCACGCGCTGTGCTATGGAGAGTGGCGAGGAGCAGCACACACTGTGCTATGGAGAGTGGAGAGGAGCAGCACGCACTGTGCTATGGAGAGTGGAGAGGAGCAGCACGCACTGTGCTATGGAGAGTGGAGAGGAGCAGCACGCACTGTGCTATGGAGAGGAGCAGCACGCGCTGTGCTATGGAGAGGAGCAGCACGCACTGTGCTATGGAGAGGAGCAGCACGCACTGTGCTATGGAGAGGAGCAGCACGCACTGTGCTATGGAGAGGAGCAGCACGCACTGTGCTATGGAGAGGAGCACCACGCACTGTGCTATGGAGAGGAGCACCACACACTGTGCTATGGAGAGTGGAGAGGAGCAGCACACACTGTGCTATGGAGAGTGGAGAGGAGCAGCACACACTGTGCTATGGAGAGGAGCAGCACGCACTGTGCTATGGAGAGTGGAGAGGAGCAGCACGCACTGTGCTATGGAGAGGAGCAGCACGCACTGTGCTATAGAGAGTGGAGAGGAGCAGCACGCACTGTGCTATGGAGAGGAGCAGCAGCATGTACAGGAGAGAGGAGCAGCAGCATGTACAGGAGAGAGGAGCAGCACGCACTGTGCTATGAAGAGTGGAGAGGAGCAGCACACACTGCTATGGAGAGTGGAGAGGAGCAACACACTATGCTATGGAGAGTGGAGAGGAGCAGCACGCACTGTGCTATGTAGAGTGGAGCAGCACACACTGTGCTACGAAGAGTGGAGGGAGCAGCATGTACTGTACTATGGAGAGAGGAGCAGCATGTACAGGAGAGAGGAGCAGCACACACTGCTATGGAGAGTGGAGAGGAGCAGCACACACTGTGCTATGGAGAGTGGAGAGGAGCAGCACGCACTGTGCTATGGAGAGTGGAGAGGAGCAGCACGCACTGTGCTATGGAGAGTGGAGAGGAGCAGCACGCACTGTGCTATGGAGAGTGGAGAGGAGCAGCACGCACTGTGCTATGGAGAGTGGAGAGGAGCAGCACGCACTGTGCTATGGAGAGTGGAGAGGAGCAGCACGCACTGTGCTATGGAGAGTGGAGAGGAGCAGCACGCACTGTGCTATGGAGAGTGGAGAGGAGCAGCACGCACTGTGCTATGGAAAGAGTGGAGAGGAGCAGCACGCACTGTGCTATGGAGAGTGGAGAGGAGCAGCACGCACTGTGCTATGGAGAGTGGAGAGGAGCAGCACGCACTGTGCTATGGAGAATGGAGAGGAGCAGCACGCACTGTGCTATGGAGAGTGGAGAGGAGCAGCACGCACTGTGCTATGGAGAGTGGAGAGGAGCAGCACGCACTGTGCTATGGAGAGAGTGGAGAGGAGCAGCACGCACTGTGCTATGGAGAGAGTGGAGAGGAGCAGCACGCACTGTGCTATGGAGAGTGGAGAGGAGCAGCACACTGCTATGGAGAGTGGAGAGGAGCAGCACACACTGCTATGGAGAGAGTGGAGAGGAGCAGCACGCACTGTGCTATGGAGAGTGGAGAGGAGCAGCACACACTGTGCTATGAAGAGTGGAGAGGAGCAGAATACACGTGTAAATTATGCAAGCCAAATCTGGTATGTAAGCTGGCCCTATGAACCCATTTCTGTTGCCTCTTTCCCGCTTGCAAGAGGGAGGTCAGAAGCAGCGGTAATCTCTCCTGCTTGTCAATCTCTAAAATTCGTTCCCGACTTCACAGTGAAAATGTTACAGGACCACCATGGCAGAGTATAGCTTCTGCCTCTCCGAGCAAATACTGTCAACGTGAAGCCAATAATGCCAATCTTGTGATGTATGCAAATGCAGCTTGGAAATAGACCAGTCAGATGCAGCAGGTCCACTTTCAACCTTCCACAAGACCACGCCTCCACCTAATCACTTACGCAGAGTACTGGTATTACAAACTTCTGCTAACCATAAACCCGAACATTACCCCATACAGTCAAAAGGAAAATATCAGTGCAGTGCAAGAGATTTTATTATTTAATATTAGACCCATCTTTCAATTTTAATTTGCAGTCAACAAGCTGACAGTGAGCGCAACAAGAGCTCCTTCCCAATTGCGGCCACAATACTCTGGATGCAGTGCGCACAGACTTCCCACCTTGCTGCATGAGTCATTAGCAGAGCGGATCAGAAAACCTTCTTACATTATGATGGGTGACATGGCAGCTTCACGGATCACACTCCCCTTGCAGCCATGGGTGTAATTACAGGGGGCAGCCCTAAAACTACTAGTTTACTGCCTCTGATAAAGGGGTCCATCCTTCAGATCAGGTGTTTTTGGAGCTACACTTGTAATGGGTGTGAAGACTGATGTCCACACTTGTTTTATGACCCTTGCGAGGTGGGCTCCCAGGCTGTAAGGGGGGCTTACAGCCTGGGTTTGTGAACATTTGGGGCCCCATTAATGGACAGCTGTAGTGAGAGGTGTATGGAGGCTGCCATATTTACTTCCTTTTAAAGCGGACGCAAACCAAACTTAATTCAAAACATTTAGTTGCACCACTGACACGCTTCCTTCCTCATATTCACCCAGGTGCCGCTCTCCTCTTATCCGCATCTGGTATTACAGCATCGCGTATTGCGGTTGCTGTAAGGAGGGAAGGAAGCGGGGCAGGGTTCCCATGGTAACAGCGATGCATATCGCTGCTACAGGAAACTGCTGTCGCACTTCCTTCCCTTCCTTACAGCAGCCGCAATACGCGATGCTGTAATACCAGATGCGGATAAGAGGAGAGCGGCACCTGGGTGAATATGAGGAAGGAAGCGGCCGCCCGCATATAAGGCGCTCATTACTAGCCATACTGGGGCACTATACTAGCCATACTGGGGCACTATACTAGCCATACTGGGGCACTATACTAGCCATACTGGGGCACTATACTAGCCATACTGGGGCACTATACTAGCCATACTGGGGCACTATACTAGCCATACTGGGGCACTATACTAGCCATACTGGGGCACTATACTAGCCATACTGGGGCACTATACTAGCCATACTGGGGCACTATACTAGCCATACTGGGGCACTATACTAGCCATACTGGGGCACTATACTAGCCATACTGGGGCACTATACTAGCCATACTGGGGCACTATACTAGCCATACTGGGGCACTATACTAGCCATACTGGGGCACTATACTAGCCATACTGGGGCACTATACTAGCCATACTGGGGCACTATACTAGCCATACTGGGGCACTATACTAGCCATACTGGGGCACTATACTAGCCATACTGGGGCACTATACTAGCCATACTGGGGCACTATACTAGCCATACTGGGGCACTATACTAGCCATACTGGGGCACTATACTAGCCATACTGGGGCACTATACTAGCCATACTGGGGCACTATACTAGCCATACTGGGGCACTATACTAGCCATACTGGGGCACTATACTAGCCATACTGGGGCACTATACTAGCCATACTGGGGCACTATACTAGCCATACTGGGGCACTATACTAGCCATACTGGGGCACTATACTAGCCATACTGGGGCACTATACTAGCCATACTGGGGCACTATACTAGCCATACTGGGGCACTATACTAGCCATACTGGGGCACTATACTAGCCATACTGGGGCACTATACTAGCCATACTGGGGCACTATACTAGCCATACTGGGGCACTATACTAGCCATACTGGGGCACTATACTAGCCATACTGGGGCACTATACTAGCCATACTGGGGCACTATACTAGCCATACTGGGGCACTATACTAGCCATACTGGGGCACTATACTAGCCACACTGGGGCACTATACTAGCCACACTGGGGCAACTGAACTCCCTATACTGGGGCAACTGAACTCCCTATACTGGGGCAACTGAACTCCCTATACTGGGGCAACTGAACTCCCTATACTGGGGCAACTGAACTCCCTATACTGGGGCAACTGAACTCCCTTATACTGGGGCAACTGAACTCCCTTATACTGGGGCAACTGAACTCCCTTATACTGGGGCAACTGAACTCCCTTATACTGGGGCAACTGAACTCCCTTATACTGGGGCAACTGAACTCCCTTATACTGGGGCAACTGAACTCCCTTATACTGGGGCAACTGAACTCCCTTATACTGGGGCAACTGAACTCCCTTATACTGGGGCAACTGAACTCCCTTATACTGGGGCAACTGAACTCCCTTATACTGGGGCAACTGAACTCCCTTATACTGGGGCAACTGAACTCCCTTATACTGGGGCAACTGAACTCCCTTATACTGGGGCAACTGAACTCCCTTATACTGGGGCAACTGAACTCCCTTATACTGGGGCAACTGAACTCCCTTATACTGGGGCAACTGAACTCCCTTATACTGGGGCAACTGAACTCCCTTATACTGGGGCAACTGAACTCCCTTATACTGGGGCAACTGAACTCCCTTATACTGGGGCAACTGAACTCCCTTATACTGGGGCAACTGAACTCCCTTATACTGGGGCAACTGAACTCCCTTATACTGGGGCAACTGAACTCCCTTATACTGGGGCAACTGAACTCCCTTATACTGGGGCAACTGAACTCCCTTATACTGGGGCAACTGAACTCCCTTATACTGGGGCAACTGAACTCCCTTATACTGGGGCAACTGAACTCCCTTATACTGGGGCAACTGAACTCCCTTATACTGGGGCAACTGAACTCCCTTATACTGGGGCAACTGAACTCCCTTATACTGGGGCAACTGAACTCCCTTATACTGGGGCAACTGAACTCCCTTATACTGGGGCAACTGAACTCCCTTATACTGGGGCAACTGAACTCCCTATACTGGGGCAACTGAACTCCCTATACTGGGGCAACCCGAGCCCCGCCCGCCCCCAGTAACACGCTGCGCATGACACTGTCCACTAGGTCGCGGCATCGCCCGCAGCCCTAGCCTCCCCCCCCCCCCCCCCCCCCCCCCCGGAGAAAAATGTGGTCAAAAAGTGGGCCCCGGGCCGGAAAAGGTTGTGGACCCCTGGTCTATGTGAAATCTCACACAAGCCGAGATCACCTCCCCTGTGACATCGGTAGCAGCCTGTGTTTTGTTTTTTATCTCCTCCACCAGTCTGCCGGATTCTGTCCCGGCAATATGAAAGGAAGGGAGGGGTTCCTCCAATAAATGTAAAATATTTAAAATTTGTCATCATGCAGCTGAAAAAAGGCTGCTATTTATTGTTATAAGTTAGAAAATATTGTATTTTTTAATTTGGGTCCACTTTAAAAGCAGTTCACACCCGAAGCATTAAAAGGTTTTTGGCAAGCACTGTTTCATGAGATGTGCTGAGATCATTGGGTGCATCTGTCTCCTCCCCGCTTCTCCAGAGTGGAGATTTCTGGGGAGCCAATACTATGTGCAAGAATATAGGGTTACTGTGCAGCTTATAACTTGTGCAGGAATATGGAGGTTACTGTGCACACTGTGCTTAAAGTGGACCTGTACTCAGAACTTCTCTGCTCTAAAAAACAAGCAAAAGCAAAATAACCTTTAAAGAAAAACATTTGTTACCGCCAATACAGATCCTGCAATAAATCTGCAGTGTCTACTTCCTGCTTTCATGGAAGCAGACATGGGGTTAACATCCTGGGCCATATGCAATTCACTTTTTCACCTGAATTTTCTCCTAGGAGATTTATCTTAAATTTAAGCACTTTTTAGCATTTATTTTTTAAAGAGAACCTGTACTGAGTAAAATTATTTAAAATAAACACATGAGGTAACTTCAAATGAACATTACATAGTTACCTTGCCATCAGTTCCTCTCATAAGCTCACCATTTTCTTCTTACAGTGAACCCTTCCAGTTCTGACAACATTTTGTCAGAACTGAAATATATCAGTTGCTGTCAGTTACAGCTGAGAGGAGAACTGATGTGTCCATGTTTCCCTATGGCTCAAGTGGGCGATGTTACAGTTTAACTGTGTGCTGACCAGAAAGCTGTTATGGTGTACCGGCTATTTTCAAAATGGAGGACGGAGAATTCCATTGATCACAGTGGACAAACAGGACACAGGAGAGGAAAAAAGGATTGAGGAGTAGACTACACAGGAGGTAAGTATGACTTGTATGTTTATTTTGACTTTTAATTTTCAGTTCAGGTTTTCTTTAAGTAAAAAGTACCAAAAAGTAGGTGAAAAAGTACTATCAAAATATTTCGAGTATTTTCTTGTTTTCTGTTGGTTTAAAAGGATTTTTACTGACAAGTTTAAAGGGATACTGTAGGGGGGGGGGGGTTCACTACTGGTTTTACAGACTTTAAAGTCTGATAACCACTGCACCTGCGTTGCTGTGTCCTCGCTCCCGCTGATGTCACTAGGAGTGTACTGCGCTGACACAGACCATACTGGGCCTGCGCTGTGCGCTCTTGGTGACATCAGCGGGATCGAGGACACGGCAACGCAGGCGCAGTGGTTTTCAGACTTTAAAGTCTGAAATTCCAGTAGTGAACCGGAGGCGGGGCCGGAGCATTGGGGAGTGGCTGCGCGGGCACAGGATGTCTGCAAGGGACCATTAGAAGACCCTGGTAAGTTCAACTCATTTTCCCCCGACCCCCTACAGTATCCCTTTAAAATCACCAAGGAAAAAACTCAGGCGAAAAAATGAATTGCATACGGGCCCCTGTGTTTACAAATCAGCTGCTCTGCCTAGGCAGTCAGATGACAACTGAGAGATCAACTTACAGTAGTGATTAGACACAGATGAGGGGGAATTAGACAGGTTAAACTCTCTAAATACAAACAGGGTGGATTTCTCGGTTTTCCTTCTGTCCTATGCAAGAGTTCAGGTCCACTTTAAGAAAAAAAATAAAATAACCAACTTCATAGTTGGGAGCCCTGTACGGCACGCACAGCAAAATGAAACAGAAAGAACATTTTTAGCAATAGTAAACAACAAAAACACTTGTGAAGCACTGATACTTGCAGAAGCTCTGGTTCATAATCACAAACCTAAGGAGAGGGAAGCTACTGAATCCCAATGAAGCTTCCCACAGTGTCCTTCAGTCCCCCTGTGCAACTTGCGGACTCTCCAGCTGATTGGATACATGAACCTTCTCTGGCTTGAGCTGTTGCAGCTACATTGAACCGCCTGTGCAGAAGTGACTGACTTATCGCGCAGGCTCGGCCGTGCTCGAAGAGGAGTGTTGCCTCGATCAGATTACAGACAAATTACAGGGTACTATGAGAGGCACCGGGGATGAGAGGACAGCAAGGGAAACCTCATTAGGATCCAGAGGCTTTCCTCTTCTTAGGCAAGTTAGTACACTGGGATGAAGATCACCAAAACTGCAATTTTCTTTTCAAGAAGAAAGTTTACTTTTAACACTCCATCTCAGAAAAGAGCGTTTACAGATGCCGATCTTTAAACACTTAAGGGCTGCAGTCATAAACCCCTTAAAGAGAACCTGTACTGAGTAAAATTATTTAAACTAAACACATGAGGTAACTTCAAATGAACATTACATAGTTACCTTGCCATCAGTTCCTTTCAGAAGCTCACCATTTTCTTCTGACAATAATCCCTTCCAGTTCTGACAACATTTTGTCAGAACTGAAATATATCAGTTGCTGTCAGTTACAGCTGAGAGGAGAACTGATGTGTCCATGTTTCCCTATGGCTCAAGTGGGCGATGTTACAGTTTAACAGTGTGCTGACCAGGAAGCTGTTATGGGGTAATAGCCATTTTCAAAATGGAGGACGGAGAATTCCATTGATCACAGTGGAAAAACAGGACACAGGAGATGAAAAATATATTGAGGAGTAGACTACACAGGAGGTAAGTGACTTGTGTATGTTTATTTTGACTTTTAATGTTCAGTTCAGGTTTTCTTTAAGGACCAGAGCCTTTTTTTCCATTCAGACCACTGCAGCTTTAACGGTTTATTGCTCGGTCATACAACCTACCATCTAAGTGAATTGTACCTCCTTTTCTTGTCACTAATACGGCTTTCTTTTGGTGCTATTTGATTGCTGCTGCGATTCTTAGTTCTTATTATATTCATCAAAAAGACATGAATTTTGTCAAAAAAAATGATTTTTTTTAACTTTGTGATAAAATTTGTCAAATAAAGTAAAATTTCTGTATACATTTTTGTCCAAATTGATTGTGCTACAGGTCTTTGATAAAAAAAAAACCCAATAAGTGTATATTATTGGTTTGGGTAAAAGTTATAGCATTTACAAACTATGGTGCAAAAAGTGAATTTTCCCATTTTGAAGCATCTCTGACTTTTCTGAGCACCTTTCAGGTTTCATGAGGGGCTAAAATTCCAGGATAGTATAAATACCCCCCAAATGACCCCATTTTGGAAAGAAGACATCCCAAAGTATTCAGTGAGAGGCATGGTGAGTTCATAGATGATTTTATTTTTTGTCACAAATTAGCGAAAAATGACACTGACAAAAAAATTTTTTTTATAAAAAAACAAAAAAAAAAGTTTCCATTTCTGCTAACTTGTGACAAAAAAAAAATGAAATCTGCCACGGACTCACCATGCCCCTCTCTGAATACTTTGGGATGCCTACTTTCCAAAACGGGGTCATTTGTGGGGTGTGTTTACTGTCCTGGCATTTTGGGGGGTGCTAAATTGTAAGCACCCCTGTAAAGCCTAAAGGTAGTCATAGGACTTTGGGCCCCTTAGCGCACCTAGGCTGCAAAAAAGTGTCACACGTGGTATCGCCGTACTCAGGAGAAGTAGTATAATGTGTTTTGGGGTGTATTTTTACACATACCCATGATGGGTGGGAGAAATATCTCTGTAAATGGACAATAGTGTGTAAAAAAAAAAAAAAAAAGTCATTTACAGAGATATTTGCAAGGGGCAGATTAGGGTCTGATCTGATGGGTAGCACTGACAGGGGGTGATTGATAGGTGTTCAGTAGGGGATTACAAGGGAGAATATATGCAAGCAATGCACTGGCGAGTTGATTAGAGCGGGTCTGGGGGGGCTATCTGAGGGTGTGTGCAGTTGATTGGGTGCCAGCAAGGGTCAGATTAGGGTCTAATCTGATGGGTAGCAGTGACGGGTGGTGACAGGGGGTGATTGATAGGTGATCAGTTGGTGAATACAAGCGAGAATATATGCAAGCAATGCACTGGCGAGTTGATCAGAGCGGGTCTGGAGTCTATTTGAGGGTGTGGCGGGTGATTGGGTGCTTGCAAGGGGCAGATTAGGGTCTCATCTGATGGGTAACAGTGACAGGTGGTGATAGGGTGTGATTGATGAGTAATTAGTGGGTGTTTAAAGGAGAGAACAGATGTAAACAATGCACTTGGGAGGTGATCTGACGGCAGGTCTGCGGGTGATCTGAGGGTGTTGGTGGGTGATCAGACGCCCGCAAGGGGCAGGTTAGGGTCTGATCTGATGTGTAGCAGTGACAGGGGGTGATTGACAGGTGATTATAGGGGAGGATAGATGTATACAGTACACAGGGGGGGGGGGGGGTCTGGGGAGGATCTGAGGGTGTGGGGGGTGATCAGGAGCCCCCAGGGGGCAGTTAAGGGCTTAATCTAAAAAAAAAGCGTTGACAGACAGTGACAGGGAGTGATTGATGGGTGATTAGGGGGGTGATTGGGTGAAAACAGGTGTCTGAGGGGGTGGGCAGATCAGTGTGTTTGGGTGCGGACTAGGGTGGCTGCAGCCTGCCCTGGTGGTCCCTCGATCACTGAGACCACCAGGGCAGGAGGCAGCCTGTATAATAAGCTTTGTATACATTACAAAGCGTATTATACGCTTTCATTGCGGCAGATCGGGGGGTTAACAACCCGCCGGCGCTCCCGAATGGCCGGTGGGCGGAGCCTATTGCCGGCGGATGCGCGCGATCCCCGGTCCAGAAGAGACCCAGGACCCGACGCCAATGTGCGCTACGTGGTCCTGGGCATGCCACTTTGCCGCCGCCAATATACAGTGGGCGGTCGGCAAGTGGTTAAAGGACACCTGAACAGAGAGGGATATTGAGGCTGCCATGCATCTTCAAATAAAATATTTAGTTTCAAGATGTGCACAGATTTTAACCTCAGCCAGCAGAACCCGGTTCTCAATAATTAGGTCATGCAGAGCGGGCGGCAGGGAGCAGTTATAATTACCTGTACCGGACGCTGGACCGATGGTGGAAGAGTAATGGAAGACTCTTCCATCACCCCTCTTCCACCACAGGGTGGCGCTGCATCATCGATACCATCTTCTGAGCACCCATCACATGTTATCTGAAGAGAAAGTCAGAAGAGGATGCCGGGTGTGCAGCTTCGTGGGTGGATGAAGGGAGGAAGCTGGTCCAGCTTCTGGAACAGGCAACTATAAAAGCTCCCCGCGCCGCTCTGCATAGCCTGCTAGGCTGGGGAAGGCACACTTCACCAGCAGTAGAGAGAATTCAGCCCTGCAGCCACAAAGTTTTACTGTATGTGGCTGCTAAAAAGGTTAAATACCAGTTTCCTGGCAGTCTTGCTAAATCTCTTTGGCTGCAGTAGTAGTTGAGGCAGACACCTGAAACTAGCATGTGGCTAATACAGTCAGAAGTAGCTGATAAGCATGCTTGTTCAGGGTCTATGGCTAAGAGTATTAGAGGCAGAGGTTTAGAAGGACAGCCAATCTGAATTGTTAGACGGATATGAATAGGTCAGCCTCCATATCCTCAGTTGTGATGGGCTCACGGGTAGAAAACTAGCCGAATCCATGATTCAGCCGGAAGGAGGAAGTGCGTGGTATTGAGTCGTGGAACGCGTCCCGTTGGATGCGCGTGATACGTATAGAAGCGCCGGACATCTGGGTAATTAACCCCCTGTCCCTCATGCACACACCTGAGGCAATTAAGCCTCATTAGAATCACGGATTCGGCTTATTTTCTACCTGTGAGCCTATCTCTACCTCTCAGTTCAGGTGTCCTTTAAGTGCCTGTTTCCATTAGAAGCTGTGCGATGCTGCTACATAGCCGCATCGCACCGCTGGTCTGATACACATGCACGCCAATGGAATAGTTTCCATTTCCACATTGGGAGATGTAGAAGTGACGCGGCCAGCAGCAGAAGAAATGCGAAGCGGCAAGGTTGGCACATTCGTATCACTATCCAAGTGGAAACGGGCCCTAAACCAACGTTCCCCAACCCTGTCCTCAAGGCCCACCAACAGTGCATGTGGAAATCCACAGAGGTATTTAATCAGCTCTGCTGAGACAGTAACTACCTCAATTGTGCATGTTTGTAGTTTCCTGCAAAACATGCACGGTTGGTGATACTTGAGGACAGGGTTGGGCAACTGTGCTTTAAACAATAGCAACCCCTGAGATCATTGTTTGCCTACTTATCCGTGATGCCAGAAGCTGCTCCGTTGAACAGTCCCCCCCCCATAGCAACAGATGTGTCACTGCTATAGAAGTGCGAAGAGTCTGTAGAAAACTCACCCCAAACTGTTGCCCAAGAGATTGGGGTCCTGATCCTATAGGGCGACAAACACTGAAGGTGCATCTTAGCGTAGGGCTGAAATATAACCTCCCCATGACCTTGCTATCCGCAAGGCCTGGGACCCACTTGCAATTTTGCAACTTTAAAGCGGAGCAATTTCCAAAGCGATTTCAAGGAAAACGATTTTGGGCCATGTTTTCCCTTTCGAAAATGCTCTGAAAACGATGCATGCAGAGCGATTGGGATTTGGCAAGTCGCAATCACTCCTGTGGGGCCATAGCAGGGCTGCGGAGTCGGAGTTTGAGTCGGAGTCGAGGCAATTTTGGGCACCCGGAGTCGGAGATTTCATAAACTGAGTCGTCGGATGATTTTTGTACAAAACCCCCAGCCCTGGGCCATAGTAATACATTTTCAACTGCGATGCACATCTGGAATCGTTGGCAATTCCTAGAAAACAAATAGCTGCTGAAAGTGTTTAAGTGGGCCCGAGGCCTAACATTGCCCTGCCCATTCTCGTGCATCAGTGCCCTCACACCACAGAACCGCGTGGAAATCAGATGTTGTATGTTTCCCACATACAGGCGCCGGTCCCGAGTCTCTGGGCAATGCTGAACTCTCACCTATAGTCTGTGTAGGCTTGACGGCAGCTGGCTTGTGCTCTTGGGGGAGGCTCTCAGAGTTGCGGGTCGCTAGAGGTTTAGCGATTGGTGCAGTGGATTTATCTGCAGCGTCGCTTGTCCATCGCAGGGTGAAGTGTAAGGTCGGACCTTGAGAAAAGGTCTCAAACGGAGGCAGCCGCTGAAAAAGAAATTGCAATAGCATTAAAGCCCATCTCCTGATCAGAGGTGCTCATAGGTAATCTTTTAAAGGGAACCAGAGGTGAGGGATATGGAGGCAGATATGTTTATTTTCCTTTTAAATAATGCACCTTGCCTGGCTGTTCTGCGGCTCCTAAGGCCCCATTCACACTTAAAAGCTCACAACGCTGGCGATTACAGTCGGCGTTTTGCGGGAGAGATTTTTCCGCGATTTAACGTGGAAAAATCACTGGACACAAGCGATTTTTCAGCGAATGCATTTAGAGCTTCTATAGCACTGAAACGGGATCACCGGGAAAACGCCTGAAAATGGTGCAGGCTACGCGTTTGGCGATTTGCGTTACTCGCCGGCGATTAACACAAATCGCCCAAGTGAGAACAGGCCCATAGGGTTTTATTACACTAGCGCTTTAAAAAGCGATAGTGTTTTGCCAAAATAGCCGGCAAAACGCTCTAGTGTGAATGGGGCCTAATACTTTAAGCCATAGACCAGACATGGGCAAACTTGGCCCTCCAGCTGTTAAGGAACAAATCCCACAATGCATTGCAGGAGTCTGACAGCCACAGTCATGACTCAAAGGCAAATGCATTGTGGGACTTGTAGTTCCTAACAGCTGGAGGGCCGAGTTTGCCCATGCTTGCAATAGACCCTGAACATGCAGATCAGATGTCTAGGACAACTCTGACAAGATTAAAGGTAGCCATACACTGGTCGATTTGCCATCAGATCGACCAGCTGACAGATCCCTATCTGATCGAATCTGATTAGAGAGGGATCGTATGGCTGCCTTTACTGCAAACAGATTGTGAATAGATTTCAGCCTGAAACCGATCACAATCTGTTGAGCTGCTCCTGCCGCCTGTGCCCCCCCCCCCCCCGTATACATTACCTGACGCTGGCTCCCGGGCGTCTTCTCCACGCTGCACCGCACCGCTCTGTTCTTACTCCATCTCGGCGCTTCCTGTGTCACTCCGTGACCAGGAAGTTCAAATGGAGCGCCCTCTATTTGAACTTCCTGGTCACTGCAGTGACACAGAAAGCGCGGGGATGGAGCCGGAACAGAGCGGTGCAGTGCGGAGAAGATGCCCGGGAGCCAGCGTCAGGTAATGTATACCTGATCGGATCGGCCGCCGCTAGCGACGCGCACCCTACCCGCGGGCGATCGAGGGTAATTTCCCGCACGGCGCGATCGACGGACCGATCCGATTTCGGGAGGAAATCGGATCGGCGGGTGCGTTTAGCGCGAACGATTGGCAGCAGATTCGATCCCAGGATCGAATCTGCTGTCGAAACGGCCGCGAATCGGGCCAGTGTATGGCCACCTTAACTGCATGCTTGTTTCAGGTGTGATTCAGACCCTACTGACCAGACAGATCCACAGGACTGCCAGTCAACTGGTATTATTTAAAAGGGTATGCATAGGCCTCACACCTTGGGTTCTTTTTAATGTACCAAATGAGGCTTCTGCAGCTAAAAATCAAGTTTTTATACTGGGATACTTAATTTTTTTTTTTTTTTTTTTTTTTACAGTTAACTTACCTGTTCCAGCCCCCTGAAGTCCTTACAGTCCCTCGCCGTTCTGCGCTGCACCGTTCCCCTCCGTAAGTTGGACGACACTGGCCACGCATCTCCATCGCGTTCCCGTCGCATGGAGAATTCTGCTAGTGTGCGCAAGTGCAGAACGCTCCCGGCAGCGGGATCGTGATGGAGGAGGTGCGCGACAAGTCTGAATGGTGCAGCACAGAATGCCAACAGGGACAAGACAGACTTCAGAAGCCCCAGGTAAGTAACTGGCAATATTTCTTTTTTACAGTTAAGATTCCTTTAAAGGGAACCTGAAGTGAGTCAAATTATTAAAAATAAACATGGCGTAGCTGCAAAGGAATATTACATACTTACCTCACCGTCAGTTCCTCTCAGAGGCTCACCATATTCTTCTTACAGTGATCCCTTCCAGTTCTGACAATATTTTGTCAGAACTGGAAAATACCAGTTGCTGTCAGTTATATATCAACAGCTGTCAGTTACAACTGAATGTGCAAGGTAATGTTCATGTTTCCCTATGGCTCAAGTGGGTGATATTACAGTTTAACAGTGTGCTGACCAGGAAGCTGTTATGGGGTAATGGCCATTTTCAAAATGGAGGATGGAGAATTCCATTGATCACAGTGAACAAACAGGACGCAGGAGAGGAGAAAGATTGAGTAGACTACACTGGAGGTAAGGGATGGTCGCTGCATTCCGCGGAATTATAAATTCCACGATTCCGGCCGGAATTTGGCGATTCCGGTTCCGAAGCGACGGAACGGAATTGCTATAGCCCTAATTCGGAATTTCCGCGGAACAAGACGAAATTCCGCTGAATTTTACGGTATTCAAATGTTTTTCCCCCTGATTTCTGCCTAATTTCTACTCAATAGACTCCCTCACTCACTTCCTTCTCCCTCACTCCATCCTCCCTCAATTCCTGGCCAATGTATGCGAGTTGGCTTTGGAAATCCTACAATTCCCTAAGCAAGCTCATTTTTCTCTTGGATATATCACAATGGTACATGCTAGGCTGGCTTCAGCATGTAGCATTGTAGTGTGTTGTGTTGGTGGTATAATGGTTAGGATAGCAGCCTACAGAGCGGTAGGCCTGGGTTCAATTCCTGGGCCTGGTCAATGTATGCGAGTTTGCTTTTGGCATACTACAAATCCCTAAGCAAGCTCATTTTTCTCTTGGATATATCATAATGGTACATGCTAGGCAGGCTTCAGTATGTAGTGTTGGTGGTGGTATAGTGGTAAAGAGAGCTACCTACCGAGCACTAGACCTGGGTTCAATTCCCGGCCAAGACTTGGGTTCAATTCCCGGCCAAGGTATGCAAGTGGGCTTTTGAAATCCTACAATTCCCTGGAAGACGAGGAGGGAGTGAGGGGAGGAAGGGAGAAAAAGGACTAAGGGAACAGTCAATAGGGTCTATGGGCTACTATATAGCATAAACAAGGTTCTATTTGTGATTTTAATTTTTCCGCCGGAATCCGCGAATTTTTATTTCCAGTTCAGGTTCTTTTTAAGTGGTCATGAGCTTACCACGTTTACTTATATTCTGGCGTATAAGACTACTTTTCAACCCATGAAAATCTTGTGAAAAGTTGGGGGTCGTCTTATACGCCGGGTGTCATTGATGCTGGGTGACACGGCCTATCCTGTTACCGCCTCTCAGATCTCGCTGCTGAGGACTGCGGTGAAGCAGCGCAGGCACACATGTGCGAGATCTGAGAGGCAGAGAAGGAGGTAAATAGGATACAAGGGCGGGTCAGAAGCGTGAAAGAGGCATGTTGTATGGGCACAGTGCGATCTGTTTTTCCATACCGCTCTGATTAACAGGGAGAGCTGACCAATCCAACTAATCGTCTGTATACTGTTATATACTGGCTACCACAGACTGCTGCATGTCACAATCTTGCATCACGCTTTGCCAAATATCTCCAATCTTGACCACAATTACTATATGGGAGTGTAATGCACATACAATTAGGATTGCGGGACAATAGGCAATTAAGCCATAAAGCAACCAACCTGTATGAGTGGTGATCCCATGTGTGCATGTAGTTGTGTATGTATGCTTACTCAGCCTTTGTGGTTGTGTTTTTATGGGCGGTGATTTTAAATGCACTTTTTGTGCAAGTCTTGATAATTAAGGAATAACATATGGATTATAAAGAGACGGTGAGCTCGGTAGCTTTTCTTTGGTACTAGGAATGATATAAATATAAAGTTACCCACATCCTGTGTGTAAAACGAGGGTATGTCGCTATGTCAAATAGACCCAGAGTTCAACTGGCATTTCCTTTTTTCGAAATTGATAGCTGGCACCGCCATGTGCTTAAATTTCCGTTTTCTGCCGCTAATCGAGGCTTTTCTCATAAGCACCTATGGCAGCGCTTTTTTTCATAAGGGCTCTTGCGTCCTTTTTACCTGATTCGCACTGAAGTTCCTCTAAAGCAGGGTGTCTAACTCAAATACAAAAAGGGCCGACATTGAGACCAAGTCGCAGGCCAACCTCAATGTCTAGCGGGCACCTCCTTCCCCTATACAGTTCTCTTGTGTCTAGGTGCCGCCCTCACTCCCCTATACAGTTCCCCGGTGTACCTGCTTTCCCTCTCCGTCAAACATATGGCTTCCCTGGTGATCTAGGGCTTCACCTCCAATATAGCTTCCTTGGTGGCCTAGAGTGGGCCAAACATAATGCAAAGTGGGGAAACCACTTGGGGACAAAATTTGATGGCTCTGCGGGCCAGATTTGGCCAATGGGCCGGAGTTTGACATGTATGCTCTAAAGCCTGGTACGCACTGACCAATTTTACCAGCTCCATGTAGTATGAAGGGCAACAGATATTGAATACTATGAGCAGATTGTGTAGGCAAACACTTATACTACATGGAGGTGGGAAAATTGGTCAGTGATTGCTCAATCATAATTGAAAGTGTGTACCAGGTTTAAGTTTTGAAAAACCAACAATAAATGGAGTTATGAGCCACTTACACAAAGTGGTGTATATTCATGCATTGAGAATAAATGACCTGTTTGATAAAACTTGCTATGAATTGTCACTGTAGTGGTCCAACGGATTGCCTTTCTTAACCACTTAAGAGGTACAGACTAACCAGCAAGCTCATGGTGACCCAGAACTCATTGGAGTGTGTAAGGGACTACAATGGTCCTAAAAGCCCCCTTACTAAGATGTTAAGAAAAACAAAAATTTGCTTTCCTAAAACAGAAAGAATTTGCGATAATTCAGGTTGGAGTGAGCTCGAGATGTCTCCCAGAGCACCACTGCTGAATATATGCAAATTAACCATTGTACCCTTAGAAGCTAAACACACTTCCAGAACCGCTGGATTGCAATGATGTGTCAGCTTGTTAAATTGTACAGAGCCATAATAATCCAACATGCATACAGACTGTTTCGGATTGTTTGATCCTTATCAGTGCATGGCATGGATTAATTTGGCTCTATGGAGTAGGGCTTGTAAACCGAGAGGTACAGACTAACCAGCAAGCTCATGGTGACCCAGAACTCATTGGAGTGTGTAAGGGACTACAATTAATCCATGCCATGCACTGATGAGGATCAAACAATCCGAAACAGTCTGTATGCATGTTGGATTATTATGGCTCTGTACAATTTAACAAGCTGACACATCATTGCAATCCAGCGGTTCTGGAGGTGTGTTTAGCTTCTAAGGGTACAATGGTTAATTTGCATATATTCAGCAGTGGTGCTCTGGGAGACATCTCGAGCTCACTCCAACCTGAATTATCGCAAATTCTTTCTGTTTTAGGAAAGCAAATTTTTGTTTTTCTTAACCACTTAACCTCCTTGCCGGTTTTCCCGACCTGAGCTCGGGGTAGAAAAAAGCAGCTGCTATCGGTGATCCCGAGCTCAGGTCGGGGTAGGCATTGCAGAGCTTTACCTGCAGTTGTGGAGTCCCGCGCGCGATCTCGCTGCGCAGCGGGACTCCAGCCTCTCTCCCCAGCAGTGTGGGGTCTTTCCCTGGCCGCCGGGATCCCCCATGTCCCGGCTATTCTTCCGGGGACCCGGCAGCCAGTTGGAGCAGCGCAGCCGTGGTGGCAGCAGCAGAGCGGTGGTGGCAGCGTGACGTCATCGGGGGCGGGGCTAATATTGAAAACGAACTTCTCTATATTAGAGAAATATAGAGGTTCGTTTATATGTATATTAGCGCCATCTTGTGGGCAAAGAGAAAACTGCAGCCCAGGAGCCCAGGAAGGTAATTTTTTTTTTAATTTTGCTGCAGATCTCTGCCAGAATGATTTTTTTCAGGTTTTAGGGTCTGAAAGAGTGAAAAAAATTGCACCGCTTTTAGACCCTAAAATCTGGAAAGAATCAGACCGCCAAGGAGGTTAAGGACTGCAGTCATAAAACCCCTTAAGGACCAGAGCCTTTTTTTCCATTCGGACCACTGCAGCTTTCACGGTTTATTGCTCAGTCATACAACCTACCACCTAAATGAATTTTACCTCCTTTTCTTGTCACTAATACAGCTTTCTTTCGGTGCTATTTGATTGCTGCTGCGAGTTTTACTTTTTATTATATTCATCAAAAAAGACATGAATTGTGTCAAAAAAATGACTTTAACTTTCTGTGCTGACATTTTTCAAAGTAAAATTTCCTATACATTTGAGCGCGAAAGTTATTCTGCTACATGTCTTTGATAAAAAAAAAAAACCATTCAGTGTATATTTATTGGATTGGGTAAAAGTTATAGCGTTTACAAACTATGGTGCCAAAAGTGAATTTTCCCATTTTCAAGCATCTCTGACTTTTCTGCGCACCTGTCAGGTTTCATGAGGGGCTAAAATTCCAGGATAGTACAAATCCCCCCCAAATGACCCCATTTTGGAAAGAAGACATCCCAAAGTATTCAGTGAGAGGCATGGTGAGTTCATAGAAGATTTTATTTTTTGTCACAAGTTAAAGGAAAATGACACTTTGTAACAAAAAAAAAAAAAGTTTCCATTTCTTCTAACTTGCGACAAAAAAAAATGAAATCTGCCACGGACTCACTATGCTACTCTCTGAATACCTTGAAGTGTCTACTTTCCAAAATGGGGTCATTTGTGGGGTGTGTTCACTGTCCTGGCATTTTGGGGGGTGCCTAATTGTAAGCACCCCTGTAAAGCCTAAAGATGCTCATTGGACTTTGGGCCCCTTAGCGCAGTTAGGCTGCAAAAAAGTGCCACACATGTGGTATTGCCGTACTCAGGAGTAGTATAATGTGTTTTGGGGTGTATTTTTACACATACCCATGCTGGGTGGGAGAAATATCTCCGTAAATGACAATTGTTTTATTTTTTTTACACACAATTGTCAATTTATAGAGATATTTCTCCCACTCAGCATGGGTATGTGGAAAAATACACCCCAAAACACATTATACTACTTCTCCTGAGTACGGCGATACCACATGTGTGGCACTTTTTTGCACCCTAACTGCGCTAAGGGGCCCAAAGTCCAATGAGTACCTTTAGGATTTCACAGGTCATTTTGAGAAATTTCGTTTCAAGACTGCTCCTCACGGTTTAGGGCCCCTAAAATGCCAGGACAGTATAGGAATCCCACAAATTACCCCATTTTAGAAAGAAGACACCCCAAGGTATTCCATTAGGAGGATGGTGAGTTCATAGAAGATTTTTTTTTTGTCACAAGTTAGCGGAAATTGATTTGAATTGTTTTTTTTCACAAAGTGTCATTTTCTGCTAACTTGTGACAAAAATAAAATCTTCTATGAACTCACCATACTCCTAACGGAATACCTTGGGGTGTCTTCTTTCTAAAATGGGGTCATTTGTGGGGTTCCTATACTGCCCTGGCATTTTAGGGGCCCTAAACCGTGAGGAGTAGTCTTGAAACCAAATGTCGCAAAATGACCTGTGAAATCCTAAAGGTACTCATTGGACTTTGGGCCCCTTAGCGCACTTAGGGTGCAAAAAAGTGCCACACATGTGGTACCGCCGTACTCAGGAGAAGTAGTATAATGTGTTTTGGGGTGTATTTTTACACATACAGATGCTAGGTGGGAGAAATATCTCTGTAAATGACAATTATTTGATTTTTTTTACACACAATTGTCCATTTACAGAGAGATTTCTCCCACCCAGCATGGGTATGTATAAAAATACACCTCAAAACACATTATACTACTTCTTCTGAGTACGGCGATACCACATGTGTGACACTTTTTTGCAACCTAGGTGCGCTAAGGGGCCTAACGTCCTATTCACAGGTCATTTTGAGGCATTTGGATTCTAGACTACTCCTCACGGTTTAGGGCCCCTAAAATGCCAGGGCAGTATAGGAACCCCACAAGTGACCCCATTTTAGAAAGAAGACACCCCAAGGTATTCCGTTAGGGGTATGGTGAGTTCATAGAAGATTTTTTTTTTGTCACAAGTTAGCGGAAAATGACACTTTGTGAAAAAAAAAAACAATACATATCAATTTCCGCTAACTTGTGACAAAAAATAAAATCTTCTATGAACTCACCATACCCCTAACGGAATACCTTGGGGTGTCTTCTTTCTAAAATGGGGTCACTTGTGGGGTTCCTATACTGCCCTGGCATTTTAGGGGCCCTAAACCGTGAGGAGTAGTCTTAAACCCAAATGTCTCAAAATGACCTGTGAAATCCTAAAGGTACTCATTGGACTTTGGGCCCCTTAGCACAGTTAGGCTGCAAAAAAGTGTCACACATGTGGTATCGCCGTACTCAGAAGAAGTAGTATAATGTGTTTTGTGGTGTATTTTTACATATAACCATGCTGGGTGGGAGAAATATCTCTGTAAATGACACATTTTTGATTTTTTTTACACACAATTGTCCATTTACAGAGAGATTTCTCCCACCCAGCATGGGTATGTGTAAAAATACACCACAAAACACATTATACTACTTCTACTGAGTATGGCGATACTACATGTGTGACACTTTTTTGCAGCCTAGGTGCGCTAAGGGGCCCAACGTCCTATTCACAGGTCATTTTGAGGCATTTGTTTTCTAGACTACTCCCTACGGTTTAGGGCCCCTAAAATGCCAGGGCAGTATAGGAACCCCACAAGTGACCCCATTTTAGAAAGACGACACCCCAAGGTATTCTGTTAGGGGTATGGTGAGTTCATAGAAGATTTTATTTTTTGTCACAAGTTAGTGAAAAATGACACTTTGTGAAAAAAACAATAAAAATCCAATTTCCGCTAACTTTTGACAAAAAATAAAATCTTCTATGAACTCATCATACACCTAACAGAATACCTTGGGGTGTCTTCTTTCTAAAATGGGGTCACTTGTGGGGTTCCTATACTGCCCTGGCATTTTACGGGCCCAAAACTGTGAGTAGTCTGGAAACCAAATTTCTCAAAATGACTGTTCAGGGGTATAAGCATCTGCAAATTTTGATGACAGGTGGTCTATGAGGGGGCAAATTTTGTGGAAACGGTCATAAGCAGGGTGGCCTCTTAGATGACAGGATGAATTGGGCCTGATCTGATGGATAGGAGTGCTAGGGGGGTGACAGGAGGTGATTGATGGGTGTCTCAGGGGGCGGTTAGAGGGGAAAATAGATGCAATCAATGCACTGGGGAGGTGATCGGAAGGGGGTCTGAGGGGGATCTGAGGGTTTGGCCGAGTGATCAGGAGCCCACACGGGGCAAATTAGGGCCTGATCTGATGGGTAGGTGTGCTAGGGGGTGACAGGAGGTGATTTATGGGTGTCTCAAGGTGTGATTAGAGGGGGGAAATAGATGCAAGCAATGCACTAGCGAGGTGATCAGGGCTGGGGTCTGAGGGCGTTCTGAGGTGTGGGCGGGTGATTGGGTGCCCGCAAGGGGCAGATTAGGGTCTAATCTGATGGGTAACAGTGACAGGTGGTGATAGGGGGTGATTGATGGGTAATTAGTGGGTGTTTAGAGGAGAGAAGAGATGTAAACACTGCACTTGGGAGGTGATCTGATGTCGGATCTGCGGGCGATCTATTGGTGTGGGTGATCAGATTGCCCGCAAGGGGCAGGTTAGGGGCTGATTGATGGGTGGCAGTGACAGGGGGTGATTGATGGGTGGCAGTGACAGGGGGTGATTGATGGGTGATTGACAGGTGATCAGTGGGTTATTACAGGGAATAACAGATGTAAATATTGCACTGGCGAATTGATAAGGGGGGGGTCTGAGGGCAATCTGAGCGTGTGGGCGGGTGATTGGGTGCCCGCAAGGGGCAGATTAGGGTCTAATCTGATGGGTAACAGTGACAGGTGGTGATAGGGGGTGATTGATGGGTAATTAGTGGGTGTTTAGAGGAGAGAATAGATGTAAGCGATGGATTTGGGAGGTGATCTGATGTCGGATCTGCGGGCGATCTATTGGTGTGGGTGGGTGATCAGATTGCCCGCAAGGGGCAGGTTAGGGGCTGATTGATGGGTGGCAGTGACAGGGGGTGATTGACGGGTGATTGATGGGTGATTGACAGGTGATCAGGGGGGATAGATGCATACAGTACACAGGGGGGGGGGGGTCTGGGGGGGTCTGGGGAGAATCTGAGGGGTGGGGGGTGATCAGGAGGGAGCAGGGGGCAGTTTAGGGACTAAAAAAAAAATAGCGTTGACAGATAGTGACAGGGAGTGATTGATGGGTGATTAGGGGGGTGATTGTGTGCAAATGGTGGTCTGGGGGGTGGGCAGGGGGGGGGGTCTGAGGGGTACTGTGGGCGATCAGGGGGCAGGGGGGGGGGGCAGATCAGTGTGTTTGGGTGCAGACTAGGGTGGCTGCAGCCTGCCCTGGTGGTCCCTCGGACACTGGGACCACCAGGGCAGGAGGCAGCCTGTATAATACACTTTGTAAACATTACAAAGCGTATTATACGCTTCCTATCCGGGGATCGTCGGGTTAACAACCCGCCGGCGCTTCCGATTGGCCGGCGGGTTGACGTCGCGGGTGGGCGGAGCCTATTGCCGGTGGATGCGCGCGCATCCCAGCGCGCGATCCCCGGCCAGAGAATGCCCCAGGACCTGACGCCAATCTGCGTTACGTGGTCCTGGGGCTGCCACTTTGCCGCCGCCAATATGAAGTAGGCGGCCGGCAAGTGGTTAAAGAGACAATGAAGCGGGGAAAAAATTATGATATAATGAATTGGTTGTGTAGTACGGATAATTACAAGAACATTAGTAGCAAAAATAATATTCTCAGATTTGTATTTTCAGTTATACAGCTTTTTTTTTTATAACATTGCATCATTCTGTAGTATTTGCAGTTTACACATTACTCAGCATTCTAAACATTTTACAGAACAGGCAGTGAACTTTTGACCTGTCCTGAACTGTTATCTGCAAAAGAAAAAACAACAGAGTTAAGATAACAGCCTTCAGAACACAGAGCTCTCTGCAACTTTGAGGCTGCTTACACACAGGGACGTTACAGGCGCACGTTAGTGCAGCCTGTAACGCTCCCCCAACGTACAGCAATGTAACACAAGTGGGCTGTTTACACAGCCCACGTTGCGTTACATGTAACGCTGCACGTTCTTCCGAAAGTGCAGCATGCTACGGCGTTACAGCGGCTTAAGCCGCGTTAGACTGTTTGCACATGCTCAGTCATGTTGGGGAAAAGCGGAGAGCAGCCAGGCACATGGCTAATTAATATTCACTGCACGTTGTGACGTGCAGTGTTTACTACCTGGTGCGGCCGCTCTGTGCGGCAATTGGCCGGCGGGACCACGTGATGCCGCATGCGTCCAAGAGTACGCATCACGGATGCCAGAGTGAGCTGCACAACGCGGCTCACTGACGTCCACATTGAAGAGCACCAGGCCTTGCGTTAGGTGCACGTTATGGGACCTTAAAGAGGAACTCCAGCCTAAACAAACATACTGTCATCAAGTTACATTAGTTATGTTAATTAGAATAGATAGGTAATACAATCTCTTACCCACCCTGTTTTTTAAAGAACAGGCAAATCTTTGATTTCATGATGGCAGCCATCTTTTTGGTTGAAAGGAGATGTCAGGGAGCATGAGACAGTTCCAACTGTCCTGTGTCCTGAGCACCTCTCCCAGTTGCTAGGCAACATTAACAACAACATAGGAAATCCCATCATGCTCTGCACAGCATCAGGGAAAAAAAGCCCGGGCTTTTTTTCTTTGATGGGTGGAGCTTAGCTAAAAAAGCAGCTAAAAATGATGCTTTGGTAAGAAAAACAAAGTTCTGATGCTGTGAAACTGTTAAAGAAACACCAAGCATTTTCAGTGCTGCTGAGTAGACTTTTAGTCCGGAGGTTCACTTTAACGTAGCACCTAACGCAACGTCTTGGTGTGCAAGTAGCCTGAAAGTCGTGGAGCTCAATGGTAATTTGCATAGATAACAACTAGAGTTTCTCCTAATGCTTTATTTCTTAGCTGTACTACACATACAAATATCGTAATTTTTTTTTCTCTGCAGTGTCAGCCTCTTCTGTGCCTGCACGAGTGCGTGGACCCACCGCTCCCGCTCATGTGGCTTGGAGCGTTCTGCGCAGGCCAGGGGCTGGAGGAAACCCTAGTTAAGTAGATTTTTTTTCCTCCTCACACCTTCCCTTTAAGAATTAGGTTTTGTTATGAAATGTAATTGTTATTAATTGCTGTATGGCTGAAAATACAATGTATACAGGAACTAAGCAGCTTGCGTCTATCTCGCAGACACTGTAGCGTTGACCTGAAGAAGCTGGCAGCAAGAAACACGTTGTGTAGTTGTGTATAAATACATATTAGTTGCCAATACTGTGGGGTGATCTTTTGGAGAAGGTAAGTCACCATTCCTTTTAAATAGTTTTTAACAGTTTTATTTTTGTTGACGCCTACTAAATTTTGCCTGTGTTGTTTGAAGAAGTCAGCAGATAACTAGAGAATGATTTTAGCCTATAAAACAAAGTGTACTCTTTAAAGACAACAGAAAGGCTGGGTTCTGCCAGATATCATGAGCACTGAATGAGGTGAAGATGAAACATTTTAAAGTGGACCTGAACTCTTGCACAGGACAGAAGGAAAACATAGAAATGCACCCTGTATGTATTTAGAAAGTCTAGCCTGTCTAATCCCCCCTCATCTGTGACTAAGCACAAGTGTAATTTGATCCCTCAGCTGTGTAAGAGCTAATTGGTAAATACAGGATGTTAATATGTCTGCTTCCATGAAAGCAGGAAGTAGACACTGCAGATTTACAGCAGAAAGTTCAGGGAGTTCAGGTCCACTTTAAAGTGGATCCGAGATGAACTTTTACTCATTGCATAATTGTGTTCCTTTCCTATTGTTTATAGGGCATTCCTCAAGCCAAATACTTTTTTGTTTTTGTGTTAATACTCTAAATCCCTATAAACTAAATAAGCCACGCCCACAGGTTTTCAGAGAGCCTTGGCAGTAGCAAGGGCTCATGGGAGCTCAGTCTGGGCAGGAGGAGGAGGTTACTAGCCAGAGATTTCAGAGGCAGAGGGGAGGGAGGAGAAGGAGGGGGGGGGGGGATTAGGTTTTTTTTTTTTTGACAGGCTGAGTGCTCAAGATACAGATAAGCCTGCCTCTGTGTAATGTTTACAAACAACATGGCTGCTGTCGTATCACAGGAAGAAATAATCATATTCTATTAAAACTGTTTGCAGCTAGATTTGCTGTGTATACCATCTAAACTTTAGATAAGATATATAGACAAGTTACTTGTTAGTTATTTTTACATCTTGGAGCCGTTTTAAAGTCTATTTTAACTCATCCCATGATATTCATTGCTTGCAAACAGCAGGTAAGGGCTTCTCTGCGTCATACCTTGCCATCCAAAATGGTTTCCCATGTGGCTCGCTTCTTACTGACAGGACAGTCTTCCATCTCCTGCATGGCAACTTCATATTCCCCATCCAGTAACTGCAAGCGCCTGGAGCCGGAGGAGAGAGATTACCACAGGCTCAAGTGTCACATCTTTCAGGATAAAGCAGCTTATTCACACACCTGTTCTTGTCAAACACCGTCATCTGGGCCACAAACGTCTTGTCCTCATCCCGACTGGAGGCATTCCTTTTCCTGCGGGCCGGGGACTCCTCTGTGACGTCTGACATTTTAGAGAAAACAGATTGTAATAATGCGCTCTGTGGCAGCTTTCTGGGACTGTAAGGAACTTTCCTTTTTTAAAATTTATCTGCAGGAAAAAAAAAGTGCTCCTATGGCAGTGATAGGCAAACTTGGCTCTCCAGCTGTTAAGGAACTACAAGTCCCACAATGCATTTGCCTTTATGAATCATGACTGACTGTCAGACTCCTGCAATGCATTGTGGGACTTGTAGTTCTTTAACAGCTGGAGAGCCAAGTTTGCCTATCACTGTCCTAGGGGGAACTTACATGGGGGGGGGGGGGAGGGAAGTGTCTGGAACCAAAAGTGGCTTCTCTAATCTTTCTCGGCAGGAGGAAGCAGAGCTGGCTCTCCAAAAGTCCACTTATCAGCTCTTCCTCGGGTCCCGGTGGAAATCGCCAAGCCCAACCGGATCTGCTCCACTACACAGGCATGAGCCGCCTGCAAAGCAGAGTGGACCCGATCGGGCTTGGCCAATTCCACTGGTGCCTGAGTGTAAAGCCAGTAATGTGCCTGCACAGAGCACTTATGTAAGGGTTCTCCTTTTTGCCATAGCTGGGATGGAGAGGAACGGGCAAGCCTTAAGGTCAAGAGTCTTCCCCATTCCAAGTGGCGGGGGGGGGGGGGTATGGTTGCTAAACCTCACTGCTTACCTACACAGGGTTCCTCTGGTCGCCAGCCCATACTATATGCACCATCTTCTCCTTGATCCGGATGCATTTGTCACATTTTGTAATTAGCCTGTGGATGCATACGCAGAGGTGTTTAACTTGTACGAACTCCATCTCCCAGCATGCATTGCAGCGCGCAAGACACCGCCAGGAACTACAAAATGTATCAGATGACTCCGGCCCAAGGAGATGGCACATCCTATACAAGGCGGGGACCAGAGGAGCGGCACCCTGTAGGCAAGTAGTGATGCTTAAGATTAAAATATAGGTGTACACAAAAATTCTCATAATACATTTCACCCAGAGTAAAATGCATTATAAATAGCAAAACATCTGGCAAAACTTTAGACGAATCCATTGTCTCATGGGAATTCTTAGCAATTCCTTTATCCCTTGCAAAAAGCACTCCCTGGAAAGGGTCTATACATAGATGCCTGACAGCCTTACTCGTTTGCACGCTATTTTGGCAGCTGGACTGAGAAACTGCCGTTCAGTCAGGTCTTTTGCAAATAAAGAAAGCCCAGAGAATCCCTCACGAGGCGGACTAGTCCAAAACCTTTCAGATTTTTACTACCTACAGTAAGTGACAGTCAACATAGGAGAAATGTAATAGTTAATATTTTTCACTTCGGGACAAATGCACATTTTATATGTAAGCATACACATTTAAAAAATTTGCATTGGGAATTTTAAAATAAAACTAGTCACCCCCCCCCCCCCCCTTCTCCAGTAAATTAACACTGTTTAAAGCTGTAAGAAAAATGCTGTTTAAAATGAAAAAAAAAAAAAAAATGTCCATCAGTTTTTCTCCTGGGGCCTTATTCACTGATTATTGCCAAGATTGTTCTTTTATCTCTGAATGCAGGAGATCAGGTTTGATAGGGCTTCTGTTTGCAAACTACAGACAGAAAATTAGCAGACAGTATGGAAACAGCAGTGTGGTGCTTATGAACTGAACATTACATTGTTATACAAGATGGCTGCTTACAGTAATAGGAGAACATGGCTAAGAAGGAACTGTTCACACAGATGAAGCGAAGTGAACCATACATACCAGCAAGTTAAGGCCATAATGTATTCTGCATGTTAGAATAACCAGGGTTTGTAGGATCAGGTGTTCTCCAGGCTGGCACAGCCAGGATTGTAAGATCACACAGGTTCTACAGGCTGGGAGAGCAAGGTTTATAGGATCACATGTTCTCTGGACTGGTAGAACCATGTTAGTAGGATTTCACGTGTCCTTCAGACTGGGAGAACCAGGTTTATAGGATCACATGTGCTCTCCAGGCTGAGAGAGCTTGGTTTGTAGATCATATGAGTCCTCCAGGCTGGGAAAACAGGTTTGCATTATAGCTCATTCTCCAGTGATGTCCAGACCACGAAAAGCTCAGTACACCAGAGCCACTTGTGTCCTACCTTATACAATTGTATTTAATAATTTTTGTTACTGATCTGGCTGAAGAGATACACACCTATGTTTTCATTGGTCTCGCCATTTGACAAGCCATTGTAGTCGCGGTGGCCCTGTCGGGTGACTCGGAAGAGCAGAGAGTAAGACTTCACCATGTGGCTGTTGCTGGGCTCAAACTCGTTACTGGACACGGCCAGTGATGGGAAGTTGACGGGCTTTGAAGAACTGAGGTCAGGATTTAAAGGCACCTGTTTCTTCCCAGTGGGAACCTGTCTTATAGGGCAGCTCACATCCTACACAACAAACAAGGCATTAGCAGTTGATGCATTTCACACCCACCCCAACCTCAGTCCTCTACAGAAGCATGACCGTACAGAACCCCATCCCCTACTGGGTGACCAACTGATTGAATCTAACCTTGCGCTTCTTGTGACACACTTTCACCAGGAGGACTTCCAGTGTGACGGAGTTTTGTTCATTCTCAGAGTTCTGAGCTGGCTTATCTATATAGGAGAGATGGACAAGTTAGTCATGGAGCAAGACATCCCTCTTACCGCGAGAGACCTCACACTATACGTACCACTTTTATGGAAGAATCCAGTGAAGGTGAGCTGTAGGTGAGCAGACAGGCTGAAAGGAAGACAAGTGACATCAGCACAAGGCCATAAATAAACCACATTTACGTATAAAGGTGGCAGGATATGCAACATCTCTCTCAGGCTCTAACAACATTCAACCAAGTCCCATAAAGCTACCTGTCCGTTTCATGGTCTCCTTTCATCTTCTCTACTTTCAGCAGCATTTCATCAACTTTAAAGGTTTTCCTAGGAATGAAATACAGACCATTAGATAACATAAGCAGACACTCCATGAGAATGCATCTAGTGTAATTCTGACCATGAGGAGCCAGGCAAGGGTTGATCAATGTGCCATTCATAAAGAAATCATAGCAGAGGCTAACGCCACACAGGGAGGTCCATCCCACGCAGGACCATTAGGGTCTAGTTCCACCAGCATATTGTATTTCACATAGGTATTTCTGTATGTGGATTTCCACAATTTAATGTGACTGTTCTATGCGGCTAACAAAGAATACATGGAAAACTGATGCGTGCTGCAGAAATCTGCAGCAAGCAATCCATCATTTTTCTGCACTGCGCCGGTAAATTCCCAATCAATGGAAATTACTCTCGAGTTTCGAAGCGGAAAATCACAATATGAATTCGTATCTAGTCGAAATGGGCCCTTAAAGGTAATTTGTAAACGAAAAAAAAGCCCCAGGGGTACTTCTCTCAGGAGGAAAAAAGCTTCTGGATTCTAATGAGCCCCCCCCCCTTCGGGATCCATCATTGGAAGCACCCAACAGCAGCGATGTAAATATTTACCTTCCCGGCTTCAGCGCAGCTTTGCAATGGGCTCCTGCGGAAATAGAGCCCGATCGGGTTCCCTCTACTGTGCAGTAGCCCCTGCGCCACAGCTGTCGGCTGTATTTTTGGGGACTGCCAGTGCTAGATCCCAGAGGGTGAAGAGGACAATGGAAGCCTCATGATCCAGAGGCTTCCCCGTTCCGAGGAAAGTACACCCCAGGGGCTGTTTTTTTTGTTACAGATTACCTAAAAAAGATGAACAACAATAGGATATGCAAAATAAGGATGCTCCCCTAGTAATCTCAGTTATTGTAGTCAAGTCTGTGCATATTATATGTCCCTCACCGGTAACAAGCTTTAAAAAAAAATAAAATATATAATTTATAGTGTTAAAGCGCTTTTTAACCAACTTAAATGCAATGTTCTGAAAGTCCAAAGCTTTGTAACACCCCCTGCTGTGTAAATGCCATGTAGCCTCTACTAAGCAACATGTGTTTCAGACCCTTCCTGTCTCTATGCTACTCCCCTCTGGCCAATTGTCAGCATCTCAAGTCATGTGATGGTGGCAGAATTAATGGTCAAGCAGTTGGACACAAGGTACTTTTTTTTACACTCTTTTCCTTGTACATCCCGAACCCCCATAACTCCCTCCATACAAACAGAATAGCATCAATTTCTTCAGAACGTTCAGCTGTACAACTATGAATCTCCTCTTTTAAACCCACCACCAGCCTGGACTGCTGACAAAGCAGGTGAGGTCCACATACTGTATTCCTATCACGTTTCCTGCACCATGTGTGCCTCAGTAGAGCCTTTTCCAGTCTCAAGCTTTTCATTACTGGTAATCCTTACGCATCTGCAGCCAGTTTCCTGTTTCCTAGAAGAAAAAGCAGCACACGGTGGCCCAGAAGGTGCTGGAGTGCAGAGCATCCTAGAGAGCATGAGAGAACACAGCAGTACAGAGGCAGCCTACAGGAAGATGTAGCACCCTGCCTAGAGGATTGAGAGCAAAGGGGTGGTAGAAAAGAAGCATGGAGGGGGGCATAGCAAAAGCCAGCTCTATAGGAGCAGCAAAAATGCCCAGCCTGTGGCCCAGCTTCCCGCTATTGTGGACATACTGCAGCACACTGCAGCCCAGAGGGAGCTACACTCCATCGTGTAGCAATGCAAAAGGAGCAATGACAGAAGCATCAGATCACAGAGCAAAGGCCGCTCTATTGCAAGTCACAGAGTGCTTCCCTCCCCCAACTCAAGACAATTACCTGGTCCAGATGGTAACCAAACCAATCGGTTCTGTTCAATTTGGTCAGAACAGATTCAGGCCTGGTGCACACAGAGCGGTTTTTGAAGCTATCCGCAAACTGCTTCTGCCTGTGAAACCGCTTGGCTAATGTACTTCAATGGGATGGTGCACACCAGCGGTTTGAGGTTTTAAGCAAACCATAAACGTGGCTCCTGCAGCACTTTTGCTGTTTGCAGAAGCGTTTCTTCCTCAATGTAAAATATAGGAAAAGCTCAAACCGCTCTGGAATGTGCTAGATCAGTGTTTCAACATTTTATCGGTATGCACCCCTTTAAAAAGCCTGTATTTAAAAAGGTACCCCCTAGCATAGGAAATATTATCACAAGTACCACTTGACAAATATCTAATTAATCGTTGTACATGATAATTGGCTCTAAACAATATCCAAGCTTTTACTATTGCTCCCGAGTACCCCCTGGACCCATCAGGCATACCCCCTGGGGTACACGTACCACACGTTGAGAACCTAGGTGCTAGATCACAGCAGTTTTCCAAGTGTTACAGTAGCTGTTCAGTAACAGCTTTTACTGGAACAATATTTGTAATCTGCTAAACAAAACACTCCCAAAAACGCTAGGCATGTTTACAAAACGTCTCTAAACATGCCTAGAATCGCTCTGAAATCTGCTCCAAAAACCTCTGGCGTTGAGGATCTGCTAGCGGTTTTGGTGTGCACTGGGCCACAGTGACAAGTCTGCAAGTCTGACAACACCTGGGAAACCGCGATCACAATGCAGAGTTTTCAGCAAAGGGCCAACCATGACATGCTGGTAACGCAGAGTTAATGCAAGTTTTAAACAGCTTGGAAATGGACCAATCCTAATGCGACACCAGATGGACCAATTCTAATGCAGGACCAATCCTAATGCTGCATACATCAGCTTCAAATCATCAATTCAATTAAAGATCTCACTGACAATCCCCACTCAGAAGTGTCATCAGCATTTAGAACATTCTACAGAGTCATGTAAAACTGGACTTGATCCACAACGTGGCCTCTATAAAAGGCAAAAGTGTCGATAACAGAGGCAAAAAGCCAGGAGATCTCATTCACTTGGCTCTCTGGTTGGGCAAGTGTACCCAACAGGCCCTGGGACAAGAGTACCTGTGCTTCTGCAGACTACCCCAGACAGAGGCTTGCCAAGACTCCAGGAATGAGGACATAAAACATGTGAAAATGTTTATCTTTGCAGTCTACATGCTCCCACTGGGCAAAATAATCCAGAACTATGGTTTAGGATACCATTGTTATGCAGATGACACACAACTGTATCTGTCCTTCAAGCCTGGCACCCAAGACCCATCAGCATCCATAAATGCGTGTCTAGTGGATTTACAAAATTGGATGAACACCAGCTGGCTGAGGCTGAACTCTGACAAAACAGAGGTGTTGGTGGTAGGTGGTCCACACATGATGGATAAAGTTCAAAACGCTCACCACCTCAAACTAGCAATTGGGGGAGATACTGTACAGTATAAAGACTCTGTGCGAAACCTTGGGGTGATCCTGGATGGAAATCTAAAACTCAGACAGCAGGTATCAGCTGTCGTCAAGTCTTCCTTCTTCCATCTAAGAAATATAGCGAAAATAAAACACCTTATCCCAGCTGAAGACCTACCTGCCCTGGTTCACGCATTTGTATCCTCCCGCCTAGACTACTGCAACGCCCTGTTAATCGGATCTACAGATAGTACAGAATGCTGCAGCCAGACTCCTAGCCAATGCCCCCCGCAGCTCACACATCACCCCAGTACTGCAAACTCTTCACCGGTTGCCAGTAAAATGGAGAATCAATTTTAAGATCTGCCTGCTGACATTCAAGGCTCTACACCACATGGGACCACATGGGACCCAAATACATAGCGGATCTATTGGAACTTTATGCCCCTCCACGCACCCTCCGCTCTGCCAACAAGATGAAGCTGGTTATTCCCAGGATACACTTAACATTTGGTGCTCGGGCCTTTTCCTATGCAGCCCCTACTCTATGGAACTCACTTCCACAATCAGCACGAGAGGCTCCTTCTCTGGACAGCTTTAAAAAAAAGGCTAAAAACTCACCTCTTTTCCCTAGCCTTTGAGACTGCATAATGCAGGGTCACAGCGCTTTGAGTCCCCAGGGAGAAAAGCGCTATATAAATATTATTGTTATTGTTATTTCCTACATAAGATTCTCCTTTTCTTAGAACAATATTGAACAGATTGCTGCTGCAAAAAGGTTTTGTTGATTTAATGTTAAAAATTATTCTGTTTCAATTTTCAACCAGTAAGGCTAATAACCAAGATCAAACAGCGCTGATGTGCAACTACGGCAACAATATTCTCCCATGACTACAGACTTCCCCATAAACTCACAACCTGCTGCAGGAAATAAATATCTACACAGAGCAGGATGCACCGTTACTTTCAAATCCTGCACTAATCCACTGACTGTCAGCGAACTGTAACCGTTCTATCTGCCAGTATCGGTTGAAAGAACAGTGGAAGTGCTGTGCATTATTAACACAAAAACAATTAAGCAAAATGAAACCATGTTTGCAGTTACCATTTAACCCTTGCGTCTTGAGCCCAGTGTGGAGTTTATTCTGTAGATCATACGAGTAGTAATCCATGTTAACCCTCTAGTCTGTCGGACTAGTGTTACATAACCTACAAGCAAGACTGCAAAAATAAAATTGCTTCTATAACAGCAGAAACATCCTAGAACGTGGCAGCAGCAGGAGGATCCCAGAGGCAGCAGACAGTAATCAGAGTCAGTCAGTGCCTATTAGAGGATCAGCAGAAGCTGAACAGATTGACACAGGTATCAGCAGAGGCGGACGATCCGGTTACCCTCATGAAATGGATCTCGAAAGATAATGCCATACAATGCAGAACATGAACATGTAACGGGACTCCAAAACAAGCGTAAGAGGAATAACAAACATAGGGCACGTAGGAGACTCCAGCAAGGCAGCCAATGAAGAGAGCTCGTCTCACAATCCAGCCCACGCTACATGCTCACACAGAGGATCCAGCCGTATTACGGCATAAGAAAATATTAATACTACTAAATACGCGCACACATTGGACAGCCGAAGCATTAGGACTGTCTGCGTAATATTTTAAGATATAGGCGTCTGTCCCCAAGACGTTATCAGAAAATCCTTTAAGTCCCCTCAGTTGCAAAGCGGGACCTTCATGGATTGGACTGGTTTTTTGTTTAAGTGGTCTGCTACAGTCCGAGTAGGAGTCCAAGTCTCCCCACAGAATGTAACAGAAAATGTGATTAATCAGACCTTGTCATCTTCCTCCAGTGCTGTGGTCCAGTTCCGACACTGATGTCCATTGTTGGAACATTTAGCAGTGGACTGGGATAAGCATTACTCTGACCAGTCTGTGGCTACACAACCCAAATCGCAGCAATCTGATCGTGTACAGCTTTTCAGCAATCTCTGCAAGACTCCCCATGCTCAATGACCCTTGGTTGCCTTGACCCCACCACCTTCCTAGGAGCATTTTTGGTAGATACTAACTAGGAACTGTCAACAAGCCATGCCAATAATTCCAAATTGATGCAAATGAATACAGCTTGGAACTGGAGGAAGAAATCTGTTGCTTTAACTCAAGATTAACAGCCTCTTGTTGCCTATCCCTAGTACAATCCCCTACATTCCGAGAACACCTCTTAAGACCAGCCACTTTGGAGATGTTCTGACCCATTCATCTAGCTAACGCTATTCAGCCCGTGTCAAAGTCACTCAGATGGTTACACTTGTCCAATTTTCCTGCACCATATACATTATCTTCAAGAACTGGCTGTCCCTTGCTGTTTAATTTATCCCACTCAATTCAGGGCTGTGACTTCTAAGCTAGGAGAGTGTTGGAAAAAGAGTTCAGACGTTTCCAGGATGTGTTGGAACCAGAGTGCAGTGTTGGGCACAGCTAGAAAACTGGGCAGAACCCTAAAGTTCCCAGGCTGAGGAAGACTTATACTAACCCATGTGGGTGAGAAGGATGGGGGGGAGGGGGTGCAGGGGGCTGTACAATGCAAGAAACAGAAATGCATGCAGTTTCGCACTAGTATGTAGCTGCTGTGCCACAGACACTACGAGCAGTTTCATGTACGACAATTTTATGAGAAAAGAAACTGAGCAACAATCTGGACTGAACTAGTTACAAATAATTTATCATATGTCAAAAGCCCACAGACCTTACCTGGGTTATTTCAAAACATAATGGGGATGGCTGAAAGGTCGGTGAATTGTTTGACTGCAGTCATGTGCAGTATCTGCATTTAAATTCTAGTTCTTAAAGAGTCTGAAGAGAGAATAAAACTCGCTTTTTCCCTTATATTCAGCAGGGGCATGTTTGCCCCTGCTAAAAACGCCGCTATCCCGCGGCAGAACCGGGGTCCTTTACCCCCCAAATCTCTGTGCTCTGCGGGGAGCGCTTCCTGCTTGAGGCAGGGCTAACGGCCGCAGCCCTGCCTCTCAGCGCTGATCACCGCTCTTCCTTCACTGAGAGGGGCGGGGGGGGGGGGGGGGGCGGAGATCCGCCGCTGATAGACGCGCATGGAGGCAGAGCTGTGGCTCAGCTCTGCCTCCATGAGCAGCAAAATCTACGACCAAGTTGGTAGTGGATTTTGCAGGGGGGTATTTGGGGGGTAAAGGACCCCCGTTCTGCCGCGGGATAGCGGCATTTTAGCAGGGGCAAACATGTCCCTGCTGAATATACAGGAAAAAGCAAGTTTTATTTTCGCTTCAGAGTCTCTTTAAAGGGAAGGTTCAGGGAAACGTTTAAAAAAATAAAAATCCATATCCACTTACCTGGGGCTTCCTCCAGCCCGTGGCAGGCAGGAGGTGCCCTCGCCGCCGCTCCAGAGGCTTCCGGTCGTCTTCGGTGGCCGACCCGACCTGGCCAGGCCGGCTGCCAGGTCGGGCTCTTCTGCGCTCCAAGGACGGGCTCTTCTGCGTCCCACGCGGGCGCGCTGACGTCATCGGACGTCCTCCGGGCTGTACTGCGCAGGCGCAGTAGTTCTGCGCCTGCGCAGTAAAGCCCGGAGGACGTCCGATGACGTCAGCGTGCCCGCGTGGGACGCAGAAGAGCCCGTCCTTGGAGCGCAGAAGAGCCCGACCTGGCAGCCGGCCTGGCCAGGTCGGGTCGGCCACCGAAGACGACCGGAAGCCTCTGGAGCGGCGGCGAGGGCACCTCCTGCCTGCCACGGGCTGGAGGAAGCCCCAGGTAAGTGGATATGGATTTTTATTTTTTTTAAACGTTTCCCTGAACCTTCCCTTTAAGTAGTAAGGATTATATATATATATATATATATATATATATATATATATATATATATATATATATATATATATATATATATATATATATATATATATATATATATATATATATATATATATATATATATATATATATATATATATATATATATATATAAAAACAGAAACACAAAAATGTCAGGCCGCAAGCTGTGAAGGGTCACTGGAAATGCTGTGTAAGCGGCTGCAGTCTCCTCTCCACTATCCATGGCCTGTCATTTACTGGGGAGGTACGACAGACCTGGATTGAGTTTGGCTCCACTGCATGATGTGGCTCTTGTCACCATGGTTACCACAATCCAGGGGCGTGGTCAGCCTGCAATTCTGGATGGGTGGTGGTCATTGTAACACTACTCAAACAAGACAGTGAACCATAGACATGGAGAGGACAACATCCCATAAGACATGGAGAGCAGCAGGACCATTACCTTCTGACATTTGATCGGGAGTTGCGGTGCGTCATATATGTGAGCGTCCGATGCAGGAATATTGGCTACAAACAAGAACAAGACACTGTTAATCACATTGTGTACAGCTGGAAGCATCTATACTATTCGCTAAGCCAATACTGAGGTCACCAGTGATAGCATTCAACGGTTACAACCTGGGGTTGATCTTAACCACCCTGGCGTTCTATTTAAATTGCCAGGGTGGCGGCGGCAGGGTTTGTTTCACGTAATTTTTTTTTCCATGCTGCCAACTGAAAGTTAGCAGCATGAAAGCCCACTAGAGGGCGCACATGGTACACCCTTCTGATTGCTTTCGGCGATCACAAGTAACAAGAAATTCCGGGAAGAGCGGGATTTCTTGTTAGGCTTACCCCGTCGCCAGGGCGACAATCGGGGTGACGTCATGGACGTCAGACGCCTCCGATCCAGCCCTTTGCGCTGCCCGAAAGTGTTTGGTCCAGGCAGCGCAGGGCTCTGGCGGGGGGCCTCTTCCGCCGCTGCACGGCGGCGATCGAAGACCACACTCAGCTAGCAAAGTGCTAGCTGCATGTGGTGCACTTTATCTGGTGTAAATCGGCCAGAGATATCAGCCTCGGCGGCAATAGACAGGCCGAGCTTGTCCATACCGCCAGGAAGGTTAAAGGACAACTGAAGTGAGAAATATATGAAGGCTGCCATATTAATTTCCTTTTACACAATACCAGTTGCATGGCAGTCCTGCTAATCTATTACAATGCAGTAGTGCCTGAATAATGCCAGAAACAAGCATGCAAGCTAATCTTGTCAGATCTGACAAGATTAGCAACACCTGATCTGCTGCATGCTTCTTCATGGTTTATAGCTTAAAGTATTAAGTACTTAAAGTAAAGTACACACGCCGTATCGTTACAAACGACGGGTCCGCCAGACCCTGCCGCGGGGCTGTTCTGCCGACAGTAGCACACGAGTACAGGCTGCCGGCAGATCAGTCAAGAGTCTTATCAGTCTGCAGACAGCCTGTACTCACATGCTACTGTTGGCAGAACAGCCCCAGGGGAGGGTCTGACGGACCCGTGGTTTGTAACAATACGGCGTGTGTACATGCCTTTAGAGGTAGAGGATTAGCAGGATAGTCAGGCAACTTGTACAGCTTAAAAGGAAATAAATATGGCAGCCTCCCCATCTCTTTTGCTTCAGTTGTCCTTTAACCTCCCTGGCATTCAGTTTCTGCTGGATTTCTGTGCAAAAAGTGATCCAATTAATTTTCACAACTTTTTCCTATAACTTATCAAAATGTGTCAAGCAAGGGTCCAATATACATTTTGAATATAATAAAAGCTTGAAAACAAAATAAAATCAAAACTAAATATTACTCCCTAGTCCTAGCCAGTATGGGCGCCAGAGTGCAGGATAGCCAGTATGGGCGCCAGAGTGCAGGATAGCCAGTATGGGCGCCAGAGTGCAGGATAGCCAGTATGGGCGCCAGAGTGCAGGATAGCCAGTATGGGCGCCAGAGTGCAGGATAGCCAGTATGGGCGCCAGAGTGCAGGATAGCCAGTATGGGCGCCAGAGTGCAGGATAGCCAGTATGGGCGCCAGAGTGCAGGATAGCCAGTATGGGCGCCAGAGTGCAGGATAGCCAGTATGGGCGCCAGAGTGCAGGATAGCCAGTATGGGCGCCAGAGTGCAGGATAGCCAGTATGGGTGCCAGAGTGCAGGATAGCCAGTATGGGCGCCAGAGTGCAGGATAGCCAGTATGGGCGCCAGAGTGCAGGATAGCCAGTATGGGTGCCAGAGTGCAGGATAGCCAGTATGGGTGCCAGAGTGCAAGATAGCCAGTATGGGTGCCAGAGTGCAGGATAGCCAGTATGGGTGCCAGAGTGCAGGACAGCCAGTATGGGTGCCAGAGTGCAGGAAAGCTAGTATGGGTGCCAGAGTGCAGGATAGCTAGTATGGGTGCCAGAGCGCAGGATAGCTAGTATGGGTGCCAGAGCGCAGGATAGCTAGTATGGGTGCCAGAGCGCAGGATAGCTAGTATGGGTGCCAGAGCGCAGGATAGCTAGTATGGGTGCCAGAGCGCAGGATAGCTAGTATGGGTGCCAGAGCGCAGGATAGCTAGTATGGGTGCCAGAGTGCAGGATAGCTAGTATGGGTGCCAGAGTGCAGGATAGCTAGTATGGGTGCCAGAGTGCAGGATAGCTAGTATGGGTGCCAGAGTGCAGGATAGCTAGTATGGGTGCCAGAGCGCAGGATAGCTAGTATGGGTGCCAGAGCGCAGGATAGCTAGTATGGGTGCCAGAGTGCAGGATAGCTAGTATGGGTGCCAGAGTGCAGGATAGCCAGTATGGGTGCCAGAGTGCAGGATAGCCAGTATGGGTGCCAGAGTGCAGGATAGCTAGTATAGGTGCCAGAGTGCAGGATAGCCAGTATGGGTGCCAGAGTGCAGGATAGCCAGTATGGGTGCCAGAGTGCAGGATAGCCAGTATGGGTGCCAGAGTGCAGGATAGCTAGTATAGGTGCCAGAGTGCAGGATAGCTAGTATGGGTGCCAGAGTGCAGGATAGCTAGTATGGGTGCCAGAGTGCAGGATAGCCAGTATAGGTGCCAGAGTGCAGGATTGATACAGGTGCCAGAGTGCAATAAATATTCAGGTGCCAGAGTGCAGGATCTGGTGAAGGGATCTGCGCAGGCGAGAGGCACAATGAGTATCAGCACCGGCAGCCTGCCTGCTTTGCCTACAGAGGGAGGGAGGGAGAGGAGAGAGAATCGCTACGCGGGGGAAGAGGGGGGAATGGGGGTCGATAATCAGACACCCCTAACTGGTGCTCCTGTAGCAGGCTAACAAGTGCTAGCAAACATACAGCTAGCTAACGTGTTTACATAAACCATAGCGTGCGAGTGTACCTCCTGAGAGGCATGCCTGACACCGTCGGGCATACTGTTTTCAGCAAAATTTTCTTGCCCGACAGTGTCTGGCATACCGCTCAGGAGGTTAAAGCACACATGGAGTGAGATATGGAGGCTGACATTTATTTCCTTTTAAACAATGCAGATTGCCTGGCTACCCTGCTGATCCTCTGATACTTTTAGCTATAGACCCTGAACAAGCATACAGATCAGGTGCTCTGACAGGATTAGCCACATGGCTCATGCCTGTATAATAGAGCAGACCTGATCGGGCTCGGCTTGTTTATGCCGGAACCCTCAGGGCAAGCATGTACTGCGTCTGTGCAGGAGTGCAGATTGTAAATAATGCTATGTGCTGTTCCAGGGCTGGATTGCCGAGGAAGCCTCATTAGGATCCAGTGGCTCCCTCTCCTGAGGCAAGTACCCCCCAAGGGCAGTTTTTTTTTCATTACAGGTTTACTTTAAGGTGTGCGATTCAGACACTATTGCAGCCAAAGAGATCAGCATGATAGCCCGGCAATGGGTATTAGGATATTAATATGTCAGTCACCATATGCCTCTCACTTCAGATTCCCTTTAAGAGCTTGATGTAGTAAAGTTTTAGGGCTGTAGCCCAGTTGTGACCATCAAACCCCACCTAGATGTTTGAATAGTGCCTGCTAATTGGCGAGAAAACATCTGCCGCCCCCTGCTGCATCCTATCAAACCAATGGAGTGTGCTGAAGTGTGAGTGAATGGTGGTCATGTGACTGCAGCAGAGTGCTGAAGTGTAAGTGAATGGTGGTGGTCATGTGACTGCAGCAGAGAGCTGAAGTTTAGTGAATGGTGGTGGTCATGTGACTGCAGCAGAGTGCTGAAGTGTGAGTGAATGGTGGTCATGTGACTGCAGCAGAGTGCTGAAGTGCGAGTGAATGGTGGTCATGTGACTGCAGCAGAGTGCTGAAGTGCGAGTGAATGGTGGTGGTCATGTGACTGCAGCAGAGTGTTGAAGTGTGAGTGAAGGGTGGTGTTCATGTGACTGCAGCAGAGTGCTGAAGTGCGAGTGAAGAGTGGTGGTCATGTGACTGCAGCAGAGTGCTGAAGTGTGAGTGAAGGGTGGTGGTCATGTGACTGCAGCAGAGTGCTGAAGTGCGAGTGAATGGTGGTCATGTGACTGTAGCAGAGTGCTGAAGTGTGAGTGAAGGGTGGTGGTCATGTGACTGCAGCAGAGTGCTGAAGTGTGAGTGAAGGGTAGTGGTCATGTGACTGCAGCAGAGTGCTGAAGTGCGAGTGAATGGTGGTCATGTGACTGTAGCAGAGTGCTGAAGTGTGAGTGAAGGGTGGTGGTCATGTGACTGCAGCAGAGTGCTGAAGTGTGAGTGAAGGGTGGTGTTCATGTGACTGCAGCAGAGTGCTGAAGTGCGAGTGAATGTTGGTGGTCATGTGACTGCAGCAGAGTGCTGAAGTGCGAGTGAATGGTGGTGGTCATGTGACTGCAGCAGAGTGCTGAAGTGTGAGTGAATGATGGTGGTGGTCATGTGACTGCAGCAGAGTGCTGAAGTGTGAGTGAATGGTGGTCATGTGACTGAATCAGAGAGCTGAAGTGCGAGTGAATGGTGGTCATGTGACTGCAGCAGAGTGTGATTGCAGCAGAGTGCTGAAGTGCGAGTGAATGGTGGTCATGTGATTGCAGCAGAGTGCTGAAGTGCGAGTGAATGGTGGTCTTGTGATTGCAGCAGAGTGCTGAAGTGTGAGTGAATGGTGGTGGTCATGTGATTGCAGCAGAGTGCTGAAGTGCGAGTGAATGGTGGTCATGTGACTGCAGTAGAGTGCTGAAGTGCGAGTGAATGGTGGTCATGTGACTGCAGCAGAGTGCTGAAGTGCGAGTAAATGGTGGTCATGTGACTGCAGCAGAGTGCTGAAGTGCGAGTGAATGGTGGTCATGTGACTGCAGCAGAGTGCTGAAGTGCGAGTGAATGGTGGTGGTCATGTGACTGCAGCAGAGTGCTGAAGTGCGAGTGAATGGTGGTGGTCATGTGACTGCAGCAGAGTGCTGAAGTGTGAGTGAATGGTGGTGGTCATGTGACTGCAGCAGAGTGCTGAAGTGCGAGTGAATGGTGGTCATGTGACTGCAGCAGAGTGCTGAAGTGCGAGTGAATGGTGGTCATGTGACTACAGCAGAGTGCTGAAGTGGGAGTGAATGGTGGTCATGTGACTGCAGCAGAGTGCTGAAGTGCGAGTGAATGGTGGTCATGTGACTGCAGTAGAGTGCTGAAGTGCGAGTGAATGGTGGTCATGTGACTGCAGCAGAGTGCTGAAGTGTAATTGAAGGTTCACAATGCTCCCCTACAGTGTTCTAATATAGGACTAACCATATTATCCCCATTATCACATTGCTCACCCATAGTCCCCCAGTTATTACAGCATCCATCATACTTGTCCTGGTTATTATCACGCCCACACTGTTGTGTTACTACCTAGTGCCTTAGTCACTACAGATCACCTCTACAATGCCGCCATTATTCTATTGGTCCCTTATAGTGCTACCAGACTGCCCACATTATCAGAGCTCCCTACTTGTGTCACCATTATTACAGCACTCATTTCCCCCATTATCACACAGCTCCCCTATAGAGCTCCCTGTGCAATTATTATATAGCTCCCCATCCTGCTCTCGTAGCAACCCCCCCCCATTTCCTTCTAGGGCCTGCATCATTACTGAGCGCCCCATTGCAGGGCATCCCATATTACCCCATTATTACAGTGCTCCCTGCCCTTATAGTTCTTCATATTGCCACCATCAACATCGCTTTCATAAAGTGCCCCCCCCCCCCCCCCCATATTACTGAGTGCCCTGTATCACCCGGATTATCACAAGGCTGCCCTGTAGAGACCCAATTATTAGAGTTTTGCCCATACAGACCATAATTATAGTGAACCCCCCCCCCCCCCATGCTGGTTTTATAGAGCTCTCTGATAATTACAGTGCCCTCCTTACAGCTCCACCTCCCCATGTCTTCGCAGCCCCTTCCTGCTCTGCTGCTGCCCTGCTCCTGCTTAACATTACAGCTCCGCCTTCCTATCTCCCTCCTGCTCTGCTGCCCTGCTTAATATTACAGCTCCACCTTCCTATCTCCCTCCTGCTCTGCTGCTGCCCTGCTCCTGCTTAACATTACAGCTCCACCTTCCTATCGCCATCCTGCTCTGCTGCTGCCCTGCTCCTGCTTAACATTACAGCTCCACCTTCCCATATCCCTCCTGCCCTGCTGCTGCCCTGCTTAACATTACAGCTTCACCTTCCTATCTCCCTCCTGCCCTGCTGCTGCCATGCTCCTGCTTAACATTACAGCTTCACCTTCCTATCTCCCTCCTGCCCTGCTGCTGCCATGCTCCTGCTTAACATTACAGCTTCACCTTCCTATCTCCATCCTGCTCTGCTGCTGCCCTGCTTAACATTACAGCTCCACCTTCCTAGGTCTTCTCAGCCCCTCCTGCTCTGCTGCTGCCCTGCTCCTGCTTAACATTACAGCTCTACCTTCCCATGTCTTCTCAGCCCCTCCTGCTCTGCTGCTGCCCTGCTCAGCTTAACATTACAGCTTCACCTTCATATCTCCCTCCTGTTCTGCTGCTGCCCTGCTCCTGCTTAACATTACAGCTTCACCTTCCTATCTCCCTCCTGCTCTGCTACTGCCCTGCTCCTGCTAAACACCCCGACTACACCTAAACATGCTTTACCCAGTCATTCTCTTTTGAATTTTATCTACAAAAAAAAAAAAAAACTGCTGCAATATCAGTGTTTGACTATCTTCGCCAGCAATAATGCTGTTTATTTTCTAACAGTAGCAAGGGATCTTTATTACAGTTGCACTAAATATTTACTCTTACTACACATCTATGATTGATGGAACGTGTGACAAAAGGACATAAGGGAAGACTGGCCAATGGACATGTGTTTATAGCATTTATAGAACAGTTGTACAGTATCCACCTCTTCACTGTACATATATGTCTATGTGGAGCTCACTCCAGGAGATCTGGCCATATCCTGCCTGTACATCAGTGTAAAGAGCATAAAAGCCAAGCCTTATTTACTTACAGCAATAAGATTTCGTGTCCTCAGAAAGCGATAAATCTGGGTGGGCTCTGTAAGAAAGAATAAAGGATGACCTTAAATAGTTTAATTCCATTTCAGAAAATATCAGTCACTCTTGTAAACAACATAATCAAGACAAGAAAAAACAAGCATGCATAGTAAAGCAATCAAATGTTGCTATCAAGAAAATATATATATGTATGGGGGGGGTCGTTGAAGTAGGTCATTAAGTAAGTCCCTTACGCAGCTTGGGCGGAACTAGTCGGACGGGCACAGGAGTGCTCTGGCAGCCGTCACCTAGCCCCATACAGTCATTACTTAGGTAAGCGCCATCCTCTTTCCCTTCTTGAGTCTCTGTACTTTCCACATGCTCATTCACACCATTGCTGACATTTTTCATTCATGCTCACTTGGCTTTCTCATCTCTCCCATCTTTCCGCATTTTTTCACGTTATTTATAATTGTATTTCTAATCAGGCATGTCAGCCAGTTCACTTGTTGATATAGGGCACTTATTTGTGTTATATATTTATGTAGGTTGTCTTTAATTGTGTCCCGCCCCCCTTTTTCCTCCCTTCCCTATACAAATATCTACCTCTTATTGAGGTTAGATTCATATTCACTCATTATCAATTGCACTATGCACTTTTCAGAGATTGGCCTCAATTCACTAAGCTTAACTCCTGTCTTTAACAACTCTTCTGAGCTGTTTTACAGTTATCCTTAGGCCCGGTTCACATTAGCGGTGGCCGTCCGGAATCGCCGTGCCGGAGCCGGACCGCTTGCAGAACGGACGGAACGCACGCACGCACGGCAATAGCAATGAAAGCCTATGCGTCCGTTCACATGCGTCCGTTCTGCCGGACCGGAGCCGGACCGGATCCGGACTCCGGCGTCCGTTCCAACATGCGCTATTTTTTGGTCCGGCTCCTCCGGCAGCCGTATCCGGGGCGGAGCCGGACTGCACCATCCGGCCAATACAAAGTAATGAGAACCGGAGAGCGCACAACACACTGGCTACAAAAACCGGATGTTCTACCCCACTTCCTATGCATTTTGGATGGGGACCACATGGAGTTCACAGAGTGGGGCAGCAGCGATTTCATGCTGGAGCTCTAGGCAGCAACATGTCTGATATAAGTCTGATAACGAGGAGGCGAACAGAGAATTCCCAGGTATACGAAAAATGCCTGGATCCATGGTCCCAACTGCAGTCTCTGTATCCACGGATGGTCTCCACACGTCCACCTGTCTCCAACAATGACCCCAGACCCTTCTGCTGACCTCCCAGACCCCAGGTATTTACAGGTTGTTATCTCCTTAAGAAACCGGATCCGGACCGCAACCGTGTTCACACCGCACGGAAACCGGATGCAAACGGACCGGATCCGGACCGGATAGGAACCGTACGGATCAGGTCCGGTCCGGATACGGTGCGGTCCGGACATCCGGTGCGGTTTTGACAAAACCGCAAGTGTGAACGGGGCCTTAGTGCTCAGGCCATTCTCTGTACTTGGGTTAGTGAGTCCTCCCATTAATCTGCAATACAGTGTCCTTTTCCCCCCCTTTTTTTCCTGTGTACCTTCATTATTAAGAATTTTTTGTAATTTTTGACACTGGCGAGTTAATTATATTATTGCCGTTTTTGGAGGATACACAACACTCAATTTTTATTATACGACTGGTGCTACTTTGTTTACATATATTATTTGGGGCCTTCTGTGGCTAAGTTGATGGCTGGCCTTGTTTTAAATGTTTTTAAATTATGTGTAGTTGGTTCAATAAACTTTACAGACCACCTATTTTTGTCTTGCATCGATTTGCTTGTGCTTGTTGATATAATATATGGTTATATAGGGGTTGTCTTTTTTGTTCACTCACTCTTGTAAACAGCATTCTAACAGGAGCAGTACAGGCAGGGTGCCAAACGTTCCCACCACCTGGGACCACCAACCGCAAACCACACCCCAGAGGAGGAGGAGTCCATGTGCTGTCACCACCTGGGAAAAACAACTAAACCCCAAACAAAACAAAACAAAAAAACTCTAAAAACAAAAGAATAGAATGCTTTAAATTTGCTAACAGGCTTTCCTTGCAGACCTTATAAAAGTATTGGTAGTGGCCCCAAGTAGTGAGAGCACTTGGGACCCCGCCTGTACTGCAACCCTCTTCTAAAAGCATAGAGTAACCACCAGGTAATGTAGCCCACTAGTCACAGAGGTAAGGAGGGGGCTCGAGACAGTCTTATAAGAGGCACCCCTGCCAACAAGAAATTGTATTATGTAAAACTGATGTCACTTTGCAGGATAGAAGAGATAGTGTAATCAGGTTCATCCCTTGCCATTTCTGATACTGCAGGTAAAATTGTACTCGCTGTCCATTTATTAAAGAGGAACTTAAAGGGAACCTAAACTGAAGATATGGATTTTTCCTTTTAAAATAATACCAGTTGCCTGACTCCCCTGCTGATCCTGTGTCTCTAATACTTGTAGCCACAGCCCCTGAACAAGCATGCAGATCAGGTGCTCTGACTGAAGTCAGACTGGATTAGTTGCATGCTTGTTTCAGGTGTGCGATTCAGCCACTCCTGCAGCCAAAGAGATCAGCAGGAGTGCCAGGCAACTGGTATTGTTTAAAAGGAAACATCCATACCCCTCAGTTTAGCTTCTGTTTAAGCCAAGGACTGAACCTCATTACAAATAGAAGCTGATATTGCCTTTCCCATGAGAATGACCTTTTCTTGAATAGATCATCAGGGCCATCTGTATGGCTGATATTGTGGTAAAAACCCCTCCCACAGTGTGATGTCATGACCATGATCGTGACAATTTCCGGACTGTGAGCATGGTTGCATTAATGGAAATAACGTCTGTTTCCAACTACCAAGCAAGCAATATCTCCCTCTGTGCACAGAACTATCAGTAAACATTCCGTGCAGATCCCCTGACAGGACTAAAGCTGTGGCCAACTGTGATACATTTCAGAAAGTAAATCAAAGAGGAAAGATTTTACAATGGGCAACTGACAATCCATAAATGAATATTGTAAAAATAAATAAATCAAGCAATTTTATGAATTACGTTTTCAGTACAGTTCCTCTGAATTGGTAGACAGGCTCGCCCTCCAGACCAGCCAGGTGCTGCTGGGTAATGAGCACTTACCAGCCCATTCTTTTTTGTTAGCTCAAAACTATTGTTAACAATAAGATAAATAAAAAGGGACAGCCTAGGAAAGGAAACTCTACAACCAGTCATTATCCATTAGGTGCGTGTGGGAGGAAATCTATGGGGGAGCTGAAGATTATAGGTCTATCATAATATCCTATTATGTCACCTAAAAATATGATGGCACAGTATAGCGGCCCTCTCATATGAAAGGTGCCACAAATGAGGCATGTCCAGATCAGAAAGTGCAGCTTACTAAAGAAATCCTGAACCAAAAATAAACTAAAAGAGAAAGAATCCCATCTATCCTTATACTTCTAAATATAACATTTTAGTTAGGCATGTAATCGTTTTATTGGCTCAGCTGCATGACAATCTTTTAAGGTAGCCATACACTGGTCGATTTGCCATCAGATTCGACCAACAGACAGATCCCTATCTGATCGAATCTGATCAGAGAGGGATCGTATGGCTACCTTTACTGCAAACAGATTGTGAACCGATTTCAGCCTGAAACCATTCACAATCTGTGGTGGTGGTGGTGGTGCTGCTGCCGCTTCCCCCCATTCCGCATACATTACCTGATCCGCCGGCGCGAGTCCCGGGTCTCCGCTCTGGTCTGGTCTCCGGCATGCTTCCCTTCTTCCTGTCTGGGGGAAGTTTAAACAGTAGAGCGCCCTCTACTGTTTAAACTTCCTGCCGGGACAAGAAGAAGGGAAGCATGCCGGAGACCAGAGCGGACCAAAGCGGAGAAGAAGAGCGGAGACCAGGGACTCGCGCCGGCGGAGCAGGTAATGTATTGCAGCTCTATTGCGTCGGTCGTCGGGCACGCGAACGCCGCTAGTGATGCGCTCTTTACCCGCGGGCGATCGACGGTTATTTTCCGCACGGCGCGATCGACAGGATCGGACGGAATAGATCGAAATTCGGCGTGTAGCACGAACGATTGGCAGCAGATTCGATCCCAGTGATCGAATCTGCTGTCGAAACGGCGGCAAATCGGGCCAGTGTATGGCCAGCTTTAGTGTTCCAAAACCACAATTAACTATTGACATTTGTAATCTATTCCATGCACTGCAAAGCTGATCTCTGCCCAGCAGATGTCATCAGTGAGATAAGCTTTAGTCAGACTAGGCGATTGGAGAGAAAATGCATGGCCGTTTTGATGCAAAGCAATGATGTTTGCTGTGATTTATGCAAATCAAAAACGCTGCAGTGAGAATGATCCCATAGAGATGCATTAGCAACAGCGCCCAAGTGTGAATCAGCCTTGGCTACCATGATTCCAAGCACACCTGTACCTCCTTCACAGAAATCAGCCTGCCCTTATAGTTCAGCTGATTTCATTCACACCGTCACCTGTGCGCTTGATAGGACATTATCAAATAAAGCTACCTGATCATTTTGTGCCGGGGCCAAAATACTGTTCAGTGAAAATGTTTGCGATGAAGCTAACCTTCTATGCTAATAAAGCTCTTTGTTTTAAAATGCATATGCATCACCGTGTACAATAATCTAAATGCAAATTGCCCCCACCAAAACTTAAAGTGCTGGTTTCTGCCCAAAAAAAAAAAAAAAAAGCATTAGTTACACCAGATCTATCAGCAGTGTTCTCCCCAGGCTCTGTTAGCCGGTTGCTCCACCTGGCTAGTTTTGGTGAGCACCCGGCTGTCATCAGCTCACCTCCTCTTTTGCTGTAAGCATAGTTGCTAACAGAAGCACCGGCCCTGCATTCTGTCATATCGCCCCACCCAGGTACTTTTTCATGCCACCTGGCTGAAAAAAAATTCTGGGGAGAACATTGATCAGGAGTGTGTGTGTGTGTGTGTATGTGTGTATGTGTGTATGTGTGTATGTGTGTAGTGTGGTGTGTGTGGTGTGTGGTGTGTGTGGTGTGTGGTGTGTGTGGTGTGTGGTGTGTGTTGTGTGTGGTGTGTGTGGTGTGTGGTGTGTGTGGTGTGTGGTGTGTGTGGTGTGTGGTGTGTGTGTGTGTGTGGTGTGTGGTGTGTGGTGTGTGGTGTGTGGTGTGTGGTGTGTGGTGTGTGGTGTGTGGTGTGTGGTGTGTGGTGTGTGTGTGTGTGTGTGTGTGTGTGAGGCACAAGTCATTACCTGGGGACAGACTTTACTATATATAGCCAGAGGTATACTAGGTCTGTTTATTATAACAAGATTGTACCGTATACAATAAGTGACCAATAAGCAATGTAAATTTTGAAGTTAATGTGCCTGTATCTCAAGAGGTGGTTAAAATACTGCAAATACAGGCTCGTCCTCCACTCAGGGCCCGTTTCCACTAGAGCGAATCTGCATGCGTTTTCTCCATGCAGATTCGCATAACCAATACAAGTAGATGGGACGGTTTCCACTTGTCAGGATTTCTTAGAGTTTTTCTGTGCAGAAAAAAATCTGCACGGCAGAGCCATCAGAATTCATACGCGAATCGCATACACTGTAATTAAAACAGGAAAACCGCATGCGTTTTTGTCATGAGTTTTTGTGTAAAAACAATGTAAAAAGCACACCAGCATTGACATGGTTAAAACCGCTTGGCCACAAAACGCATGCGAAATCGCATAGAAAACCGCATCCAAAATCGCACATGCGTTTTCCGCACTGGAATCGCACCGCACCAATGGAAACGTACCCTATTTTACAGACCAGTCCAGTTACAGGTGTTGTGCCTGCTGGAACATGTGGATACATTCTTTCCTTTCGGACACACAGTATAAGCAATGTTTGTTGGTTGTTTTCAACTATAAATAGTTTAGACAATACAGTAACACAACAAGAACACTTAGTAACTAAAACAGCAAAGTATCTGTTGCACTAGAACAACTTTTGTAGCTCAAGTTGTTTTTAAGTAGACTTATCTGCATACTGCTTCCTCAGAGCACCACCTGAAGCTATTTCACAGTTTACAGCTACACTGGATAGAATGTAAAGTGTGGAACATATAATGTTTATCTCTACCACATGGTGCTGGAAGATAAAGATGATTGGTAAGGAGAATCTGCCCCAGCCAGGCACACTGACATGGAGTTAGCTGAGCACATGAGGCAGGAAGTTAATGAGAAACACTCACACATACTATACCATGGTTTCTGTAAATGCAGAGAAAACCATCGCTAGAGTCCCAGCAGCAGCAGCGGGGGAATTGTTCTTTGTTCAGAGAACACAAGATATGACAGGAGGGGCAGATCACCTCTAGACTCTATATGCAGTACAAGTATATAGCAGCTTCAGCATGGAAAGTAGAATCTCAATGACTGCTCAAGGTAACACTGACAGGTTATTTTCCAGAAAAGTGGAACTTCATCCCAAACCCAGAGTTCCATATAGAGGAAAGTCTTAAAGCAGGAGGATTAGCCATACTATGCCAGGGGGAAAAATAGAACACATATAGAATACTTGATCTACTTACATAATAATGCATGTATTGTACGTTTTGATTTCAGTGAACTTTACATAGTAAGTGAAGAGAATTCCGTTCCTGGTGGGAACCATGTCTCTTGCCCACAGTTTGAGGCTAAACACGGATGTCTTTTTTCCCCTTAACTTTTTTTTTTTCTATTCTCCTCCAATCGCTGACTCACCTCAGCTTTGCTTGTAAACAAGTGAGCAGAGGATCATGTTTCAGCTAGGCAAGGAAAAAGAGGGAAGAAGAGGGATTATAGATAAAAAGAAACCCCAGCATGCAACTGAATGGCAATGGCTATTAAAGGGCCAGTGCTCCTAAGGTATTTGATAACTCCAAACCATAACAGCAGAAAACGTTTTGAACGTTTGAATGCAGGATTAGCATCTTTATCACTTAATACACTCAGACCAGTTTATGTTGAAATTTGATTTTTATGGTGACAATCCCGCTTTAAAGGGCTCCTGTAATGAGAGTTATATGTAGGTTGCCATATTTATTTCCTTTTAAACAACACAAGTTGCCTGGCTATCCTGCTGATCATCCTAGCATCGGTAGAGTCTGAATCACACAGCTGAAACAAGCATGTGGCTAATCTTGTCAGAAACATTCAGTCTGCATGCTTGTTCAGGGCCTATGGCTAAATGTATTAGAGACAAAGGATCAGCAGGACTGCTCAGTAACTGGTATGGTATAAAAGGAAATAAATATGGCAGCCGCCATATACCTCTTACTTCAGGTTCCCTTAAAGGGAACCTTAACTGTGGGCCCAAAAAAAAAAAATTCCACTTACCTGGGGCTTTCCCAAGCCTCCTGCAGCCGTCCTGTGCCCGCGCCGGTCCTTCGGTGCCCTCCAGTCTCCCTCCGCGGCTAAGTTTTGTTTTTGGCCGACTGCCAGTCGTCCTCTGGCAAAGCGTCCTCTTTTTCCACATTCCCCGTCGTAAAGCACGTCCGCATGACGCAAGACGCGTCATGCAGGACGCGCTTTACGACGGGGAATGCGGAAGAAGGACGCTTTGCCGGACGACGACTGGCAGTCAGCCGAAAACGAAACTTAGCCGCGGAGGGAGACTGGAGGGCATCGAAGGACCGGCGCACAGGCACAGGACGGCTGCAGGAGGCTTGGGAAAGCCCCAAGTGAAATTTTTTTTGGGCCCACGGTTAAAGAGACTCTGAAGCGAGAATAAATCTCGCTTCAGAGCTCATAGTTAGCAGGGGCACGTGTGCCCCTGCTAAACCGCCGCAATAGCGCCGCTAAACGGGGGTCCCTTCACCCCCAAACCCCCCACTGCAACACTTGGTCGCAGGTTTGGTCGCTCCTGGAGGCAGGGCTAACGGCTGCAGCCCTGCCTCCAGTCGCATCTATCAGCCGCGCATCGCCGCCTCTCCCCCGCCCCTCTCAGTGAAGGAAGACAGAGGGGCGGGGGAGAGGCGGAGATACGCGCTGACAGACGCGCGTGGGGCAGGGCTGCGGCGGTTAGCCCTGCCCCAACCAGGAATCGCTCCCCCGCATTACGGAGGAGGATTTGGGGGTTAAGGGACCCCCGTTAAGCCGCGCTATAGCGGCGTTTTAGCAGGGGCACACGTGCCCCTGCTATATATGAGGTCTGAAGCGAGATTTATTCTCGCTTCAGTCTCTCTTTAAGGTTCCCTTTAAAGCGGATCCGAGATGCAAAACTAACTATAACAAGTAACTTGTCTACATATCTTATCTAAAGTTTAGATAGTTTACACAGCAAATCTAGCTGCAAACAGCTTTAATAGAATATAATTATTTTTTTCTGTGATACAATGACAGCAGCCATGTTGTTTGTAAACATTACAGAGGCAGGCTTATCTGCATCTTGAGCAAAAAAAAAAAAAAAAAAAAAAAAAAAAATGCTAATCCCCCTCCACCCCTCTGCCTCTGAAATATCTGGCTAGTAATACCTCCCTCTCCTCCTGCCTAGACTGAGCTCCCATGAACCCTTGCTACTGTCTTGGTGCCTTGGCTCTCTGAAAAGTTGTGGGCGTGGCTTGTTTAGTTTATAGGGAATTAGAGCATTAAAACAAAAAAGTATTTGGCTTGAGGAATGCCCTATAAACAATAGGAAAGGAACACAATTATGCAATGTGTAAATAGTTCATCTCGGATCCACTTTAACCACTTCCCAACTGAGGGGTTTTACCCCGACCACCAGAGCAATTTTCACCTTTCAGCGCTCCTTCCATTCATTCGTCTATAATTTTATCATTACTTATCGCAATGAAATGAACTATATCTTGTTTTTTTCGCCACCAAGTAGGCTTTCTTTAGGTGGGACATTATGCCAAGAATTATTTTATTCTAAATGTGTTTTAATGGGAAAATAGGAAAAAAATTTATTAAAATTGGGGAGTGTGGGAGGTAAGGAGTTAGGCCTGAACGATTTTAGGAAAAGATTGAATTGCACGATTTCTGTCAGAAATTGCGATTTCGATTCGATTCACGATTTTATTCAAATCAAGCTTTAGACCAACCAGACCAAGGCGAGAGTCAACGAGGGGCGGCGGGGAGATTATCATGTCGCCTATCCCTTGTTTCCCCTTGCGGCACTTATTATGGGGGGGTATGAGTCATGTCACAGAGGCGGTGGGGACACTTAATATTAGGAATGGGGTAGGTATGGTAAAGGTAAGCAGTGGGGGTGGGATGGGTGTTACGCTGATACACATGCACACACTTAATTCTCCATCTCAGAACACACACTGATACACACACTTTATCTTGCAGTACTCACTGATACACAGTTATCCACACTCACTAATACACACACACACGTCATCTTGCAGCACTCACTGATAGTTACACACATCCTGCAGTACACACACACACACACACTTATCCACTCACTGATACACACACATCCTGCAGCACACATTGAAATGCACACACACATACTTATCCACACACACTGACTGAAAGACACAAACAGTCAAGCACTTCAGTCTTGCCTACACAGCTCCATCTCCCCCATGCTGTGCAGATAGATCCAGGTGCCCTCTCCTGTGCTTCCTGACAACTTCTGAAAGGGGGGGAGGAGGGAGGGAATTCCTTCTCTGCTACATGCTGAGCTGCTTTGTATTGCGGAGGAAAAGTCAGACCAGACAATAGCTTTTGTCTTGCTGTGGTCTGCACACCTTTAAACAATCAGTGGAGCAAATGAGTGGCTATTAGTTTTAGTGCCTATCAGCTTCACAGAAGAAGGAGCGAGAGACTGTGGGCGGAGTCTGCCGCCCGTGCAGCTGACGATGAAGCTAGGAGGAGTGACAGAGAGCAAAAGCCTGCCACTGGGTCTGCTGATGACGGGGAGGAGTAGGAGAAGGTGGCACTAACTAGGAAGAAGTATAGAGATACTGACTGAGCTGCCGCGGGGAGTGAGAGCCGCCGCTTTTTGTACACAGACATTTGTACATGCCGCGCTGCTGCTACTGTACAGCAAGAGGGCGCAGTACAGCAAATATCGGCAAAAATCGACACTTTGGCGATCACGGAATCGTCACTTCCGTGATCGCGATTTCGATACAAAAACGATAAATCGTTCAGGCCTATAAGGAGTTAATTTTTTGTGTAAAACTAGTTTGTGTGTAAAAAATGCTTAGGGTGTAGTTTTACCATTTGGCCACAAGATGGCAATGGTAACTTTTTGTTTCATGCGACCTGCAAGCGTCCGGAAGGACGCTTGCAGGAAGTAGAAAGAGGCTGGGAGTTTGTTATTGCTCACAATGATCGCACTGCTCAGCCGAGCGGCAGCGGATCATTGCGGGGCTTAGATCAACGAACGGGAATGGATTTTCCCGTTCGTTGATCTCTGGGCGAGCGGGCGGCGGCGTGTTTACTAGCGGCAGGCGGCGTGTTTACAAGCGGAAGCGCGGGCAGCGGCGGGAGTGCGCAAAGTACGGATTTCTCCGTCCCTGGGGGTTAAAGGATGGAAAAAGGGACGGAAAAATCCGTACGGGCGGGGGTAAAGTGGTTAAACATGTCAGATCATGGCTGTCAACATCCACAACCAGAAAGACACCCTTCATATAAACATTTGGTAATTCTTTTGTGCACTTTTTTTTGTAATTTTTTGTTTTATGTAGCTACCTGAGTGGTAGCTACATGAAACACCACTAGAGGGCGCATGTGTCCCTTTAGTCCGATCGCCGCCAACAACAGCAAACAGGAGATTGCGTATAGAACGCGATCTCCTGTTTGGCTTCTCCTGTCGCCATGGCTACGATCGGAATGACGTCATGGACGTCAGCAGACGTCCTGACGCACACGATCCAGCCCTTTGCGCTGCCCGGGAGTGATTGGTCCAGGTTGCGCAGGGCTCTGGCGGGGGCCCCTCTTCTGCCGCTGCATGCGCCCGATCGCCGTGCGTTGGTGCCGATCAAGCTGTACGAGTGGCTAGCAAACTGCTAGCTGCACATACAGCACTTTACAGAATGAAAATCGCCCCACCAGGGGCTGAGATATCCTCCGCGGCGGCTTACCCCGTGTCCAGCACGGGGTTACCGCTAAGGAGGTTAAAGGATACTCGAAGTGACATGATGAGATAGACATGGGTATGCACAGTGCCAAGCACACAAATAACTATGCTGTGTTCCTTTTTTCCCTTTCTCGGCCTGAAAGAGTTAAATATCAGGTAAGTGGCTGACTTAGCCCTGACTCAGACAGGAAGTGACTACAGTGTGACCCTCACTGATAAGAAATTCCAACTATAAAAAACTTTCCTGGCACAAAATGGCTTCTGAGAGCAAAAGAGATAAAAAGGGGAATTTCTTATCAGTGAGGGTCACACTGTAGTCACTTCCTGTCTGAGTCAGGACTGAGTCAGCCACTTGCATACCTGATATTTAACTCTTTCAGGCAGAGAAAGAAAAAAAAAGGAACACAGCAGTTATTTGTGTGCTAGGCACTGTACATACTCATGTCACTTCGGGTATCCTTTAATACTGCTGTGTAAAAACTGTTGTATTGCCATTACTGGCAATGACTATCTGAAAATATCCCATCTTTTTTTGTCACAGAAGACAAATGTATATCGGAAGAAAATTAATGATCATAATTCAAACTTTTCATTTGTGGTCAACTGAAAGAAAAGTTTGGGATACTGAGGCTGGGCACACAATAGACGTGAGGACAACTCTCCGAGCTACATACACACTAGATTTTTCACACCAATAGATCATAATGGTTCTAAATGAAAATGTAAAGAAATTACAGGTGTTATGGCTAACTACATTATTAAGGTCATCATGCTGGATCCCCAATGACCAATGCTTCTTCTAGAATTTTCTCTCACAGCAGGCAATGTCCAGCTTATCCTCACTTCAGAAAAAACAGGCCAAGTAGAGTACAAGTAAGCCGTCACTTGAAATGACCAAGGCCTGGAACTCAGAGCGTTTAGGGAGCGCTTTCAATCGCTAGAGAATGCTGTATTTTCCAGACTTGTTTTCTCTCATCAAACAGCCTTTGGTAAATTGACGCCTATAAATGCCTGCGTAAAACAGGTTTATTGCATAATAGTGAGGTGCGCGTACGGGTCAGATACATATGGTGGAGAAATTACATGTGTACTAGAGGTAAATACCAGCTGTGTGTGTGTGTGTGTGTGTGTGTGTGTGTGTGTGTGTGTGTGTGTGTGTGTGTGTGTGTGTGTGTGTGTGTGTGTGTGTGTGTGTGTGTGTGTGTGTGTGTGTGTGTGTGTGTGTGTGTGTGTGTGTGTGTGTGTGTGTGTGTGTGTGTGTGTGAAAAAAAAGCGGACTATAGAAACTAACAGATCTGGCATGGATGCTACAGTATTAAGCTACATAATCAAGAGCCGAACAGGTTGATAATTTGGACAACACTGCATGGCTACAAGTAAGGGAAAAGCGTTAACAGACGAGGCGTGGCAGACTACGGTATCAGGCTTTGATGTCACTAAAGATGCAGCATGCAGAATCTTTATGCAATGTAGGGAGACACCAGCATACTAGGTGTCAAGGCTGAATGTTGTGTAGCATGCCTGAAAATAAGAAATCATCCATGAGGAACTATATGGAACATAATGTAAGCTTAGCCGTATTTAGCTCATATTTTGTTAGCCGTAACAATGTCATGTTTATCAGGGCTGTGGAATCGGAACAAAAATCACCCAACTCAGTTTATTAACCACTGACTCCAACTACCCAAAATTGGTTTGGCTCCGACTCCAGTCTTCAGCCCTTGCAGGGCTATGGAGTGGGTACAAATAGCATCTGACTCAGTTTATGAAACCTCCGACTCCGGGTACCCACAGCCCTGGTTGCATACACTGTACTTGTACCATGCAACTAACATTTTATTTTATTTTTTTTGACTAGGAAAAAATTATACTGCATTTGGCAAAATCAAAGGCCTGAAGTGCGGAGGAGGTACAGTGTGAGACCGGATAGAAGAGGTAAGGAGAAAATTATATTTTATTCTGCCAAGTGTGAACAGGGCATCACTGCCTATACTGGAGTAGAAGTGGTGAGCGACTGGAGGATCCAGCACTGGTTGGTTTGAAGGCAGCAGGGTGCAATAGACTGATCAAGCAATTCTATCTGAAAGTTTTTGGTATTTCAGGGTTCCCCTTAACTGCCATGTTTAATGGTTCCTCTTAAAAGGGAACTTGATATGGAAAGAAAAAAAATCCACACACATACCTGGGGTTTCCTCCAGCCCCCTCCGGCCTGATCGCTCCCTCGATGGCGCTGTCCCCCGGCTCATGGATCCTCCATAAGAGCTCAAGGTATCTTTGGTCAGTCGGGGCTTATTGCGCATGCGCCAGACCCGCTGTGCTTCAGTCACCGGGGAGCTCTCTGTGCCTGCACAGTACTACTCCGAGGGGCATCGCAAGCCGCACTGCGCCGACTGACTGAACAGAATGGGAGCCCTTACGGAAGAGCCAGGAGGCGGAGGATGGCGCCGAGGGAGCGATCCAGCCTGGACGGGACTGAAGGAAGTCCCAGGTATGTATGTTTTTTTCCCTCTCAGGTACACTTTAAAGTGGACCTCCGGACTAAAAATCTACTCAGCAGGACTGAAAAGGCTTGGTGCATCTTTAACAGTTTCACAGCATCAGAAATTTGTTTTTCTTACCAAAGCATCATTTCAGCTGCATTTTAGCTAAGCTCCACCCATCAAAGAAAACTGTCCGGGCTTTTTTTCCCTGATGCTTTGCAAACCATGATGGGATTTCCTATGTTATTCACGTTGCCTAGCAACTGGGAGGGTTGATCAGCACACAGGACAGTTGTAACTGTCTCATGCGCCGTCACCTCCTTTCAACCAAAAAGGTGTCTGCCCTCATGAAATCAAACATTTGCCTGTTCTTTTAAAACAGGGTGGGTAAGAGATTATATTACCTATTTTAATTAACATAACTAATGTAACTTAAAGAGAAGCTCTGACCAAGAATTGAACTTTATCCCAATCAGTACCCCCTTTTACATGTGAAACCTATTCCTTTTCACAAACATACCATCAGGGGGCGCTGTATGACTGATATTGTGGTGAAACCCCTCCCACAAGAAGCTCTGAGTACCGAGGTACTTCTGGCAGTTTCCTGTCTGTGAACCCTGTTACATTGTGGTAAATAGCTGTTTACAGCTGTTTCCAACGACCAAAACAGCAAGCAGCACCTACATCACTTGCCAGCAGTAAAAATGTCCCCATGTAATAAATGTCAGAATATAAATCAAGGAATTAAAATATTTTACAATGGGCAAACCCTGACTAAATCATTTATACATAATTGTAAAAATGAAGCACTTTTTTTTATTACATTATTTTCACTGGAGTTCCTCATTAAAAAGAGTAACTGTTAGCCCCCAAAGTGAAATTTAAATCTCTACAGAAATGTTTTATTTAGTATTAAAGTGATCCAAAAAGCCAATGCAGAACTTAAAAATTAATATAATTATGTTACTATGTAGCCTTTTGCCTAAGCTAATGACGCAAAGCCGCATATCTGATACTGATGAGCATGCAGAGCATGCCTATGTCTGCCCGACCCCCCTCTCTCCCCCAGGACCAGGTGCCGATCTATTCGCACCACAAACAGCTGACCGCTCTGACAGGGAGAGAGAGCGGCAGCACTTCCAGCGCAGCCACGCAGAGCAGCCGTCGCCGAGTCACATGTGAGACATGTGAGAGAGATGCACGGTGGCGGCTGCTCTGCCGTGGCTGCGCTGGAAGTGCTGCCGCTCTCTCTCCCTGTCAGAGCGGTCAGCTGTTTGTGGTGCGAATAGATCGGCACCTAGTCCTGGGGGGGGAGAGGGGGGGGGGGTCGGGCAGACATAGGCATGCTCTGCATGCTCATCAGTATCAGATATGCGGCTTTGCGTCATTAGCTTAGGCAAAAGGCTACATAGTAACATAATTATATTAATTTTTAAGTTCTGCATTGGCTTTTTGGATCACTTTAATACTAAATAAAACATTGCTGTAGAGATTTAAATTTCACTTTGGGGGCTAACAGTTACTCTTTAAAGGGGTTCTTTCGCGAAAAAAGTAGGCAGTTAAAAAAATGTGACAGATGACAGGTTTTGGGCCAGTCCATCTTTTTAAGGGGGATTCTCAGGGCTTTCTTTGTTTTCAACAGCATTTCCTTACAAGCAGTTTAACTACCAAAATAGCAAGATACCAGCCGGCCTCCCTAATCACTTGCACACTATTATGTCAGTTAGATTTTGCAACTGTTGTTCAGGAAATGCTGTTGAAAACAAAGAAAGCCCTGAGAATCCCCCTGGCCCAAAACCTGCCATCTGTCACATTTTTTAACTGTCTACTGTTTTCGCAAAATAACTCCTTTAGGCAGGGAACACACTTGCAGGGCCGTTTTCCGCGTGCGTTTCCGCGGCATGTACTGCCATGCAATGTGCGGGAAAAAGCAGAAAACTGAGTTTAGAAAACGCAGAGAAAACCGCAAACGCGCACAAACGCATGCGGCACAGCGTTTCCTGCGCTAGGCTATTCATTTCAATAGCCTCTAAAATCGTGCGCGTTTTGCCATTCGCGGCAAAACGCGCAAAATGCATGTAGTGTGTTCCCTGCCTGTAGGACAGTATGTTTCTTTAGGCTGCAATTCCTGTTTAACTGCCATTTTTTCAACGGTTCCTCCTAACTGCTATTTTTTACTCATTGATTGTAGAAATCTTGAGTTGGAAAAATATTTTCATAGTCTTTCTTAGCTTTGTAGGCATTAACCCATTCAGGTTCCGTCGTTTTCACGTGAGAAATGTTCACCTCCCATTCATTAGCCTATAACTTTATCACTACTTATCACAATGCACTGATCTATATCTTGTTTTTTCCGCCACCAATTAGGCTTTCTTTGGGGGGTACATTTTGCTAAGAGCCACTTTACTGTAAATGCATTTTAACAGGAAGAATAAGAAAAAATGGAAAAAAATCATTATTTCTCAGTTTTCAGCCATTATAGTTTTAAAATAATACATGCCTCCATAATTAAAACTCACGTATTGTATTTGCCTATATGTCCCGGTTATAACACTGTTAAAATTATGTCACTATCACAATGTATGGCGACAATATTTTATTTGGAAATAAAGGTGCATTTTTTCCGTTTTGCATCTATCACTATTTACAAGTTTAAAATAAAAAAAAATAGAAATATTTCATCTTTACATTGATATTTAAAAAGTTTAGACCCTTAGGTAAATATTTACATGTTTTTTTTTTTATTGTAAACATTTTATTTGGGTAGTTTTGGGAGGGTGGGAGGTAAACAATAGATTTATAATGTAAATGTGTGTTAATTTTAAATTATTTTTTTTTACAGGTGTAGTATTACTTTTTGGCCACAAGATGGCGGCCACGAGTTTGTTTACATGACGTCACTCTAAGCGTAACACACGCTTAGAGTGGCGCATCAGGAAGGGAACGGCCAGAAAAGGCGCAGCTTTTGAGAGAAGCTGTCGCTTTTTCAGCGGGGGAGAGGAATCAATGATCGGGCTCCGTAGCCCGATACATTGATTCCCTGGCTACCGAATCCGCGGCCGGGAGTGCGCGATCGGCCGCGGGAGCGCGCATGGTTCCTGGACGTAGAAACTACGTCCAGGAACCAAAATAGGTTAATTAGCTTCATGCTAAAATCCTTAGTTGCTCAGATGAACCCATGCCTGTTGAGCGAAAGCCCAAAATTTGGAATGCATGGGAATTTATCAAGATCTGAAACGTCAACAGGTGACAACTAATGGTTATTAGAGACAACTAAGCACCTTTTTGACAAAATATATACAGTGGGATGCGAAGGTTTGGGCAACCTTGTTAATCGTTATGATTTTCCTGTATAAATCATTCATTGTTATGATAAAAAAATGTCAGCTAAATATATCATGTAGGAGACACATTTGAGAAGTGAAATGAAGTTTATTGGAGTTACAGAAAGTGCACAATAATGGTTTTAACAAAATTAGGCAGGTGCATAAATGTGGGCACGGTTGTCATTTTCTTGATTCCAAAACCATTAGAACTAATTATTGGAACGCAAATTGGCTTGGTAAGCTCAGTGACCCCTGCCCTACATACACAGGTGAATGCAATTATGAGAAAGTATTTAAGGGGGCCAATTGTACGTTTCACACTTTTTAATTTTCTCTGAAGAGTAGCAACATGGGGGTCTCAAAACATGGTTTAGGGGAAGGATACAGAAAGCTGTCTCAGACATTTAAGCTGTTTGTTTCCACAGTTAGGAACATATTGAGGAAATGGAAAACCACAGGTTCAGTTCAAGTTAAGGCTTGAAGTGGCAGACCAAGAAAAATCTCGGAAAAACAGAAGCGACGAATTGTGAGAACAGTCAGTCAACCCAAAAACCAGCACCAAAGACCTACATCATCCTGCTGCAGATGGAGTCACTGTGCATCATTCAACAATTCGGCGCACTTCACACAAGGAGATGCTGTATGTAGAGGAAGTCTTTTCTCCGCCAACAGCACAAACAGAGCCACTTGAGGTATGCTAAAGCACATGCCAGTTGAAAAAGCACAAGCCAATTTCATTTTGGAATAAGGTGCTGTGGACTGCTGAAACTAAAATGGAGTTATTTGGGCATAAAAAAGGGGCGCTATTCATGGAGGAAAAAGAACAGCATTCCAAGAAAAATACCTGCTCCCTACAGTAAAATATGTTGGTGGTTCCATCAAGCTGTAGGGCTGTGTGGCCAGTGCAAGGGACTGGGATTCATGTCAAAGTTGAGGGACGCATGGATTCCACTCAGTATCAGCAGATTCTGGAGACCAATGTCCAGCAAGCAGTGACAAAGCAGAAGCTACGCAGGGGCTGGATCTGTCAACAAGACAACTACCCAAAACACTGCTCAAAATACACTAAGGCATTCATGCAGGGGAACAAGTACAACAATCTGGAATGGCCATCTCAGTCCCCAGACCTGAATGCAATTGAAAATCTGTGGTGTGAGTTAAATAGAGCTGTCCATTCTCGGAAGCCATCAAACCTGAATGAACTAGAGATGTTTTGTAAAGTGGAATGATCCAAAATACCTTCAACCAGACTCTCATTGGAGCCCACAGGAAGCATTTAGAGGCTGTGATTTCTGCAAAAGGAGGATCTACTAAATATTGATTTTATTTCTTTTTTGTGGTGCCCAAATGTATGCACCTGCCTAATTGTTTAAACAATTATTGCATTTTCTGTAAATTCAATAAACTTCATTTCATTTCTCAAAAATCACTGTGTAGGTCTCCTATAAGATCTATCTAACTGACTGTTTTATCATAAAAGCCAACGATGGTTACAGGAAAATCATGACAGCTAACAAGGTTGCCCAAACTTTCGCATCCCACTGTAAAACAAACATCCCCTTAAATTAAACACAAAACATACTCATCTATGGAGAGGAAAGCTCTGGATCCTATAAAGCCTTCCTGCTCCTCTCAGAGTCCTCGTTCCAGCACTTTCACCTCCTCTGCATGCATTCTACCAACTAGCCAAACACACCTTTGAGGATCCCTGGAATTCTTTAGGAAGCACTCGCATCGCCAAGTGCTTCCAAAAACAGACGGCTGTGTACTGAATGCATGAGCTCACACTCGAGCAGTATGGAACCAACCATCTTTAGAACACGAGTTCTACAAACACATTCAGAGGGGTCCCGGAGACTACAAATTCTTACCGAGGACAGCGAGCCACGACAGGGAAGGCTGCCCTTACAAAAAAAAAAAAAAAAAAAAAAAAAAAAAACTACAAGGAGACACGAGCTGCAGAACACAAATGGAGGAAATCCCACCACAACCACGATTTCCTTGGATACAAGACCAAGTTTCAGACGTACCATACTGCCCTCGCTAATCGCAAACAGAAATACTTCACTCGCTTGATCGCTACCCAAGCCTCCAACCCATGTCGTATTTTTGCACCTTCAATGCCCTATTCAACCCCACACCTCCCACCCAAACCTCCACCCTCTCAGCCACTGACCTATTAAACTACTTTATCAACAAAATTACAACCATCTGGAGGGATATTTCTCTCCGCCACTCCAATGCCCCCTCCTGCTCACCCCATCCTACACCTGCCTCCCCCCCCCCCCCTTACCGCCATCACTCCAGTCACGGTGGAGGAAGTCAACCAGGTGCTGGCAACTTCACTTGCCACTTCCTGCCCCCTAGATCCACTCCGCCCACATTTTTCTGATCTGCCCCCTGTCCTCACCCACCTGTTCAACCTCTCCTCCACCGGCATCTTCTCCTCCGTATTCAAACAGGCCACTGTGCTTCCCCTGCTGAAGAAACCTTCACTTGACCCTGCACTGCCATCCAATCTCCCTCCTCCCTTTTTCCTCAAAAATTCTTGAACGCCTGGCCCACCAACGCCTGACCAACCTTTTCAATTCCAACTCCCTTCTCAATCCCCTGCAATCTGGTTTTCGTACAGCCCATTCTACAGAAACAGCCCTCACCAAAGTGGTAAACGACCTTGCCCTTGCCAAAGGTAACTACTCCATCCTGCTCCTCCTGGACCTCTCCTCGGCATTTGACACTGTTGCCCACTCCCTCCTCGTCCACTCCCTGCAGCTAATGGGCATTCAGGACCTAGCCTTAGCATGGATCTCCTCCTACCTCTCCAAACACTCCTTCACAACATTCTTCAATGGCTCCTCATTCACTCCTACACACCTCTCAGTTGGTGATCCTCAAGGTTCCGTCTTAGGACCACTACTGGTTTCTCTATACTGCCTCAGTTGGCAAAATCATCTCCTCCATGGACTTAAATTACCACCTGTATGCCGATGACACACAGATATATCTCCACACCCCGGATCTCTCCTCCTCGACCATGGACAAAGGTCTCCGCCTGCCTCACATCCATTTCCTCCTGGATGGCCGCCAGGTTCCTGAAGCTTAATTTGGACAAGACTGAGCTTCTGATATATCCGCCCCGCACAGCTGCACCCCTCCCATATCTACACATCACTATCGAAAAGACTACCATCCGCCCTACCTCCCAAGCCCGCTGTCTATGTGTTACCCTGGACTCTGCACTTTCCTTTACACCCCACATCCAAAGTATTGCCTGATCCTGCAACTTCCACCTCCGCAACATCTCCAAGATCCGCTCCTACCTGCCCCCTGACACCGCTAAACTCCTCATCCACGCCCTTATCTCCTACCTAGACTACTGCAATTCTCTTTTGTCTGGCCTCCCCTCTAACCTTACTGCCCCACTTCAATCGATAATGAATGTGGCAGCCAGTCTGATACATTCTTCTCAACACAGCGCCTCTACAACTCCGCTCTGCAAAGCCCTACACACTGGCTCCCCATCAGTTTTAGGATAAATCTCAAAATCCTGTGCTTGGCCTACAAATCCATGCACAAGACCTGCCAAACCTAAATCTCTGATCTGGTCCACAGGCACATACAAGCCCTCAAGACTCATCTTTTCATGCTTGCATACCACCCTACACCAGCACCATAATATGTTCTGTTAGACACCCTCAACAGATGCACCTATTGTCTCCACCCCAACCTTTAGATTTTAAGCCTCTGGCAGGGCCCTCCTCCCTAGTGTTTCCAGCTTGATTATGCAATATTACTGTCAATCACCCCTCTTGTGGACTAGAACCAGGGCTGTGGAGTCAGTACAGAAATATTCAGACTCCAACTCAGACTCCTCAGTTTATGAAACCACCAACTCCGACTCCGGGTACCCAAAATGGCTCCAACTCCACAGCCCAGACTAGAACAGTCTATTTTGACCTATGACACTGTGCTGTTATCAAATCATATGCATGATCTTGTTTTGTTGAGAGTTTCCTGCATGCCCTACCTTGTATGTTAACCCATTTATTTATTGTGCAGCGCTGCGTAACATGTTGGCACTTTATAAAGACAATAAATAATATTATATAGGATCCAGACGCCTCCGTCTTCATAGGTGAGCATGTGACCTTTTTTTTACCCACCACAAGGGAGGTACGTAAATAGAGCAGGACATATTGGGGAGGGGCTGATCCCTTCCTCTCCCCCTTGTCTTTACGTGGTCCATCTTCTCCAGGAAGGCCCGCGGGTGATGCAGTTTCAAGCTCCCACGACGATACACATCCCCGATTGCAGTAATGCATGCTGGGAGATGTAGTCCTTTAATATACGGGAAATGTACTCACATTACAAGACTACATCTCCCAGCATGCATTGCAGCGGCTCGAAACATGCAACACTTCAAACCAGTGCGGAGAAGACAAGAGGAGGAGCACATACAGATGAGGGGCTAGGGAGCAGCTCCCCAAAGGCGAGTAATGCCTGTCACCCCACTCTGGCCAACTCTTGAAGAGTGTATGGCGCTGTATGACTGATATTGTGGTGAAACCCCTCCCACAAGGAACTCTTGAGTATGTACTCCTGGCAGTTTCCTGTCTGTGAACCTTGTTGCATTGTGGGAAATAGCTGTTTACAGCTGTTTCCAACTGCCAAAAAAGCATGCAGCAGCTATATCATCTGCCAACAGTAACAATGTCACCATGTAATAAATGTCAGAATGTAAATCAGGGATTTAAATGATTTTACAATGGGCAAACACTGACTAAATCATTTATACATCATTATTTGTATGTTCTCTCCGTGTCTGCGTGGGATTCCTCCGGGCACTCCGGTTTCCTCCCACATTCCAAAAACATACGGATAAGTTAATTGGCTGCCCTTAAATTGGCCCTAGACTACAGTACTTACACTACATAATATAGACATATGGCAATGGTAGGGATTAGATTGTGAGCTCCTTTGAGGGACAGTTAGTGACAAGACAAAATATATATATATATATATATATATATATATATATATATATATATATATATATATATATATATATATATATATATATATATATATATATATATATATATATATATACATACACACTGTACAGCGCTGCGTAATATGTCGGCGCTATATAAATACTAAATAATAATAATTATTGTAAAAATTAAGCACTTTTTTTATTACATTATTTTCACTGGAGGAGTTCCTCTTTAAGAGCCTCCCTTAGAAGATACGTTGTACATGGTTTGTTTAAAAAAAAAGTGCTCAGATCTTGTCAAAAAAGGTGCTCGGAGTCTTTAAAAAAAAACAAAAAAAAAAACACCTATTGGGTATGGAACGGTATCCAAACTTTTGTAGATGCCTCAGTTTATTATTATTTGAGGGGGTTTGTTAGCATTCACAATATAAAATGAACAGTTCATTAATATTTACAAATATTTTGTTAGTATTTGTAATAGTTTACTGCAGTAGTTACTGTATTACTTTCACTTGAACTATTATCAAATTTGGCAAAAAGTACCCAAACTCTCCACACTAATGTACACTTGGGAGGATAATAGACTCTCGTAATGTATGGAAATAAATGATGGTAGGGTGTCAGTGTCAATATGTGTCAGTAGTGGACAAATAGAGCTTATAAGCCTGGCAAACCCAGTAACTACTACGACATTTCTAAGAACCAGCACCATTAACAATGAGGAAATAAAATAGGTTGGGTTCACACCGACAGTGCAGAAAACTCTTCACGCCATTTTTGGTACATTTTGGGCTCTATTCATAAAAGGTTACCGCAAGTTTTCCGCTCAAAACAGCGGATTTTCCCATCCATTTAGCAAAGCGGGCGTTCATAAAAGCTGTTCCCGCATGAAAATCTACAATCCCCCAGCAGAGCGAGAAATTTCCGCCTTCTCCAGTGTTTTTCTAGATTTATCTAGAAAAAAGTAACAAAATGGCCATTCATAAAGTTTAGAGGAAGCGGTATGTGGACGGGAAATACCGCTTCCTCTGATTTTGCGGAGTACATACAAGTGAATCAATGGGACAGACCTCCCAGAGAGAGCAGTGCACGGAGGGACTCTGCCGGCTGAAGTGTTTCCGCATGCCTTCCGACAGCTTACCGCCAGCTTTCAGCGGGAGATCTCCGCTCTTGCATCGCAGCTGGCAAGATTTTTTTGAATGACCACCCAGAAGTGTAAAATACCGCTGCGGTATTTTACCTCTACGAGTATTTACGCCACAAGTATTTTATGAATAGAGCCCTATGTGTTATACAAAAATAGAAGTATTTTGCTACAGTAGTGCCACTTTTTTATTGCATGCCTAAATCGCATTCAGGCCCCATTCACACTAGAGCGTTTTGCCGGGGAGATTTCGGCAAAACGCTCAAGCGCTAGCACTTTTTAAAGTGCTAGTGCTATAATACCCTATGGGCCCGTTCTTAGGCGATTTGCGTTAATCGCCAGCGATTAACGCAAATCGCCGAACGTCAACATTTTCAGATTTCCTGGCGATTGAGTTTCAGTGCTATAGAAGCGCTAAATGCAATTGCGGGGAAATAAATAAATATCGCTGCAGTGTCCAGTGATTTTTCCACGTTAAATCGCGGAAAAATCACTCCTGCAAAGCCGCTCTAACGCTATAACATGCTGCACTCTAGATTGACGTGCAGCGTTACAATGTAACGCAACGTGGGCACTGTGAACAGCCCATTGCAGTTACATTGCTGTGCGTTGGGGAGCGTTACAGGCTGTACTAACGTGCGCCTGTAACGTCTCACTGTGAAAGCAGCCTAAGGGCACTGGCTATCAGGAAGATAAAATTATACATACACAAATATACTAAAATATTAACCAAGCCAAATAAGCAAAAAGGGACAGCGTAGATCTATAGAGGCGGCCTGAAAGATGAGCTTAGTTCGGTAACCAGGGGGGCTAGTATACAGTGTTGGGGGTTACAAAGGAGCAGGGGGCTGGTATACAGTGATGGGGTTACATAGGAGATATAGGGGGGCTGGTATACAGTGATGGGATTACACAGGAGATATAGGGCAACTGGTATACAGTGAAGGGGTTACACAGGAGATATAGGGCAGCTGGTATACAGTGATGGGGTTACACAGGAGATATAGGGCAGCTGGTATACAGTGATGGGGTTACACAGGAGATATAGGGCAGCTGGTATACAGTGATGGGGTTACATAGGAGCAGGGGGACTGGCATACAGTGATGGGGTTACATAGGTACACAGTGATGGTAATTACATTGGATATGTAGGGAGTGGGCTGGTATACAGTGACAGGTTACATAGGAGATATGGGGGTTAGTATGCAGTGATGGGGATTACATAGGAGCTATGTAAGGGGGGGGGGCTGGCATACAGTGATGGGTTACATAGGTATACAGTGATGGTAATTACATAGGATATGTAGGGAGTGGGCTGGTATACAGTGATGGGTTACATAGGAGATATGGGGGTTAGTATGCAGTGATGGGGATTACATAGGAGCTATGTAAGGGGGGGGGGGGCTGGCATACAGTGATGGATTACATAGGTATACAGTGATGGTAATTACATAGGATATGTAGGGAGTGGGCTGGTATACAGTGATGGGTTACATAGGAGATATGGGGGTTAGTATGCAGTGATAGGGATTACATAGGAGCTATGTAGGGGGGGGGGGGGGGGGGCTGGCATACAGTGATGGGTTACATAGGAGATATGGGGGTTAGTATACAGTGATCGGGATACATAGGAGATATGTAGGGAGGGCTGGCATACAGTGATGGGGTTACATAGGAGATATGGGGGGTTAGAATACAGTGATGCAGATTACATGGGAGATAAGTAGGAGGAGGGGGGGGGCTGGCATACAGTGATGGGTTACATAGGAGATATGGGGGACCGGTATACAGTGATGGGGATTACATAGGCAATATGGAGATATAGGGGGGCTGGTATACAGTGATGGATTACATGGGAGATATGGGAGGCCGGTATACAGTGATGGGGATTACATAGGCGATATGGAGATATAGGAGGGCTGGTATACAGTAATGGGTTATATAGGAGATATGGGGGGTATGTATTACAGTGATGGGGATTACACAGAAAATATGGGGGGGCCGGTATACAGTGATGGGTAACATAGGAGATATGTAGGCGGGGGGCTTGCATATAGTGATGGATTACATAGGAAATATAAGGGGCCAGTAAACAGTGATGGGTTACATAGGAAATATGGGGGGCCAGTATACAGCGATGGGTTACATAGGAGATATGGGGGGCCGGTATACAGTGATGGGTTACATAGGAAATATGGGGGGCCGGTATACAGTGATGGGTTACATAGGAGATATGGGGGGCCGGTATACAGTGATGGGTTACATAGGAAATATGGGGGGCCAGTATACAGCGATGGGTTACATAGGAGATATGGGGGGCCGGTATACAGTGATGGGGTGCGGCATGCACAGAGCAGAGATACTGACTCTCGAAGGCCTGCAGGAAGAGCTCGTGGTCCTGGCGGATGTGCTCCATCTTGGCCCTCTTGATAGGCGCTGCTCCCGCGGGCGGTGCTCCGGAGTTGGCGGGTGCTCCGTGTTTCTGAGGCGCCATAGCCGGGTAGGTGGGAATCCAGGGGGGGTCACACACACCCGGTGTACACCCGGCTGCACCGCGCGCTCTCTGCTCTTCTCTCAATGGCCGCCAGCCTCCCCCTGCTTGTCGCTCATTGGCCGGGCTGCCCGTCCCTCACTTCCCCCTGTGACGTCAACCGCGCGCCCGCGCTACGCTTCAAACTCCAACCGCGGGAAGAGGACGGCGCAGGGCATGCTGGGAGCGTGGGGGGCGGAGCCAGGCTATCGTGTCCATCGTATTTTGGTTGCACGGTTCTTCTCTTCTGCATTTAACCTGTCGCTTGTGTTCTTTAGCACACCGTCTGAATTACTGACTACTAACGTCTCCCTTTCACGGCACTGCCTTCTGCCACTAAATGACCACGAGCTCCACCCCTCACTGACTGTAAGCCACTCCCCTTTCTGAGAATTGACCACACCCACTAACTGGCTCATCTCCTTACTGCTGGTAACCTGGTGATTCCACTCACTGGTCTCCAGTATACCTGAGGGCTTCACACTGGTGCTGTGCGACATTTTACCACAGGCTACCGCTAGGACAATGTCTATGGGTTGGGCTCATTCACACTAAGTGCTCTTCTGTCCGCTTTTTTTCAGCACATCATAGTTCACATTGCCTGCGCTGTGCCAGAAGTATCCTATCTAACGCGGGCGCATATCTATATTACCGTGCAGCTTTTGCGGCGGACCGGAAGCCATGTAAGTCTGTGGCGTGTTTTTGAAATTGCCCACTGTAAGTGTTGCGCATGCACGGGAGCATATTTTAGCAGTACGCTTCTGTGCATGTGATCGCAAGTGAGCATCACTTTCTGCTTGACCGGCTGCCATGACGGGGATTACTGTGTAATAATCCCGGAAGGTCTGTTTTATGCGGTGCGGTTCCCGCTACGGCCAGCCAATCACTGCGCCAATCCGCAGTGTAAAGCTGGCCTTTGGCAGGGGTCACACTTACCGGCTTTCGTACGGGTTTTCTGCACAGAAAAACTGACTTCAACTGAGAACTTATGTTAATCAATGAGCTAGGTCACACTTTAATGCAGATTTCGCATGCAGAAAAAAACTGACATCTTGCGCAATTTGTCAGTTTTCTCTATAAATTACATTAGCTGTTGTAAGGTAGAGGTCACATTTGTCTTTCAGTTTTCTGAAAAGTGTAGAAACTGAAAGACAAGTGTGACCCCTGCCTTAGGGATTGCTGGACACTAACAACTCAGTTTCCTTGACCAACCCTCCCACTCACCAACAGCTCCACCTTTTCATTAGCCACCAGTTCCCCCCATAATTGATGAGGCATCAGCACTTTATCTCTTAGAGCAACAGTTCTCCCCCTTGCTTGACAACCACAGATAGCCCGCCAATGGCTTGTCTCCTCACTGCCCGCCAAATTTTTTCCTACATTGCTGTCATCTACCCACCGTACCTCTTTCTGGCCATTGGCACTTCCACCTTCTTACAGCTTTTTTTTACAAGCATCTCCTCCCCACTGATCATTAAAGATTTCTGACTTTTAGCTCTTCTTTCACACTGACCACTAACTGCTCTAACTCACTGATTACCGTTTCCATGTTCTACCACTAATTACCAGCAAAATCTATGGGTCAGCACAACTCTTATCGCACCTATCCAGTAATCACCAGTGCCTTATTCTGACTATGACTCTTTTTTTTACTGATCGCTAGCATCCTTCACTGACTTTGACATCATCCCACTGATTTCCAGCATTAACTGTTAGACCATGGGTCTCAAACTCAATTTACCTGGGGGCCGCAGGAGGCAAAGTCAGGATGAGGCTGGGCCGCATAAGGAATTTCACAATCACGGCGCATCGCCGCCTCTGCCCGCCCCTCTCACTCTTCCTTTACAGAGAGGGGCGGGGAGAGGTGGCGATCCGTGCGGTGATTGACGTCAGGAAGGGCAGAGCTGAAGCTGAAAGCTCTGCCCCTTCCAGGAAATGCTGGCGGATTGCCCCCCGGGCGATTTGGGGGCTCTGCAGCCCTCGTTTAGCGGCGGGGATGCAGCGGATTACTTGGGAGCACTGAAGCGAACTATAAGGAAGCTTTTGCCGGCGAGGGCCACAAAATATTGTATCGAGGGCCGCAAATGGCCCGCGGGCCGCGAGTTTGAGACCCCTGTGTTAGACCCTTCTTCTCACCAGTACTCTCAGCTGTCTGTCACACCCCTCCACTGACTAACAGAACTATGAAATTAGAAAGATATATAAATGACCTCACTGCGCTCTCCACAAAATAGTGATCTGGATTGTAGCCGCCTCACAAACCAGGTGGATCTATCGTTTAAGCTGACATCCAGCAGGCACCACCCGAATGATGACAGGCCATTCTCCGGGATAATGCTTTGCGCATATCAAGGCTTGTATACTTGGCTGCACACTTGGCCTCCCAGGGCACTAATGGCTAGCAAGATCCCGCACCATGGACAGCACAAGTTCAGCAAACTCGATCACTTCCTGGAGGGATGACATTGCGACCTTTCTTAATGGAACTAGCAGTTGTCTTTTACAATTCCATAAAGTACAGTGTGATAAGACTAGCTCTGTGGTGCCCCCCTCCTACAGTTGTCACCCCATGCATCTGCTTAGTTTGCCTATGCCTAAAATCAGCTCTGCTTCCTCTTATCACATCCTTCCACTAATAACCAGCACCTTCTACTGAATGTCAAAACTCTTCACTGCGCACCAACGCCGCTGACCATTGCACATTCTTCCATTGTCCAACAAACTCTGCTGTCCATAATACCCCTTCACTTGTCACATGGTCATTATCTCAACCTTCATTAAGGTGCCCATACACTCGTCAGATTGGCAGCAGATAGATAAGAAATACATCTGATGATCTATCTGATGCGTTTTTAGAACATTTTTTACCAGGATAGAATTCCAATAGATTTCAGTTTGAAATCTATTGAAATTCGATCTGATGGCATTTTTTTGCCATCAGATTTCCATTAAGGCCAATGCAAACTGATAAGCAATCTCATCAGATCGACCTAAATTTTCCACCCTGCCAGTTCGATGGAAATCCATCGAAATCGGCCGTCGATCGGTCGATTGGCCAACCGATTTGCAAACGATCAATCGGGATCGATCGGTCGGCCAGAAAATCGGCTAAGTGTATGGGCCCCTTTAATCTCAATTGTCAATCATTATCTCAACCTTCTTTCATCTCACCTGTCAATCATTATCTCAACCTTCATTCATCTCACTTGTCAATCATTATCTCAACCTTCATTCATCTCACTTGTCAATCATTATCCCAACCTTCATTCATCTCACCTCTCAATCATTATCTCAACCTTCTTTCATCTCACTTCTCAATCATTATCCCAACCTTCATTCATCTCACCTCTCAATCATTATCTCAACCTTCATTCATCTCACCTCTCAATCATCATCTCAACCTTCATTCATCTCACTTGTCAATCATTATCTCAACCTCCATTCATCTCACTTGTCAATCATTATCCCAACCTTCATTCATCTCACCTCTCAATCATTATCCCAACCTTCATTCATATCACTTCTCAATCATTATCACAACCTTCATTCATCTCACTTGTCAATCATTATCTCAACCTCCATTCATCTCACTTCTCAATCATTATCCCAACCTTCATTCATATCACTTCTCAATCATTATCCCAACCTTCATTCATCTCACTTGCCAATCATTATCCCAACCTCCATTCATCTCACCTCTCAATCATTATCTCAACCTTCATTCATCTCACTTGTCAATCATTATCTCAACCTTCATTCATCTCACCTCTCAATCATTATCCCAACCTTCATTCATCTCACTTCTCAATCATTATCACAACCTTCATTCATCTCACTTGTCAATCATTATCTCAACCTCCATTCATCTCACTTGTCAATCATTATCCCAACCTTCATTCATCTCACCTCTCAATCATTATCTCAACCTTCATTCATCTCACTTCTCAATCATTATCCCAACCTTCATTCATCTCACCTCTCAATCATTATCCCAACCTTCATTCATATCACTTCTCAATCATTATCACAACCTTCATTCATCTCACTTGTCAATCATTATCCCAACCTTCATTCATCTCACTTGTCAATCATTATCTCAACCTTCTTTCATCTCACTTCTCAATCATTATCTCAACCTTCATTCATCTCACCTCTCAATCATCTCAACCTCCATTCATCTCACCTTCTCAATCATTATCCCAACCTTCATTCATCACACCTCTCAATCATTATCCCAACCTTCATTCATCTCACCTCTCAATCATTATCCCAACCTTCATTCATCTCACCTCTCAATCATTATCTCAACCTTCATTCTTCTCACCTCTCAATCATTATCCCAACCTTCATTCATCTCACCTCTCAATCATCTCAACCTCCATTCATTTCACTTGTCAATCATTATCCCAACCTTCATTCATCTCACTTCTCAATCATTATCACAACCTTCATTCATCTCACTTGTCAATCATTATCTCAACCTTCATTCATCTCACTTGTCAATCATTATCTCAACCTCCATTCATCTCACTTGTCAATCATTATCCCAACCTTCATTCATCTCACCTCTCAATCATTATCTCAACCTTCATTCATCTCACTTCTCAATCATTATCCCAACCTTCATTCATCTCACCTCTCAATCATTATCTCAACCTTCTTTCATCTTACTTCTCAATCATTATCACAACCTTCATTCATCTCACTTGTCAATCATTATCTCAACCTTCATTCATCTCACTTGTCAATCATTATCTCAACCTTCATTCATCTCACCTCTCAATCATTATCCCAACCTTCATTCATCTCACCTCTCAATCATTATCCCAACCTTCATTCATATCACTTCTCAATTATTATCCCAACCTTCATTCATCTCACCTCTCAATCATTATCTCAACCTTCTTTCATCTTACTTCTCAATCATTATCACAACCTTCATTCATCTCACTTGTCAATCATTATCTCAACCTTCATTCATCTCACTTGTCAATCATTATCTCAACCTCCATTCATCTCACTTGTCAATCATTATCCCAACCTTCATTCATCTCACCTCTCAATCATTATCTCAACCTTCATTCATCTCACTTCTCAATCATTATCCCAACCTTCATTCATCTCACCTCTCAATCATTATCTCAACCTTCTTTCATCTTACTTCTCAATCATTATCACAACCTTCATTCATCTCACTTGTCAATCATTATCTCAACCTTCATTCACTTCTCAATTATTATCCCAACCTTCATTCATCTCACTTGTCAATCATTATCTCAACCTCCATTCATCTCACTTCTCAATCATTATCTCAACCTTCATTCATCTCACTTGTCAATCATTATCTCAACCTTCATTCATCTCACCTCTCAATCATTATCTCAACCTTCATTCATCTCACCTCTCAATCATTATCTCAACCTTCATTCATCTCACTTCTCAATCATTATCTCAACCTTCTTTCATCTCACTTGTCAATCATTATCCCAACCTCCATTCATCTCACCTTCTCAATCATTATCCCAACCTTCATTCATCACACCTCTCAATCATTATCCCAACCTTCATTCATCTCACCTCTCAATCATTATCCCAACCTTCATTCATCTCACCTCTCAATCATTATCTCAACCTTCATTCTTCTCACCTCTCAATCATTATCCCAACCTTCATTCATCTCACCTCTCAATCATCTCTACCTCCATTCATCCACTCCATTCATTCCACCCTGCCAGTTCGATGGAAATCCATCGAAATCGGCCGTCGATCGGTCGATTGGCCAACCGATTTGCAAACGATCAATCGGGATCGATCGGTCGGCCAGAAAATCGGCTAAGTGTATGGGCCCCTTTAATCTCAATTGTCAATCATTATCTCAACCTTCTTTCATCTCACCTGTCAATCATTATCTCAACCTTCATTCATCTCACTTGTCAATCATTATCTCAACCTTCATTCATCTCACTTGTCAATCATTATCCCAACCTTCATTCATCTCACCTCTCAATCATTATCTCAACCTTCTTTCATCTCACTTCTCAATCATTATCCCAACCTTCATTTATCTCACCTCTCAATCATTATCTCAACCTTCATTCATCTCACCTCTCAATCATCATCTCAACCTTCATTCATCTCACTTGTCAATCATTATCTCAACCTCCATTCATCTCACTTGTCAATCATTATCTCAACCTCCATTCATCTCACTTCTCAATCATTATCTCAACCTTCATTCATCTCACTTGTCAATCATTATCACAACCTTCATTCATCTCACTTGTCAATCATTATCTCAACCTCCATTCATCTCACTTCTCAATCATTATCCCAACCTTCATTCATATCACTTCTCAATCATTATCCCAACCTTCATTCATCTCACTTGTCAATCATTATCCCAACCTCCATTCATCTCACCTCTCAATCATTATCTCAACCTTCATTCATCTCACTTGTCAATCATTATCTCAACCTTCATTCATCTCACCTCTCAATCATTATCCCAACCTTCATTCATCTCACCTCTCAATCATTATCTCAACCTTCATTCTTCTCACCTCTCAATCATTATCCCAACCTTCATTCATCTCACCTCTCAATCATCTCTACCTCCATTCATCTCACCTCTCAATCATTATCTCAACCTTCATTCATCTCACTTCTCAATCATTATCCCAACCTTCATTCATCTCACCTCTCAATCATTATCCCAACCTTCATTCATATCACTTCTCAATCATTATCACAACCTTCATTCATCTCACTTGTCAATCATTATCCCAACCTTCATTCATCTCACTTGTCAATCATTATCTCAACCTTCTTTCATCTCACTTCTCAATCATTATCTCAACCTTCATTCATCTCACCTCTCAATCATCTCAACCTCCATTCATCTCACCTTCTCAATCATTATCCCAACCTTCATTCATCACACCTCTCAATCATTATCCCAACCTTCATTCATCTCACCTCTCAATCATTATCCCAACCTTCATTCATCTCACCTCTCAATCATTATCTCAACCTTCATTCTTCTCACCTCTCAATCATTATCCCAACCTTCATTCATCTCACCTCTCAATCATCTCAACCTCCATTCATTTCACTTGTCAATCATTATCCCAACCTTCATTCATCTCACCTCTCAATCATTATCCCAACCTTCATTCATCTCACTTCTCAATCATTATCACAACCTTCATTCATCTCACTTGTCAATCATTATCTCAACCTTCATTCATCTCACTTGTCAATCATTATCTCAACCTCCATTCATCTCACTTGTCAATCATTATCCCAACCTTCATTCATCTCACCTCTCAATCATTATCTCAACCTTCATTCATCTCACTTCTCAATCATTATCCCAACCTTCATTCATCTCACCTCTCAATCATTATCTCAACCTTCTTTCATCTTACTTCTCAATCATTATCACAACCTTCATTCATCTCACTTGTCAATCATTATCTCAACCTTCATTCATCTCACTTGTCAATCATTATCTCAACCTTCATTCATCTCACCTCTCAATCATTATCCCAACCTTCATTCATCTCACCTCTCAATCATTATCCCAACCTTCATTCATATCACTTCTCAATTATTATCCCAACCTTCATTCATCTCACCTCTCAATCATTATCTCAACCTTCTTTCATCTTACTTCTCAATCATTATCACAACCTTCATTCATCTCACTTGTCAATCATTATCTCAACCTTCATTCATCTCACTTGTCAATCATTATCTCAACCTCCATTCATCTCACTTGTCAATCATTATCCCAACCTTCATTCATCTCACCTCTCAATCATTATCTCAACCTTCATTCATCTCACTTCTCAATCATTATCCCAACCTTCATTCATCTCACCTCTCAATCATTATCTCAACCTTCTTTCATCTTACTTCTCAATCATTATCACAACCTTCATTCATCTCACTTGTCAATCATTATCTCAACCTTCATTCATCTCACTTGTCAATCATTATCTCAACCTTCATTCATCTCACCTCTCAATCATTATCCCAACCTTCATTCATCTCACCTCTCAATCATTATCCCAACCTTCATTCATATCACTTCTCAATTATTATCCCAACCTTCATTCATCTCACTTGTCAATCATTATCTCAACCTCCATTCATCTCACTTCTCAATCATTATCTCAACCTTCATTCATCTCACTTGTCAATCATTATCTCAACCTTCATTCATCTCACCTCTCAATCATTATCTCAACCTTCATTCATCTCACCTCTCAATCATTATCTCAACCTTCATTCATCTCACTTCTCAATCATTATCTCAACCTTCTTTCATCTCACTTGTCAATCATTATCCCAACCTCCATTCATCTCACCTTCTCAATCATTATCCCAACCTTCATTCATCACACCTCTCAATCATTATCCCAACCTTCATTCATCTCACCTCTCAATCATTATCCCAACCTTCATTCATCTCACCTCTCAATCATTATCTCAACCTTCATTCTTCTCACCTCTCAATCATTATCCCAACCTTCATTCATCTCACCTCTCAATCATCTCTACCTCCATTCATCTCACCTTCTCAATCATTATCCCAACCTTCATTCATCACACCTCTCAATCATTATCCCAACCTTCATTCATCTCACCTCTCAATCATTATCCCAACCTTCATTCATCTCACCTCTCAATCATCTCAACCTCCATTCATTTCACTTGTCAATCATTATCCCAACCTTAATTCTTCTCACCTCTCAATCATTATCCCAACCTTCATTCATCTCACCTCTCAATCATTATCCCAACCTTCATTCATCTCACTTCTCAATCATTATCCCAACCTTCATTCATCTCACCTCTCAATCATTATCTCAACCTTCATTCATCTCACCTCTTAATCATTATCCCAACCTTCATTTATCTCACTTGTCAATCATTATCACAACTTTCATTCATCTCACTTGTCAATCATTATCTCAACCTTCATTCATCTCACTTCTCAATCATTATCCCAACCTTCATTCATCTCACTTCTCAATCATTATCCCAACCTTCATTCATCTCACTTCTCAATCATTATCCCAACCTTCATTCATCTCACTTGTCAATCATTACCCCAACCTTCATTCATCTCACCTCTCAATCATTATCCCAACCTTCATTCATCTCACCTCTCAATCATTATCCCAACCTTCATTCATCTCACCTCTCAATCATTATCCCAACCTTCATTCATCTCACTTGTCAATCATTATCTCAACCTTCATTCATCTCACTTCTCAATCATTATCCCAACCTTCATTCATCTCACTTCTCAATCATTATCCCAACCTTCATTCATCTCACTTGTCAATCATTATCTCAACCTTCATTCATCTCACTTCTCAATCATTATCTCAACCTTCATTCATCTCACTTCTCAATCATTATCACAACCTTCATTCATCTCACTTGTCAATCATTATCCCAACCTTCATTCATCTCACCTCTTAATCATTATCTCAACCTTCATTCATCTCACTTCTCAATCATTATCCCAACCTTCATTCATCTCACTTGTCAATCATTATCTCAACCTTCATTCATCACTTCTCAATCATTATCCCAACCTTCATTCATCTCACTTGTCAATCATTATCCCAACCTTCATTCATCTCACTTGTCAATCATTATCCCAACCTTCATTCATCTCACTTGTCAATCATCATCCCAACCTTCATTCATCTCACTTGTCAATCATTATCTCATCCTTCATTCATCTCACCTCTCAATCATTATCTCAACCTTCATTCTTCTCACCTCTCAATCATTATCTCAACCTTAATTCATCTCACTTGTCAATCATCATCTCAACCTCCATTCATCTCACTTGTCAATCATTATCTCAACCTTCATTCATCTCACTTGTCAATCATCTTGCCCATCAGTCATCTCTTCTGTTAATCAAAACTTCAGATGTGAATGGTGACTAATTCATCTCACTTATTCATTTTACCTGTCTCTGAAAACTGTGATTGTTTTCATGACAACTTTCCCTGTCAGTCAGCGCTGCCTTGCTCCATCTGTGTTAGGCTTTGTTCACACGAGCTGAGAATGGACATTTTTTTGTCTGTTCTCTTCTCGTCACAAAACAGTGAAAGGCTCCAATTTATAAACACTTCTGTGCAGTCCTCAATAATCCTGGACAGGCAGATGCGTTCCCCATATAGCCTATGGGGGTAACGCATCTGCCCTGGTCTCCAGCCAGACCATCAGAGCTGACACTACACTGGCCGAACAGTGGGAAGCGAGCTTTACCAGTATACCACCAACCTGTCCCTGGCATTGTATGCAAATGAGGGGGAGCTGCCCGCAGATGTACCAACATTGATGGGTTTGGCTTTTCCAGGTGAAGTTTTGTTACCTGAGTGGTACTATCTGTGATTATGCTGTATGTATTGTCCGGTCTCTTTATTAGTTATGTATGAATTTGGGGAGTTTACAATAATCAAGACTTCTCACAAGCTTCACCCCTCCTCTTCTTTAAAGAGAACCCGAGGTGTGTTTAAAGAATGTTATCTGCATACAGAGTCTGGATCTGCCTATACAGCCCAGCCTCTGTTGCTATCCCAAACCCCACTAAGGTCCCCCTGCACTCTGCAATCCCTCATAAATCACAGCCGTGCTGTGAGGCTGTGTTTACATCTGTAGAGTCAGTCTCAGCTGCTCCCCCGCCTCCTGCATAGCTCCGGTCCCTGCCCCCGTCCCTTCCCACCAATCAGCAGGGAGGGAAGGGATGCAGGCAGGGACTGGAGTTCTGCAGGAGGCGGGGAGAGCAGCAGACTGACACTATAGAGATAAACACAGCCAGCTCTGACAAGCTGTTTGTCAGCAGCGTGGCTGTGATTTATGAGGGATTGCAGAGTGCAGGGGGACCTTAGGGGGGTTTGAGATAGCAACAGAGGCTGGGCTGTATAGGCAGATCCAGCCTCTGTATGCAGATAATATTCTTCAAACCCACCTCGGGTTCTCTTTAAACGTGCCCTCAAAATTCACTTTTTCAAACAAGCATATGCTCTAACTTCGGCCATTCCGCCTTCGACCTCTGATCAAGTGGTACGCCTTGCTAGAAAAAAACACACTGAATACTGTATACTACCCCACCTCTTGCCCCCCTCGCACCCCACTGCCTTAGATTGTAAGCTCCCAAGGATATGGCTCTCTCACCCTTTTCTGTCTTGGAAATTATAATTCATTTTGTATCTTGCAATCTGTTGTTGTTGTTATTATTATTTACTATGTATATAGAGCCGACATCTTATACATTTTATTCATCATGTTACATTTGTCACTTATTACCAATTCTATATTTTGTACCAGTATCCATATTTGGTGTATACCACTCTCTATATTATTATGTACCCCATGTGTGTTTTTGTTACTTTGTACAGCATCATGGAATATTTACAAATTAATAATAATAAGAAGAGTGTAAAAGTGATGAGTGGATTTGGGTTCAACTACTTACTGTTCCAGAAATGGAGATGAGGATATTTTGTGGGTTCATAGCCTTTTCCTGTTTAATATTTTTATTATTTTCCAGGTAATCCACCCTTGTCTTTTCCATCTTCTTATTACTGGTGGGAATGAGATCCTTTAAAGAGCAGACCTGGTTGAAAGGTAACATTGAAACCATACATTTCTAATTGTATTAACTGAATTAGAGCATGATTTATAAAACCGTGTTTAAAAGCACAGGTATTTGTCGCGTGCATAATCCATGGTGGCACTTACTAACCTCCTGTGTGTGACCCATGGTCTTACCACGAGGCGCCCTTAAAGAGGAGCTGTTAGGTATAAGGTCTCAGAGAAAATAAACACATATATCAGTAGCTAAATATTGGCTGTACTTACATTACATATGCATTTCACTGTCCACGTTTGGATTTCACAGAATTTGTATATAGTATATGCAGAGATAGATGCTCCTGACAGCTCATGGCAGGCTCCATGTTTTTCTGTCAAATGTGTCGTCATGTCCTGCCTGCTTCCTGATCACAGATAAGCTCCTACTTGAACAACACAGTGTGCAGTGAATATTAATGAGCCATGTGGCTAGGAACAATAGCTGACTATTGCAGAGTACTCTGCCCCGAGATTTATCAGTGCTACACACTGGACTGATTACAAGCTTCTGTAACGTCTTATTAGCAGCCGAGGGGAGGGCCCCAGAATGCTTTGCAGTTTAGTATGCGGCTTGCGTCTTTATGGGTCTATAACAGACTTGCTGATAAGCACACATCAAAGGTAACTGAGATTTTTATCTTCACTAATGGCTTTTGAGCTTCCTTCTAAACTGTTTAACACAGGAGAATAGAGGTTTAAATTAGCTTCTGCAGCCTGACAGTTACTCTTTAAAGAGGAACTCCAGTGAAAATAATGTAATAAAAAAGTGCTTCATTTTCTACAATAATTATGTATAAATGATTTAGTCAGTATTTGCTCATTGTAAAATCTTTCCTCTCCCCGATTTACATTCTGACATGTATTACATGGTGACATTGTTACTGTGGGCAGGTTATGTAGCTGCTCCTAGCTGTTTTGGCTGTTAGAGACAGCTGTAAACGGCTAATTCCTGTCTGTGAACATTGTTACATTGTGGCAGTTTGCCCAGAGCTCCGCGGTCCTCAGAGCTTCTTGTGGGAGGGGTTTCACCACAATATCAGTCAAACAGCGCCCCCTGATGGTCTGTTCGTGAAAAGCAATATATTTCTCATGTAAAAGGGGTTATCAGCTACTGATTGGGATAAAGTTATATTCTTGGTTGGAGTTCCTCTTTAACAGCAGGACTTGCATTGCAGATAAGAATGCCAGAAAGTAGCAGGGGCTGCCAGATCACCCCTAGAATGGAAGCCAGGCCTGCCATAGCCAGCTGCAGAATCCAAACACCACAAACATTGCTAATTCAGGGACATGCATGTCTACTGACTACCATCGAATTAAATGACAAAACAAAACAATGTAAACAAAAATCTTCCTTCCCACAATTGAATGAAGGTAAATTATGGCATTGTACCTTTATGTATCTGTTGTCTTGCATTTTTCTGCAGAAGTCGTTGAAAGTATCAATATCGCCAGACTTCCTGTGTTAGGAATATGGCAACAGGAGTGGGTTCCTATAACTGTACACCTTCCATTGTCACCTGATGGCCAACAGGACTACTAACTGACATCAGCCATCAGGATTGAGGGTTGTCAGCTGGATATTAGCAGTCACCAGCGAGGATACCAGTTTCCTGGCAGCCCTGCTGATCTATTTGACTGCAGTAGTGTCTGGATAACACCAGAAACATAAATTAATCTAATCTTGTCAGAAAAACCTGATCTGCTGCATGCTTTTTCAGGGTCTATAGCTAAAAGATTGAGAGGCAAAGGATCAGCAGGGCAGCCAGGCAACTGGTATTGCTTAAAGGATACCCCAACTGAAATGTGACATAATGAGATAGACATGTGTATGTACAGTGCCTAGCACACAAGTAACTATGCTGCGTTCCTTTTTTTCTTTCTCTGCCTGAAAGAGTTAAATATCAGGTATGTAAGTGGCTGACTCAGTCCTGACTCAGACAGGAAGTGACTACAGTGTGACCCTCACTGATAAGAAATTCCCCTTTTTTACCTCTTTCTTGCTCTCAGAAGCCATTTTCTGCTAGGAAAGTGTTTTATAGTTGGAATTTCTTTTCAGTGAGGGTCACACTGTAGTCACTTCCTGTCTGAGTCAGGACTGAGTCAGCCACTTACATACCTGATATTTAACTCTTTCAGGCAGAGAAAGAAAAAAAGGAACACAGCCTAGTTATTTGTGTGCTAGGCACTGTACATACACATGTCTATCTCATTATGTCACATTTCAGTTGTGGTATCCTTTAAAAGGAAATAAATATGGCAACCTCTATATTCCTCTCCCTTCGTTTATCCTTTAAATGCTTCCAGGGTTGGAGCTGTCTTGATTGGGTGTGACAAGGCATTCCAAAAGGTAGGGACAGCATGACAGAAAGCTCTGGTTCCAAAGGTTTGTCGTTGCACTCTAGGGGTGATAAAGTTATTTGATCCTTTTGAACTGAGGTGTGACATAGTTGCAACAAATCCTTTAGGTATCTGGGACCTAGGTCATGTGGGGTTTGAATGTTAGCATGCCAATTTTTAAAAGGATTCTCCATTGTATGGGTAGCCAGTGTAGTGACAAAGGATTGGTGTTGTGGCAATGGTGGGGTTGGCTCGTTAGCCTTGTGAAAGCATTCTGTACTAACTGCTGGCGGTGCAGGTCTTTATTTGGAAGGCCTGCATAGAGAGTATTTCAGAAGTCCAGCCATGATGTGATGAAAGTGTGCACTAGGGTTGGAAGATAATCTAAAGGAATGAGGTGCTTCATTTTGCAACATTCCTTATAGGTGAAAAAAAGGAATGTTTCACAACAGCTGAAATTTGATTCCTGAAGTTAAATTCCACATCAATCAGTAAACCCAAGCTGTGCCCATTGGAGGTAGTAAAGTCTGAGTTCCCCACCCTCAGTCTGCCCTCAGAGGCGCTTGGTTATCATTTAGACCTGTTTTTGCTCCAAATATTGCCTGAGGAAGCAGAACTGAACCTGCAAAACGCGCTGCACTGTGGAATAATTGTGCAATAATTGAATAAAATTGTTGACTAATCAACATACCGGTAATCTGTGTTTACTTTGCGGAGGTGAGTCCACGACTACCTCCTCTCTTAAATTGCTTTTAACAGATTTTATCCCTTATTGGCTCCTCTGTTCAAACTATCAGTCCATTTAGGGATCTGTAAAGGAAGAATTGAGCTTTATTAGGAAATGGCATGCTTATCTATTAATTGTATTTATAAAGCGTCAACATATTAGGCCGTGCTGGACATCAGTTACAGACAATATTTAGGAGTGACATACAGCGATAAGACAATACAGGAATACATGCAAACCAGATCACGCAGCACGGTATGAGTATAAGATAATGCTTGAATGGGAGCATGGAGATTAGGCAAGTCGAGTTCACTGAAGTGTTCACTCAGATCCATAGGATGAGTGTACGGTAATGGAGGTGCTTGAACAAGACTTACAATCCAGAGGGAGAGGTAGGGACATGAAAGGTAGGGGACCAGAGTTCAGCTATGGGTTTAGAGCACCAGTGAGGGGGAAGGGGGGAGGCTAGCGTGAAAAGATGAGTTTTGAGGGCCTTCTTGAAGATGTTGAAGGAGGGGGCAACCCAAATGGGGGGAGGTAGGCAGTTCCATAGTGTTGGGGCATCTCTTGAGAAGTCCTGGAAGCGTGCATGGGACTGGGTGATGCTGGGGGCGGTCAGGTGAGGTTCATTGGAAGAGCGGAGTGAGCAGCTAGGTGTGTACCTCTGAGTAAGATCGGAAATGTAGGTTGGGCAGGTTTTGTGGACAGATTTGTAGGTCAGACACAGTATCTTGATTCTGATTCTGGACTGGATAGGAAGCCAGTGGAGGGATTCACAGAGGGGAGCTGCCATGGTGATGTGATGGGAGCAGTGGATAATTCTGGCTGCCGCATTCATGATGGACTGCAGTGGGGCAATTCGGGTGATAGGGAGACCAGACAGCAGGGCGTTGCAGTAGTCCAGGTGGGAAATTAAAAGTAAAAACCTTAAAAGCAAGTGAGCACATGGGGGTTGATGCTCTGCTTTATGCTCTCTGAGTAATAGTAGTAGTAGGGTTTCATATGCTGGTAAGATGTTTACTGTCACTTTTTTATATTATGTTGTGCTGGGAAGATTGTTTTAAATGCCACAGTTCTCTTTAGCTTATAACTAATGGTGCATGTAGTCAGCCCAGTCACGTTTGAACTCGGGATTTACGATGCCTCCTCATCACCAGAGTTAGTTTTATGTTATGTTTTGAGATACTGTTGATCTATTTAGCCCAGATGCCTGTGAAAGCCTCCTGAAGTGGCAATTAAATCTAATTACATTTATTTATGTCTTCTAAATAATGTTTTTCCTCTGTATGTCAGTATATATAAGCTGTGTTTTTTAAATGTTGTCAATACATGCAGGAACCAAGTCTGACGAAGGCTTATTATTAGCCGAAAGCTTACTGTTTATTTATCTCTAATGCTAGGTACACACTATGGAGATTTTTCTGTCAGATTTACTGTCGGATTGATTATTTCCAACATGTCCGGTCTGATTTCCGATCAATTTTTGAGCATTTTCTGATCCATTTTCCGGCCAAACATTTTCCGATCGATTTCTCACTGTTCGCTCCTACTGGAAAGTGATCGGGAAATGCTTGGTAATCGATTGGAAATCAGACATGTTGGAAGTAATCGATCTGACAGTAAATCTGTCCGAAAATCTCATAGTGTGTACCTAGCGATTAGTTAGCCAATAAATGGTATCATCCTGATTCAAAGCTTCTTGTTTTCTGAGTAATAAAACCGGGAATATGTGGCATCATTTTAACTGAAAAAAGAATATATTTTATCGCAGTGGCATTTGCCATGTGAATCATTAGGAAGGGTGAAAGCTAAGAAAAAGTGTAGGTTCTGCATTTACCCACTTTTTCCTTTAAAATGCCAAGAAAACAGTGCTTTGAAAAGGTTAAATAAAAAATAGACTGGGTGTCCTGAGGCGGCGTGGTTAACACGTGAAACAGCTGTCGACACAGGTGGCCTCACCCCCTCCCGAACGCCTAATGCCGATCGGCGTTGGGAGGGTGGAAGCCCGAGGACCGTGTAACATGGTTTGGCGTGACGTCCTGGGGCGGGGTTTTGCTGGAGATCGCGCTGTTGTGCGTGCATCCACTCCGTCACCAGTCTCCCAGCAGCTAGGAGGCTGTTAGACGACGGCATCTATTTACACTGTACCGATCAGCGCTGTACTGGGGACTGCCGTGCCATCAGCTGTCCCCTGGGGAGGCACAAGACGGATCAGCTCTCATAGGCTGATCCCTATGACAGCCGATCGCTGTCATTGGCTGGCAGGGGTAGGGAGGGAGGGACAAAAAAGAAAATTAAAAAAATGGACAAATATATTAAAAATAAAAGGACAAATAAATAAGCAAAAACAAAAAACAAACATTACAGCAGCGATCTGAGCCTACCAACAGAAATCTCTGTTAATGTGCAGAAAAGAGGGGGGGGGGGGGGGTTCATATGTGTGCTGTGTTGTATGGCTCAGCAGCGAGCTCTTACAGCTGCAGAGCCTTAAATTGTAAAAAACAGCCTGGCCACTAGGTGGGTGTAAGCCTGTGGTCCTCAAGTGGTTTCTGTTGTCATTTCTTGCCGTGTTCAAATAATGTGTCTTTGTATCGAGTGCCGGAATCCATTGTCCTGAAAAAATACATAAAATATATATATATATATATATATATATATATATATATATATATATATATATATATATATATATATATACAGTATACCGTATATAGTATCATTTGGTTGGCATTAGGAATGAGCGAGAATGTGAGAGCAGGAAATGCGGGGTTAACGCACCTGGCTTCCACCTGCATTCTGTTGCATTCCATTGGCGTACACTTTCGCATTCAGTACTCATCCCTAGCTGACATGAATAATGAAAAAGTGTTTTCTGTATCAATAGTGACACAGCTGAAATGTCAAAATTGTTTGGAAAACCCCAGGAATGCAAAGTGTCAGTTTAGTGCGAGTATAGAGTCCACTTACTATTGGTGTTATGTGAAGCCTACAATGGAATCTTGTCTTTTCTGCAGCACTCATAATTCATAATTTAACCTCCTTGGCGGTAATCCCGAGCTAGGGTCGGGTTGGAAAACTGCAGCTAAGAGCGGTAATCCCGACCTCTGCTCGGGGTAGCTGCTGGAGGCTGTGTGCAGAGTATGTGCGGGGGATCCGGGCCGCCACTCTTCTTCCTCTCCTCCGGGGCTCTACTTCCTCCTGGTGAGATCGCGGGCTGTCGTCATAATGACAGCCGGCAATTTCACTTTAGAGTTGCAGCGCCACCCGGAGGATGGAGGCATAACTGCAGCGCTAGAGCCAGGGAGGCGAGTGATTGTAAAACTGCTGCAGATCTCCCTAGCAGCATGATTTTTTTCCAGGTTTTAGGGTCCGAAAGGGTGCAAAAAAATTGCACCGCTATTAGACCCTAAAATCCGGAAAGAATCAGAACGCCAAGGGTGTTAAAGACCTCATCATTGATGGTGTAGTGCATTATGGGTTTTGCACTTTGGATAAGGAGACTTGATTGCATGCATTTACCTATTGTAAGAAGGCATAGTATCTGTACTTGGCTGAAATGCAAAATGTCTTGTTGCTGATCCAGGTCCCCAGGGCATCATCACTGGCGGCAGACACAATCACATCTGCAGGGAGTCCTGTGCAGAAACTGGATGAAACATGATACCTGCCAACACAACCATCCCCTCCCTTCCACATACAGCCAGGAGACCATATGAAGAACCGGTAATATCGCTAGTCTCTGTAGGATCACTCTACCTGTTCAGTAGAATCACATTTTACATGGGAAAGCCACGAGGAACAGGCTCATAAAATAATTTCATGCATTTTTGTTACAACAACTTTATTAACAAAACCATTCATAATACGAGTTGTGTTATGCCTAGACTTACCCCAAGTTGTACTAGTCGTACAAAAAGGAATCTGGCCTAGTAGACTCACCATTCATGTTTCTAGATGACATATGGAAACACAGTGCCATGGGCTACAGGGCAGAATTAACTACTGACTTTTGTATGCTGTCCTGCATCAACCCCAGGCATTACAGTGTGCCACAGAAATAGCACTAGTATGTACCATAATAGTATTGTTTTCCATGTAGGCAAACTGGAATTCAGTAACCTGTGATTACTGAGGATGGACAGCTCCGTACTGTGCCTGCACGATCGCCTTCTCTCTTGCGCACTCACGCATGCACAGAATATAGCCACCCATCTTCAGGAGTACTCGGGCTTCCAAAGCCTCCCGCAGCGGCAGATTGGAATCAGGTGACAGCGATGGAACGGAGGGCCCATAATAAGAGTGAGAAGGCTCTATAGGACCTTGAGCCTTCCCTTGCCTTAGGTAAGTACACAGTATTTTTTGGACTATAAGATTCTCTTTTTCTCCCCCAAAAGTGGAGGAAATAAAGTCACTGCGTCTTATAGTCCAAATGCAGGGTGTTCCTGACTTGTGAACACCTGCCAATGCCCATTACTTTGCCCATGCAGAGGAGGACACAGGGGGACACAAAGGGGCATAGAGGAGGACACAAAGGGGCAGAGAGGAGGACACAAGGGGGACACGAGATACAAAGGGCATGAGGTACAAAGGGGTATAAGCCACAAGATGCCCCTTCACCATGGATGCATCAGGTTTAGTATATATTATTTCCCCCTGGCTTTTCTCCTCTAAACCTAGGTGCGTCTCATGGTCAGGAGCGTCTTATAGTCCGAAAAATACAGTATCTGTGTTTTGTTTTTGAATTTACGATGGCTATAACAAACACATTGTATGTTTATTCATAGCCTACATCCATGCAGATTTGGAATCCCTTTATTCCTAATCCAGAGTTTTGTTCTCTCCTCCTCACTAGGAATATAATTTGCTTCTGTATCTAGTCTATTGAATTCTGTATGTCCTCCAGCAGGTAACAATACAAACAAGTGGATTGAAATGTACAGATGGCAGCACTGTAAAAGTTTATTGTAGCTGTTGAGGCCAGTAAGCCTGTAGCATGAGGCATCTCCAACTATGTGAACAATACTATTTGTGTGTAAATTGCACTAGATTTTCCGGTTTGATCAACCACTCAAATAATTGCTTAGTGGAAAATCAAATCATATATGGACACCTTAAAGGACAACTGAAGTGAGAGGGATATGGAGGCTGGCGTATTTATCTTTAAAGGAAAGGTCAGAGGGGGAAAAAAAACAAGATCTACTTCTGCGCCTGTGCAGAAAGCTCCAGGCCATGTAAGCACGATTGCACGCGGCTGCATGCTCACACAGGCGCCGAGGATGCCGACCTGGCAAGGGACCCTGGGACACCGGAGCTGTGGCGAGGGGCATATCAGCTGCCAGGGGCTAAAGCAAGCCCCCCGGGTAAGTAGAACTTGCTTTTTTTTTATTTCTGCTCTGATGTGTTCTTTAAGCAATACCAGTTGCCTGGCTGTCCTGCTGATCCTCTCCCTTTTAGCTATAGACCCTGAACAAGCATGCAGCAGATCAGGTGTTTCTGACATTATTGTCAGATCTGACAAGATTAGCTGCATGCTTGTTTCTGGTATTATTTAGTCACTGCTGCAGCCAAATAGATCAGCAGGGCTGCCAGGCAACTGGTATTGTTTAAAAGAAAATAAATGTCAGCCTCCAAATTCTTCTCACTTCAGATGTCCTTTAAAGCTACGTACACATGCTGGATTAAAACTAGTACAAGTAACTTGTCTATATATCTTATCTAAAGTTTAGATAGTTTACACAGCAAATCTGGCTGCAAACAGCTTCAATAGTTTATGGTTATTTATTCCTGTGATACAATGAGGGCAGCCATGTTCTGTTTGTTACAGGCTGAGGGCTGGAGATGCTATAAGCTTGCCTGTGTGTAATGTGACAAATTCAGTCCCCTGTCCTCCTCCCACCTCCCCTCTGCCACTGAAATCTCTGGCTAGTAACCTCCTCCTGCCCAGACTAAGCTCCCATAAGCCCTTTACAGTGCCAAGGCAATGTGAAAAAGCTGTGACAGTATTAGAGGCAGTTGATCAGCAAGACTGCCAGGCATTTTGCATTGTTTAAAAGGAACCAATTATGCCTCCGACCGTATCCTTCTGACTTCAAGCGTTCTTTAACCAGTTCACCCCCAAGGGTTTTTATCCTAACGGACCAGAGCAATTTTCAGTTGTCAGTGCTCCTCCCTTTTATTCCCTAATAACTTTATTACTACTTATAACAAGAAAATGATCTATACCTCGTTTTTTTCGCCACCAATTAGGCTTTCTGTGGATAGTACATTTTGCTAAGAATTTTTTTATTCTAAATGAGTTTTAATGAGAAAAACAGAAAAAAAAGAAGAAAAATCATTATTTCTCAGTTTTCAACCATTATAGTTTTAAAATTAAACATTCTCCTGTGGATAAAACAAACACGTTTTATTTGCCCAGTCGTCCCGATTATTAAACAGTTTAAATTATGTCCCTATCACAATGTATGGCGACAGTATATTATTTTGAAATATAAGTGTTATTTTTCTGTTCTGTTTTTTTTTTTATTCTGGCCATAATTACAAGCCCCTATGTAATAAATTAAAATTAATTTCCCCCCATAAAATATAAATTAACAAAGCTGAGTCCCTAAGGCAACTATTTATTTATTTATTTTTAGCTGATTTTTTTTTTACAAGTGTTTTTTTTTTTTGGGGGGGGGGGGGGGGGGGGAGGGTTGGAAGTGTAATTTTATTAAGATCTGTATGTACTTGAGAATGAATGTATTTTGTAGGTGTAATATACTTTTTGGCCACAAGATGGCGCTAGTGAACACTCATAGGAAATGTTCACTTTTTTTTTTTTCTTCTTCACTTTATTTAATTGTTACATTTCCTGTTATTGTGAATGGACGTAGCCGCTGTTCGCGGTCACGTCCATTCACTCCAGGCACTGCGATTGGGTAGAGGACCGTTCGGTCCTCTTCCCCAATCACCCAGCATGGAAGCCCGACGGTAATGGCGGCGGTAGCGGCGCATACACGGCGGTAGCAGCGGCGGGAACGCGGGACGTATTAAAACGTCATGTTGCTGTTAATAGCGGTAAGCATGACGTTTTAATACGTTAGAATGTCAGTAAATGGTTAAAGGGAAGGTTCAAGCAAAATAAAAAAATGAGTTTCACTTACCTGGGGCTTCTACCAGCCCCATGCAGCCATCCTGTGCCCTCGTAGTCACTCACTGCTGCTCCAGTCCCCCGCTGGCAGCTTGCCGACCTCGGAGGTCGGCGGGCCACATTGCGTACATTTTTACGCATTCCCGCTAGTGCAGGAACATTAACACATACATTTTTACGCATTACTGGTTTAACGCGTAAAAATTTACGCATTGAACCAGTAATGCGTAAAAATGTATGTGTTAATGTTGCTGCACTAGCGGGACTGCGTAAAAATGTACGCAATGCGGCCCGCCGACCTCCGAGGTCGGCAAGCTGCTAGCGGGGGACTGGAGCAGCAGTGAGTGACTGCGAGGGCACAGTATGGCTGCATGGGGCTAGTAGAAGCCCCAGGTAAGTGAAACTCATTTTTTTATTTTGCTTGAACCTTCCCTTTAAAGTCTGTGACAGCCATTGCCGTGCTTCTGACAGGATGACACAGGGTTTGTACACAGAATGTTTTACAGTTCAGTAGCATTTCAGACACAGAACTTACTGCATCCTATTTCACAACATTGGAGATTTGGTTAAATGATTTTGAATTAGTTTATTAAAAGGTAAAAAGATAAGTACATAAATATTTACAGAAAATGACTTCTCAAATAACAGAACAGCCCACAATATGAGATGTGGATTAATAAAACAAAACTTGTCCATCCATCACAGTTCAACCACTTCAGGTTGCTTAGTATTAGTTCATTCCACTTATTTTAGAATCCCTTGGCTTTCTTAGGCGGCATAGTAGCCCATAGCTACAGCATGACCAGCGAAGAGCTTGGAGAGCTACTGATCAGGTCTCTGGACTTGGCCACTAGAAGGAGACAAACGTGGCCAATCAACCAGCACAGAGTGAAGGCCAGCGGCGTATCAATAGATGTTGGAGAGGTTGTGACTACATCAGGGCCCTTGGGCCAGAGGGGCCCCAAAGAGCCCTCCCCCAACTACAGTATTAGCTCTCTATTGGTCATGTGCTCATAATAATCACTTCTATAGACACTTTGAATAGTGGTAATCATTAACAAACTGTTCCCCATCCCCTTCTTGCACCTCTGACACTGTGGTTGCCATTGGCAAGTTTTGGTGCGCTGTATCCATTGTTATGTATAGAGTGCTTTGGGGGCCCCATTGTAAAACTTGCATCGGGGTCCACAGCTCCTCAGCTACGCCGCTGGTGAAGCCATACTGGGTGTAGGCACATATTTTATTTTTATTTGGTGAATATTCTTTTAACGCTTGTTTAGAAAGATGAACAGTTATCGATTGCAAGTTAATAGATTGTTAACTGCCATTAGATGTGCTAACCAGGTGCTAACCAAAATGTGGTCATCCTGGAACTTAAGGGGCCCATACACTGGTCGATTTCAGCCATCCGATAAGAAATCGTTTCAAATCTATCGATCTATTTGCGGACAATTTGGATTTGATCTATCTGACAAGATGGAAAATCTAGGTCGATCTGCTGCTGGTAGCTGATCCATGGCCCATAGAGTTGCATTGGATCTAATAATGGGCCAATCATGCATTTAGATAGATTTCCAATAGATTTCATTCTGAAATCTGTTTCAAGTGTGTGGCACACATCAGATAGATTCCTGTCAGATTCGACTTGACAGGCATCTGAGAGAAATCTATCTGATGGTCGAATCTGCTGCAGATCTATAAGTGTAAAGTTCCTGAGAACTATCTAAAGTGGGTTTTGGGGGATTCCCTAGATGATAAACGAATGCTGTTTGGCGTCAACGCAATCTAGATGTTGCAGGGACTCTGAATATGCAATCAGCTATTCTAAAACTTTGGACTATGATGTTTTTTTTATCTAGAGTGAGGATGAAGATCATTGGGATGGCTTCTGGTGGCCTGCAGGTTTAGGATGGTACTAGTGACAGGGATCTGTTGGATTCATTTAGGCCCCTTTTACAGTAGCACGTAATTGCTGTGTTGTGTTACCCTATTTTGCCGCAAGGGGCTGCAAAAGCAATGAAAGTCTACAGAGACTTTCACATTATTGCAGTCCCGTGCAATGCGCTGGAAGTATTCGAGCCAATGGAAGAACAACAGTGCGTTACTGCGCTTTGCTTGGGGTAATGTAAGTCTATGGGCGAGGCATGTAGTGTAAACGATGGAGCGAGGTGCCGCTGATCCCTCTCTGGTTAGGGGTACTCTCAACCCTGGTTCTGGTGTGCTTGTATTACCAGACTTGTAAACGGCTAAAATTGCCTGCTCATGGCAATTTTACGTGTGTTTATGCCTTGCAATACACAAACTGCAAGTTGTGGAGAAACTCTAACCTGCAGATATGTTTAAAGGAAAGTCTTACAGGATCCTAAACTCCAGCGTTATTCTAACTCGCTGCATGCAGGCTTTGTAGTACAGTCTATGCCCAGTCTCCATTGCAGTTCACACTCATTACAATGTGTGCGCTATGCAACTGGCCACTGTGAATCCAGCCTAAAAGTGTGTACACACGCACTAAGAATGTCGCCCCACAGTGATCAGGACTTGGACAACAGTTGGACTTGGACAACAGTTCCAGGCCAAGTGATGTACAGACGCGTTTCGGGGCTATAGATTCGCAACACGCTCTGTTGCAATGGAGGGTGGAGGAGAGACGGCAGAGCAGCACACAACAGAATGGCCTATAAGGAGAACAATGCTCGGCAGAAATGACCCAGCGCTCCTGATTTCTCAGCAATGCACAAATTAGATTTTCAGCAAAGATGACCCTATAGTGTGTACATGAGGCTTAACAATAGCGGGAGTCGCTGTCAAGTGGGTGAGATATGCAATGTTCAGTACATTCACTCTTTCGAGACAAGGGAAGCGCTATCTGGAGATAAAAAAAATTAAGAGACCTTCTGTCTTCAAATGTACATTCTAGTCCTTCTGGACAGTCTCTGGAGATGAAATATGAAACATCCAGTGTAGATTGGAGAGGCTTTCTGCCTTTATAGGAATAGTGAGAATCAGGTGAAATATGTGATGTACATTCTAGTCCTTCTGGACAGTCTGGAGATGAGATATGAAACATCCATTCTAGAGGGGAGAGGCTTTCTGTCTTCATAGGAATAGTGAGAGTCAGGTGAGATATGTAATATAAATTCTAGTCCTTCTGGACAGTCTCTAGAGATAACATATGAAACAGCCAGTTTAGAGTGGAGTGGCATTCTGTCTTCATAGGAATAGTGAGAGTCAAGTAAAATATGTAATGTACATTCTAGTCCTTCTGGACAGTCTCTGGAGATGAGATATGAAACATCCAGTCTAGAGTGGAGAGGCTTTCTGTCTTCATAGGAATAGTGGGAGTCACTGGAAATGGAATAAGACATGTAATGTTCATTCTAGCCATACTTTCTAGATAAGGACAGTATCTGAAGATGATATATGACCTATTCATTCTAGACTGGAGAGGCTTTCTTTCTTCATAAGACTAGAGGTGGTTGTTGGAAATGGGGTTACATACAAAACGTACCCCTAATCCTTTGGTCTAGATAAGGGGAGTTTAATCTCTTCACATATGGAATGTTCAGTCTAGACTAGAGAGGCTTTAGTGATTTTCAGGGGAACAGGCTCTGTAGACGGGGCGAGTAATGGGACAGCCAGGCCCGCTAAGAGAGAGGGCATCTGCTCTGACTTTGAGATTTGTCCCGATGTTTGTAGTACTGCATTGCCCGATCTCTCTGAACTTTTAGCGCATCGTATTTCCTCTTCATTTCCTCGTTTTCCTCCAGCAGGGTAGCGTAATGTTGCCAGAGCTCTGCGACCTCTGCATTGGTCTCCGGCGGCTTTCGGGCACTAAAAACACAGAATATCAGTAAGGAATAAAGGTGGGCATACACTAGACAATTTTACCAGTTGCTATCCAGCAGACTCGATCAATGATAAAATCTGCTAGAAATCAATGCCGCAAACTATGCCAGATTGATCAAACTAAGTCAGTTTTTATCTGCAAATTCCTTGCTTGATCAGTTGCAGTCTGGCTTCCGGGCAAACCACTCCACAGAAACAGCCCTCACCAAAGTAGCCAATGACCTCACAGCTAAATCCAAAGGCTATTATTCCATACTCATCCTTCTAGATCTGTCATCAGCATTCGACACTGTCGACCACACTCTACTCCTACAGCTACTTTTATCTATAGGAATAAAGGACCTCGCTCTCTCCTGGATATCTTCCTACCTCTCTGGAAGGTCTTTCACTGTTTCTTATTCAGATCAGGCCTCCTCTTCACATCCTCTGTCTGTAGGGGTACCTCAAGGCTCTGTCCTCGGTCCCCTCCTCTTTTCCATCTACATGCACGGTCTTGGTAACTTAATCAACTCATTTGGTTTTAAATACCACCTATATGCAGATGATACACAACTGTACCTCTCGGCCCCAGACCTTAACTCCCTCCTCACACGGATTCCCGACTGCCTGTCCGCTATCTCCTCTTTCATGTCCTCTCGCTTCTTAAAACTTAATATGAATAAAAATGAACTAATAGTCTTTCCACCATCCCTGTCCACCTTTTTGCCTGATATTACAATAAATGTTAACAAAGCACAGTGCTTAGGGGTAATATTTTATTCTTCTCTCTCATTTATTCCTCACATTAACTCCCTGTCATCTCCAACTGAAAAATATAGCACGTATCCGACCTTTTCTCTCTCATGACACAACCAAAATGTTAGTACATGCTCTTATTATATCTCGATTGGACTATTGCAATATATTGCTTGGTGGACTTCCAACTAACAGACTAGCACCGCTCAATTCTGTACTGAACTCTGCTGCTCGACTCATTCATCTCTCCTCTCGCTCTTCCTCTGCTGCTCCTCTCTGTCAAGCTCTTCAATGGCTACCAATTAATGAGAGGATTCAGTTCAGACTCTTAACCCTAATCTACAAAGCTCTCCACAATCTCTCTCCCCTGTACATCTCCTCACTAGTCTCCAGATACCAACCCAACCGCAATCTCAGATCTGCACACGAGCTTCTTTTATCCTCTTCTACAATTACCTCCTCACATTCACGTGTACAAGACTTCTCACGTGCCTCACCCCTCCTCTGGAATGCCCTTCCACAGCACATCCGCCACTCTCCCACCTTTGAAATCTTTAAACGCTCTCTCAAAACCCACCTTTTCCGACAAGCATATTCTCTAGAGTAGGCCATGCACCCACTAAATAACCTAATTACACACTGCCTGTACATATACTGTATACTTCCCCACCTCTTGTTTCCACCCCAATCCTTTAGATTGTAAGCTCGCAAGGGCAGGGCTCTCACCCTTTTGTGTCATGGAATGTTATTAATTTAATTGCTTGTACTCAACATTTATACATTTTAGTCATCATGATAAATTTGCTATTGTAATCAACATTTCTTTCTTTTGTATCAGTGTTTATATTTGATGTATATCATTGTCTGTATCATTATGTATCCCTTGTTTGTTTTCTTACATTGTACAGCGCCACGGAATATGTTGGCGCTTTATAAATAAATAGTAATAATAATAATAATAATAATTGGTAGCAGTGTTGGATTTGGCGGCAACCAGCACAGAGTGTTGGCAGCACTCACCTGTCCCGCCGGCTCATGTCCTCCCATTTTTGGGGGTTTTGCTTCATGCCATGGGGCTTCTCCTCCCTGCTTCTTCTCTCCCTGTCATGTGACAAAAGCTTTAGTTCAAACACTAGAGCTCCGGCGTGTATGGTGCCAGACTTCTAGTGTTTGAGCTTCCAGACTTCTAGTGTTTCAGATTCAACTTTTATCACATGACACAGAGGGAGATGGACGCGGGAGGACACACGGCGGTGGGACAGGTGAGAGGTCTGCTGCTGGGGAGTGCCACATATAGCAGAGACCTGGGTACAGTGTGTGGGTAGCCACTATATCCCTCTCTGAACTGAAGAGAATGGTCTATCAGATGGTCGATCTGGTGGCCATCTATAGTTGCATGGCCACCTTAAAGGTGCGTGCACACATGCGACTATAGTCGTTTGAAACGATCGTTCCCCGATCATTTCAAACGACCATCGTTTAAAAAAAAACATCCAACGATCATTAAGTCAAACGATGGACGAGCTAGATCGTTAAAAACGAAAGATCTGCCTTGGCGGATTTTTTTAAACGACGATCGTTTGCAAAAGTAGTACATCGTTAGAAAACGGTCGTTCGTACTAGGCTTGACATGCGCATTTCGTTATATCTCCATAGAACCTTTCATTTTTATGCGCAAGCGCAACAGTTGCTTTTCGTGATGTAATGTTCGTTCTATGAATGTGTCCTGTGACACGTTAATTGCTACATGATTATACCATAATTGTCATTTTAACAGAGTGTATAGACAGAGTGTATTTTTGTATGTTTTGTCAACGCTATATTATGTAAATGCTCTACCTACAGTATGAAATCTTGTACTGTAATGTAACATACGTAACGTTAGTTTTACAGTGTAACGTACGTGCTATGATGTCACTTCCTGGAATAGTATGTGACGTTGTTCCGGATCGTTCGTTAACAAACGATCAGATCGCTACACACCTTTAAAAGCTAACTTTACTTAGGTCGTTCTTTCGTCAATTAAAAGATCGTTCGTCGTTCACAACGAACGATCGTTGTCATAGTGTGTATGTAGCTTAACCACCCTGGCGTTCTATTAAGATCGCCAGGGCGGCTGCGGGAGGGTTTTTTTTAAATTAAAAAAAAACTATTTTATGCAGCCAACTGAAAGTTGGCTGCATGAAAGCCCACTAGAGGGCGCTCCGAATGCGTTCTTCTGATCGCCTCCGGCGACCAGAAGTAACAAGGAAGGCTGCAATGAGCAGCCTTCCTTGTTTCGCTTACCTCGTCGCCATGGCGACGAGCGGAGTCGTCAGCCGCCTCCGATCCAGCCCTTAGCGCTGGCCGGAACTGTTTGTTCCGGCTACGCTGGGCTCAGGCGGCTGGGGGGACCCTCTTTCGCCGATGCGCCGCGCTGCGGTGGCGATCAGGTAGCACGCGCGGCTGGCAAAGTGCCGGCTGCGTGTGCTGCTTTTTATTTCATGAAAATCGGCCCAGCGGGGCCTGAGCGGCAGCCTCCGGCGGTAATGGACGAGCTGAGCTCGAGCTCGTCCATAACGCCAGGAAGGTTAAGAGTTGGCCTGAGCTGGAGGGTGATCATAGTTGATTGGGAAGTCAGTTGTTGCCTAGCGGCCCTTGTGCATTCATCTGTCCATATCATACCTCAGCTGTGCGATGGTCTGCAGCAGGTTCTTGTTCTCATCATGTAGGGATGTATTTTTCTCCTGAATCTCCTTGTTTTCCAGCGTCAGCAGAGCCACATCATGGAACAGCTGATTATTCTCCTCGTTGGTGTCACTCAGGTTTCTTTCCCTGGAGAGGCAGAACACAGCATACATAAACACGAGGGGATTTCATAAGGTTGCAGCACAAAACTGACTCGGCAAACCTGGACTTTTTAAGCCAGTTCAGCTACATATAATTTGTTTAAAATCTACACCTGAAATAGAACTTTAATGGAATATGGAGGTGAAAATGAACTGATGCGATAAACTATTGTATTTATCCTCCTACTTCTAAAAATTACTTTTTGAGATATCCCCCCAATTTTATTTTTTGTTTAAATCTACTTTTCACATTTTTAATATGTGTGTCTCTGCTCAGTGACACAGTCTTTGCAGTATGCTAGAGCTAAAAGCTATGAACCATTGGCCATTTTTATCTCTTCCCTGCTCTAAGCATTCAGTGGACCAATAAGGATTCTCCCTGGGGAGGAAGGATTCCTATTGGTTTGCATCAGCCTATTAAAAGGATTTTTAATGTGAGCCGCTCTGAGGGGCAGCTGAGTGTCCCCTATACAGCACTGCTCTACATCGCAGCGCTGTACAAATGTAAACAAAGAGGGTTTTTGCCCTTTCGTTTTCTAACACCTTGCTAGCAACGATCGCGGCTAGCAGGCTGATCACGGAGCTCCGCAACTTGGCAGGGAACAATTGCGCATGCTTGCGATCGTTCCCTGCTAATCTCCGCCTCCAGGACTTGACACCTATTGGCGTTAAGCGGTCCTAGGGCTGCCACCTTGCGACCGCCCATTGGCGTTAGGCAGTCGTAAGGTGGTTAAAAAACAATGTGGACATTTCACTCTTTATCTAAAAATGTTATGCAGTCTGTTTACTACTACTGCTACACACACACACACACACACACTACTTTTTATACACACACACACACTACTTTTTATACACACACACACACACTACTTTTTATATACACACACACACACACACACACTACTTTTTATGCACGCACACACACACACACACACACACACACACACACACACACACACACACACACACACACACACACACACACACACACTACTTTTTATACACACACACACACACACACACACACACACTACTTTTTATACACACACACACACACTACTTTTTATACACACACACACACACACACACACTACTTTTTATGCACGCACACACACACACACACACACACACACACACACACACACACACACACACACACACACACACACACACACACACTACTTTTTATACACACACACACACACACACACACTACTTTTTATACACACACACACACACACACTACTTTTTATGCACACACACACACACACACACACACACTACTTTTTATACACACACACACACTACTTTTTATGCACGCACACACACACACACACACGCTCTGCGCACACACACTACTTTCTACACACACACACTACTTTCTACACACACACACACACTGTAAGCGCACACATACTACTTTCTACACACGCGCACACACATACACTCATCTATCAAATACTGTTAGCGGAAGCCGAACTCCCAACCTTGAGTAATCACTCCCTTCTCAACAACAGCTTACATCAGTATAAAGGTGGCCACACACCATAACACATTTTTTAAATATCTGTTCAATTTAAGAATTGCAATCAGTTTTTTTGCCTGATTGTAACATTTCAAAAATATGACCAATGTACCACATACGTATGTTCAATTTTTCCACACACACACACACACACACACACACACACACACACTACTTTTTATACACACACACACACACACTACTTTTTATACACACACACACACACACACACACTACTTTTTATACACACACACACACACACACACACTACTTTTTATGCACGCACACACACACACACACACACACACACACACACACACACACACACACACACTACTTTTTATACACACACACACACACACACACACACACACACACACACACACACACACACACTACTTTTTATACACACACACACACACACACTACTTTTTATACACACACACACACACTACTTTTTATACACACACACACACACACACACACACTACTTTTTATGCACGCACACACACACACACACACACACACACTACTTTTTATACACACACACACACACACTACTTTTTATGCACACACACACACACACACACACACTACTTTTTATACACACACACACACTACTTTTTATGCACGCACACACACACACACACACGCTCTGCGCACACACACTACTTTCTACACACACACACTACTTTCTACACACACACACACACTGTAAGCGCACACATACTACTTTCTACACACGCGCACACACATACACTCATCTATCAAATACTGTTAGCGGAAGCCGAACTCCCAACCTTGAGTAATCACTCCCTTCTCAACAACAGCTTACATCAGTATAAAGGTGGCCACACACCATAACACATTTTTTAAATATCTGTTCAATTTAAGAATTGCAATCAGTTTTTCTGCCTGATTGTAACATTTCAAAAATATGACCAATGTACCACATACGTATGTTCAATTTTTCCCCTATTATGATAAAAATGATTGGAGACTCTGACAAAATTGATAGGGTGTGTATACCCTGGCGTTACAGTAAAATCGCCAGGGTGGCGTGCAAACAGTTTTTTTTCAATTTTTTTTCTTCCTGAATCATTGTAGCTAACTTTCAGTTAGCTACATAATTCACCACTAGAGGGCGCATCTGCCCATCTAGTTCGATCGCCGCCGGCTTTTACAGCAAGCAGAAAATCCCGTTGTAAATAGGATTTTCTGCTTGGCTTCCCTCGTCGCCATGGCGACGATCGGGATGACATCATCCACGTCATGGCGTCGGGTGGTGTCCGATCCAGCCCCATAGCGCCCCCAGGCTGTGCAAGTGGTCTGGGCGGGGGGGGGGGGCTCAATCGCCACTGAGCGGCAGCGATCGAACCCCACACGCAGCTAACTAGCTGCTAGCTGCGTGTATGAAATTTTTTTTTTAGCAAAATTGGCCAACAGGGGCCTGAGATATCCACTGCAGCGGTAATGGACGAGCTGAGCTCGTCATTACCGCTAAGGTGGTTAATAAATTCACAATCCAACACACACCATACAATCTTTAGAAAGATTGAAGAAAAATATCTAGCATTCCGGATCAATTAAAATCGAAGAAAATGGGAAATCCGATCAGATTTTTCAGTTGAATGAAAAAAAAGGTTTAGATTTTTTTCCGGGAGATCCAATCGTTTTTATCGAATTGCCGTAAAATCGGATCATTTTATTGTGTCGTGTGTGGCCACCTTAAGGCAGATTTTACAGTGAATGAATTCCAGAGAAGGGATTAATTAGAAACTACATTCAAATAGTCACAAGTATATCATGAGAAATACAGTGTGCGGCGGACATAATAAATATAAATACAATTGATTTGATTACGATTTTCCTCTTCTTTTCTTTTTAAAGGAAGGAGGAGATTCAATTGAAATCCCACATTTGCTCACAAATAAAAATGCTAGGACCTGCCTTCGCTGAAAGGGGCGGGGGAGAGGCGGAGATCTGCACTGATAGACGCGTGTGAGGCAGGGCTGCAGCTCATAGCCCGGCCTCACACGGAAGCACTCCCCGGAGGTAGCAGGGGGATTTGGGGGGGTAAAGACCCCTCGTTATGCCGCGGGATAGCAGCGTTTTAGCAGGGGCAGACATGCTCCTGCTGAATATAAGCTAAAAAGCCATTTTTAATATGGCTTCAGACTCTCTGTAAGCAATGGCACCTGCCCCTACCCTATGGATATAGGATAACTGTGCTAATTACATTCTCATGCAATCTACACTGCACATAGTTCATGAGCACTGAGACAAAGTCGGGGTGGAGAAACACAACAAAGTTATTGGTAAATACATTAAGTACCACCTGGGCCCCCTATTCTCCAGGACCCCATAGCAGCTGATATGGCTATTGCTCCGCCCCTGACAGGAAGTAGTTATGGCGAATTCTATATCTGCATTTTAAGTGGGCTTGGATGCTTTTCTTTGCATTGAAGAACATCCATGGCTATAATTACTAGGCAATTCCTGGCAATGTTGATCCTATAATTTTATCTGATTACTATCTGGAATTGGGAAGCGAAAGATCAAAGGTATTGGTCTCTCCAATCATCCCGCTCCCATGTGACGTCACACCTGCGCTGCTCCCTCTTCCATCCTACCCCCCCCCCCTCCTACACACACACACACACACACACACACACACACACACACACACACACACGTAGAAACAGAACATGTCTGGAGTCTGGGCAGACTCGGCCCAGCTATGTCACCCAGGGGATTGTGTCCTGATCCCTAATGGGTGACATGCCTTGTGCGTGTGTATGAGGCTTCGGATGGATAATGTGGGTGGAGATTCTAGATGTTAATGCCGATGAAAATTATTTGCAGCTCAGTTGACAATAGGGTGATGACAGAAGGAGAAGAACCTCAGAAAGTCAGTCCTCTTGTTATCCCAGCATAGGAGGTGCAGCCATATTGACTGCTTTCAGAAGTTTCTGGGGCAAAATACAGGACACAACAGAAAGGCATAGATAAAACAATATGATTAAAGGAATACTTAAGTCAAACTTAAAAAATGACTTTTACTCACCTGGGGCATCCCTCAGCCCCCCGAAGCTGGATGGTGCCCTCGCAGCCCCGCTCCGACCGTCCTGTCCCCGCCGGCGGCTACTTCCGGGTTCGGCGACAGCCGCCGACAGGCTGGGAACGCGGCTGATTTTCCGCGTTCCCTGCTGCTATTATCACCCTCTATGCTGCTATATATACGCTATAGCAGCATAGAGGGTGATAATAGCGGCAGGGAACCCGGAAAATCAGCCGCGTTTCCAGCCTGTCGGCAGCTGTCGCCGAACCCGGAAGTAGCCGCCGGCGGGGACAGGACGGTCGGAGCGGGGCTGCGAGGGCACCATCCAGCTTCGGGGGGCTGAGGGATGCCCCAGGTGAGTAAAAGTCATTTTTTAAGTTTGACTTAAGTATTCCTTTAAGCCCAATCTACACGATACGATTCTTTGTGCAATTCGATTACGATTCTATTTACGATCCGATTAAATCTGACATGTCCGATCGGGATTCGATTCAATTCGATTTGCCATTGTTTTGCAATGGCAAATTGAATTTAATTGAATCGAATCCCGATCGGACATGTCGGATTTAATCAGATCGTAAATAGAATCGTAATCGAATCGCACAAAGAATGGTATCGTGTAGATGGGGCTTTAGGGCCAGTTCAGTGGACGTCTGCCAGAGATTGTCTTCATTGTTCACTGCTAGGGATCCACTGGAGGCGGCGTTTACTGCTACATTTTATCCCCCTAGGGCTCCAAACACACCGTGACGAGAAACGATGGTAAGCTATGTCAAATGCTTATTGATAGCAGAAAAGCGTTTGGCTGCAAAGAAACGGAGCCGTCTGTGTGAACTGGCCCTTAGGCCTGGAACCCACTAGCTGCGCTTTAGTAGCGTTTGCCAATCTGCAACGACCAGCAAAGCACTACGGCAGTAGAACCCTATGAGGGTGGTTATCACTGCAGCGCATGCGCTCGGTGACCACACTAGGCGATTTCATTGAAGGGATGCAGAGCCAAATTGCCATCGCCTAGGTATCATGGTAAAATCTAGGATTTCCACGACCATATCACTTTTTTTTTTTTTTTGTACATTTTACAGACGTTCCCTCTTTAAGAAAAAAACTAGCACAGTAGCACTTTATTGCCATATGAGTGTTGTGATTGTCTGAAGCCTTCCATGTAGAACACTGTGGTGATGTAGGTGTATAATGAAGCAGTAACTATGGAGAGCACAGTACACTGACCTCAGTGTGGCGACTCTTTGTGTCAGCTGGTAATTCTCCTCCATTAAGTGAATGGTGTCCTCTTCCAGCTCCTGCTTTTCCAGGGTCAGATGGGCTACATCCTGCAGCAGCTGCTCATGCTCTGTGTGAACATGCCTGTTAGTTACCAGGTGTCTGATAATCCTCACTGCAATCATCACTGTGATGACCAGGCATACTATCAGAGCCAGAACCACAACGATGTTTTCCTCAAACATCATCCAGGCCTGATACATGAGCTGTACCATCTTGTGTGGGAGCTTCTCCATCCTAAACCAGGCAGATACCAAGCTTGTTTACAATCTGTATGGAGGAGAAAACATTAGAATTCTTAAATCCCTTAAAGAGACACTGAAGCGAAAAAAAAATATGATATAGCGAATTGGTTGTGTACTATGAATAATTACTAGAAGATTAGCAGCAAAGAAAATATTCTCATACTTTTATTTTCAGGTATATAGTGTTTTTTCTAACATTGCATCATTCTCTAATATGTGCAGATTACACAACACTCAGCATTCAAAATGAGTCTTTCAGAGCAGTCTGTGAACTAATGACCTCTCCTCTGGCAGAGGAAAAGTAAATAGTCCAGGAACAGTTGAGATAATAAAAGTCAGATAACAGCCCTCTCCACGACTAAGTTAGTCGGAGAGCTTAATGGCTTGTTTGCATAGAGATAACAACTGGAGTTTCTCAACTCTTCCAGTACTGGAAACAATTACACTGATGTATCTGATCTTAATGTTTTATTTCTTAGCTGTGCTACACATACAAATCATAATATCATCATTTTTTTTTCACTTCAGTGTCTCTTTAACTGACATGTGACATGGAGGTGTGGTCACTAAACTGCGGTAATCAGAAAAGCATAAAGTCTTATGTACAAT